>NC_134435.1:5197500-5846875 GCF_030867145.1 Opisthocomus hoazin | reverse complement strand
TGCAACACTTCACCATGTCCCTTGACTGCCATTTGACGTTGCTTTCTAGCCAAAGTGAAACAGCGTGCATGCCTGGAGACTGAAGGGATGCTTCACTTAGTTTTCGCAAAGAACATGGTGCTCATATCCTTACTGATGGGTGAGCAGGTTAAAGGCTGTGTCCTTTGCTAGCTTAGCAAAGCTGTACATCAGCTCTGGCTCCTGTGGCTCTGGCTTTTTGCTGAGGACGTCACGGGTTCAGTTCTCTCACATACAGTGTGATATCTCACATACAGGTCCTGCTATTAGATATAGATGGATGTTAAGGAGAACATGAGTAATCAGAGCAACTCCACCCTATATGGTGGAGATACAGTGCCCTGATGGGAGATTCCCATGGAAAAGTCCAGTAAACGTGATAAGAATCCATAAACTGACCTTTGATGTCTGCAAGTTTCAGAAGAAAAACATTTAACCTAAGGAAACGGTAAATCCGATGCGTTCCCAAGTGGATTGGAATGAGGGCAAGCTGAAAATGCATTTAGAGCATTTACTATAGATTTGTGGGGTCAATATGCTCCAGCCAGAAGGAAAAGGCTTTGCTTTCTGTGAGAGGATTCTGCTGCCAGTTACCCTACAGACGCCAGACCCTGTAAGTCTTGTTTTGTTAGAAAAAAAGCTTCTCAGCTGGAGCTTTGCGTGAAGAGATTCGGGCCATGCCTGTGTTCTTCTCATATTCAGTAGCTTTCATGTAAGTGTTTGTGGTTCTGAGGTGATGCTTGTGGAGGTTAGCAGGGTTCAGGGGGTGTTATTCTGTGCATTTTTCTAGTGGACATCCCTGGAGGCTTGTACAGCCCTAAGGGACACACTGGCCCTCCTGCAAATTGTATCTCACCAGCTAGAACTGAATGAAGAAAATCATAATACAATGCAGCAGGTGAAGAAAACTTCTGGCTCAACACCGTGACGGAGCTGGAAGCGAAGGAGGAGCAGCCCAGGCTGCAGACGGCAAGAGGGAGCAGAGGGCATTAACACGCAGGAATGCAGCGGGGAGATCTGCTCCAGACCCCAGCAGTAATAACATCAAGCTGCAAAAATACCCTTTTTGGGTGGGAGATTTCAGGAATTCTGTCAGTTATTGCTGAAAACCAGACTGCAGCCTCAGTCCTGCTTTCTCCAAGCGTGAGGATATGTAGGTCTATATCAAAGGATCTGGTTCATACCTACTTTGTAACTGCTCATCTTGACCCTACAAAGCATTTCAGTGCTTCTGCAATGAATGTGAATAATTCCATTAATCTCATCGAAACTGCTGCTGTATTTAAAAGTAGGTGTTGGAGTGGTTTGCATGGTTATAGAGTCCTCTAGGAATGAAAAAATTCATTTCATGGAAACATTCAACCACTTCTGAAAAAGAAACTCCTGCTTTGCGCTGGACTGGCTGAATTCAAATGAGATTTATCAGACCACCTCTTCAGGTCAGATAAAGAAAGCAGATAATGCAGGGTAAAAGACCAGATTTTTACAAGAAATTACTTCTTTAAGCATCACTTCCAGTAACTTTGTCAGTGACGCAGTATTACTTGATGCATCATAGGGTGTGTTGGGTGTATTACACTACATTATATGGTGTAAAATTATTCTCGTTTGGCAGCAGAAATGTTTGACGGTATTTCGAAGGGCCTGTAGCTTGTCCTTGAGAAACTTGTGTTTTTCAGCTGCTGTACTGCTATGCACAGGAAAAGTGATGTTCCATATAACCAAGCTGTAAAAAAAAAAGGCGTTTCTGGTTTTAGCTCTGATTACCAGTATAGGCAGGCGTAAAAGATTTACTTTTGTTTGTTTGTTTTTAATGGAACATCAATGATTGAAAGGATTGCTTCTCATCTTTAAATGCACCCAAAGATAAAAAAAGGTTGCATAAGACATGACCCAGTCCTCAGATCTTTAATACAAGTTCTGCCCACTCCGTAGTGTCTGATCTACGCTGTTGCTCATGGAGGTGACTGAATTCATGCAGATGTTTTCTTTCCTATATCAGAAGTAACAGCCGAACGCACAAATCCCAGCCTTTCCCAGTCAGAACTGATCGGTTGCCTCACACGTAGCTTAGTAATATAAGGAAAGTAGATTTGAAAAGGTTGCAGGGAACTAAGCAATTGTCATTTCTGCCCTCTTTCTAATGCAAACCACAGAATTCATCAGGAGGTTTCTGTATCAGCCCAGCTGCTCTAGTCCAGCTACCAGCCACGGGGTAAAGAGATCTGAGCTTCAGTAGGTGTAACTGCACCCAGAAAAGAGGAGGAGGGTTGGGTGCTCCCAGGAGTGGTGGTGGCCCAGTTTGTACAAAGACCCGTGCCGAATGCCAGCCCAAAGCCATCACTGGTTTCATCTTTGCTCATTGAAACCTGTGCCTTCCCTCTAATCGACAGCTGCCCTTATAGCATCACTTCAATGGATGGAAACAGTGCTAACTCTGTTGCAGGTGGTCCCTGTGCACTTAACAATATTAGCAAGGGCACTATAATGTGCTGTCTCTCGTTGGCACCATTCCCTGAGAGAGCTATAGTAACTCCAAGGGACTACTGCTCGCTCCCAAGCGTCTGTGAGAAAGTATCCCAGATCCTCATCTCTGGAAGGCAGCAGAGCTGCTGAATCAGAGAACAAACAATTTAAAAAGCAATGGGATAAAACTATTTGCACCGTTTGCCTTTTAGCAACCAGGTTGCCTGTGACTTTTGCGAAGTGGCACGGGACAGACGCCCGGTGCGATATTTTGGTATCTTGTGGAGTGTCCTGAAGGTGTCAGAGCCTCCCTTCCAGCAGCGGGAGGAAGGCTGGCGTGCCTTGCGGTTTGGCTCTGCTCGCAGTGAGGCACTGCAGAGCTTCCCCACGGAGCACATTACGCTCCTTACAGAGTTCAGCTCGACCGTGCCAGCCACGGAGCCGAGCATTGCACAGAGCGTTTTGTTTTCTGCAGTCGTTCAGTCGCTCGTAAGAAATGGAAAGGACAAGCAACTCTGTTATCACAGCTGCCTTTGCAGGGAAACTGGGTGGCTTTTAGGAGCCTCTTACAAGCATTTTATTACTTAATAGTAATTCCTAAATTCTTCTTTTGTTTCCATCATCTCATTTGAAAGTACGATGATTTGGGGGTAAATACCTGCTTTTCAACCAATGCTTTTTCAAAGGTCTTTCCTTGGGTTCCTAATAAATCTTTGGAGGTGTTTTGATTCATGTGCATGCCTGCCCATCTGCCAGGGCTTTTGTAAGCCAGCACCTCCTTCTTCTGTCGCTGTCCTCTTATACCTCCCCGTGCCTGCTCGGAAAGCGATACAGCCCTTCCCCATCGACGTGGCAGCTCCTTCCCCTGCCTCGCTCCTGACTCTTGTATCTTCATCCCCTGCCCTGACTTCACTCAGAAGACCAGGACTCCTTACCCCCAGATCCCATTCTGGTTTTTATATTTGCTGCGATGTCACTCCACTGACTGGATAATGGTTGTCTATCAAAAAGCCGAAGAAGGAGAGTTAGTATTAATTTTGGAAGAAACAACCCATAAATACTGGATGTTTTAAAAGCATTCTTACGTTGTACGCTATCGATCCCCCCGGCTCTCACCGTTTTTAAGCTGAGAGCTCTCCAGACAAACACACGCCTTAGCAGAGCGGGGTACTGATTTGATCCCAGCTGCGACTGCTGGGTCTGAAGACGCTGTTTATAAGTAAACTGAAGATGTGCACGCAGCGGCAAATGTAGGCGATGCTGAGACGAGGAACTGGATTATCCAGCAGCAGTCACCTCCTGGCCCCACGTCATGTGAGACCCTGAATTACCTGCGAAGGGAGGGCAGGGACGTGCAGGCACCAAACCTTCTTGTGCACCAAACTTTGAGAGCCGAGAAGGCCAAATTGTGCAGGGTTCAACTCAGGACTAAGCCGAGCAAAGCTCTGCAGGGACCCAGTGGTGCCACTGGAGGCTGCCAGGCAGCCCCGGCCACCTGCAAACCCATTTTTCTGTGAGGCAAAGCCTTGGCCAAATCCCTGCAGACAAGAGTGGCTGAAGGGCCCTCGGTGTCCCTGGAGTTGTCCCTGGGCGGCCGGCTCCTGCACCGACAGTGGCCCGGCCAGAACGGTGCGGGGCTTGGCAAGGCTGAGCTGCCCCTTCTCGCCACCCCTGAGGGCCCGTCTTCTTTCTGCTGCTTCTTGGGAATCTTGGAAAGCAAAGCCAAGGCATGGGAATCGTCCACATGTTTGTCTTAAAGGCAAATCACTTGCTGCTCTCCTGCAGTCTCTGGCAGGATGTTACAAGAATAAAGGCTCAACTGTGTTATAAATAGTTTGAAACCTTGTGTGTGAAGGTAGTTCTGGGGTAATCAGGATATTTCTCTACTTTAAGAATCCCATTGGGATTGACCTCAATGCTCCCTCATGCACAGATCCCTCGTCTGACTGGAGCCGTCTTTTCACGGTAGGTTACTTGGCATAGCTGCAGACGGGGGCTAAAATCCACGTGCTCCTCTGCATTGGGGTGGTAACCTGCAGTTAAGGCACAGAGAGATGGGTTTCAACCCTTTTTAACTTAGTGATTGCCTAATGGCACAAATTTTGCATACGCAGATTGCAAAAGAGAATACAGTTGTTTACAACCATGTCTTCCAGACCACTTCATAGTCTATATAATGTTAAAAATTTGTGAGCCACTGACTGAACTCCACTAGAAGGTATCACATTGCATGTTGGAAGTCCTTTAAACCTTCCTGCCCTCCCTCCCAGAAGAACAGACAAGTTGTTTCATAGACTTATGTAATTCTTCTTCTGCATCGGCACAGAGGGCCCCAAGGAGCTCAGCTGGCCATGTCCCTGGCCAAGTCTGCCAGAGGGCGAGCTAATGCTCTGCAAACCTCATAGTATCTCACTGCCGTTTTCCCAGTGGAAATTGCAGTGAGATAAGTCAAAGTCAACTTCATTCCATATCAGCTGGAATTCCATGTGTTTTTATTCTGATAATGTTAGCCAGTCATTTTAGAATTTAACAGTTGCTCTCCCAATGGTCTGAAGGTGTAGGAAAGCGGAGTTCCCTCTCACTGACCAACATGTACAAGAAGGGAGAATAGCACAAGAAGGTCAATGCTTGCTAAGATCCTGCAGAAAAATAATCTGAAAGAGATTTGAAGTTATTTATTTGAATATATTTAGAATGAATGATCATACATGCTTGTAGTCTTCTTCCATTAAACAAGTCACTTGTCCATAGGATGGTCCCTTTTGTGTCCCACAGTACCACGGTAGTCAGCAGTGCCAGTGCTAATGGAAGATGCGCTGAGTGGTGGAGGCACAGAAAACCAAACGTCATCTCCTCCAGAGCCATCGGCAGCAGCCTCCATTCTCTGTCAAGCTGGCTGGACTTAAACAAGCAATAAAGTGCGGGATTTTTCTCTAGCCTCTGAGCAACCTCCCATTCTTTATGTTTGTATTTGTATCTGCCGGTGGCATCTGATCCATAAGACAAGTTAATTGAAAGCCTACTTTAATCATAAAATGTGGGAAATAGCCGGAGGGTGAAATATCAGGCTGGGATTATGAGACCAAAGCTGTGTTTTATAAAGGAAAACCTTGTGCCTGGCAATTGTCCTTGTAATGTTGCAAGAGCCGGAGGCATTGAATTAATTCCCAATAAAGCTGAATTCTAATTATCCAAACAGATCAGGGGAGCCAGCAGCGATACATCCCCCACGAAAGCTCGCAAAGGCACTTCAAAGCAGCGTGGCAGTGTTCCCCAAGATGCTGGTGGGTGAGCAGCCGCCACCGGTGGTACCTCCGTCAGCACCTTCTCATCCCTCGGTGACATCCTCAGTGACGCCTGGGTTTGTTGCTTTTAAATAAAGATGGGACATCCACTAATTTAAATAATGCAAGTGGGAGGACATAACTCGTGCTGAGATACTGGAGAGTGGGGTACAAATGGAATGCAGAAAAATCAGGTTTCTGCAGAGGAGCCTGCAATCTTTAGCTAATTTTTCATGTATTTTGAAGGAGCTGCATTCAAAAGGATGAAGCCAATAGTTTATGATCTGAGGGTTTATCTGTCGCTTGCTGATGATGTCTCTGTTCTCCTTCTTTCACCTCTTGTGCCCCTATGCGTAGAGGTCCAGAGGAGAAGGCAGAGCACACATCAGCAAGGTTTCCAGGCTTATTGGTGTGGGATGCACATACGGGTGTTGGAGGAACTAATATTCCTGCCGGCAGGGCAGAGGGAAAATGCAGAGCGGGGTTGCTGATAGGTAGATGGAAAAAGAAAGGAAAACCATAGGATGGCAGTGCAGGGGCAGGTCTGTGCTGGGGTTGCTCACTGACTGGACTTTGAAGCTAAAATCGGAGGGCCCCTGGTATTTAATGTGATTTGAAATAGTCAGTGGCAGACTTGGAAGATTTAATGCAGGGTAGAACCCAGAGACTGGCTCATATAACCACACGTATTTTTTTCCATCAGCAGCTTTCTACTTGCAGAGCTGTCATAACGGTCTTCTTCCTTAAAGTGCATTAATGGTCTCCCCGACAGGTTGTGCAAGAGGAGTCACGGTCTGGTGGGTCAATCTGGCGTGTGCACCACGAACAGCCAATATCTGAAATTCAGGCAGAGAAATGGGTCCTGCCAGGCTGAGCATGTCTTCTGCAGCCCAGGCAAACCCTCTCCCTGCTCAGGGGAAGGTTGTGGCAGCAACGGAGGTCTGAGGCCAGCTGCCCTGCTGACCTTCTCAGAGCAGGACACATCCAAATCAAGCTGAAGGTTATCACGGACATTTATTTTAAATTGACAGAACAGGGTGTGGTATTCTGGGCCATGGGTGGAACGCGGATTTTTGGGTGTTTTCCTGATTTATGATTGGAAATACTTAAAAAGCGATTTCTGTTTTGCAGAAGAATAGCTATGTCATCTTCCTGTGAATAACACAGGGTGTTCACATCTCCATGGCAATTGGATGTGACAAAATAAACAGATGTTCTGAGGTTCTTCTACGAGAAAAGTCCTGTAAAGGTTTGAGGTTTAGTGCTCCTAATGCACACAGATCCCTTTGCCGCAGGACACGCTACAAATCATGGGAGAGTACAGATCTGAAGAGAATTATGGCTGGAAAAATTTTCATTAACTTTGTTTTAGAAATGTTAGAGAAGATTGTAGAAATAAGGCACTCGACTCAACATGTCTACCTTGGATTTCCATCTGCCCTAATCCTGTCTTCAGCTTTCATTTCGTATCCTAATTCCTTTCCTCTTTCGGAAACGAATAGGGGTATCTCTGAAATTCCTCTGTCTCAGTCCCTTGCTCTCTGCAGGCTACAGTACAGCAGCCCCTCGAGGAAGAATACTTGGGCTAAATACCCCTTCTGCCCAACGCAAGCATGTTACGTGGCTTTTTATCGACGTGTTTTCGTGGGCACGCACGCACACACATGTACGTACCCCACCCTCCCCGTTTCAGGAAGCCATAAGAGACCACAGCACTCCGATGAATTTGAGCCTTTATTTGAACAACTGTCAGGATCTGTGACCTTCTCAGTGCAGCTGCACAGCCCTTCTGCCCGAGCCAGCTCCTGCGGGGCTCAGGGTGGCCCAGGGGGACTGCTGGGCCTGGGAAAGGTGCTGTGGAGGTTTTGGGTTGCATACGGCAAGCGGTGATGAAGAGGAGGGGAGTGTTGCTGTCTAAGCCAAGTTATTCTTGCTGATATTTCACTGGCCGATATGGAGTGTAGCTGCTCAGAGCTCCGTACTGCATACGGCCTCGCAGACACGCCGCTTTCCCAAAGGGCTTCGTGCTCTTAAACTGATGAAGCAAAGAATGGAAGGGGAGCGCGGGGCAGTGGAGACCTTCCCCACCCCGGCTGCACTGGAGCAGCACCAAAGCCTCCCGCCTCCCAGCCCAGCATCTCATCTGCAGCTTTTCTTATTTTTTTTTTTTTGCATTCTTAAATGCATTTGATGGACTGCAGTTGCTGGAACACCCTAGACCTTGTGGGATGCTCTCTGATGCGCAGTGGAGGACTGAAGTGGAAATCCAATATTTTTTGGCAAGCTAGCCCAGCTCCAGCGATAAGCCTGGGGGGAGAACGGTTCAGAGTCTGTTCTACACATCCCAGCCAAAGGGACTGCTGGCACATGGGGCGTCCAGTGGTTGGGGGACTTGTCAGATTTGCTCTCACTTCGTATAAATTGTAGAGAAGAGAGAATTTTATCCTCGAAGAACAATAGAAAGAGGTACTGAAAGCACATTCACCACACTTTCCATCTTTTTGGTACCCTTTAATTGAAGATGCATTGTTCCAAGTTGGTTTTGCTGAAATAATTATAAGGTGTTGGAGTTTATCATCTTCCTGGCTGACAGCCGTACCTGGAAAAAAGCAGTGAATAAAAGCCACGCGAGCAGTTAGCCCTGGGCTGGTTCCCACTGTGAGCCAAACTCTCTGTTCCAGAGCTCAGCTACTTGCTGTTGGCAGTCTATTTATTTAAAAGCTGTTAAAACACCCAAATATTTTTTTCCCTAGGAATTTGATGAAATTGAATGTAATTAATTTCCGCATTTCTAGCAAGCAGGTAAATTATTTTATATATATATTTTAAATTTTTTTTACATTTATATATATATTATATAATATATATAATATTATATCATATATTATATACTATATACTATATAATATTTTTATATTTTATATTTTTATATATATTTTATTTCACATTAGCTACTAAAGCTCTGAAAATGGCAAGCTGTTTTCCCACCACAATGAAGCAATAATAATATTTTGCTCATAAAGCATCACCGTTCATCTGAGGGTCACAAAACATTTTGCAAAGGTGGACGAATGTAAGGGCTGGTATGCATACATAAAGATAGATATATTTATAGATATATATGGGCCATCTGTCATGGGCATTTCTATCACAATCTGTTGTCTCTAGCTGCAGCCACAGCTGGTTCCGGCTGGGGTGAAAGCTGACCCTCACCAAGGAAATGTGTTATCTTCCAGACCTCTGAATTCTTCAGAGGTGGTTTAAAAAGTCTCAAAGCACCCATTCAGTCTTTTTTCCTCTCTACTCCCATAAAAGAAAAACGACTGGGAATTTTTTGATTATGCTTTTTGCTAAAAAACCCCAAGCGTGCAAATAAAACCCCTCGGCTCCAGCTGTCTGGAAGATTTTTTAGGGTGAGTTGGGAGGAGCTAATTTTCTTGAAGGGTTTCAACTTAGTTTCTAAGCTGAAAGAAAATAAATTTGAAACCTCCACTTTGGTATTAAACATAATACTGTTCTCTAGTCAAGCCTAAGTCTAAAAAAGCCCAAACAAAAACTAACGTGACCTCACCTTGGGTGCCAAGGAAAATCCTTTCGGTCCTGGGTAAGGGACCGGTGTGCTCCAGGTGGGAGCAGGAGCACAGGAGAAGGTCAGGGCAGGATTTCTGGAGGGATTTTTTCTTTTCCAGGAAAACGTGATGGGAGGCCCATCAGCCCTGGATCTCTTCCCTTTCTCCAACCCATAATTCAGACTCTCGGTCCCCAGCCAAGTGCCTGTCCCTTCCGCAAGCCCTTTGGCCCCTGTCCTCTCTGTCAAGGGATGGGTTCCCCCTTGGTTTTCTCGCCAGTTAATGGCCAAGCCTCTTCACACAAGCTTGGGAGATTTATCTTCTCCTGCATTTACCCTCGCCCTCCTCGCTGCTCTCTCCTCTTCCCCCACCCTGGGGGGGCCTCTTTTTCTTTCCTGAGTTCTGAGACGCTCCTGCTGCTCCAGCGCGTGAGAGATGTGACCACACGCAGGGAGAAGCAGCCTGCCTCGGCTCCTTCCGGGGAGGCAGATCTGCCGCCGAGGGGGGCACCGGACGGGCTCTTTCAGTCTGAAGCTGGAAAGCGTTGGTCTCCTGTGCTGTAGGACGTTTTACAGGGAAAGTGGCATGATTCTGCCTGATGTCGAATGACAAAACGTAGCACTCTCATAGAAAATTGTTTCCAGTTGCTTTCCAGCAAGTGAAGTGAATCCAACCCAAGCCGGCCCGTATCCGCCCATCCGCGAGCAGTCGAAGTTGCATAACGGAGCGTCCGATGCCGAGCGATTTCCAGAGTGAGAAGATAAGGGGATAGAGCGTATTTAATTATGAAAGCAGCAGAGTCAGTTCAGAGATTTAGACTTACGAGCGGCTGTGAGTGTGGAAATAAAACAGACCTCTTTCAAAATATACTTTAAGATCCTTTGCCAAACATCTATTCTTATTCACCTTTCAATGAACGCTAGCCTTTTTAATTAAAAAAGGAGCAAATTCCATTATTGCAAACTGCTGACTGTCAGTAGGAGAAGAAACATCTGTCCTGTGTTAACTAAATTTTCAGAAGGATTTTATTTCCCCAAAATGGCTCCTTTTTATTGGCTTAGCTTTATTAATACTATAAATGCAACAAATTGTATCAATTTAAATATCCACCATATTTATTCAAAATGAGCAGTACACCTGGCTTTTAATAGCCATGGATGTAAGCCACAGAAGAGAAATCTTTATGAAATGCAGTGAAATCTTTATGAAATGCAGTGCAATCACTGTAAGTTTTGCCATTAACTTTGCCGGACTCAGCTTTTCCCTTTTGTTCCCTTTCAACGGCCATTTCTTTCCCCAACATGGGGACGATATCTATCCCCTGCTGCCACCCGGACCGAAGCCAGGCTGGCCAGGCCATCCCTGCCGTTCCATCCACAGGTTTACCATTTCCCCAAGCCCGCACCAACACCATCCGCTTTCCTCCCCGCTGCTTCGCTGAAGGCAAGCGCAACCCAAAGCAGTCTCCAGGCCACTTGCCTGGGCTGCAGCCAGATTCAATGCAGGCAGGCCTCAGGTCTGAGGCTGCATCCGCACCGTGCAGAGATCAGCATCGCCATTTTGGTGTCTAAGTGGTGTAAATTAGGCTGCCTGGAGCTTGGTAGTAACACAGCCACTGATTTACTGGGGTGGGCAGGAGGACCTTAAGCTGTACCATGGTATCAGCTGGTGCAGGATGCGTTCCCCATCCCTTGGCAGTATCAGAGCCCCCACCCCTCCCTGCCTTGGGGCCTCCCTCCCTCCCTCCATCCCATCCTTCTCCTCTACAGCTGACTGGTTCCAGTACAAGCGCTGACTCACCCCAAGTTGCCTGGACTATCTGTAGTGGATGCTGCATGGTATAAGCTTGACAGGTATTAACTGTCCTTCTCGGACTTACTCATAGCTTCCAGAAATGCTGGTTTTATCAAACTGCAGTAGCTAAAAAGAGCTCTTTCCCCTCTTCAGGAACTCAGCAGTCACCACCTTCCAGTGCATTTCCTAAAATGGAGAAAAAGACATGCACATAACTAAGATAACAGAGGTTATAAATATTGACCGGCTTGGAAAAGAAAGGGTTTTTTTGTGTTTGATCCCCATTCTTCAGTGCTGGGTACAGCAACAGAAAATGACCTGAATGACTCCCATTGTCAGTAAAGATGCTCGTCATTGACAGTCTAGGAGAGGCTTCAGACTTTCTGGATAACCGCATATGTTGTTACATATGCAAAAAATATCTGGCTTGGATATTTTATTTAGCTTGGTTTGTTTTCCAGTTTCCATGTCAGGCCTTGGAATTGGCCTGTTTTTCACACCTGAGACTCACAAAGGTCTGTAGACCAGTGCTAGACACCAGGCAAGGAGACAGGAGATGGCTGGCAGGGAAAGTGATGCCTCCAGAGTCCAAAGGGTAATTATTTATGTACCCAAAACGTCACTGGCTGGAGCACTGATTGGAACAACAGACCAGAGCACTGAGAGCTGTTTCAGGTCGAGGGAACAGGACTCCTCCAACAAGCGCTGCACTCACGGGTGGAATTTCTAAAGTAAAGTGAGCAGCTGCTCTGCCTCTTGTCCCAGGGCCCTGACCCACAGCCTACTGCAGCCAATGGGAGTCTTTCCATCAACTTAAACACACTTGGGATGGGATCTGACATACAGAAACACTAGATCTTGTGCACAGAAAAATAATTGGAAAAATTCTGTTGGCTGCAGTTGTTACCATCTTGCATGTTTGTGGATTTATCTGGCTGGACGCATGGTTATAAGAAAGAATTAGGACTACACACATCTCCCCCTAGAGAATTAACTTCCGTTATTCCCATCTGACCAAACCACCAACCCCAGCAAACATCTTGACACCAGACTCTTTTCTAAGATGTTTGCTAATCTGCAATGGAAATGAGACTAAAAGGACCAGATTCCATTGCTGAACTGGTGAGGGTGGACTGGGCATAGATCGGGGGCAAAAGCCTGCTTGAAGAATTCTAGATAAATCCATCTTGCCCACAAAAAATCTTTTAGCTGGAGATACACTCAGCTGGTTGGGGCTTAGGAGGCTGGGATCCTCTCTCCCGTTTGGCCATGGGCCCACTGGGTGATCTGGGCAAGTCACCTCTGTTCTGTACGACTCACTGGAGGCGCGTGAATTACTCTGCAATGAGATGATCCTGGCAGTCCAGAGGCTTCACAGCTATTGGGTTTTTCACCTTCGTGCTCCTGGGCACTCTACAGAGAAACCTTGCGTAACAGAGACTCTGGAGGCACAGTCAAGTCCGAAGGAAACCCTGAGATCAGAGTGTCTCCAAGCCTTTCCTACAAACATGATACTTCTGCTGACAGATCTTTCACTCCTGCCCAGTTCTACGCCCACTTAACCTGCTTTTATGCATCTATTGGGAGAAATGGTTTCTTGCTTAAAAAACCTCCGTGTTCCTATATGACGAAACAGTGATGGTGCTGGTGAAGCAGCCCTGAGTCAGAGACCTGAGCTGCAGGAGCTCATTACTCACAGTGAGTGCAGCCTTAGTGCTGTCGTTACACTTCCTTGCTCAGGATCCAGCTGAACAGCCGTGCAGCCAGCGTATCTTCACCGCGATGAATGGCGGTTCACCTGTTTGTGCTAGACTTGGATTTTCCCCAGTATTTAGGTGTCCAGTAAAGATCCAGTTACCTTTCTTATTCACTTGGGCTTTGGCAGATGACAGTCGGGAGAAATATTAATCTGAAATGTGTATACTAAATCTTTGATTGCCTTGAGCCAACGAGAAGCTGTGATTAATTTTCATCCTTTAAATGTTCAAATGCAAATCCATTAATCTGAATTAATATATTTTGCTGGCATCACTAAACGATTGTGAAATAGGAAATTAAGAGCACAATAACTTAAACAAAAGCTTATGAAGAAATAACGGCAGTGGAATGGGTAATGAGTCAGAGCGAAGGTTGGGCTTCCAGAGAAGCCTGTAAGAGCTGGGTCGCAGTTCAGTGGCATTTGGGGACCTATCTCAGCCTAAAGCAGTTGCTAACATTTTATTGCAAGTTTATGAATTCATAATAAAAATTATCAATGAAATTAGCTTTACTCTGACCTTGTGCTGAGTCCCAGCTAGAGCCCTTGCCTGTGGGTGTTCCTGGAGTCTATTGTCTGCAGCAGAGGCTCGGATTTGTGTTGCACGGGAGGAGGGGAGGCGGTCTCTCTCAACATGCCAGAGAGATGCTACGGTTTAATTGCGTCTTGTTACTGATCCTGGGCAGCAGCCTTACAAAATGCAAGATGTAAAATGTATCTGGGGTTTTTGATCCTGTAAATTCTGGTTATGCATTGCCAGTTGATCTCTAGTGTCATTCATCATGTTAAAAAGTGACATAAGTATTATTTACACATGACGGTTACCCTACTAAATTACTTGCAAAGATTTAATAGGTGATAGATATTTCCATGAGGAACAGGTGTCACAAGTGAGTACAGTCATATGAGCAATAAATAACGAGTCATATAGGACCAATGCTGTAACAGCAGATTAATCATCATTAGCCCTCTCTGGAATATTTATAATTGGAATCAGATCATTAATTTTCTGCCTATGACCAGCAACAGGTTAACCAGCCACTTTTATCACTGAGCTACACCTCTGAAGGCCTGATCCTGATCCACTTTGCAATCCCATGGGGCTTGAAATGATGTCGCTCCAAACTTGGTGAACTGGTGCTCCTGGCGCAAGGCGCCGGGCTCCTCCGTGGCTACCGCAGGCAGGGGACGTCATCCCGCTAATGCACTCCTAAAAATACCCAAATATTCCCTAGCCTGTGAGCTAGGCAGGTCCACGGGGAATGAGTTTGGGAGTTGGTAATGTCTCCTTTTCTCATGCTGCCAGTCTCCGCCATCTGTAGGAGTCTGGGATTATGTCTCAGCCTGCGGAGCTGAGGAATCGTGTGTGTTTGTGTGTGTGTGTGTGTGTGTGTGTGTGTGTGTCAGCCACTGCCGGAAATTCGGCATCTGGAATCGATTGTGCCACAGTCATCCTGAGCTGAGCTGGAAGCCAGAAAGAGCTTCAGACTGCATGGGTGCATTTTTTTCCTCCGTGCTTATGGGATTTTTAAAGTGCAGAGCGAACGCAGAAAAATCCAACCCCCAACATCTCCAGTCCTCAAAAGTTGACTTCACATTCTTTGGTTTTAAGGGTCAAATTCTGACGCTGGCGCAGGAGCTGGGCAAAGCTGCCTTCTCTTGTCCTTTCCGACAGCACCCACCGTTTCCCGGACACACTGTGCCCACAAAGAGCCGGCCTGGGAGAGTGCTGGCCCTGCCTCCATGCTGCCGGGGAAGGATGTGCCACTGCATTTCACCTCTTTGCACCACTCAGCGGTGAAAGGACCACAAAGGCAGCTGAAAACAGCCCCTCCAGAATCCCACATCTGTCTCCGTGTTAGGCATCACCCCTGTGCTCTCTGCCTCCGCGTCCCCTTGGGTGAATACGCACTGGGAAGAGAGACGGAGAGCAGGGGGGAGGGAGAAGGTCGAAAGGGTGGGTGGTGGGCTGCTGTCGTGCAGAGCCTTATGAAACAGCCATGGGACTGCTCTAGGTTACCCTGGGGACCACACAAACCCTCAACTGCCTCCACAGTGCCAGCAGCACATAAGGATTTTTACCGCTTTGGCATTGCTGAGCTGAATTTTGCTGTATTTTAGAGAGCATAATTGGGTGCATCAAGAGGAATGTGGCCAGCAGGCCGAGGGAGGTTCTCCTCTCCCTCTGCTTTGCCCTAGTGAGGCCCCATCTGGAGTGCTGCGTCCAGTTCTGGGCTCCCCAGTTTAAGAAAGATGAGGAGCTACTGGAGAGTCCAGAGGAGGGCTACGAGGATGATGAGGGGACTGGAGCATCTCTCCTACAAGGAAAGGCTGAGGGAGCTGGGCTTGTTCAGCCTGGAGAAGAGAAGGCTGAGAGGGGACCTTATAAATGCCTATAAATATCTGCAGGGTGGGGGTCAGGAGGACGAGGCCAGACTCTTTTCAGTGGTGCCCAGCGACAGGACAAGGGGCAATGGGCACAAACTGAAGCAGAGGAAGTTCCAGCTGAACATGAGGAAGAACTTCTTCCCTCTGAGGGTGACGGAGCCCTGGAACAGGCTGCCCAGGGAGGTTGTGGAGTCTCCTTCTCTGGAGATATTCAAGACCCGCCTGGACGCGGTCCTGTGCAGCCTGCTCTGGGTGACCCTGCTTCAGCAGGGGGGTTGGACTAGATGACCCACAGAGGTCCCTTCCAACCCCTGCCATGCTGGGATTCTGTGATTCTCTAATTCTGTGAAGTTTTTCTCTGAGGTTTTTAGAGGCTGCAACACGATGTCTCTGTGCTGCAGGAGGCAGGAGCCAGAGGGTGGATTCAGTGGCTGTGCCTGGAGGCCCAGTGCACACAACAGGGCCCTGGGAGAGGAGCTGGAGCATCACCCTGCTGTGGCTCAGCCTGCGATACCTGCAGAGCTAAAGAGCAGCTGTCACCTTTGTGGCACATGCTGCAAGGGTTTACAGTGGCATAAATCTGGGAATAAATAATTCACCCTATGGCCCAGCCCCATCCTGGGTAATGCCACAAGACGTGGTGTGGTTAGTCGGGTTTTTCGCCTGTTAGAGGCTATTCCAGAACCGCACTGCTCAGCTGCTGAGCAAGCCCCTGATTCCTGGCCTGAACTGGTCTGTGGTCAGTTAACCTCATCTGTTCCCCACCCAGTATTGCTCTTAAATAGTTCTTCTCTCTCACGGCCATTATCTTTCCACGTATTTATAGAAAGCTATCAGTGTCCATTCTCACTCGTGTAGACTGAAGATGTCATTTCTCAAAATCTGTCTCTGAGGACCTCCCCATGTGATGTGGGCAGTCAGAAGTTTCTCTTTCTGCTGCTGGTTTGGTATTTCCCCTTTCAATGAAAAATTGGTGTTCTCTCTTTAGCTGCAGAAATTACTTAATCAACAATTCTTTATTAATACCCATTTCCTCCAACTTCTTTGATTTTCCTGGTGATACCAAACCAAAGGCTTTACTGAGGTCCTGGTAGCCGAGATCTACCGTATTCCTGTTGTTTAGAAAATCACACATCAAGGAAAGATTCTGTTAGTGTAACCGGTGTTACCTTTGATAACTTGCAATATGGGTTTATCCTGTTTTTCAACATCTGAATTCGGAATGAGACGTCAGGCACACTTGGGTGCTATAATGGTTATTCCATGTATGAAATGCAGTGATTAAAGTTAAAGGAGAGATTTGAAGGAAATAGATAAGATCATCTTCCAAAAGTTAGACAAAAGATCAGGAAATTAGGTTTGGAGCAAAATGAAAATGCTGTGCGTTGCTAAATTTAAGAAAATCCTCCATTCCAAGTAAAAAAAAAAAAAAAAAAAAATGATGTTTCTCCTTGTAGGTTTCCTTTTGATGCATGACACTTGGAAGACTTTGGATCTTGACAGGATAAATGAAACTGTAGACGTAGTGAAGGAGATCGTCCCCCAAAATCCCTTATTTCTGCCTTTCTCATAATTTCTGGCCAAATTTCCAGCTGACTTTCCTCCCTGTTTCTTGTGAGCTGCCAAGCTAGGGGGTTTGGTGCCAGGTGGTGGAGAGCAAGGAAGACCTCTGCAATGAAAAGCATGAATGCTCTTATTTCCAAACACTAAAATCAGCAGCAGGAGGCTCTGCCCATGTATGATGAGACTTTGGGGGTGGAAAAAATTTGACCTCCCCATGCCTTATCAGACCTGCCTTGTGCCAAAGAGGTGGGGGAGATTCTGATCCAAGCCCCCAGGAGCCACGTGGGGTCCAATTTGGGGCTTTGAGAGCTCAGCACAGTTTTGTCAACCTGGATATCCAAGCTCATAGTGGGTCAAATAGTACAAGTTACATGAGAATGTCTTCTGTCTCTCTCGTGTGCCAGTCACTTTGGACGTCCTCTAAAGCACATCACCTGGAGCACAGTGTGCCAGCCCCATGGAGGGTGACTAGCACAGGAAACCCAGACAGCTCTTTCTCTGTAGACACCAACCAAGGTTTGCTCACTTGGCCTCCTGTGTACTGCTCTTATGTACGACCTCACACGACTGATGAACTGCCCAGGTGTCAGGGCTGAATGTCACTCTTTTTCAGAGGGGAAGGCAGTTCTGCAGCGAGGTCTGAATCTGGCTGGCTGTCCTGTGGCTTTGCCGTACGAGTGTATCCAAACCCCGTTTTATGGGTAGAACTGTGCTGCAGCTTACCAGGATAGCTTAGCTAAGACTGAACATTGTAAGTGTCATAAGAAACCAAATAGCAGCCTGTTACAACTTTTTACTTTCTTGCCTTCAAAAAGCACAAGCTGTAGGAGTAAAATGCTCCTCCAACCCCCAGTTCAGATATTCCTGAGCTATCTGCTCCCTTGATCCTGCCACAGAATTTATGCCAAACTCCAGCCAGCAAGTGATCAGTGAGGGATGTTTAAACTGGGAAAACAAATAAACCCTGGTGCATTCTGAAGGGATGCAGATTTTCACTGCGTATGAGTCTTGACAACATATATTATGCCTACATTCAGCAACAAATCTGTTATCTCCTGGCCTCAAAAACATGCCACAGATGCAAGTTGCAGAAAAACAGCTGCTACAAAAAGGGGATGTGTAAGTAGTTACCATCAAAAAAAAAAAATCCACAAACCTAAGCAAATGTGAAACTGCAATAATGTGTCACTGGTTACCACAACAGAGAGGGCAAATCTGGTTTCAAAGGGAAATGATGCAAAGCACCAACCTCTAAATCAGGAACATCCCAGCAAGACCTCCCACAGGAACAAAAGTCTTGAAAATAACAGGGGAGTACAGGACAGGGCAGACAGCATTACCTGGGCTGCATGATCACATCTAGAATCCCACAGTGTCATGATGCAAGTGTTTACTGATTAAACCACTTCCACTCTGATGTTGTCACCAGTAGCACTGCAGTGTGGTACTTCCAGCATCTCTACTGTGGCCCTGTGCTTGCTGCAGGCTGATTACACCACACAAAGCGAGCTCTGCTAGATACGGTCTTCAGCGCACTACCTCAATTACAAAAATCCAGCTTTCTAATTAACCATATAGTTATGGTTTAGGAGAAGGAGCTAGATCTGGAATTAAAAACCCCAGGGCTTTTAATCTGGCCACTGGGAACATTGCCTGCTGCAGATTTGGGCAGTGGTTATTAGGTTGCACGAACTGCCATGTGAATGTGTGACTAGAAATGGAGTGGGCCCTGGAGCACGCAGAAACTGGCCACCTCTCCATCATAGGATTGCTCTTTGAAAGGCTTGAGTGGACGTGGTCAGCTTGTGGCCATGAAGTCATGTCAATGGAAAACAAATGCCAGTGAATGAGCTCTTTGACACTGTACCTGCTAAATGATTGCTCTTCAAAGTGGGATAAGAACTGGACACAGAAATTCATTATGAAGCATTATACAACAGACAATGTATTCTGAGTCTTGGGTCTTAAAATCTCAAAATGTAGCCAGCTATTTGTACTCTTGGCTTTTTATATTTTCTATAATCACTTCAGCCCTTGCCTCTTGATAGACATTTCTGCTGAAAGCTACTAGAGGGACTGCCAAGCTCCATTCCTGGTGTGCCAGTAAGGTCTCTGACGGTCTATGATCAGATACTGGAGTCTCATGGTTGGAACTATTATTCATGATGATTTTGGCCACTGTAATGACATATCGGGTTCTAACATCTTGCCTTCTTCTACTTTAGAGATGGGAGGGAATCAGCCTCCAAGCCACCCAATGGTTATGTGCTGAGGAGCTTTCTGCCCAAGTCTTTGTGGGCACATGAAGTTTACAAATATGTGAAAAGGAAAATGCCATATAGCATTTTCTCCTGCCTAAATATCTACCACATTATAACCCTGTAATTGCTCAGCTCTTTGCAATATAAAATGAAGAGCTCATGAAAATGCAGAGGAAAAGCTACCCAATTCCCCAAAGACCCAAAAATGGGAACAACATATTCTGAAAGTTCATCCTCAGCAGCCAAACTCTGATCCAACACAGATGTAGCTGAACATTGTAGATGGAGAAGATTATATCTTTATATATTGTTTCTCTGACTTTATCATTCTCTACATTTTTATGGACTAGCCACATCTTGCTTCATGTATGAATGTAAATACATATGTAAATGAATATTATTCTTCAAAGTCTTTTTCTAATATCAATAATGGGATGTTTTCATCCCAGGGTTAGATGTACAGCATACTAAACCACACGCTTTTGACTTTTGAGTATTATACTATTTCCTGATAATAAAAGTATGCAACCCCAGTTTATTGCTCTCCATTTAACCAAGGAAGTCAATGTTTATTTTGTATGTCTGAAAAGTACAAACTCAATCAAAGGAATGACCGACGAAATACTGAGTCAGGAGCTTGTACGCAAACTTAATCACACATGTGGGAGAAAACCCCCTGGAAGACTGATTATGCCGCCCTTCGAAATGATGCCAAAATCTATTAATTTCAACAGGAACAAGAACTGGCCAAATCTCCAAGTGCTCAGCCAGCCTCTCCAGGCTAAGGGCTGGCAAGAAACTTTCAGCATCTGCTGCAGGATCCTGTCTTCTGCTGTGCATACAGAATTGCTCCACCCACAACAGCCCACATCTACGAAGACCCCCTGTGGCAAAGGGCAGCCAGCTGGATCCGGGTACCCGGTGGTGCATAGCTTGGATCCCTCAAAGAATTCATCCATTCTTTTGGTATTAATTTGACTGTACTTGAGCCATATACAAGAGTGGGCAATGATCACAACTAAAAATGGCCAGTCTTGCCTTGCACAGCTGAAAGGTGATGCCAATTTGCAGAGCATTGGTTATGTATTTCCCATTCACAACTAGGGCAAGTTTCAAAAATCCCTAATGTTTCTTATTTAATATATCGCTGACAAATTTTAACAGGCTTCACTCTAGCAGCTCTGTGCCTGATTTTTAACACATGAAAAACAGAAGTCTTTTTGCTGGGACAGACTGCATATTCAGCATCATCGTTGGTAAAGCTGAAGTCAATGACACAATTTTTCAGTTGTGTCATTTTCAGGGTGATTTAGACACAGCCACTTTCAGATGAAAAAGACATTAGGTAGGACGAAAATCCACACTGGGCGTTAAAACCCATGAGGGTGGCCTGTTCCACTCCCCTGCTACTGAGGACTTGCGTAATTTGATGGTCAAACCTATTGAAACTACACAACATTCTCTGTTTTTCAGTTTCATAGACAGTGATGTAACTCCAAAACAAGCAATGATTAATGAAATATCAGTCGTCCCACCCAATTCAAGAAATGTCACAATGCTCCAAGCTTTGCTATTAGACTGAAAATGTGTCTCTAGAAAAGCTTCTGCGGCTCTGTTTGTCAGAGACGTGGCAGATGGTCTTCTCTGCCCCAGAAAATTTCCTGTAACATGGTAGGGATTGTCTAGGTACATCTGGAGAATGATTCAAGTGGTTACAATTGGGTAAATGGTTCCTTGCTCAATACCCTAAGTCATTATAACTGCTAGTTTTTGTGTTTTCTTTAAAAACCAACATAGCTGGTTTATCTCATGCAATGCCACAGCTCAAAAGGAAGTATCAGAAGAGAAAATATATGAATTTGGGAATGTCTCGTTTTGTGGAAAGGTGACTCTGTCACGTCTCATGCATCAAAGACTATCTCATGTCTCATGACTGACTGCTGTGAGAAGGGTGCATGAACCCTGGATGAGGAATTCCCATGGAAACCTCAAAAGTTCAGATAGACTTGTTCACTGCTCAGCTTCATCATCTCTCATCCTCATCAAAGTAAAAATATCATATAAAACAGGATATCGCTCAGCAAAGCTTCCTCTAAATTAACTCATACTGAAGGAATGAGAAATGAACAAGAAAAGGAGAAAGCTGAAAAAAGGCACAAGGAAATCTGCTGAGTGAAATGTGTCTGCTTCCAGGGTCAGGCAAATGAACAGCGGGTGTTTGAGATAACCTCTTGCAGCTGTAACTTGACCTGTCAAAGAGCAGTTCTGCCCTGCAGCCCTTCACTTTTTCTCCCCCTGAGAGGGTAACAGGAGATGTTTCTGTCATCCAGTGAAATTTCTCTTCTACCATGATGCTAACACCAGTAATTCGATATCTATCAGCCTCTCAAACTGGTACATATCGGGGGGCTGTGGAGGTTGAAATCCCTTCAAGCTTTTGATACTATTTTGGGGATTTGTTACGACAATCCCATGGGGCAGAAGACAGTGCTGAAATGCTCACAGCAACCCACAGACCCCCAGGGTCTGCAGCAAGCGGTCTCCTTTGCTGGGCCACCATTGTTCCAACCACGGATGGGAACTGGGGTGTACAGGGCTGACAAGCACAAGGCTGATCTCTCTGTTGGTGTCACGGGTTTTTTTGCAGATGCTGTAACTACAGAAATGGTTTGCTGAAGAAGCAGCTGAGCTCCAACTCCTCATGGTAGAGGAAATGTGACATGAATGAAGCTGGCAAAAAGCCTTGCGAAAGCACAGCCACTCGGGCAGTTATTGGGATGAATATTTTTGTCACCAAAAGGTGACAATTATTTCTTCACCCATGGGATCTCTGTCTTTTCTCCCTCCAGGCAACAGAGTGAATGTTTGTGTTTTGGTATTCCTCCAGAATGCATTATAATGGCCTGACAGAAACAAGAGAGATATCTTGGATTTGATTAACCCTCATATACTGAAGGCATGAAAAAATAAAGCCCAAGGAAAGCTGAAACTGAAGAGGAATTTCTTCAACATCTTCATCTCTCTAGAAGCAGTTTATCATTTTTGCTCAGAAGTGGTGAGCTGGCAAGCAGAAGTGTTCCTTGGTAGGATCACTACCTAAGTAACCAAACTGAATAAATACGCCTGACCTGCAGGCAATCACCCGGGGCACACCAGAGATCCAAACTGAGTCTTGAGGTCCGCTGTCAATGAATTCCTGTTATATCACGTTGCTGCACTATACACAGCGGGTAAGGCTGCACTCGCCCTCTATCATCGCGTCTTTAATGCCACTACACACATATGAGTCTAAAGGCACTTTTGTCCCCCAGTAGGTTTAATCAATTCTTTCCTTAACAGAGGTTGATTTCCCTAGTTGTTCTCCTGCCTGCATAATGAAAAATACTGTAGTGAGTAAAAAAAGTCTGCAGCGGCTCCTGCTTCTAATGAAAACCACATTGTGGCAGAGCCCTAAGGACTGGCTGGGGGAGGTGGAGGCAAGGGGGCTCCCTGGCTCTGCTCACAAGTATGATTCAATAAGTCATTTCCAGGGTAAACACATAAATCTTGTCCTTCTTGAAAAGGATCCAAACAATCAGAAGTATCCCCCTTGCTTTATTCAAAACGTCTCTGCTGCTACTGAGGAAATAAAAAGAGTGGATAAAAACAAACACTCTTTGGTGGAAGTTGAGAAAGAAAACATTCAGTGTAAATACTCACATGGCCACTGAGTAACTTTGCTCAGATCCTGAAGTTCTGGCTGCTGCTGATGCTCCTGATAAGTATCCTACCTCACTGGTGGCGTCACGCGCGCACTGATGTTGTTGCTCAGAGTGTCAGGATTAGATGTTAGAATGGATGCCCTGGAGAAAAGAAAAAACAGATGGGAAAGAAGAAACCCCCCCCCCCACAATTCTTCCCCTGCAGCAAATATGGTTTAGCTAATTTGCAAGTCTGGATTTGTACAGAAAGCAGAACCTACTATCGCATCCTGTTTTCATCAGTGTGCCCTGCTGGGAAAGTTTAAGACTGGTTCAGTCAGATGGTGAAGATCGAGAAGAAAACTCTTTTCATGAGGGCCAAAACTGCTGTGTGATCTGCAGTGTCAAATTAAAAAAAAAATTCTGATAGATTTTTGCATTGCAAATGAAGGCTATTGAGCTGTCATAATGCAAGCTCTCCCACCCCCAAAATCTAGCCCTGTGTCTAATGCCATCGAAGAAGTCATCTGCTACAATGAGTGTCTGGTAAGGTGCCTTGCCCTGCTGTAAACCTGGTGTCTGTATAAGAAGACTTTCAGATCTAGTGTTGTTGTCTGCCGTCTTGTTTAAAAAGTTGATCCTCATTGTTATCTTAAAGACCTTTTTCTGCAAAGGTAGTGATGATCTTAGAGAGCTGGTGTTATAGATAAACACCAGATGTTCAGAGGTGTTTTCCTCCGGACAGTGATTCAAACTGAGTATCTAAAAATGGTGATACTTGCAATCACCTCTCTAGCTGTGCTCCAGGATCCATTTCTGCTGCAGAATCCTAAAACTTCCCATTATTCCCTACTGAGAGGACACAAACAATTAACAATTCTAAGTCTTCTACTGTTGGTCTTCATTGGGAACACCATCAACAAACCACAATGTTCAGCTTTCACAGATTTTGCTATTGAATGCTTTTTCTTGCAGGCCTTTCCTTTAAATACGAGGCTGAATCTATGCTGCTAGTCTAGCCCAGCTACACTTATAGTTTGTCTCTTTAGACAGGTTTATAACCTGGCACAAGGAGGACTCAGAAGATGAGCCGGGTTACCCAAAGTATCGTTGTAGACAGCACAAAGCCAAACAAGTCATGGCCACTAGCAGTCAGGAAGATGCCACCAGACCGTTCATCTTCTCTGTGTAATCAGCTGGATTCTGCCCTGAGGATCTACAGGCAACTCTGCAACACAACTACAAGTAAAATTTTCCAGCAGACGCACATAGGAAACTGCATATTTCTGTGGTTCTTTTACAGATCTTTGGTACCTGCATACTTATCTTTCCATACTTATCTTCGAGACTGACAGTTTTAATGTAAATTGGTTAGCTAGAAGACAGATTGGACTTTTGGTAGGTCATTTTTTTCCATACCTCTTGCTTAGCTGACTCCACTCTTGAGCTTATATTTATTGTAGAAGACTATGAGATGTAATTCCCGACAGTGCAAGACTTGATGCTACAACTTCAGTGGGTCATTTCCATCTTGAATACAACCTCTTCCTGCGTTAGCTCAGTTGTATGTGTCACTAAAACACACATGATCCCATCACTTGACAGTGTTTCTACGCACAAGGGGAAAGTCAGACAGCAGAGTGAGTAGTTAGGAAGGAATTACATTTTTTCTGTCAGTCCTTTCACTAGAGAGCACGTTTAGAGACGTTATTGGCATGGTCATGTGAAGTGTTTTCCAGACTAGATTTCATCAAAAGACTTCAAAAAGAGTTAGGGACATAAATTTAATACTTTGATGATTTTGAGAGGAACAGATGAATTCAGCATTGCTTTAGAGCTGAAGTAACTCCTAGCAAGAGGAAAGCCCAACACATTTTGTACAGACAGATCCTCATTATCTGAACTCATACAGCTGATGCAGAGTGTGTCAGGGCAATACTCACTGGTGGGGACCAGAAAGCTGAATCTGTTCTGCTACCCTGAGAAGGGATAACGCAGACCACCCACACAAGGAAGAGCTGGAGGCACTACAGGAGGGCTTAGCTGGGAGGGGTGGGATATGGTGCGTACACGCGGGCGTCTGGGAGAGGCTTCACAGCTACTCTGGCAGAGGCAACTGCCTCTTCTGTCAGATACAGATATCAGGTCAGACAGACATAGTGGGCGGCTGCTTTAGCATCTGAACATCTTTCCTATCAGGTCATTCGTGGGTAGCTTTGATGTTTTGTTTCAGTTGGGTTTATTTCCCAGTTCCCCGAGGACATCCTTCACTCCTTAACTGCTCTCTTCCCATGCATAATTTGAAAGCATGGCTACCGAGGGCTGAAAGTGCTGCTGCATTGCTTTTGGAGGCTCAGGACTTTAATTCCCAAGTTGCCTAGGCACAATGCATTACGATACCAGGCAAAGCAGTACCCAGGTATTTTTAATGACCCAGATTTAAATGACTCATCTACATTTATAGAAAAAAATCAGTGGTGGACCGTAAGATTTAAATAGGAACCACTAAAGCCCATTTAACCCCTGAACCATCTTCCCCTGGTCTAACTGGTGCTTTAGAGCTAAAGGAAAATGCCACAAGCTGAGTTCTAGGGTTCACCTTGGAGACACCTCTAAGTAGAAAGCAGACTTGATAGGTATTTCATGTCCCTTAAGGGGTACATTCTCCTTTCACAGCACTTTCTGAAGGTCAGGAAATCAGCTGCGTGGAGCCTGCTCTGAACATTTTGCAGACTGGGAGTTTCAGCATCTTGGCTAGTGGGATTGTGCTTCAGAGGGAAGTCATGGGGGGGGGAAGGGTATATTGCAAAACTAGGCTCGCCGGCTACATCCAGGCACACTTCTTGTCTGTTATGGCAAATTGCTGTTATATTTCCTGCAAGAGTAACTGCTGAAACACTGCATCCAGCTGCTAACAGCTGGGGTGCTGGGGAATATAATGCATATGCTAAGCCATTTTCATGGAAACTTTTTAGATATCTAAATACAGTCTGAAAAGGGAAATAATTTCCACTGAAGATACCTTCCTTTTGTTAGCTTCCTCTCCCAACGATGTTCTTCTGATGTCTCACTTTGTGGAAGGAAGCGGAAAGGCTTGTTGCAAACAGTTAGGATACTGCTTTACCACAAAAGATCTGGCAAAATGTGCTGTGGGTTTAGTTTCATTTT
This sequence comes from Opisthocomus hoazin, assembly GCF_030867145.1. NCBI lineage: Eukaryota > Metazoa > Chordata > Aves > Opisthocomiformes > Opisthocomidae > Opisthocomus > Opisthocomus hoazin. The sequence goes on along the minus strand of NC_134435.1, from coordinate 5,820,928 downwards.
GAGCAGTACAGGATCAAAAGACCAGCTTCTTTCTTTTCCTGTGTCAAAATAAGGACAGCAGAGGAACCTAACTATTTCCATACACATAAGGCTAGAGATGAATGAAGGTAACAAAATCTTATCATCAAAGAGAAGAGATTAATTCACTCAGTTGCTATTAGCACGAGTAAGACCATTAATTGGCTGATTAGTGGAATGGTTGAATATTGATTTCTGGAAAGTTTATGATTCCTCGAAAAGTTTATGACTCATCAAAAAGTTATAAACAATATTTCATAAGAAAATTCACACAGGGAAAAACATATTCTAATTCACTCTTTCTGTATTCTAACACTTTGAAATTTATTCAAAAGGCATAGCATAGAATCTATTTTCCCCAAATATTGTACAATATCTGTACCACAGATAGTGGAAATGAGCCTTTTCAGAAACTTATAGGTCAGCTTTGCCTTGTAGTATTATTACTCTAACAATTATGTCCAGATAAAACACAATCAACTGGCAATGAATACACCAACAGAAAAGGGACAATACAGCTAATATTGCTGGACAGTTTATTTTGTATATCACTGTCCTATCGGCACCCTTAAAGCTTGGTTAGCTGAAGGCGGCTAATTTCTTTTTGAAAGAATCTCCATCTGTGTAACATGTTTTGTTAAACCTAAGCCAAATTTGGTAAAAAGGAATTATATTTTTGCATGCCAGAAAAGGATGTATTTCCTGTTAATTTTGCAGACATGCCTTTTAATTTTCTGCCCAGTGAATTGAGCTCAGATCCGTTATAAGACAGTCAGTTACTGAAACCTCCTCTAAGTTGTAACTGAAGTGAGAAACAAAAGCTACTTATTAGAGGTCATCTTTAACAGAAGGGAAACAACAACTGGATGTAGCTGGCTCAGGGGATACTTCTTAATTCTTTCTTTTGTCAAGAGGTTACCAAAGAAGGAAAAGTTTTTATTGCATTTTGGTAGTGTTTTACTAGGAATACATATCACAGGTCAGCAAGAACAGGTAAAGAGGAGAAGGATACTGGAATTGCTCCCTTATTTTCATTGGCTGCAATAAAAGCGTCCAATCTCCTCGCACATATGTTTTCTCGAGCGCCGAGTAACACAAAAATAGAGTAAGAATCGCAAGGTAAGAAGAGTCAGAGCCTTCAGAAGCTAGATTTGTAGAGGGCAGGTCCTACCTGTCTAGATCATCTGGGAGACCTCTTGAATGGAAAACTGAAATATTTCATCACCTTTCGTTTTCAAGTGTGAGCTGAGAAGTGAGAGATGGGCTTGTGGTTGGGCCAGAGTCACAACAGGGGCTCCATGCTCAGCATCACGCACTGCCTCTGGCTTTCTTTGGGGCCTTTGGCAAGTCCTTTACCCCATAGGCAGCAATAAGAATATTTATTTATCACCACATTTATCTCCTCTGCAGATGCTTTGCCCTGTTACAACCAAATACGAATGTGGAGTTGTAGGTGCGATGAATAATCCCCCCTACCTGCATTTCTGCACATTAAAAGCCATACGCACAGATTTGAGATCACAGCCTATAAAAGAGCCCTTGCCCCAAACTACGAGGTATACATACCGCCTGCAGCATTATACGTCTGTGCTTTGAAACTTCTAGCAATAAAATCTTGCTTTCTTAAGAATTTTCCTAGCAGCTGATTGCCTATCTAAAGAAAACTAAGGAAAATGGACAGATATGAGTGTAATCAGACACACAGGTACTGGATGCAAATTATCAGTGGGCATAGGCTCCCCGAGGCCAACAGTTAGGCTTGGGTAAAGTAAGCAACCACCTGGCCAGGAGCTGATAAGAAGCAATAAAACCCAAGAAACCACCAGTCTGAACAAGAAAGGAAGAAATAGGCTCCAGCTTCATTCCCAACTCTTTTAACTCAAGGGATGACACACAGGATAACCCTGGGGGCCAGGTCCCACTACCTGCAAAGCAGAACCAGGAGGTTGGTGCAGCAGTGTATGTAGGCCACGGCTTGTCTCGAGCATTTCTGGGGGAGCTGCCCAATTTTCAGCCAGTTTACAGAACTGTTTCAAAAGAAGAGCCTGATTAATGCAACATTCATAAACATAACTCCTGCTTCCAAAAGCTCAGGTCTCATCCTAACTCCTTAAGTTATCGCTGTGGAAAATGGAGCGAAGGTACCTAAAGCAGCTGGGTGTATGGCTTTTTCCTTGAAAAGCTCATAGTCTCCACCTGTGAATTAACTCAGCTGCTCTCAGCTGGTGAAGATCAGGTGAATTACTCTGTTGTGTGGCTGAACTTCTCTTACTCGTGGGTGACCTTTGGCTATATTAAAGGGCTGTAGTCTTTACATCCCCCCTTTCCTCAGATTGTGTCAGACTGGTTATGCCTATGAAGGAGAAGTATTTTTTTGGGGGTTTTTTGGTGGTTTTTTTTGGTGGTTGTTGTTTTTGTTTTTTTTTTTTTACAGTTAGATTCATCAATTTTAAGGACAAGGAGGAAGCTTAAGTTGGTTCAGTATTAGCAGCCAAATGGGGACCTACAAGGCTCAAGGCAATGAATGAACTGTGGTTTACACCATTACCAGAGCAGAGAGAGGAAGACTAGGATTGGTGTTTGGATTTTGTTAGTCTGTAAAAGAATTGAAATAATATTTATTCCTGTTCATGGAAATTCATAGCAGCTCTGTTCCTAGGATGAAACGTGCTTTATTCTGAGTTGTGTTTTTTCCAAGCCTATCTGGAAAAAATATCTTCAGGTGGGCTGTAACAATTGAAGTACAGCCTATTTATGTGTTGCTGGGTGTTTATGACTTGAAATATTTGACAGGCTCTATGTTAAATATGTGGTCTTAGTTTCTAAATATCTGTCTCAAAGCATCTCTTTCCACTGTGCGTTATTAAAGGAACGGCTGGAAGAAAGGAAGTGAGGAAACTTGAAAGTTAAAAACATCCTAGGGGTTTGCCCAGAGAACAGAGGAGGGAGGATGTTGGAAGCCTTCCACAGTGCGTCAGCTTGCCTTGCCCTCTTATTAGTGCATTGAAATTGCTATATCAATTTTATTGATTAATTAGTTTGTGTTTCTTCAAAAATTGTAAATGCATCTAGAACTTTTTAAGGAAGAAGTTGCCCTTAGGGATAAAGTTCTCAAAGATACCAGAATCAGACTTCGCTACAACTTTATTTGCATTGCAATATTTGCCTCCACAGTCGATGAGGATGTGTTTACTGGGCTGCAGGTAAGAAGCAATCACTTCAACTGTATGTGTCCGAAGAAAGTTTACTTACAAACCACCTTCCAGAGGCCAAAGATAAAAGCCCTGTCCTGTTCAAGAAGAGCATCAGGCTGCCTGGTACGATCTGCGATGGGACATCGTGTGTTACTGACAGCAGGCTGATGGAGACTGGTGCCGTTGCTCTTGCAGCTCAGTGATGACGCCCTTGCCTTGAAACAACGCCCAACGTGTGAGCAGGGACCCTGTGCTGCTGGGGATGGTGTCTGCAGGTAAGGCATAGAGAGGTGGTCCTGATCCTCTCAAAGTCACTGGAGGTCCTGTACTATTTTTCAGAAGAGGAAAGGGTTTAGTGCTAGTGCTTTCATCAGGTTCTTTGCACCAAATGAGTGCGACGGGGGCTGATGGCTGCTGCTCTTACAGAAGTTGCTTCACGGTGTCAGCAGCACATTCATGTGAGAAAACCAAGCTATTGCCTTTATCCTGCACAGTGACAGTCATTAGCAAACGTGTAGATGGATGTCACTGACAGCCTCAGAGCTGGACAAAAGAATTTGTCTGGTTGTTTGCAATGCTAATGGTTTGGTTTGAGAGCCACCATAAGCTCGATGCACGCTGTCTCCTTGAGAGCTGCTGGGCTGCCCAGGTACAACAGGAGAGACTCTGAGCTCTTTAACATCATTAATGTGCAGGATCCCAACTCCTGCCTCCCAGGTCGGATGATAAAATCCCTGGTAGTGGGCTTTGCTGTCCACTGGCTCTTTCTTATAAGATTGTGCAAAACCAATGAAGACGGGCCACCTCTGTTACCCCTCTGCCCAACGTGATCAGGGCAGTATTGCTGGTTTTTGCAAAGGTAGTGACAAAGCCTTGCACTGAACCTAGTGGCTTTCTCTGATGTACTTCAATAAGCCTGCAGATTTGGGGGTGTAGAAACACAAGTAACTCTATAAAATTTTGTTGCCCTTCATACAGCTGTGCTCAGTTGTTGACAACATGACTTGGGAGAAAGCAGATGGTTTTGCAGTCCAGAAGTCTGGAATTCATTAGTGGAAATTTTCAGACGTGGGTTGGTGGTGTGTGTTTCTTTTTTTTTATTCCTTGGCTTAGCTACAAGAAGCCAAAGCAAACAGAGCTGAAAATTCAGTAAGGGGTGTGAAAGACTTTCTTTGCTCTCTTTCACCAAAGAAGTGACTGGACAGAAAAATCAAACACTTGTGAATTTCTTTTTCCTGGTTTGCTTTATCTGTGAGAGCAAACCTTTACTAAGAAGAGGAGCTTGTAAGAGCTTCTCTGAAACTCAGGTTTACTTGGAGAACACCAATACTTGCTGCTAAAGACTGCAGTTGTGCTAACCTTGTAAAGGAAAGGGGAGGAGACAGGAGAAGGGATGTTAATTTATTCACTGAAGTGTTCAAACTCTGTCGTTTTCCCTACAAGGATCTTTTTCTTCTACCAAAAACCACACAGAAAACCTGCACAGAAATAAAAACTGCGTGGCGGATGTTAACCTGTGACATTCTGACTCAAGACAGGAGCAAAGCTCTTTGATAAAGTGTCCTGGCACATGGTGCCATGTCTGGGAAAGGTGGAGTTTTGTGCTTGCACTTTCTATTGGATGAGTTTGTTTTCTAGGCACTTAGAGAGAGCAGACTGCAGCATTTCAACAATGCGACTGCCTGGAAGAAGTCAGAGGTGGAATTATTCTGGGGGGAGTGAAAAAATGCTTGCGTGAGTAAAAGTAGAGGAGTGCTGCAGCCCTCCTGAGCTGGGCACCAGCCCTACTGCTGGCCTGCTGCCCTGGCACAGAGCTCCTAGCCATGTTCTGCTTTGAGCTCCTCCTTCTCAGGGTCTCATACCTATATCTTCCTCTTTGTAGGTTTTTCATCCATTCCCCACCATCTAGATTTGTTGCTCCAGGCTCCCCCTATTGCCCCACTGGGGGGCAATGGCATTGTCCCAGCTCCTGGCAACTCATTTCTAGAGCATTTTCCTTGAGGTCCTGTGCCCCAAGCCTGTCCCAGGAGCCACCCTTCCCTGCCATGTTATTTCCCAGTATCCTTTAGACAACAAATATTTCCTATCTTGTTATACTCCCCCGATGCTAAGCCACAGGAGAGGCTGGGCTCTGGTCCAGGGCCAGCAGCTCTGACAAGCACAAGCGACACAGCAACAAAGAATAAGGCTTTGGAGAGCCGCCTCTTCAGTAAGGGAAGGGGGGAGGTGAAGAGAGAAAACATGCATGTGAAACCTCTCTTGCTAAAATCTTTCAGCACACACTGTGGATCTGCCACAAAGGGTATTTCAACATGAGCTTCTGGAAGCTGTATTGCTTGTGAATGACGAGGTGGTTTACACGTACCTACAGTCTGGGAAATCCTTTAAGCCTTATGTAAACACAGGCTAACAAAACTACTTTGCCTGGGACTTTAAAAGTGTCAGGTAAATTTCTTTGGGATTGGGGACCTAGTTTCTTGGAAAAAAAGCCCTGTTTCTGCTTCTCATTCTTAGTCCTCTTGGATTCCAAGCTGAGTTAGGTGTGCCCCTCCTATGCAGATGTGGGGGGAGCAGATTCAACGTGTCACAGCAGCCTCGAAGCAGAAGTCATGCCGTAAGAAAGCTTTGCCCATATCCAGACAGGACGATGACTCTTGAGAGTTGGAGCTAAGGACTAGCTAACCCTTGGCAGCCCCCCTCTCTAATCTATAGTGCAGAGAAGGTGCTGCAGCTTATTACTTAACATCTGTGCTCCTCGCTCTGAGGCTGCCAGTAAACAATGTGACTCAGAGAAAATGAAATTGGATTTTTCATTTTTTTGCTGTAAACTGGAGTGTGTAATTACAGCAGATGATAATCCTCCATTTCTTGGAAAAAGCAAAGACTCAGCTGGAATTTCCTTAGCATGACCCAGTTCAAAAAGCAAATGACACTTCATAGAAATCCCTGCAAAGCTAGAGTAGCAAATTGTGGGTCCTCAGCACCCAGGGTGCTGGTGCTTGCTTGGTGAACTGACAGTCTTCCCTAAAGAGCGTTTCCTTCGGTACCCAGTGTGGAAATTCTTGTTCCAACTCCAGTGGCAGATGCAAGACACGCTGTGAAGCTCTTCTGTCTGCCACCTTTTAATGTCGCTCGTTGTAAATGAACTCAGAAGATATGTGATACAAAATAGAATGGTTCCTTATTTGAAAATTTCTCATGAATTTATGGTGGTTTTAGCACATACAAGTTAAAACTGCATTCATTTAGTTTGCTTAGAAGTCATTTCAATTTTTCATGCCAGGTGGATTTATAAATGCACATGCTCCTGTTAAATGTTGGCTGTTTCATGCCTTTAATCCAACACCTATCTGTGCTTGAGTTAATGTAATTAAACTGTATTATAAGAACATATCTGAGGCCAAGCTCTGAACCTGAATTGACTGTATTGCGCTCAGATGCTCTCCTAGGCTGTGGCAGTGCCATGTGTGTAGCTGTACAAGCACCGGTCAAAACACCGCAATGGTTAGAAGACTTGAGTACTACTTCCCTCAAAAACACGGGCAGGACTTCTGTAGCTTGTAAAGCCAGAAGAGACTTGTGATCGTCCCGCCTGCCTGCTGCAGGGCCCGGCGGTAGCTGCCTTGACGTAGAGTTGATGTCCTGCAGCACGATCATTTATGGGGGGTGGAGGAGAGTCTGGTGCACGCAGCTGTACAAATAAGGGATTTAGCTGTTTTGGTTTCAAGTTTGCCAGCCAGTTTTGGTCAACTGAATTGAAAACTGCCTGTGTTTGCTGTCAAAATGTACAGCTTGAATAAAAGGGTTTGGATTGGGCTTAAAATTAAATGTTATGATTGGAGGAGAATATTTTTTAGGAGTAAAACCATTTCATTTTAAGATGTAACTAAAATACAGAAAATGTAAATATCTAGTCCTCATTGGTCTTCTGGCAACTCTCTCCTGCCCCCAACCCTCCAAATTCTTCACTGAAGTTTGCCCAGGTTATAGTGACCATCATCTTGTCTCCCACTTGCCTAGATACAATGATGGGGTAAGACGAGGACAACGTTTTGCTTCAGAACTGAATTTCCTGGTTTTAGTCAACCTGCAGCTTACCTCATCTGGTGTGTTCACACCAAAATACTCATAGCCCAACGACAATACCACAGGCAACTTTGGTTGACAAAGGCAACTTTACAGTGCAAGAGCATAGACATCCCCACGGGGGTGTCATCCTTCCATGCATGCCATGCGGTACCCTAAACATGAGCTGCTAAATCCAGTGAGTAGTTGGAGCTATTAGGAGTAGCTACAGTCCATCTGAGTGAGCCCAAGCAGAAATTTTTAATTTTACTGTAACACAAAAACCCTCTGCTGAATAGGAGGAAAAACTATATTTTTTTTTATTTTAAAGAAAGGGAAAATACAAGGAATTTTTACTGGCAGTAAAACAGTGCAATTCGTGGCTTGGTCATAGCAGTTGTTTAACTACAGTTGCAGAATTTGTCAGGGGACAGATTTAGGGCTGGATGCGAGCCTGATCGAGGGGCGGCAGCGGCAACGGGGGGTTGGTGTGGGACAGGCACTCTGGGTGATGCAGCGGGGGAGCTGCCACAGCACTGCACAACTTTTCCTCCATTTCGTGGTAACTTAAGGCTAACACCCTGCATGCTTGTCACAGGTTGTACAGCACGCGGTTTCTGTGAATTTAGCAACGTGTAACTTACACTCCATCGCCCTGTGCTATAGCAATAATGTGTATGTAGTGAACAAATTTATGCCCTGCATTATTTCTCCTCAGGCACTTCCCAATCCCTAGTACAGAACAACTGCACAAGAACTGAACTGGTTTTGCATAGGGCTGGTGATAGAAAAGGTATCTCGAAATCCCCTGTGTGCAATGTCTTTATTTCTACCAATGCAAATGTGCTCAAACCTGATTTTGACAACTGGTAGATTATGGCAGATCAAATAACCCCAAAACTATAAAAACAGAGATAGAGAGGGGTCTTTAACTGGCAGTGAAAGAAAACAAATGCTTCTATTTAAGCATAGTTTATGCCATTTTTCTTTGAATAAGCTGCTAAAAGAACAACATTATAAGTTGTTACAAAAGCAACTTAAAGAAGTTGTAGCTATGATTTGTGTCCATCATTCAGAAAGGAAAAATACAGAAACTGAGGGCAAGAGCAGATACCAGAGCAATTGCTGTGACTCCAGGACTGAAAACAACCCACCTGTGAGATGAGTTTCCTTCAATCCTTTATCAGTTGCTAAACAATAGCACTGCTTATCTATCCTAACTGTTAATGCATTTATTACAGCTGGGGAATCTCTGGTCACCTGTGGGTGTTTAGTGGTGTCCAGGCATGAGGTACTTTACTTTCAGCCTCTTTTTACATAAATAGTAACACAGAAGCTGCAATGTTAAATACACCCGTCCTAAAAATTACTGCTGTATCTTGAATCTGGCTCCCCCCATTAATTTATTTAAATCACAAATAGGAGAAAAAGGGGAAGAGGGGTAGTGTTGAAGTTCCCAGTGTGTAATCTTCTGATGCCTATCTTGACTGTAGAAGGAAGTGATAGGGACAGCAGATTTGAACGTGTGAGGTAAAGCCAGATGCATCTTGTCATATGGGCTGCTTTTAGAAATTTGGATTTGTTTTCTTTTAGTCTAGAACTGCTGATAACTGGAGCTGTATGGAAGCAACTTGTACTGCCAGCACCTCCCTTCCCTCCAGCTCCTTCCAGTTGCTGCTGTAGCAGCTCCTTGCTGGGCAGCGGTGACAGAAGCAATGTTGGGGGGTGACAGGGCGGAGAAAATTGGACTGTTGTTTAGCATTGCCTTGCTTTGTGGAGAGTGCAGGTATGTGTTCTGGAAAACAGCAGGTTTTGATTTGCAAAATCAGAAGCTTTTTGCCAGAGAACTGTCTAAAGGGCAAACCGGAGGGCAGCCAGCAGCAAAACTATTTTCTAGCTTCAAAGGTGTTCCTTTCAAAGGCCAGTTTAAATCCTTGAAGCATTAAAGCTGTGAAAACAAATCAAGAGAAGAATGGAATGAAATTGTTCTTACCAAAATAGCAAGCCAGGTTCATAGGCTTAGAAATAAAATTAACCAGAGCAGTGTAGAAGTAGCACTTCACCCTGCTCGGTGGTGTTGAGTGAGCCAGCGCAGCTTGGGAAGCGCCAAATTATTGCGCTTGGAGAGTGGCTGCTGCCAGGAGGGCTCTACGAGAACGGGGAAAGGAGAGCAAGGCTTTCCCTTTGTGGAGAAGTAAGAGGGGGTGCTGTGGATGGTCCTACAGTGTGATTTAGCTGTATGAGCCATATGGAGTAGCTGCAGTAGCTTTCTGATTTTACAGTCAGCTCCTTGTTCAAACACTTTCAGTGAAGCCATAATTTGGTGTATACTGGAAAGAACTAAGGATTTCATTTAATGTTTTCTTTATCTTTGGAATTTAAGCTTTCTGACTTCTTACATAGACATGCTTTCCCCAGCTATTGTAAGCAGCTAGCTTTGCTCCCTCCAACCCCACGTAACCTGTGAGAATCTTGTATTTATGATAAGCACTGAGTGGATGGTCCTGATCCCCAGAAATAGGGAACGGGAGAGCAGGTATATGGATATCTGTATTGCTCTGTCAGCATTTCTCACTCTTGACCTGAAGGACCTCACAACAGGCTGAGAAAATTAATCCAGCACCAAAAGCTAGCTTACTTGAAAAATCTACAGACTTTTCCAAACATTTCTTTTTCTCCCTGACACTTCACGTTAACTTATTTGCAGCTCCTGTTATGAGGAATTTACATCAAAAACTCAGGAAACCACTTAATGATGCTTTAGATTAATTATTCCTAAATGTGCCTTTGTGTTTTTAAAGTATTCCAAATCTAGTTAATTAGTCGGGTTGGTTTTACATTACACATGCTCATCACAACAATTCTGCTGAAAAGCAGTCATTTAATTAAATCATGGTTACTTAGCTCTCCATCATAGGTATGACTTTGATTCACATTTATGTGTAACTCCTCCTAAAACACATAATTTTTACCATTTCAAAAACAGCTGTCTGACAGCAAGGAATGATGATTAACTCTCCCCTGCTCTCAAATGAAAAGCTGTTAATTACTATTATTTACTTTGAAAATACTAACTCCTTAGTCCTAGACAGATCCTAGCTGAACAGCTAGTTGACACCTCCGCTGAGAGAACCATCAATACAACAAACACGTTTTCCTCTCCTTTGAACTTCTCAGCAGAAGAAAGGTGTTGCTGTCTTAACTTCAAAGGCCCTTGCCGATTACCTTCAGAGCTGGCTGTGGAGCTGAGAGGGATGCAGAGGGCAGCCGGCCTTTCCTATGCAGTGGAGTCCTGTCCCGGAGCGCACAGGCACTGTGCCATGCACAGCCCGACCTCCTTCAAAAGCCAGCAAGGTCAGCCCCTTACATTTGTTTTTTCTCTCGGTGAAATTCAGCATCCCTGGTTAACAGCAGTCACCATGATCGGACCAGGAAGAAATCGGAGAGAAATCCAGATCAAGTTGGCAGCCCAAATGTTCTTGAGAGCCCTGATAGGAAATAATTCTGTCCCATTTTGTAAAAATGAAGGTGATGGTGATGGAAGTGCTCAGCTTTTCTCAACAGTTACAGTTTTTTGGGGGGAAGTAATATATAAAGATTGCAGAAGGTGCAGGAGTCAAGATGAGGAGGATGATGATCTGTAATGTACAATGGCTGCTTTTGGTCTCTCAACTTCCATGTTTCAAAGCAAGAAAAAAATCTTTGAGGGAATCCTTCCTAGGGAAGAATTCTTCCAGGGAATTTCCTCCAATTTGTTCCTTCTTTTTTGTATACATAAAAACCTAAAACAATGAATCACTATTGTTAATATAAGAATTTTTGCTGCATATTCTAGTATGAATTTAGCAACAGACTTAGTTCTCAGAAACTTTAGCAGCCACTCAACCAGCAGACCAAAACCGGTAATTTAAAAGGAGTTTTATAACATAGCTACAATCATAGAAGTGCTGGAGTTGGAAGGGACTTCTGTTTGGTCCCCTGTCATCCCTCGCACCATACACAGATCAGTTATTCAGCGATGCCTTACAGGACAGGGTCCGCTCCAGCAGCGGCACCAGTGAAAGGGGCACAACCCAGCCTTCGCAGCCTGTTCTGTTGCAGAACTGCTCCTCCTAAATTTTCTCCTGATATTTATCACTATTCTTCCTTTTTGCAGTTCACAACCACTACTACTTGTTTCCTGCCCCTGTTTACTAATTATAGTGGTTTGGTCCTTTTAATCCCTGGGACAACTGAATTTACTGAAACTCCTCAGTAGGAAATGCAGTCTCTAGCATGGAACAGAACACGGTACTTAGATAAGTATCTGAATCTCTAGAATATGCAAATACAGTTTGAAATATCTGTCCTTAAAATACTGCTGGCTGCTTCTCAGGGCACATGGTAAATGCAGTAAGAACTGATTTGAAGGCTTTTTTGTTATAGCCCACGTTTCTTACAATCCCCTCTATCATTACCAGTACCTGCATTAGGCTCAGAGAGAGCCCAAGCACAAATCCTTCTTTCCAACCATGTGCTGAATGATTTTCATTGCTCCTCGCCTTTGCCTAATGGTGCCCCAGTCAACTTCCTCGTCACCCGACGCTAAGACAGTGGCATAGCATTCTCCATACTGCACCCTCCGACCTCCTACTTCTATTTTTGATCACTTGTGCAAAACCAGAAAAAAAAGTAGCCGGGCCAAAACTCCTGATCCCTAGAGCATCACTCAGATTTGTGTTCAGACTGCTGTGGGAGGTTGCGTCGGCTGATCTCCTTGTTGCTTCTCAGATGCGTCTCTTCTAGCACGAAAACGGCAACCTTCAATTTACAAACTCCTTGTCAAAAGTGCTGTCTGTTTTGGTGGGGTTTTCTTAATGGTCTGCTGAGAAGAGCACTTTTCCAGAGTACAGCAGAAGTGGTCTATCCTTTTTGTGGTGTATATGGTAGATGATAATTTTTCATTTTTTGGCTTTTAGACTTGAACAAGTCTTAAGGTGAGATGGGATGTTTGATCATCTCATCTGAGATGATAAAAATTTAAATTGCAATTAATACAATTAATCAAAATTTTAAAATTAAAAAATTTAAAATCTGTCCCTTCAAGCCGAACAAACCCACCAGTAAATACAGTCAGTGTATTCTCTAACAGACTTCCAAAAAGCCATGAAAAGGCCAAATGGCACTAGACAGATGACTCTGGGAAGTGTTGACTGGTAAGATATCAAAGTGACACATTAACCACTAATTAATGCAGTTCATACTGGCAGTTGAGTCTCATTTTTGTTTAGTTTTCTCTGTGGGAATGTCACATGGAAACATGAAATGTCTTGCATGAGTGAAATTTTGGGCTCTGACTCGTGATCTTTGGCGATTAGCGTTGCAGTGAAGGTTAAAAAAAAAAAGTGCTTATTTCCCACTGTCTGCACCACTTATTAGTTAAAATTCATGTTGCATGGAGAGCAAAAAAAAAAGTTTATCTTTACTGTATCTGATTTAATATACATAGCAATGCTACTTAACGTACCTGGCTGAGCATAGGGGCCTCCCCCTTCGCTTGGGGTGGACTGGGGGAAACGAGCTCAGAGATTGCTTGAGAGGAGGAGCAAAGCGACCTGAACAGACAAGACAAACTGGAATGGAGTGTCAAAATGACGTGCACGATGTCTCACGGCAGGTCAGTGACAGAGCTGGGACTACAACGGTGACAAATCATGGGCCTGCCTGGTCTCATTCTGGGGGGTGGGGGGAAGGAAAACAAAACTGGTTTTCATGGAGCACGATGTACATAGCTGTTTCACACAGGCAGTAAAAGGTATGCCTAATCTATTCTGTCTTACAAATTAATTTAAAGCAGAATTTCTAACACTTTAATTTTATGACTTGAAAATATTTTAAATCTAGGTTTTTGCCTCAAAATTGAGACATAGTTTCTCTTGGTGGCACAAAAATTTATGAAAAAACAAAAGGGGTTTCTGTCGTTGAAATGTTGATGTTCCAATTTTTATCCTTCATTCAACCTCTCCATCAAAGGTGACGAAGTCTGAAGGAATCACTACTTTATGTAAAAACTGAACTACAAAAAGAAGTGCAAGAGAAAATGCGCCCTTAAGTTCTAGCTTAAGACCCCTTGCGCTTGAGTTTCAGTAACCCTGTGTACGAGATAACTAGGCTCGTCTCTATGAAATATTTTGGTACTTTCTAATGAGAAAGAAGGAAACCATAAGCAGAATCATCATGAAACTTTACGTATTTAAAAAAAAATGTTTAAGTAGCAGCTTGAGCTTCTTCAGCGAATGCTGGCGGTGCCAAGCAGGCCGCGAGGTGCTCGCTTTCGAGGACACCGTTCCCTTTGCTCGGAGGATGCTCCCCGAGACCGGAGAGCACAGGTTGCTTTGGAAGAAGATGAACCTGAGCCGTCTCAGGACCGAACTCGCGCTGAGCTGTGCCCTGCAGACGATGCCAGCACGGCCAAGGCCCGTGGCCTTCCTCACCCTCACAGCGTCTGCCCCCAGCAGAGCACCCAGCCCGGGGAGGAGAAGGCGCTGGAGGAGGCTCCCGGAGCCAACCTGCCGTTGCCTTCTTGCCAAGGAAATGGAAGAGACCCCAGAGACCGCCCAGGAGTCTGCTGTGCTCCGGGAGGGAAGCGCTCTCCCTCATCCGCAGGCCGATGGCCCCCGTTCAGCCGAGCTGGCAGGCAGGTGCTCCGGGTCCCGCCTGCGCAGGTGAAGCCGGGCGTCAGTCTGCAAACGCTTGTGGCCGAGAAGGCTGGAAAATGGGGGACGCCTCCGCCCGCCGCGCTGGGAGAGGGGCTGCCCGGCGCCTCCGCTGCTGCCCTGGCGGGACGGGGCCGCTTCGCTTCCCTGCGCGGAGCCCGCCGGCCCCCGCCGCTCCTCACGGCCCCCGGGAGGGTCGAGGCGGGCAGGCGTGCGCAGCCACCGGGTCGGAACTGGGCCGCGGGCAGGGCGCGATCCGCCGCGGACCCCCCGCCTCCTCTCCGCTGGGGGCCCCGGGCGGGGCGGCAGCAGCGGCCGCTCCCCGGCCAATGAGCGGCGAGGCAGGGGCCGGCCCGGCCGCGCTATAAGGGCCGGGGCGGGCGGGGAGGTGGCAGACCGCGGGCGAGGCCGTCGGGTGGGAGCTGCGGTTCCTCTCAGCGGGAAGGGCCGTGCGGTGCGACCATGTGCGGTGAGCGACGGGGCCGCGGGCGGGACGGAGCTGGGGGGCTCTGGTGGGAGCGCGGTGCCCGCGGGCTGTGCCCGGCTCCGGCTGCCTCTCCTGCCGGAGTGCGGGACGAGGGCTGCTTTGTCCCCGAGCTGAGGAAACCCGCCGGGGCTGCCTCCCCCCCCCCGCAGCGGCTTCCTTCGGGACTGGCCCCGCTGCGTCCGTTTTGTCGGGGCGGGAAGGGGGAACGAGCGGCTGTTTCGGTGACGGCAGGTAGAGGTGAGGGTCCTCGTTCCTCCCGAGGGAAGGAGATGGCCTTTCTGTCCCCCGCAGCCTCCTCTCTCTGTCCTCCACGTCTGGCGGCTTGTCGCTGGGTCTTGTGGGCGAAGCCCGCCCGGTTCCCCGCAGCCGGCTCTGCGGGGGCACTCGGCCGCGCTGGGGCCGGCGGTCCCGGGCCGGTGGGCTGCGGGCTGCGCTCGGCTCCCTCCGTCCGGAGCCGCGGCCGGGGGCTGGCGGTGACTCGCTGCCAGCTGCGGCGACGGGGAGAGGCTGTGGGCTTCAGACAAAGGCTGCGGAGGAGCTGATGTGGGTTTGTTCACCTCCCTTTATCTAATGAAGATGAGATGGTGAAGATGGTACCTACAGCACACACACAATGGCTTAGGTGCGCTTTGGGTCTGATGAAAATGAAGGTGCGGGTTCGGAAGCCGCTAATGCAATGCATTTTAGTTACGGAGGAAATTTCAGTGAAACTTTACCTGTTCCTTCTCTGAAGCCTCCTCTCAGGTCTGGAAGGATGCTTTTGTTGAAAGCAGAAGAAATTGTCCCTGTACTTCTTAGTCACCTCTTTTGTGAGATGCAGATGGAAAGCAAGCAGTTACAGCTCCCTGGAAAGCATTTTCTGAGCTAGGTATCTTTTCCCTGCCTCCACGTCCTCCTTAACTGTAAACTCAGAAAGAGCAAGGGCTCTAGCGAGGGTCTGCCATTTGAATGGAAGCACGAGGTGATGCTGTTTGAGCTCCTACGTGACTCTCGGAGGTTGCTATCAGAGGGGCAAAGTCGGTGCCTCCTGAACAAAAGCCCTTCAGGTGAGAGGCTTTGGCTCAGCGCCTAAGCAAATCAAAGGTGCTGGTGGCAAGCACTGAGCAGTGAGACATGGAATGATAATATCAAAAACTTTGCATATCTGGGCTGTATATTGATTGGGAAATGAGGGTGTTAGCAGTGTTAGAGGCGTTTGGTAAAACATCTAGCTTGGGGTGGAGTAACTGACTCAGTACGAAATGGCAAAGAGAGCAGCAGTTCATGAAGTGCAGTGAGAGCAGTGCTGGTTTCTTCCTATCAACATTTGGAGGCCTTTTATGTGATATTTGTTGTCATGAAAGATGTCCCATATCCTCCTTGCTATGCTGATCTGCTGTAGGAAGTGCAGGAGTTCTTGAGGTTGCAAGATTCCTAAATTACTTTTTTGTTATTGTTTTTATTTTGCATATCTTTCCAGGCTTACATGTTGAAAATACGTCCTGACTTCTGGTAGCATATGAAGATTTAAACACGTTATTTTCTGTTTTGAAAATACATAGGTCATTAAATACTGCCATAAATATACTCTTTAGGAAACAAAGTTGAGATGTTACCACACTCACTTGTAAGAAGACAGTATAGTAAAAGTATGCAGGGTTTAAAAAACAGGTAAGATGCTCTTTTTAAATAAGTAGATGGTCAGTTAATGCCAAAGTTAGTTTCATCGGGATATGAAGTTGCGACTGCGACTATCTTGGAGCTAACTTTCTGGCATCAGCAATGTGCTTGCCCCAGTACAGGCATCCTTTTGTTTTTAAAAGAATTACTAATTTTGTTCAGACTTCAAGTACAGGCTGCCCCCTTCTTGATTTTGGTGAAGTCTTGCAATTGCAAGTGTTCTTGTGGATTTTTCCTGAAAAAAAATGCTCAATGAACTTTTCCTCTTCCTGATGCTCTGCTTGCAATCCTGAAAGGGAAGGGGGAAACTCTAAAGAGTTGATAGGCACATAAAAGGAGAGCCTTGCTTTCAGTGTCTGCACCTGACGAAAGCTGGTTTTAGTAATGTTTTAGCAACCTCCTGTTTCTGCTTTGAGTATCTGATTCTAAAGGTAAGCCATACATGATTGGCCTAGTTCGTGCTTCTATCCAAACTCTGTAGTTATGGAAAGTTATAAACTAGATTTAGCATTCAGGTCAAAAGAGCAATGTCCTGGTAAAACACTTCTGGAATTCTTTCATTGGATTCTATGTTTGTATCTATGACTTGGGGAAGTATTTAGCTGTTTATGTTGTGCTGGCAAATAAATGTTACCTTACTTGAGATGTATCACTTCAGCATTGTATTGGCTTAGAGAGTACTTGAGCCTTCAATGGGGACAAGGAATGCAAGCTCTGGAAATTGTGTCTAATAGCTTGGGGAGGCCATTATGGAGTAACTTTCGAGCATCACAGAGCTCTCTGGTGATGAGTATGATTCAGCTAAGATTCAGGCGTATTGGTTTGCTTCCAGAAGGAATTAAGCTACAAGAAGTCTTTATCAAAAGTTGTTTCTACAGGAGTTGAGCAATGTGCTTTAAAGCTAGCCAAAGTGATGACAGAGTAGGGAAGAAAATATGCAAGTGGGTAAATAATGAAACAGAAAAGTACTGGAGAAATAGTGCTGAGTGTAAGATTTATCTCCTTTGACTGAAAGAGTTTATAATATATTCCTTGAGAAGTCAGGCTGCAGCTATTGCTTTCATTGTAAATGGCCTCTGGTGACTTCTGCGTCTTCTAATTCACATGTGTGGAAGCACAGCTAGAGTTCCCTGGAAACAAGGGAAGCACAGCTAGAGTTCCCTGGAAACAAGGATCCTTTTAACAATTGCAGCACACTGGTACCATTGTAAGGATGGTCCCGAAGGAAGGTTTTTCCTGGAGCTCTGTGTAGTCAAAGATGCCACATGGAACACGCAAGGCTGATGCATCTTAAAAATGTTGTGAAATCTGGCCCAGAAAGTAGAGCTGGATCTGAAACGAGGTGTGTAGCAATGTTTTGGAAGGATGTTGAGAAATTTGTATTCAAGAAATTGAAGAATGCTGCTCTTGAGGCTTTTGGTTAGTGCCAGAAAACGGTAAATATCTGTCTGGAAAAATGATTAACAAGCTCTCAGTCTAAGGTGACAGCATATAACTAGAGGCATTATTTTTCAAAGCTTTGGTGAAAAACAGTATTTAGCTGTTCAAATTCCCAAGTACCTCTTCAAATGCAACTATTGTCTTAATATCTCCATTAGTGTTGGAGATTCTAGAAGTAATGAGGCTGAGCTCCTCATAAATCTTGCTTCTGTAGCAGAAGAGTGTTTTCCTCCCTTTAATCCTTCCAAGCTAAATTCAGAGTCCGATGTTATAGTCTCTTAGTCTCAATGTCAAATCAGTACTATTAATGGCTTAAAATCAGTGAAGTAACCAAATTCACAACAATATTTATAAGGGAGATTTATTGGTGTATCATTATAACAGCTTCTTCACTACAGCCATTTACAGTTCGAAAGCCTTAATTGAAGGGGAAGAGGGTGTTAAATTTCAAACAAAGGCTTTCTCTATTTAAAACCCTTGCTTGTCTGAACTGCTTATCTGTTGAGCTCTTAAAGTCGGGTTTTTGCTAACTGTAGCCTCCAGTCCCGACTTGTTGCTTGAAGAAACTGTTAAAATGGTGAAATGAGTCGTTTCTGTTGTATTGGGGTACAGATTTGTGACGGTTAATAAAAGAGCCTAATCTATCCTTATAAATGCAGAAGTCCCAGGAAGAGCAGTAGCCAGAGAAAAGGAGTGGTGGTTCTTTCCTTTGCAGGTGACCTTTTAATTAGACCTTTTCTAAAGATAAAGCGACATGCCCCAAACTCCTTTTAATGAAAAAAAGTTTGCGTACTTTTGCCTTCCCCCCTCCCAAAAAAAAAAAAAACAAAACTGTGTGGGCTGGGGTGAAACCAACCCTAAAACTAAAGAAGCCGCTTCTTGGTTGATGACTGGTCTATTCAAGAGAAGAGGGATCAGACTTGCAGACTCCTCTGGGCTCTGTTGGCCGAGTAGGCAAGGAGTGAGTTCATGTCTTTGCTGTGATGTCTCTGTAAGAGTTGACCGGAGTAACACGGGGCGAGCCAACAGATCTGGTGTCTCCGCTGAGTTGGGTTTGGCAGGCAGCATTGTGTTGAGGCAGCGCACAGGGTGAATGCTTGTTCTTTGGGTGACCCGGTTTTTGCATCTCTTTCCTTTGTTGTCCTATGCTTTTGACTTCTGCCCTTGCTTTATGCTTTCGTCTCTGTTCTCTGCCTGCTGAAGTGACTGTTGTATACGGGATTAAGCTGGAGCCTTTCAGAAGTAGAAGTTGTGCCTAGTACCTACCCGTGGGTATTTCAGGCCATGACTTTCATTACAAAAGTCTCCTTGTGTTAGTACTGATGAATATATTCCTTCTTGGAATGTCTAGTTTTAGATCTGGATATGAAATGGATCACAACGTTCCCATTTTCAGCTGTGGTTTTAATGAAAAGTAGAATTTTTTTAAGCTCTCCCAACTGTTTAACTCTTGGTGGGTAACATGAGGAGAGTGAAGGTGGCCGGGAAAGCGAATGTGTTGAGTGCTGAAAATGAGGGTCGCGATTCCTTTATTGTATTTGAACTTTTTCCATTTAAAAACCCAGTAGGAAGAATTGTACTGAATGGGAGGTTGGGTCCCCCTAGGACCTCTCTGTGATACTGGTTTTAAAGGGTTTTAAATTGAGTCTGAAAGGGTGCAAACTCTAAAAAAGAAAACCAAAAAATTTTGCTTCTTTTTTTTTTTCCCTTCTCCTTTTCCCTTTAAACAGGAATTTTTGCTTATCTAAACTACAGAGTACCTCGGACTCGGAAGGAAATATTTGAAACCCTGATAAAAGGGTTGCAGAGACTGGAATACAGAGGATATGATTCTGCAGGTATGCAAACTAACTCAACAAATTGACTTTAACAACCAATAGCTACTTTCATGACTTTTTGTGTACTTGCACCTTCTGTGTGTGGATTTTTCTTTTTTTTTATCCTTATTGATTCTTGGAGTTTTTTCTTCAACTTTCATTGAGTGTTTAGCTCTGTAATCAGATGGTGGTTGAGGTTTAGTACACGTAAGCAAAGCAAAGAGGGTGTGGGGAAGAACACCTACATACAGGGTCATATAGTTTGTGCCTCAGGCTTTTTTGTGCATGTAAGTTCCAGTGAAAGGATGAGGAAGATTAAACTTGTCTTTAAATTTGGGTTGGCTAATTTCATCGGGCAAAATATATCAGTCTGTCCTCCAGCAAAATTTAAGAGGGCTCATGTATATTTTCATCTATGCAGTAGATACAGACTTCATCTAATTTGATTTGAAGATACACAGGTCTAGCAACAGACTTCAAGTATATTCCTTTGAAGGATAATTTAAAAATATTTTTTTCACTAGTGTGTGCTTGTCTGTGTTTTCTCAGCCTTTTTTTCATCCAGTATATTTTGTGCTTTAAATAACACTTGTGACTGTGTCCTGTGCTGTAGGAGTGGCGATTGATGGAAATAATAATGAAGATAAGGAAAGATTCATCAAACTAGTTAAGAAAAGAGGAAAAGTAAAGGCCCTGGAAGAAGAGTTGTACAGTAAGTGTCTTAAAAATGATCCCTGTACTTTGGCCTCCCAGTCAGATTCCATCTGCATCTCAACCAGAATGTCAGACCATGAAATTACAGTTGTGATTTTGTACCAGAAATAACTGCATCGTGTAATCCAGTGGCAGCTAAATTGTTTGTGCCCCCACTCCCCAAATCTGCACTTGAAAAGCAAGCTGATCTTTAGGTGTAGTGCTGTGAAATTACCAGTCTACTCTCTCTTGGTTGCTTCTTTGTTCAAGACGTGGGCACCCTTGGTGCTTTACTTGGATGATTGCTGTGCGTGGTGGCTGAAATGTCAACACACGGACTCTGACAGAATTTACGACCATTTAAGCAGCTGGCTGTGATCACAATCTGCTTTATGCAGTGCTTCCATCTGTGAAGAGCTGAAGTTGTGTTTTAATACATTTATATCGCAATTTGTAGTGATGTGGTCTGTTAGCCTAGCTGTTAGTATTGGCTGAAAATGCTGGAGTCTTGGCAAACAAAGTTTTAATCACAGTAGCTTGAACTATCTGAAGTGTAAGGTCAAGAAAGCAAATGGCTTAAAAGAAAGCCAGAAGATAACTTCTAGATTTTTGTTTGTAGGAGTTCTTTTAGTGTTTTACTGGTTGTGTGTGTGTGTGTGAGAGCCTTAACTTCAAATATTCGGTTAACTGAATTTCTTGTGTACAGAACAAGATGACCTGGATTCAAAAGCAGATTTTGAAACACATTTTGGAATTGCTCATACTCGCTGGGCGACCCATGGAGTACCAAGTGCAATAAACAGTCACCCTCAGAGGTCAGATAAAGGAAATGGTATGTAATCTCTGCAGCGCTCTGGAACTGTGTGAGTCTGAAATGGTTGAATCCACATAGTACATATGTACTCTCTTCTTACTAGCATTATGGTATCTATTTTATATACTAGGGCTAAGCTGTTGCTATTCTATCTAGGTTAGACACTTTTATAAAAAATAGCCTCTTCTGGGGCTAAAGTAACACTGTGAAAGATTAATGAGATCTGTTTTCTGAAAATTGATGCAAGTTAGTCGAAGGACGACATTCATGTTTTAGAAGGCAAGACTCTGAAAATGTAAGTGCATCAATGTTGTCTGGGCTAGAAAAAGGAGATTTCGTATCGTTTTTCATTTGAGATGGCTTGGTGCTGTTCTTCTGGGTGTAGTTTAAAACTGTCTTGCTGATTTGGAACAACCTTTGTATGCCTTCGGAATTTGTAAGCTTCTGCTTTCTGTTGTCTGTGTTATGATAGACTGTAGGTCTGAAAGCTGTAGCAGGTAGTTCCTAGTGTACTTCTAAGCTTTTTTTCCCCTCTAATTTTGCCTTAGGAGTTAATTTTCTGTTACTGATGTATATATGTTTATTTTCCTTTTAGAATTTGTTGTAATCCATAATGGAATCATCACAAATTATAAGGACCTGAGAAAATTTCTGGTGAGTCTGTGGCAACTGGATTCTAAAACTAGAAAGTAAATGCCCCACCAACTACTGTCAGATCTTTCATGATTTTGTTGGAATCTGAATTCAGGTCTCTTGGTATCATCTATAAAATAGTAGTGTGAAGACGTCTGCCTAATAAAGAGACACGGCAGCTGGTGAAGTGCAATATGCTCTTGTAATCCTAAATGCAAAGTACTTATGAGTAGAGCAGCAATTTCCACTCAAATTCTTTGAGAGAGTGTGTGGTGTCCCTCCTGTCTCCTGTTGCCTGACAGATGCTGAGCAAGTCTTACTACTTGTCTTATTACAGTATTTCTTAAAGAGTAGCTATGACAGGAAAAGTCTTTATATTTTGTCTGTAGTGATATCTATCCACTAGTCCAATGTAGTGCTCCAAGCAGCCTGTGTTACTGGGCAGTGTCTGGTGGGAGGCAGCCAAAAGGCTCTTCAATGTTTCTTGCCTGAGGATGAAAATGCTTTTTACTCTTCTATATGATATTTCAGGAGAGCAAAGGCTATGAATTCGAATCTGAAACGGATACAGAAACGATCCCCAAATTGATCAAATACATGTATGACAACAGAGAGAGTGAGGACACCAGTTTTTCAGCCTTGGTAGAAAGAGTAATTCAACAGTTGGTAAGTGGGAGGTTCCTTTTTTCCCTCTACTGCCGTATAAGCTGTTTGTGGGGTTCCTTAGTATTCTGCATTTATGCATTTAGATCCTCTGCAGGAGTCCTTAGAAGGTGCTGCAAATAATGATTTTTGACCTCTAAACAATGCTTAATAGACCGAGAAATTAGATTTAAATTTTGGAAACTTTAAAAATTTACCATTGATAAGCCTTTGAATTGCATAAGCAGTGGTTTTTTGGGTGTTTTTTTGGTTTTTTTTTTTTAAGCAAGAGGTTATCACAGTTTGTTTAATGAAGCAGCTTAATTTAAAAAAATTGTAGGAGCCTCTGGGGGCTGACATCTCTCATAAAGAGCAGTGTGTTCTTAAAGGCTATTCTGATCATGTTAAAACACTGCTGTGATTCAAGTTTGTCTAATAATGTGCCTTGGCTCCCATATTTGGAAATAGATCTAACAAGCTGCACTGATTCATGGCATAGCTGGCTTCCAAACTGTGAAGTGGGAATCTACTGTTACTTAGCAAGCGAACACTTAAAAACTTCGACAGATGCATTGCAAACTTGGAGAAAGCTTGCTTTGTTTCCTCCCCCAGTCTCTGGGCAGATGTTTGCCTTCCCTTTCCTGCAGCTTCCTACACTCTCTTCACCTCCTCCTTCTCTCTGAAGCAGCTCTGTAGGATTCCCCTAGAGCGGGGCAGGAATACACACGAAGCAGGGTCTGTGTGGGTCAAGAGGGAATAGCTGTGCAGCCACCCTGTTGAGGGAAGGGGGACTTCATCTGACCGCAGAAGAGGAGCAGAGGAGGACTCTTGCAGGGCTGGAGTCCCTGCAAAAGAAGTGAATGTTACTGTCTGTATTCTGTTTGTGAGGTGGGGCTTTGCAAGCCGCGTTAATATTGTAGAGTGGTTGATTGTGTGTTCCTGTTTTTGTTCTTGCCTTGTGGATTTTGTTGTTGTTTTTTTTTTTTTTTTGTGGAAGGTGGTTTTTTTTTTGTGGAAATACATTAATAAGAATTTGCTGCTTAAAGTAGAAGTAGTAACTCCAAAATTTAAGCTGAAAATGCATGATAAAATGCAGCTGCATGCGCATTCTTATTAAAAGTCGTATTAAAAGTAAATGTCCAGCAGTATTCATGTTGATTATGAGTAACATCTCGGAGATTTTCTTAACCGTTGCATTAGAAGGTATTGTTTTTATTTATAAAGATAGGGTAAGTGCTCACTTACTGATCTTTCTGCTGTTGCACTGTTACGTGACTGTTAGCTTGTTCTGCTCCTCCTGAGTGATTCCTTTAAAGGTGCAGTCTGCCCTCCGGGAAGAGATTCCTGATAGTGGTGAAGAGCTTTCCTTCACAGCCTCCTCGGGAAGAGGGGCCCCAGTTTAATGAGATGCAACTAATTAAGATAAATCGCTTAGGATTTTTTTTTTTCTCTTCTGTTTGCATGATTTCCAGGAAGGTGCTTTTGCATTGGTTTTCAAGAGCATCCATTACCCAGGTGAAGCTGTTGCTACCAGGTTAGTAAAAGTCCATTTTATAGATAAAAATAAATAAATAAAAAAGCCAAACCACAACCAAACCCAAAAAAACAAGAATACTGATGTTAAGTACTTAATTAACCAAAGCTCAGAAGGTAGATAGCTGCGCTAGTGGAATCCTTGTGAAGTGCAGCAAAGGTCTGCCAAGCATCTCTTCAGCTGGCTGTTAAATATAACTTCATTTGAGCTGTACTGACTGCAGGTCACACAACTTCCAGAGGCTTTTGTTGATTCTTGATAATCTTTAACTTGATTTGGTTTAATAAATTAGATGTGACCACTTACTTCTTGAGAATGCAAAGACAGTAGTGAAAAGTAATCTGATGATGTTACAGTGTGTCAATAAAGAAGCTCAGTGTATCTTCTGTTTCTGAAGTTGTATTAAGAGTGTGCTAACAGTTTTCCTATATCAAAAAGGGGAGGGAAAGGGTATGGTTCAATTTAACTTCACGTTGAAGAAAGACTGAGAGAAGTATATTCGGGCTGGCTAAAATGCCATCATACTAATAAGTTACACAAACAGTGTTCTAGCTGGCATAGCATTTATGAGGGTTTCTTTTTTCTTTATAAGTTCTACATTTATTTATGACTTGGAAAACAACTTTCAGGAAATGTGAAGATATTAAAGTAGCAAGTGAAGTAGCAGTGGGAATAAAGACTGTTTTACGACACAACCAAAAAAGCCCCTTGCTTCTGTGGCCTAAAGTGGGACTATGTTACAATTGTGAAAAAGCCAGCTGTACCGTCACTCTGACTGGAGAACATCTTCTGACATGAACTATTCTATATGTGGTTCAGGTTGAGGTTTTTAGGAGTGAGGGCATTAAGAGAAACTAAACTTGTAATCTGAGGCACTGGGGAGGGGTTGAATTACTCTTTTATTCCTGTGAGACTTTTTTTTCATTTTAATAAGCTCTTCAGTGTGGCACGTGACCCATATAATTAAAAAGTGTTAACATTCTGCAGTTTCAGCGGTGCAATAGTGATGGTTGACCTTTCTGATTTTAAAGGGCTAAAGGGGGAACAGTATTTCAATAGTAAAGAGCACTGGAGCTTGTTGCTGGCTCACTTCAGAGGCAGAGTAAGCTTTGTTTGAAAACAGTATTGAAATTGATGCCTGTGCTAAGCTCTTTCATGGTTACTGGAAGGAAAGCAACTAGTTTATATAAATTTTCTTCTACCTGGGTGTAGTTCATGGGGAAAGAATGACCAAGGCATATGGTACTTATTCATATAATATTTGATGAGTGTGACAGAAATAAGTCAGGTTTATGTAACTCCCTCCTTGTTATGGCTTTAGGATCAGGATTGAGGAGGATCTTCCTATTTAGGAAGCTAGATGGGACATTGTCTTTCAACTTCGCAAATGTCCTTTGATTTCTTTGTATGCACCTTTCTCTTTATAAAATTGTGTGTTTTCATTTTGTAGGAGAGGGAGTCCTTTGCTCATTGGGGTTAGGAGCAAGTACAAGCTCTCCACTGAACAGATTCCAGTTTTATATAGGACATGTAAGTTGATAAATCAAATAACATTATTTTTAAGAGCTAAAATTATTGTTCCTTTATGGTTAGAAATTAGGTTAATTCGTCTTTGTACTATAAAACTACCAGCTAACACCCCAAATAGCTTCTTAGCTGAGGATATTCTGTTTTTATACTACTGAATGCGTAGTTCATGTAAAAGTTCCATCCCCCCAAAATACTTCTGTAACTGTGATACCTTGAACCTGTGTAGTCTGCAATTTCTAACTTGGACAGATCTGGTTTTGCATTTAAAATGTCTAATTTCTTTAACAGGCAACATTGAGAATGTGAAGAACATATGCAATTCACGAATGAAAAGACTGGACAGCTCTACCTGCCTTCATGCTGTTGGGGATAAGGCAGTAGAATTCTTCTTCGCTTCAGATGCAAGGTAGGAAAAGTGCTTAAATGTTTCTCAAAATACTGTTTTCGTTTAGAAGTGAGATAGTTCTGGAAATCTTATGCTGTCTTGCTGCTGTACAATTGTTTTGTGATAGAGTAGCTCCTAATTTGGGTAACTTCATACAGCGCCCAGGCTTAGGTACTTGAAAAATGTGAAGGCTTGACATCAGCATTTGAATTGCGAACAAGTGCAATACCTGCCAATTGCTAACCTCTATGTAAAATACGTCCAGTGCAGGAAGACCAGTTGGGTACAAACATACACTGGCAGCTGAGTATTTGGGCTGACTATAGGTTAGTCTGGCTTTTGGCATTTGAATCTGGCTATTGGAGGAGAAAATTGTGGTTGTGGTTCCAAATTTAGCAGGAACCTTGACATCAGGTATGCATTTATCTCGGAAACAAGATCGTGACCTTAGGGGCCCTTCAGGGACACTGGGAGGCAAGATCAGATCAGCAGGAACTTGCTGATGCGAGATGCCATGGTTCCTGAGCCTTCTGCTCCGGGTTCCTGTGAGAGTACAGGAGGAGCAGCAGATGGAGCCATTTCCTTTAAGATGGCTCTATCTGTAATTATGTCCAAAAAGAAGATAGAAGAGGGGCTGGAAGTGCTGTTTATTAATATTTAATTGCTTTAAGGAGTGCTGCTACCAACCCTTACTGACATGTCAGGCTTGCCTTGCTTCTGTTTCTTCTGTAGCGCTATCATTGAGCACACCAACAGAGTAATTTTCTTAGAAGATGATGACATTGCAGCAGTAACTGATGGGAAGCTTTCAATTCATCGTCTCGAGCGTTCAGCTAGTGATGATCCTTCCCGGGCCATCCAAACCTTGCAGATGGAATTGCAGCAAATCATGAAGGGTGGGTTGTAAACATCGGTAAACGAACATCATCGAAGATGGATAGTTACTGATTGTTTGTGTAGTAGATAAGAGAGAAAACTGCTAATTTGTTGTGAAAATGACCTGATATTTAGGTTGTTTGCACTGGGAGTTGACAATTCCAAGCTTTAAGACCAAGGGAAGATGGGTGGTGTGGGATGCTACCCATTCTTAGCCTTGGAAAAGTCCTAGATGCTTCTATTCATCTCAGTATTTAGTGAAAGTGTAACTAATGTTGACATGTTGTTGTAGTTGTTGCCCAGCTTTGATTGTAAACTAAGAGCTGAAGAGGAATACAGAATTTTCCTGAGAAAGGAATTCAGTTACCTTGTCAGTGTCGGGAAATAAAATCAACCAAATAGAGTGAACTTCCAGTCCCTCCTTTCTTCTCGCTTATTCCTAAACTTTTGTTTAAGCTAATACAGTCAGCTTAAATTAGCTAGCTACCACAGGTCATCTTAAAAGTTGTCTCTTTGTAACTGTAATAGACTTTAAATAACAAGCCTAAGCATTACTATGTAACGTTTTTCTGAACAGGTAACTTCAGTGCATTCATGCAAAAGGAAATCTTTGAACAACCAGAATCAGTTGTCAATACGATGAGAGGCAGGGTGAATTTCGAGAGCAGCACAGGTAACTTGGAAAAGGGGTTCAAGCTGCACTAAGCCGGCAACTTTGGAGCATATGAACTAGAAAATAAAACACACCATTGATTTATGCTTTTTTGTTTGTTTACAGTTCTGCTGGGGGGACTGAAGGATCACTTGAAAGAAATCAGAAGATGCCGAAGACTGATCATTATTGGCTGTGGTACCAGTTACCACGCTGCAGTAGCTGTATGTTCAGCCTTTGCTGAAATGCGTGTATAACTCCCTAGTTACTGAGTTGTTAGATAACACCTCTTCAGCTGCTTTTTCTTCTATATCTCAAACTTTGCCTTTCTTTGAGGGGTTTTGCCCTTTTGTCTAGTTTTCCTTTGTGCTTCATTAATGCTCCAATGCTGTTACCTGCCATGCTAGAAATTAGCTTTTTTCACCTTGGTTTTTAAAGGTCAGGAGAGCTGTAATTATCAGTTTTTGTAATAAGAATCCATTTAGACTATCTCTGACTCTTGAGATGTCAAGACTGTATGGGTGGCAATATTAACCAATACTGTGCACTGCTTGAATACAGACTCGACAAGTATTGGAAGAATTAACAGAATTGCCAGTGATGGTGGAACTTGCCAGTGACTTCCTGGATAGAAACACACCTGTATTCAGAGATGATGTGTGCTTTTTTATAAGTCAATCAGGTGAGCTGCATTTACTGTTTGTCTTCAGTTGAGTGAAAATTGCAGAAAAATTTTAGAAGGCCAATGATTTATTACTTTCTGCATGTTGTGAAGAGGATGATGGCTAATGGGCCAGATGTGTCCTGAAAGAAAGTTTCATTCAGACTTGATTCAAATCTATAGACAACGAGCGAGTGCTGAAAGATTGTTTTCAGTTGCATTTTGCATTGTGTAATGGTGGATGCAGTTATTTAGAACGCGTTTGTGTAGAATTTTATGCTTTTCAGGAATCATTATTGTCCTGTATCAACCTGAAGTCGATCTGTAAATGTTTTCCAGGTGAAACGGCAGATACGCTTATGGCCTTGAGGTACTGTAAAGAACGTCGTGCTCTAACGGTTGGCATCACAAACACGGTCGGAAGCTCAATATCCAGGGAGACTGACTGTGGTGTACATATCAATGCAGGACCCGAGATAGGTGTGGCAAGCACAAAGGTAATTGCTGTTCAGTGTTTGACTTTCATACTTCAGCCCTGTGGAATCCAATTAAAATTTTAATTGTAGCACTTTGAACTGAGATGATACTAACTCTCTGCAGACTTAGCTGCTAAATGTTTTGTTTTGTCTGCAGGCTTATACCAGCCAATTTGTGTCGCTTGTAATGTTTGGCCTAATGATGTCTGAAGACAGAATTTCCTTGCAGAAAAGGAGACAGGAAATCATTAGTGGACTAAAATCATTGCCAGGTATATTGATATTTTAGGTTTGAGGAGGGATAGGGGATGTTGTTTAATGGCCAGTATAAAATACTACTTGGGGATGTTTCTTTCTCATTTAAGTTTCACTCTCCCCCTCCTCCTGAGAAATAGACAATATAAGAAAAATGGACTATTAGTTTCTGTACCAACTGCCAATTTTACAGGTGCCCTGCCAAGAAACTTGGCAGGAAGATTAGAGTTTTCATGGGCTGGGTTTTCTAATTACAATAAGGTAGTTTTGTATGAGAAATATTACTTGATTTCCTAAATCGATGATTTGAAATTTTTAAAGCCTTTCACTTTAAATCAGTATAGGTAAAAGGAAACTAATTCAAGGTGACTTTAAAATGGATGTTTACAACTTCCTTTAGCAATAGAAATGGGATGTATGAGCACTGGTTAAACCAATAGTTGCTTTAAATTTGTTACTGTAAATAAGGCTGGGGAAAATATCCTTAATCTGCAGTCAAAGATGCAGAGTTACTGGCTGAATTATATCAAGCGTATTTGTTCTAACAGACCATTAGAACGTTCTACTACAAGCAAACTATCTTTTTCCAAATAAACTTTTTTAATATGTGCTTTTTGTGTGCCCCAATAGAGATGATTAAAGAAGTCTTGTCCTTGGATGAGAAGATACACGATTTGGCTCTTGAACTGTACAAACAAAGATCGCTGCTGGTTATGGGTCGTGGGTATAATTATGCCACTTGTCTGGAAGGAGCTCTGGTAGGAACCTCTCAATATTTTTATTTAGAATGAGCTTTTGTGGCCTCTGCAACATGGTTTATTTGCAAGATTTCTTTACAACTTAATTCGGCAGTAAAACTGCTATCTATAACTAAGAGCATTTAGTTCTGTTGGATTAAACACATACATAAGTTTAACCTGGATAATATATTTCTTGTTTCTTTCACATAACAAATGCAGTGTCTAATGAGTCTAAAAAACCCAAACAGTTTAAAATGCTGACTCATTTGAGAATAACATTAGAAGAACACAAGGTACTGATATTCAGATGAGATGCTCATGCAGGAAACTCGTAAATTATGTTATGAACATTCTGGTGGAGTGGACACGTATCCCTCTCTGACAGAACTTTGAAATGTTAAAGATAGACTGCATTAGCCAAGGTTGTGCTGGGTGTTCGGTTCTTAAAGTTCCTGTTGATTGCTCCATTTCTTTATCTGCACGTGCATGTGCATAGGAAAGCTCTGCTTCCACCAGCAACCTGCTAGAAATCCCAGCCGACAAGCCTGTCTGTTTTTCCTATTAGCTGATCTTTGAAAATATCAACTTGATACCGTATGTCTGTATTGGAGTGGCAGATGTATAGCCTTGGTGTTTTGCTTCTTGTGGCTTTTATTTCTTGTCTGATTTACTAGTAACATGATGGCATTTTCTTTTTTTTTAAGAAAATAAAAGAAATCACCTATATGCACTCTGAAGGTATCCTGGCTGGTGAGCTGAAACACGGGCCTTTAGCCCTAATAGATAAACAAATGCCTGTGATCATGGTGATAATGAAGGATCCTTGTTTCACCAAGTGCCAGAATGCTCTACAACAAATCACTGCTCGACAGGTAAGCTGCTGAACTAATACAGTGTCATAGGGAGAGATTGTGCACGTTTTTTGCTGTTGATTGTGCCTCAGAAAAAGGATGTATTGGTGATTTTTTTTTTTTTTCCTATTAAGTTATTTATAAGGTGCTGTATCTGCATTGCAGGTTGTCATTACAGGTTAAAAGCAGTAGTGAAAACTGATTGCATGTGGGTCGCTTGTTTTGGGTTTTTGTTTGCTCTGAAGTAAATGAAATAATGTTAAAACTCTGCAGGGTGAAAACATTCAAGTCTCATAAGACAGTGAATGATAAAGGTCATTGCACAAGACTGGCGTTGTCTTTGTTAGCTACCTGAGCGTCTTCAAATATACTTCAGGCACGCTGTGAACCAATATTTCAAAGCAGTTCTAAGCCACCTCTTTTATTTTTATTTTCAGGGTCGTCCAATCATCCTGTGCTCTAAAGAAGACACAGAAAGCTCAAAATTTGCCTACAAAACCATTGAACTGCCTCATACAGTTGACTGCCTTCAAGGAGTCTTGAGTGTTATTCCTCTCCAGTTGCTTTCATTCCACCTGGCTGTTCTCAGAGGATACGATGTAAGTGCTTTCTATATTTAGCACTCCAGTTAGTGCAGTTTTGAACTTCCTCCTACCAGTGTAAAGCGAAAGACCCAGTTATATGGCGGTCTAACAAAGAACTTTGATAACAGTGGAGCTTATGATGACTGTGGTAGTAGAGGTGACATTTTAGTGCCAATTCTTCAGCTTTATATTTTTTTAATTGGTATCCTTCTAAAACAATTAGAAAGATCACTTGCTTGGTTTGATTAATTAAGAGTGCAGATAGGACTTCTTCAGAGAACTAAATCTTAAAATGTGATATTGCACTTTAACCTAAAATAGTTCAGTGCTTTGTGCAGCTGAGCTTGACGCTGGCTGGGTGTGTCAGTCTGATAATGGCGCCTGCTTTGGAAAGGTACCCTGTGCAAAACAATTGTGCATTAGTTAGGAGGGGTTTGGAAGCAAGGATGCATTCAACAGTGAGTCATTGTCTGCAGATCTACAGTCTCTTGTGTGTGTTAATGTGTCTAGAATAAAGCAGAACTCATTAGGAAGTCTAAAAAAAGCACATTAAATGAACTGTCAAATGCAGAATGTCAGTATTACTCTGTCATGTACTAAAAGTCTGTCTCTTCATTCTAGGTGGACTTTCCAAGAAATTTGGCCAAATCTGTTACTGTAGAATAACAGCCAAGAACAGCTAATGTTTTTGTCACCAGACCTCTGAGTTACACTTGTAGAAATGTGGTGTTCTGAATTGATAGGTACACATTTTTCCAAAGAGAATGACAGTGCTGACTGGAAAGTGTCGGAAGGATTTATCTTGCAGCTTTAAAAGCTTTTGATGTGCCTTGTATCCAAGTGCTTTTGCTCACAGCAAATATTCCTCTAAGTCCTGAAATTGCCAAAGAAGATAAAAATTGTTTACACATGGTATACCGAATGAACTTTTCTACTGTGCAATATATATATACAGCTCTCTTCAGAGTAACTGTGAACTTTTTTTTAGCCTACACTACTTAATTAGTTTTAAAGATAGAGTATTTATAACTACAATTGTATAGCTTTTTTAAGTTATTTTTTTTAGTACATTGCTTATCTGTAGCATTGGTAATGCTCAGAATGTAAATACTGAGCATGTTGACACTTGTGTACAGTTGTTAGGGGTTTTTTTCCTACTTCAGCCTCAAACTGGAAATTTGTTGTCCCTCTTCCTCCCCAGCTCCCCCTCGCTCCTTTGCATCTGTGTTTCGTATTTAACCGGTCATTTGCAAAGCTCTTCTGTGGCTGTAAATTCCCAGCTATGCTTTAAATTTCTGCTTCTTTCAACTAATTATTTGAAAAGCCAGAGCAACGTTTTGTTTTGTATGCCACCCCAGCTCTTATTTGCGTAACATGTGCAGTGTAACAAAATAAGGGAACTGGATGTCTTTCAAGTGATATTTCTGTTTGAAGAGTGTACAACAAAATTTCAATGAAATTAAAAGATTAAATAATTCTTCTTGCTTTGTGGTGGTTGTTTTGTTTGTTGTGTTTTTTTTTTTTTTTTAACTTGATGACTCCTCATCTCAGATCTGAAGACAGGTACAACACTGCAGTGCCCTGACACAAGTAGGGAGAGGGTGTTCTCCCCCAGTCTTGCCTGAATCCTGGTATCGCTCTCCTCTGTTTCTTGGCTTAGCTCTTTCTGTGTCCCGTAGGTCTCCCAGATAGGCACACCTTGCTTTTCCTTATCCAGCAGCTGAGTTTCAAAATGAAGTATCGGGTTTGGGTAGCTTGCTCCATACCACCATCTTTCTGAAGCAGACAGGTACAGGAGAATTGAATTGGTGACTCTTCGTTGGTGTTTTGCCAGACACGTACTGATACAGCAGTGGCATCTCCAATCGTATCTCCTAGGGTAGTTCACACCAACTATTGATTAAACCTTCATATTTTACTTTCCTCTGAGGTAGATGAATGTGAAAAGAAATTTCACACAGGTGAAAATAGAAGCTGTGTCTGTTGGTTTTTGGTTTTTTTACATACACTGTTTATGGTCATAAAGTTGCCTACTTGGCCAAGGAAAGATTGCCATAAGCTTGCATTTAGTGTAGTATCTAAACTTACAGATACTGGAATATCTATAGAAAGACCCAACACCAGCAAAGAAGAGAATACGAAGCACATCTTCAAGCTAGAACTAAAGCCCTATTTTATTAATGTATGTATTTGCAAAAGCACACTTGGCTAGTGCGCTAACTAGGCAGTAGAAAGCTAACTTGGCTAGTGAACTAACTAGCAGTAGGAAGCATCTACAAACCTAGGTAGATGAACAAAGGAGCAGAGAACCTCATGTGTGTTTTTTGGAACAGTCAGAAATCATAATTAAATTTCTGCATTTTATTAACTAAATCGTTGACTAGAAAGGGTTTATTTTTTTATGTTATTCCTCTGCAGACTTTCTTCTAAATTGAGGTGTTTGAATGCTTATGTAGGTTAATAGCTTAAAAGTGTTACACTAGCTTGCTGTAATAGGAGGAGTGGGAAACTGCTCCAGTACTTTTTATAACCACATAAAAGAACCCAAATACTAACGAAAAGCGTAGTGATAATCTGCCCTACGTACCAGGAACATGTAAGTCAGTGTCCGACATGTTTCGCTAAGTGATGCAAAGGCCTCTTCTACTGTCTGTCTAGTATTAGTGTTGTCTAATACTAATTTAGTATTGTCTTTGTATTAAAAAGTGGAGTTATTTAAGGAAACTGACGTCATCTAGTCTATGTGATACATTGAATAGATTTATTAAAATTGATTTATTATTTATTAAAAAAATTACAGGTGTTTTTTCTAAAATAATCTGTGAGAACAGAAATCACAGAGAAGCAAGCTCCTGTTAGTCCAAGGAGAGGTGAAAAAATACATTAAGTTTATTTTTAGTCAGCACCTGTTTTAAAAAATAAGCAGTCCTAACGTGGAGGCAGGTGGTACAGTAGTGTATGATTTTTGGGGATGGCTTATGATTTTTGAGGAGGGTCAAAAATAGCTGGGTTACTGGGGAAGGCATAACCGCCTTCCCTTCTGAACCCCCCCCAGAAAAGCCGCGTGGAGCCCCTGCCCCAGGGTCATGGTGGACCTCAGGGGGACTGGGGGACACCGCACTGGGGGACTGGGCCCTGTTGTTGTCCCACAGCACGGATGTGAGGTCACCGTGGTGCTGTGATGGGCTGCCAAGGGGTGAGGTCATTGCGCGGCGGCGCTTTGAGGGCTTCCTCTGCGTGGTGGGTGTCCGCCTCACGGAGCACCTCTCCCTGCTTGCCTGGCTCTGAGGAACCACCCAACAGGGACAGCGGGTGCCACATCAACGCATGACGAGGCACTGCTCTGAGGTGACATCATAAATATGGTGACAGGTTGACGTGCGTGATGACATCAGGACAGGGGGCGGGGTCTGCGGCCCCATTGGCTTGAACTGCCCCATAACCACTGCGGTGCTTCACCGCCCTCCCTTCTATAGCGGCCAGTAGGTCCCGCCTCCGGATCTCGATTGGTCGAGCTTCGCGGCAGAGGGTTACGATTGGGCTGAGCGGCTGTCTGTCAGCGGGCGCAGGCCTGGCGCGGCTCGTGTGGAGCACCGGGAGGCCATTGTGGCTGGGGCAGATCTACGCGCCGGAGGAGGAGGCGGCGGCGGCGGCCCGCGAGAGCCGCGCCACGCCCCGTCCCGCCGGAGCCCGACCGAGGGAAGAGACGGTGAGGGAAGGCGCCGTGAGGGGGGCCCTGCGGGCAGGGCCGGGGCTGGAGTGGGACGAGCCCCCGGCCGCGGGGCTGGCCCTGTGGCGACCGGAGTCCACGGCTGCTCCCGCGGGCCCCGCCCGCCGAGGCGCGGGCAGAGCCGGGCTTCCCCGTGTGCCGCTGCCCCGGGGCGGGGGGGAGCGGTGGGCAAGGCAGGGGGAGGCCGCGTCCGTCCTCCTCCGCGCCTCTCCCGCGGGGCTGCCTTGGCCGAGCCCCCCGCCTTCCCCCGTGCCGCAGTGCCGACCCCGGCCCGCTCCGCTCCCGGCGGGAGCCGCTCCCGCTCCGCCGCGGCGGGCGCTTCCTCTCCTCCGCCTTCTCCCCTCCCGCTTCGCGGCCGGGAGCCGCCCCGCCGGTGCCGGGGTGTGCGGCCGGGCCGGTGCTCGGCGGCCCCTGGAAGCCCCCCCCCCCCCGTCCCGTGAGGGAGCGCGGCCGAGCCGGGGGGAAGGCCCGTGCCTCGGCCCGCTCCGCGGCGGCGAGGGCGGACCCGAGCCTGCGCTCCAGCCCTGGCGGTTCCCCAGCAGAAGTTTCAGGAGAGGCGCGAGAAGCGCTCTTGCTCGGTTCCGCGCCCGTTACCTCCTTTCACAGCAGCGTAACTGGCTGCAGCGGGTGCACCTCAAAACTTTTTCCCTCTTTCCCGAGCGCAGGCGCTGATACACACCCCGCGTTCGTCTGCGGTGTGTGTTTAACGGCACAGTAGTGGCAGGTAGTTGGTGACATCTTAGGTCGGTAATGGGTAAAGAAAAAGGTCGACGTTTCCGAGAGCTGAACAGACACAGAGTGCCTCTAAACTCCGCTGTAACCGACTGACGTTAGGCGGCTGCTGCTGTGCTGTGCTTACCCCTTCGCTACTGACTGTTCAGGGGTTGTGAGTAGAGGGTAGGAGGTAGCTCACTGTCATTTTGTAGTCAGACTCGTCCTGTGGATACATATTGCTGTAAAGATAATGCCCTCCAACACTACTGGGTAATAGTCCTTAACAGGGCATACCTGAATTTGAAGTGCATTTGCAAGGGTGAATAAGAGAATGGGGGGAGAATTTCTGCACGACGTCCACATCTTTTCATAAATATATAGATATGTTCATTGTCTATTCATTCTGTCAGCAGCAGAATTTTAGCTTGAGGCTTAGAAATTAAGCTAAGTTTCTTGATGTTTGTTTGCATCATTGTCAGGAATAACATTTCTGTAACCAAAACAACCCTGGGAATGTGTTCCCAGCTGCTACAACCTGTTTGTTTCGGAAGCTTTTGACCTGAAGATATCCATAGGACAGGTCTGGTTAATAATAAGTTGCCATTTTAATAAATGCCTTTTAGGGAAGTGACTGCTTAATACAGGATGCATGCTATAGTGCAGTTGCTTTCAAGTTCTGAAAACTTCATGTAACAGCTCGTAAGCCTGCTGATGGTTGGTTATTTTTCTGATTATCTTTCATGAACTGCAGGTTGAAAACCACTCCTGTAAGTTTCCTGCATGTGATGTGCTCAGCTAGCTTTGTGATTCTTTAATTTCCCCGATTGTACAGGCAAGTTATGTTAAAAAAACCTCAGCACTCAATGTATGTACATCTTGTGCATGCTCTAAAACAGAAAAACATCTTGAAGCATTGTGATTCAGTGACATGCTGTTATCAACAAGTAGAAGTACATTTGCTGACCGTCCTGTGGCTTTTACAGTGCTGGTCCTGTCTGGTGCAGCTGCAGCTAGGAAGCCATAAATGAAAACTTTTATTTCAGAAATGGAAGTAATGCCTACTTCTGAAAAATTCCTGTATGGGAGAAGTGTGGAGTGTGTTAGCTGGAGTGATGAATCAAATTATTTCAGGTAGGAGAGTCAGCTCAGGATTAAGAAACTTATTTGCCAGATATACTTTTCCCTTGAACAACGGAAAGTCTGTTTATATTTGAGGGATCTTACCCACGAAATACATTGGCTGGCTGAAGTCCTGTGAAGATCTGAAATCCTTAGGCACCTAATTTTACATTCATGTGTGTGTCTGAAATAATGTATGTGATGATGCACCCAAGCAGCTTGCAGCCCCAGTGAAAATTAGGGCTCAGCTGATGGAGAGGCCGGGTACTTAGCACGGTCAATTGTGAAGGATGTCAGAATACATAAAACTGGTGTGCTGTGATGCCTAATTCCCTCTTTGGGTCTTGTCTAAAGAGCTTATCCTGATGTGTAAATGATTTTTAAAAGATGGCTTTGTGCAGACAAGGTTCCTTAAAGGGAGGGTTTCTCTGGTTCAAGATAACTTCTCTTTTCCCTACTTCTTTATCTTTGTTATAGAAAACTGTTGCTTTAACCCATGAAGAGGTACAGCATAGTTCTTGTGTAACTAACAGGTCTTTAACTTGATACCCAGCTTACGCAAAACGTATACTTTTTTGCTTTTGTTGAAGTCCTTTTCAGAGGTAGGATCTTGACCTTGCAGCCGTACTTTTCTTCTAATGGATGAAGATTCACTGAAAGTACCATGGCTTCTCAGGGACTGTTAATCAAAAAATTGGGTACCTCAGAGTCTGTAGCTTTGGAGTGATAAAAAGGGTCGCAAAGAAGAGTGGGGTTTCTCCTGGGATGTAGTAGGAAAGGTTGAGAGCACCTCTTACGGCAGCGTTTTGGTCTCGCATGAGTGTGAGCTGATTGTGGGACTGCGTCTGACTGCCCTTAAAAATACTGTATAGGAGATGTAACTCTCTTCCTCCCCCCTACTACTGCTGTGGCAGAGGCAGAAGGTTGGTAGCTCACATTTTCCCTTTGCTGATCCTTTCTCCTCAAGCTTCTCAGAGGAAATACCAAGTAACCTTACTGTCTAAATTGCTGCCAGAGATGACCAAGTTGAATATCTACTTCTTAAAATGCTTCTTAGATTTTGAGAATAGTTGAATATCTACTTCTTAAAATGCTTCTTAGAGTTTGAGAACCTAGAAGGTAAAGGCGACTCTACACATTTCTTGAGAATCCCTTAAGACTAACCATTACCAGTTCAGTTTAAACCCAGTCCTTCTTAGGATTTGTAGGTCTTCTGCTTGTTTTGCTTGCAGATTTCTTGGAGTTCATCTGTTGGCTTAAGCCAAGCAAAAGCTGGTGCTTCCTCCTACATGCACCTAGGGAGAGAGGTCCAAATTCTAATTCTTGAAACAACCTAAAGCTATTCAGGTGGCTGTATGCCTTTCTGGGATGAGCTTCTGGGTTGCTCTTGAGGCTTTTCTGTTTTGCATTGGCTCACAAACATTCTGTAGGCCAGCGAAGAGAGAGAGAGTAGCTGCTCTTTCTTTCGCTAGAGCAGACGTGGTACAGGCCGGTGGTTAGGACAACTGCTCCGGGGGAAGGTGATCTGCTTTCATTTCCCATTTCAAGGAACACTTGACTGTGCAGTTTACTCTGGGCTGTAATGACACTATCTGTCACAGTGAAAGTGAAATTAAAAATGGGAGAATTTGTTAGAGACCTCCACAGTAATTACTGAGGTAATTTTCTTGTGAGGTTTGGAAGAAGGATGGAGGCCCAGGAAAACTAGAGGTCTGTACTCTCGTTACTGTAGCATTTTAAAGCTAAAGAGGTTTAGTCCATTACCTTGCTCTTCGATGTAATTACCTACCTCTAAGTCATTCTTGACAGATGGATGTAAGTTATTCTCTACTGTGGCAGGAAAGTCTCTTTCAGACTAGAGCACAAAGCTCTGATTCTTGTAGAACTACGTACACTAACTGATAACATGTGATGTTATGGTGTGTTTGAAATGGGAGGGAGGGTGGCTGCGGTGGGTGTGGATCAGGGAAGGGCTGCCGGTCAGAGGGCGGGAGGCAGAGCCCTGGCTGACATTTCCAACTGAAGGGGGTTGAAAATGACTATTGGAGAACCTGCAGCAGCAGCCGTGGGGATTTGGGGGACAGTGGTTTTGTTTCAGACCTGTTTTGTGGTTGTAATCAAGTTTTGTATTAAAATCTTGGTTTTTTCTATGTCTGTGGACTCCATGGGTTTCTGCTCTTGCTTTTATCTGCATTGTCAGTGTTTGAAAGACATTTATGACGTTTTTTTTCTCCGTAATACAGAAATTAACACAGTCCTAGCACACAGTAGTAATTCTAAGTTAGGGAGTATCCTTCAAGGAGTAGAGAGTTGTTGGATTTGGATGTTTTTGTTTATTTTTACAGTTGTTTACTTAGCTGCTTTTTGTTTTAGAGATCAGAATAGAAACATACATTTACTTAAAGGTGTGAAGGCTATAATTATCTGCTGTCTGTCTGCAAGTATTTTTCATTTGCAGTGGTAATACACGAAGTTGAAAGAATGCTTATTTCATGGTGGGCTATTGAAAAATTCATGTATTTAGAATATGTATAATATATTTTCCATCTTGACTGCCTGAAATTAGTTAGTTTGAACATTTGTTTTCTTTCTTTTTCTTTAAGATCTTGAAGACTTTACCAGGTCCTTGAGAGAGAAAACTACATGACACTACACCATGAGTGACAGTAAATGTGATAGTCAGTTTTACAGTGTTCAAGTTGCAGATTCAACATTCACTGTACTAAAACGTTACCAGCAATTGAAGCCCATAGGATCAGGGGCACAGGGCATTGTTTGGTGAGTAACAAATACTTTATTTAACTATAAAAAGCTGTAAGTGTAAACCAAAATTTGGACGTATTACTGATAGAGCTGTCAGAATCTAAAATACTGATGATAATTTCTGTCTCTTGTTACAGGGTTATGGACTAAATAAGTTCTAAACCACCTGCTTGCTGTAGTTCATGTGCAACTTGTTTTTGGTTTGGTTGTTTTTAGGGGAAAATTAATATTTGGATAACTGCATAAATTAAAATGGTCAACAAATTTCCTTCTCATGAGCCGCTTTATTTCTGTTTCTAGTCCTCACATTCCCCGTGTAGTTATGATATTGCAGTGTGAGGTATGATGATGCGATGGTGAGAGATTCTGGGTTTTACTCGTTTCTTCATCATGGCCCCCTTTCTTCCCCCCCTTTTATTCCCGATCACTCCTGTCCATTTCTAGGAGCCATCAATGCAGTGCCTTGCCATTAACTGGCAGGATGGGGCAAATCAGTGTCATTGTCACTCCATGGATTAACCAGAAAGGGATGCTGTGTGAGGGGTTGGGCTGGCCGGCTCTTCCTTGGTGTGCCACCTCAGCTATGTGTCCAGCCTCCACTGGCCCAGGACGTGAGAGTCTTAGTCTGATCCTGAACCTTAGTCTCTTGTATGGCACCACGCCTCGGGGCCAGCTAAAGGTAAACACTTTCAAATGTTTTTTAGACTGCAGCAGTCCATTCTACACAACTTAGTGCCAGCCCGTATTTTGTTGGGCAAAACTTACTTGGTAACAGCAGAAATGTTTATTGATGCGTTTTTACAATTCCGTACACAGGGGAGCAAACAGATATGCTCAGGAGCTCTCTAATATTAGACTTAATCACGACACATGGTGGGCTGTTCATGCTTTAAATCCAGTCTGCATTTTCTCTTCATCTGTAAATTCAGTAGAATAAGTGTGGTGACTCATATACCGTGGGCAACTCCTTATACAGCACCTGCCCGTGTCTTTATGGCCTTTTCATAACTGTAAAAAGTTATAGGAAAAGAGCACGTTTTTGTGGCAACATGCCTTTATTTTTAAATGATTTAGATACCCCTATTGCCCTGCTAGTAGGTGAAAAATAAGCAGAAGGAGAACACCATATTTCATTCTTCTTTAGTGGGTCGAGTGATGAGTGAATAGGCATACCAGAACTTGGTTATTAGTGTTTAGGTAAGATTTAGTATAGTGCTAACATTTTCCAGGTATAAATATTCTTAAAGTTGTGCTAGTTCTAGTTAGCATGCAGGAATTTGGGGTGGTCGTAAGTGTTCTTTCTCCCATCAGAAGTAGTGCATTTCTAAACTATATGTCTTAAACTAGATGTCTGCTTCAAAATGAAATTAGAGTAGTGTTGAGGTCAGTGTTTTGGCAGGAAGAAGGGATGTTCTGATTTATTGACTTGTTTTGAGAATACTTGATTTATGGAACAACAGAGTGAAAAATTGCATAAATTTCAATCTTCATGTGAAACATCTGAAAATTATGTCCAAGTTGAAGAAGTTGCAAGTTCTTAATTTCTTCTAAAATTCCTTACAGTACACAAAGGAAAGATAGAAAATACTAGGATGTGAAATGCAGAAAATTCAGTGTAAGATGCGTGCTGTCCTGTCATGTTCGGCTGGAAAAATTGTCAAGTCATTAGTGTGATACACAGATGTGATGCTTTTCTTTTATTGTCCGGTGTTCAACATAAAAATTAAGAAAAGTATTTCTGGAGTTTTGTGTATAGATTTTATTTTTTGATGAGATTTTTTTAATACCACATGTCACTTCAGCTAGAACAGGTCTGAATTTTGCCCTCTTCTTTTTTTTTTTTTTTGTCCTCAAAATATTAGTGGGACTTTCCATGGGTATTGCTTCTGCTTTTTTCTTTGATATTAAAATTTAGGCAAATAAGTGTTTTTAAAAATGCATACTTGGGAAAAGCAATAAATGAAACCTTTAGGAAGATGAAAAAGTAACTCTGTTATGTAGAGGGTATTTCTAGCTCACACAGCAAACAGGCTAGGAGAGAAATTGGATATACCATTTGTATTATATATACAAAGTACAGTTTTGTACATGACGTTCCGCACTTCTTTGTTCCTAGGTATTAATGCATTTGAAGTGTTATAATGCAGGACTGAATAATCACTTGCACAAAATTATTCTATTGAAATAATTTTTGTCTTTGACTTCCTGACATCTTTCTTCCTCTCTTGTCCTTGGTTTCCTGAAATTTTCTAGTGAATCGGATTTTTCTGTCCCAGCAAATTTCTTTTGTCCGGCAATGCAGCAAAACCATGATCTTATAAATAGCACAGCTTTGACTGAGTTGGTAACTTTACTTAGAGTTGCTTTTGAAGAAACAGTCGGGATAAGTTTGTTACTATTTGCAAGCTCCTGTTTAGATAGTAGGGAAAGAGTTGGTGAAGTGGAATTGGCAGAGCAAGAGTCCATAGTAGTAGCATATTGCAGGTCAAAGCAAAGGTCATTTGCCTACAGAAACAAAGTGTGATGTCCTACTATTATTTAGGTCTTAATGTTTTGTTAATAATTTCATCATGTATATGGCATCACTACTCTTAATATTAAATATCTGCTCAAGATGCAAAGCACAAGTGCAGTGCAGGGCCTACTGCAGTTCACTGTGATCAAACTGTAAGCGCTGCTATACGGGGAGGCAGACATTTGAGATCCTTCCATGAGGTCAAATGCTGAAACAATTTGTAGACATTCTGTTAGTAGCAGAGGTGATAACTGGGTAGACTTTGGCAAATCTGCTTTTTTTCAAATCTATGCCTGAAACAGTTGCCCTGATAAAAAAAGTCTCTTTTGAATTTGAATGAGCAGGGGTGGGGAAAGAAATACAACACCAATTGCATCCATGACTGTTTTTCTTTGTTTACATAAAATTACGTGGTATTTAGAAGTGTGGTCTTACTGGTAACAGGGGTTATATGGTTTGTCAGATCACAAAGGGACACTTCCTCTGAAATTGTTCCTTTGTCCACTGCTGACCTATGGTTGACATAAACAGCTAATTCATGTAGACCCCTCTGGTTATTGATTTTGTACTAATTCCCAGGTGTAAACTCATTAGCATATGGAAAACTTTTAAATTTACATATAACATCTTCTAGGTGAGGTGAATACTGAAATATCAGTGCCTTTGTATTTGGGAGAACAATTTCTCTAGTTGTCTGGCCAGTTGCTTTCCTCCCATGTTGTGTTTTATTTTGCACAGACATAAAGGCTTTATATCTGAGACTGACCGTATCATTGACTAGTGACTTGCATACTTCACAGAACTAAGCTGAAGTAGATGCTAGCAAGCCTTTAGTGCAGATGGCACATGGATTCAGTTTGGGACACGCCTCCAAGAAAACACATCATCTCACGAGTGGGCCCTGCTTTGTGGTGGTATTGCTTTTTCCAGGAGGGAAAGCAGTGACTTATGGTGGGAAACTTCATATAATTTGAGTATTATTGTTATCACACAGGAGCTGTATGGTTTGTAAGAGTGCTACAGTGTGATGGTCCTTTTACGTCTGGTATTGTACATATCTTGACAAGATGGTGAAGGAGCTCAGAAAGAGCTTAAATATGCTTGGGAAGTGTACGTGGATGAAAACTCTTTTCTACCCCATGAAAGTAACGTTAGATGGAAACAGGGTAATGTGGGAAACCTTATTTAAAATTGGAACTATTTAAGGATTGGAACTCATGAGTAGTTTGTGGTATGAATTCACGTATATTTTGCTGAATAGTCTGTGTGTTAGTCATGAATAATATTCCCACTTTAGCCTTGTTCTGGGTATACAAATAACTTAGCTTTATATTCTTACAGCTATTAAAGTAAGTTTACACCTGTACCTCAAACTGCAGAAGGAAAAACAAATGCAACTGAAAAACAAGATAAAATTAATGGTCATGTTCACTTTTGAACTCTTGTATTGCTCGCTGCAATCTGAGTTTTCCATATTTCTCCTTTTTTTTTTTTTTTTTTTCCAAAACCAGATAATTAATGTAATTTTCTGCTAGGCACTACAACTGTTTGTAATTGTAAACTATCTACATACAGGAGAGTATTGATACCTGCAGAATGGATCACGAAGACATGGTTGCGACTCTCCTTTAGCAAAGAGAAATTTCTGTTGCAAATACTAAATGCTTGTCGGGCAGCAACAGTGTCCAAAAAAATACTCCAAATATACAGACTAGGCAACTGAAATGCTTCTTGATTTCAAATAAGCTTAAAATATTTTTAGATCTTGCAATTTTGAATGTGAGTCTGGAGTCAGCAGATTCATTCTTAAGAGGGAAAGGAGGACAGGAAGGCTTCTGATGAGTGTCAGTGGCTTCTGTTTAACCTATTTGTATTTATTAAAAGATGTGTAGATTTTAAAGGATGTTTGTTTTCTAAATGAAAATGAGGTGAAGTTAGTATAAACAGGTTAGTGGATATGCTTTGTCTCAAATCTTGATTTTCTTCCTCACTCCCATCTCCCTTTTGCCCCCTCCTTTCCCTTAAACAGACTTCAACTTAAGTTGTTTGTCTTTGAAAACTTTTAGTGCTGCATTTGATACAGTCCTTGGAATAAATGTTGCTGTAAAGAAGCTGAGTCGTCCTTTTCAGAATCAAACCCACGCAAAAAGAGCTTACAGAGAGCTTGTTCTTTTAAAATGTGTTAATCACAAAAATGTAAGTTCAACTTTATGTTTCTCTCATTCATTACTGTAAGTTGCCTAAAAAGCTCAGGATTTGCTCTCTTGCTGTTAGTAACCAAAGTAATGGAAAAATAGCGGGAGAAATACTGGAAAGATTCGCTATGGGTAACGTAGTTCGTGGGTATGGGTGAGCTCTTGGGTGAGCTGTTTGGAGCACAAAGTGCCATAAGGAGGCGGGATTTGCTGTGTTGTTGGTGTACGTTTAGCCTAATGTCAGCTTTATAGAGCTAGCCTTGCTGTATCGCTTTTGCCGTTTCAAGTTGTGCTGTAGCGAAGCCTGTTTGGCAGTGGATTTGTTTGTGGGTTTGGCTCTTGTAACTGAACTGTCATTAAATCTGAGTTTAGGCAAGATTTTTATTAAATACAGTGTTGAACTGGTGGGATTTGCAGGGTGCAGCACTACCTAACAATTTATTGGTAAGCAGAAGTGAAATACTATGGGCAATGCATAAATATTTTAAAACCTTTGAACCTTCTAAAATAACAAGCTTTAATGTCAGTACTTCAGTGGTCAAGAATATAAGGTTTATGTGACTGTCATGTTCTGATACTAACATGAACTAGAAACATTGCTGTTCGTTGAAGTTGTGCACTCAGGTCTCAAACTTCCTGGAGTCGATTAGTCTTTTAGGATTGACTTTTAAGTAAGCTTTTGGTAGAAAGTAGCAGCATAAAAACAAGGTGGTTATGAAGAGTGGCAGTACAGTAATCTTAGTAGTTCTTCTAGAAATAGTACATCATAGTCTCAAGTTTAGTGGGGTGGCGTGGGGCGTATCTGTGTATGTCTTGTTGGACAGCCTTGGTTAAAATTCCTTGCACAATATGTGATTTAAAATAAGAGATTATTATTTATGGGGGGAAAAAGGGGATATGTTTTAGGCACTGGGGAAGGAGATTGAAGGTGTTGTGTAACTTTAGAAAGAAAAATGTGGGTTTATCCTGTCTTAGTTGCTTTGGCACATGTGCTGCAGTTTTCAACTATTTCTGAATTCGCAGTTTTTCAGCGTATATGAATTAAGTGAAGCCAAGTAACATTCAAATTGTGTATAGCAACAGTGTGTGTTTGATTTTTGAATAGTAACTTCTGCAGTAGTGGATTTTTATGTGAACTAAAGCTGAAGTTTCTTCTAATGTTTATTTTTATTTTATAGATAATTAGTTTATTAAATGT
This sequence comes from Opisthocomus hoazin, assembly GCF_030867145.1. Classification (NCBI taxonomy): domain Eukaryota; kingdom Metazoa; phylum Chordata; class Aves; order Opisthocomiformes; family Opisthocomidae; genus Opisthocomus; species Opisthocomus hoazin. The sequence goes on along the minus strand of NC_134435.1, from coordinate 5,775,993 downwards.
ATTTACACCACAGAAGTCACTAGAAGAATTTCAGGATGTGTAAGTATTAGATTTGTGTTTTAATTTTTCTGACAAATACTAGCCTAAGCCCAGAGCTGTATTTCCAGTGTCCTTCACACTTTGAAAACAGAGGGTAGCTAAAAGCTGAATTTAGACTTTGATAAGTCTTTATTTCTACATTTCTTTAAGAAAGACCAAGAAAGTTGTTTCACTGGATGCATAGGGTGGACATGAGAAATAATAATAAAAGAAAAAAGGTTATTTACCTTTTATTCATCTGTCTGCCATACTTTGCTGATTGTATGTGCATCTGGTCTGTGTGCATTGTCCTTCAGCTAAATGGGTCACCTCAGGGTGATCCCTTGGTCTGGATAACCTGATACCATTTTTTGCGATACCAGTCACATCAGCACAACAGTATTTTTGGCCTCAGTTAAGAATGGAATATTTTCTTTTTTTATGCCAGCTATGTCAATTGGTCTAGGAAGGATTCATGGTGATTTAATTGGTGGAGTATCCCAATAGGTTCCAGTGAATATGCAGTTTTGGTTTGTCAGTGGGCTTCTTGGGTGGATGGGGGAGTGTGTGTCTGAAGGGGGTAAGCAGATGATATTTTAACTTGAAACTAGTGGGATTCGAATCTCTTGGAATGGACTGTTGAACACTGTTAATTTTTAATCATTGGACTATTTGTATAGACAATAATTTAATTTTGAAACTGTGGTCAGACATGATTTTTTTAAATTATAAGTTTTTTGACACTTACATTTGCCAGATAGTTGACTTCTGTTAAACATCTCTTGTGCTAAGCTTAAACTTGAAATGAAAAGCAAGGCTCGAGTTTTCTTAATGCTTTCTTTCTTGTGCTGTAGATATTTGGTTATGGAGCTGATGGATGCGAATTTGTGCCAGGTTATTCATATGGAATTGGATCATGAAAGAATGTCTTATCTTCTTTACCAAATGCTATGTGGTATCAAACATCTCCACTCAGCTGGTATCATCCACAGAGTAGGTAGTATTGGATCATTAACAATACTCTTTATCAACATGGATGCTATTAGGAAACTGGGAGGAAGGCAGGGGTTGTTATTTCGTAAGTTTGTATTTCATTCATTCATAAGAATATTGTTAAACTTGAAGATTGCTTCTAGTTCAAAGATAAAAGACTGTATTTTAAATAGATCTTAAATTGGGTTAGCTCTGTGGGCTGAACTAGTGCTTAACTGGTTAAAAGATAAAACATGAATATCTGTGAACCTTTCAAACTACTAAATTTGAATGAATCTTTAAAATGTAATATTTACCTCTGAAGTATCTCTATCCTTGGAGATATTCAGCAGCTGTCTGGACATGGTCCTGGGCAACTGGCTGTAGGTGGCCCTGCTTGAGCATGGGGGTTGAACTAGATAATCTCCAGAGGTTGCTTCCAACTTCAACCATTCTGTGATTTGGAAAAGTTTGTAAATGATCAGAATTTCAAAGGCCTGTGCACACTCCATATAGCTCTCTGCTTCTGTTGTTTTGCTGCTGCTCTTATTTATTTATTTATTTTATTTCATGACTAGTCTGTCTGACGGTTCTGCTTGTTTTCTGTTCCTTTCATTTTCTTCCCCTGATTCCTGGACACACTTGCCAGTTCTAGTTTAATGTGCTTTTTTTTTTGTTTATGTTCAATCCATAAACAGAATTGAGAAGCTGTATAAACTAAAACAGATGTACTTCTTTACTATGCTGGAAAAAACCTACCATGAAAATCCTGTGGGATTGGCAAGGAAGTTACGTATAGTTAAGCGTATCCAGATAGTCTTGGTACTGGGCATTCCTAAAATTACGGAATGAGGTGTGTAAGAGGCTGAAGCAGGGAGGGCTGGAGCTCCAGCTGAACTCCACCTGACATGTTGACTGTGATTTGGAGCTAAATGGGAGACACAACATCAGCTGAGAACCTTGAGCTCCTAGGTGCTAAGAGAGCAACCAGGCAGATACTGGTTGAACAAGAAAATGGGCAGTAAGAGGAGCCGCACTGTGAACAGCTGAACAGAGGCGTGAAGTTCGTTTGAATGGAGAGGCTGAAGTGACAAGTGTTAGGTTAGTTTGGGAGCTAAACAAAATTGTCTTTCTGGAGTGGCAACTCTTGATTAGGTTGAGAGACTTGGTTTTGAAAAGAAACCAGGCTAGGAAAGGAACAGAGCTGGGATGGTTCAGGAGTGAAATAGTAGGAATTACATCTAGGAATTACTTGGAGTCTATGACCAAACAGAGCTTGAGATAATGTACATGACTCCCACTCTGTTACGATGTGATGAATATTCAAATCTGTTATCCTTCACGTGGCCCAGCATTATAGTAAGATGAGATAACAACAAATTTCACTATCAACTACTGCAAATAATTATTCCATTGTTTCAAGAAAAAAAGTCTGAGTAGAGGATTAGAAACTCCAAACTAGCTGATAGTAAATTCAGTCACATTCTGCAGAAGATTTGTTGCCTTCCTAAAACTTGCAAACCCGTGTGAACTATTTGCATGTCCCCATGTCTTTTAAGAAGAGGAAGTTCTGTACCTGACAGCATGGTTCATGTGGTTGAAATGAAATCAAACCTTGAGCAGAATTAAATGTACTAATACATGTGTACTTCGTCTACTTCTGCTACTTTGTGAATAAAACCCAGTTATTCTAGTTTTCCCTAACTGTGTATTCCTTTGGGTGCAATAACAACTACCCCCATGAGGCCTGTCTCATAAAGTATTTTTTCTCCTAAAGTATATTTTGTCCTTGCTCACTGGGTAACTTTGTGGCTTTACTACATCCCAATTCTTGCTGTGTAATTTGCCAGTCGCTAGAATGCAGGTGGCTAATCTGTCGTTAACAAATACACTTGTTAATGCTTTCTCTGTTGGGACACTCCCTTTTCCTACAGATCCCCAACTAATTCATGATGTTGTCTTTAGGATTTGTGCCCTAATAATGACAGGACTTGAAACATAGTCTCCTTTTTCAACTATTTGCAACTATTCAGATACAAAATAGGTCCACTTAATTACTGTGTTAAAGGAAGCAGATGTATGTACACATTGTGTATATATACAGACCATTATATAACTGACTATGGTGTCAGTGCACAACAGGGTAAATGAAGACTGCAGACAATTTTGATTCTGCTTTTCCCTGAATTTTTTGAGTACTTGGCTGTGCAGAATTTAACTTGTCTCCAGTCTGTGTATAAATAAGCAGATACATCAGAGCATGAATACGCAGCTGTTAATAAGAACTGGTGGCATGTATTGACTTGGGGGGGGGGGGGAATGTTTTATTCAGTGTGGTGACTCTTCCTTAACTGAAGTAATTTCTTGCTAGGATTTGAAACCCAGCAACATAGTAGTAAAATCAGATTGTACACTCAAAATCCTTGATTTTGGACTGGCAAGAACAGCGTGCACCAACTTTATGATGACTCCATATGTAGTAACACGATATTACAGAGCACCAGAGGTTATCCTCGGAATGGGATATAAAGAGAACGGTAAGTTGCTGGAGTAACACTTTACATCTTTGGTCTGAAGCGTATGTGTCAGATCATAAAAAAGGGGAGGGCAGTGCAAGGGCTGGTTTCCCCTTGCCATGTCTGTTCTTAAAGTACGTTAATAGTGGTATTGGAAATGACAAAGATTACACTGTAATAATTTTGGAGAAGGTAACAGTTTTCTGCTCTGTATGCCTATCTCCAGTTAATATGTACCCCTCCCTCTCCCCTGCTGTTGTAATATCTTTTCATGTTTTGTCCTGTTGTCTTGCTGCCATTTTTTTATTCTGCAAAAAACTGTTGAGACATTTATGGTGGATAGTATTAAAAAAATAGCAACCATTAATATATAAATACTAAACCCTTTTATGAATGTGATTTTGTTCTGAAGCATCTTCTTTCGACAGTCTGTCCTCTTTTGCGTCTAGGGTTATTAAAATCTGTTTCAGATCCCTGTGGTAAACCCTGTGTTATACTCTCTTAAGTCTGCATAGCACTCCAAGAGACTGGGTGTTAATTATTAAAAACAACACAGCTATAATAGATTGAATGTTCAGCCAGCAAAATTGCTGGCTAGGAAATTGTCCTTGACCTGCGTTATTGGGGGTTTTACCTGAGGATTTTTACTAGCTGTGGAGTAATACACTGCCTCCTCTGGGCTGCTATGCTGGTACATCTTTTTGCTTTATCACAGGGCCTTGGCCATACCATGCTTTTTGTATACATGTGACTTTGTGTAATACAAGGGACTCACAGGACCTTGCTGGGCCACTGATCGTGCAAAAAAAACTTTTATGAATGCACAAGGCAGCTTGTTATAGAGCAAGCGCTGATGTGGATCAGAACTTTAGTAGAGGCTTTTCTGGATGGGACAGAAAATAATTTATCTGCAGGACTGTAGGAATACAGTGTGAGCTTACAAATAAATAATTGTGGTATTTAAAAAAACCTCTTTAATCTTTTGTCCTTGTTGCACCTAACATATGATAGTGGATATCTGGTCTGTTGGGTGCATTATGGCAGAAATGGTCCTCCATAAAGTCCTGTTCCCAGGAAGAGATTGTATCCTTCACGGTCGTTTCAGAAATGTAAACACTGATTATATTTTACAAAATGCTAATAACAAAATTTCGCAATAGTCAGTTGGTGTGGATATGATTGAAAATTCATGTTAGCAGTTTGGTTTTCCACATTGTTGTGTCTTACTGTAGATGCTAGATGTTTTTGTTTGTTTCCTCACTTTTGTTCATGATAACTTCATGATATGATCATTTCATTTTTTACTTTCAGTTGATATCTGGTCAGTTGGGTGCATCATGGGAGAATTGGTGAAAGGTTGTGTGATATTCCAAGGCACTGATCGTATCCTTCCCTAGTCATCCTTGAATCCCATGCCACTTCCAACAGAAACACAATTCCTTTGATCTGTATAAGTATAAAAGCATAAGCAATATTTTCAATAATATGTTTTAATAGATCTACTGTACTATTTGAAATTAGTGTCATTAACCAAATTGTTGAGTTTTTCATTTTATTTTCTTAGTAGACTGTATTTGAAGTAATTTGTACTGGTTGAATCCATAGAATTCATATTAAGAGCTTCAGCTTTTGTAGCTTAAAAAAGGATACTGTTAGGTTTAAAGAAAAATAGCAATAAGTACACTTTCTTACTCTTGTTCTTTGTTGGTAAGTGTTATAAGCAAAAGCCTACAAAGTTCCTTTTTTACTGTGCATGGATTTTGCTTAGTATTTGTTTGAACAGTAGACTTATTTTTTACTGTACAATTTTTTGAGTTTCAGTCAGATTGTTTTTTTTCTTCCTTATTAGCACTTGCTGGGCAGCAGTGTCCTAATTACAAGCGCACTGCATGAGAACTCTTTCTTTATTATTATTTATTAGGAAAAGAAAAACTTCTTGGGGTTTTCTTCATCCTATGAAAATTTTATTTACTTTTTCTATAAGATTGTTATTCCTCCATTCCTCCCTCCAATATTTTTGGCCCAGATTTGTCTTCACAAAATTGTGGTTTCTTGTACAATAATAATTGTGGGAGACTTTACTGTATTAAACAAACCCCCTATATATATTTTCATGCCTTGGAGAGTGGAAATCTTGATAATACGTCACTGGATCACAAATGAGTCTTTACACTGTATTAAGGGAACGGAAGTGATCATTTAATTTAATAAAGTAAATATTCTTTGAAGATTTTGATGTTTCACAGTACTTCCCTGGAAACAAAATTTAAAGTGTGACTCATTATCAAGCTCCAGTTATAAATATTGGAGCAAAACCAATTTCATCCTTTATATATAAACTCTCTCCAAGTAGTGTTGTAAGCCTAGAGATTCAGATTGATCAGTAAATAAACAGAACCCAGGCGATGTAGTTAAACCACAGTTGCCAGGTATGGCTGTAGGGCATAAGAAGCCATAGCTACTTGTGGTCCGAGATTCTGAAGGAAGTATGATGTTTTTGCTTGTCAGCAAGTAAAAGTTGAGTCCAGCACAAAACATACGAAGTAGCGTTCGCAGAATCTTTTCATATATACCTATGTATCTTAGAGGAGGACTTGAAATTTTAGTGCTAAATTTCATGACACTAATTTTCAGCAGTTGATCATGCATTATTTACTAGTACAAATGATTAATAGTTAAATAAGACTTTTTGTTTTCCACCTTTCTTCCTTTCTACACTTATTGTTTTACCTTTTGAAGCCTTCAGACCAACCTAACACAATTCTTCGTGTATGTTATGTGTCTTTCACCTGCATGTTAGCATGGGCTATTTTGATTTATTCATGAATAAATCAAGGAAATTTTGTCCATACTTGTTGAATATGCACGTTACCGTTTGTGGTTCTCCAGAGGTCACTGAAGCTCCACCAGTCTGTTTCAAGGAGTCTCTTCCCCCGATATCTTATCAAAGCGCACAGCTGTGCTTACAGGACTTTTTTGCTCTTGTAAGACTTTCAGTTCCCCTTAATGTGAAATACTGATAAGTGTTCATGTTGTTCAGACTTTTCCTGAGTGGTAACTGCTTTGGTCAGATGGCCGTGGGGTTTTTTTACCTTCAGTTGCAGGATTGTTTTGACAGTGTGGTTTGAGGGACGCTGGTGTGCATGGCCATAAAGCTTTCAATTTTTTTTTGTTGTTGTTTTTTTTAATTGACTTAAACTTGAAAATATCTTTTTATTTGGGGATTTAGAGCAGAGAACCAAGTTCAGCATGTTGCCTAACGATGTTCCTTTGACTAACTAAAAGAAAACCTACTCTTAGCCTCAACAGTTTGTATGTTCCCCTAAGGTCGACAGGGACTGCCGGGATGCTTGCAGCAGTGGAAGCAGAATGATATCTCTGGGTGGAAGGAGATGCTCCCCGTGGCCAGGGCAGTGGATGCACTGAGCCTGCTCCTGACAGGTGCTGTGGAGGGTGAACAGGGCTCTTGCAGTTGCTGGCCTGAGTTACTGGCAGTTGCTGTTGCACTGGAAAGGAGAAATGTAGAAAAACCAGGCAACATAGATACCCAAGATGAAATAATGGAAAGCCGAGCAGCACCAGAGTGGGGTGGCTTTATGCTCTTTCTGCCCAGGTGGTGAAGGAAGCTAACTGCCTGACTGGTGCAGAAAGCATGAGGGTATATTCACGCTTTCCTAGGAGAAATCATGTGCTGTGGTGGTTGTACTAAGGATTCTGCTTTCAACTTCTCTTCTTCCAGAGTCTCCAAAAGTAGGCACGCGTACTTGGTATGGACTAAACTTTTCGGGTTACTTTTGGCCTTGAGGTCACTAGAACAGGAAGGGTAGTCTTGTCTGTAGGTTGCAAGGTTATTCAGATCGCATGCTCTGCATGCTTTATGCTGAGATTAAAGGGGTATTTTTCCTATTTGTTTCTGATAACAGGCTTAGCTCATTTCAAGTCCAACCTTATATTGGGGATTTTTTTTTTTTTTCCCGATTTTCGCTATTTGTAAAGCACTTCGGAGCAATTCAACTGAGAGACTACTTTTTTCCAGGTTTTATTACTAAAGTGGGATAGGTCTTTTTTCTGAGCTCCCCCCGTGCACTGAGACCACAACAGACTGGACTGCAATTTGATTAGCTGACTAACCAGTCTGCTGTTCCTCAAAGAAAAAGCATCTTCTTGAATCTAGATTGGTGGAGACCTCTCAGAAAGCAATTTTTCAGCTAGGCACAGAATTTCCTGATGTATGTTAAAATTTCTTTGTATGTGCTTTGTTTTAGCATGAGAGTTAACAATATTGACTTCTTAATTTTGATTTTAATATAGTTTTTTCCATTGGAATGTATTCAATAAGCAAATACAATTTTCAATCTTTGTATCAGAAGTTTAAAGTCTTAGCATGAAGCAGTGACTATGCATATATTTCTAGTTGTATTCTTGGCACACTAACTGAAATAAAAGCATCTCAGTTTTTTTAAAATACATCTTAATTCAGAGTGCAGCAATCTTGTTTTGTTACGACGTCTGTCTATGAAAACAGACAGATTGAAGTGCTAGATGATGAGTTTCGCTATGAATGTTTGCAAGGTCCGTGGTTAGACTGCTGGAATTGCACGTTCTTTTTATCAGAAAGACTGTAAAGTGTAAATCTGAGGAAGCTTAAAAATCAGGAATGCTAATGCAGTGTCTTCTTGCTGTGACAGATGAGCTTTGTTATCCCAACTGGGCTCGTTCAGAGCAGACTCTGGTATCTCTAATTAGAGTGTCACCATGTCTAGGGGAAAGGCCTTCACTTGAGAGAGAGAGAGAGAGAAGGGGTGTTCCAGAGGAAACACAAGGCACAATTTCAACTTGTGGCTTGTAAATGCAATTTCTATAAAATATTTAAATTCTGCATTTAAGAACAGAGCAGTCTTTGAGTATTGCTGTAGTTGATACGTTTAAACAAAAGAACCTGCTGAAAACCTGCAGCGATCTGGATTCACTGTTCAGAACTCCTTTGAACCTTTTCTGAAGTTGAAAATTAAAAAATAAAAAACAGCCAAACCCAAACAACAAAAAACCCCAAAGCAAAACAAACAAAAAAACCCCCACAAAAAACCAACTAACCTACCCCCCAAAAATCCACTACAACCCAAAGCCTAGTTTCCTTAGGAGACAGGCACAAAATTCCTTACTTTGAACAGAATGTGTTTGTGCTTTAGGTTTTTTTCATGTATTTTTCCCTACCTTCAGCAGTCTGTCATGTTGATGGTATTACGTTGTACTTCAAAAGACTCAACAGCCACCTTTCTTTTCTGTCCGTATAGTTGTTTTGCTATAGATAAAATTGCCAAATAGAGCTTTTGGACTCTGAAAAAGTATTGCTTTCAATACAATTGCTTGCAATAGATAATAATTATCAAAAGATGCTTAAGCATAATGCATTGTGCAGCACTTCTGGCATGTCCTTAAGATTAGAAAATCTGAATCTTATGTCAATATAGCTTTTTGCATGGCAGCTCAGAATACTCTTGATGCTAGTGAACTGCATATTTGTGTCCTTTGTTGAAGTTTTCATTAACTTTTCAGATCTCTGTAAGTGATTTTTTTGTATAGTGCAGACTTCAAATTCTTCAGCTGATTTTCCTAAAGATATGGTGCAGATATTGATCAATGGAATAAAGTTATTGAACAATTAGGAACACCATCAGCAGACTTCATGAAGAAACTGCAGCCTACAGTGAGGAATTATGTAGAAAACAGGCCAAAATATCCCGGTATTAAATTTGAAGAGCTCTTCCCAGACTGGATATTTCCATCTGAATCTGATCGTGACAAATTAAAAAGTAAGGCACACTTTTTCTCTGGTTTTGGAGGTGTTAATTTAACATGTCCACAATACATTTAATGAAAAAAGCTAATATAAAATGTTTATTGCAATAGGTGTCAACATTAGAAGCTGCATACAGTCTGTCTTGCATTTATGACATGTCCTGAAATCTTAGTCATTAAATGCAGAACTTAGTCATTAAATGCAAACTGCCCTGTGCCGAGTATTCTGTTTAATTCTCTTAATTCTAATCTATTAAATAATGTCTACTGCTTAAATATTCTCTGAAAGTAATTCTTGTTATAGTGGTTATTTGTAATTCTCTTTTTCTAGTTGATGTGTGCATATAATTCATTTTGGCTATACTTTGACTTTAGATAATTACTGATAAAATGAAAAAAACGACCTTATTATATTCTCTAGATGGTCAAATTTTTTTTTTTTAACATGACACTGTTTATTACAGTGATTGTTCAGATAAAAAAGAAATGCCAGTGAAGTGCCCACTGCAACAGTGGGTAGCCAGTTATTGTGCAGTAACACCTTTAAAAGAAACTAATTTGATATTACAGAAAGTAGATTGCCATTGTAGCAAGATGTATTTTTAAAAGCTTATTAAAAACGTTTAGTGTGTTTAATGTTCAGTAGTTAATGCCAAAGCATCTGTGACCCGCGTAGCAGCAGCACTGTTCAAAATTGAGGTTGGTTGGTGTCAGCTGCAGGGTTTGTTTTGGATAAGAGCAAAATAACATTCGCAATAAGGGAGTAGGACCTCACTTCTAAAAAAAACAAACAAAAAAAACCACTGTAGCTGTATAGGAAAGCTTGGATTTGTGGGCCTGTTTTCACAGTGAAATCTGTTACAGTGTGTCCTGTATTCCTAGTATTTATTTTCTGTGTCAGACATCAAACTCTACAGCTCTCTTACACGTGTGTTCTTTTCATTTTTTACTTTCTAGCCAGCCAAGCTAGAGATTTATTATCAAAAATGCTTGTAGTAGATCCAGACAAGAGAATTTCTGTAGATGAAGCCTTACGTCATCCTTATATTACTGTCTGGTATGATCCAGCTGAAGCAGAAGCAGTAAGTTTGCATTTAAAATAAATTTTAAGATACAGTTTAATAACTTTAAAGAATGACTTTAGTTTCAGTCAAGAGCCTGCTTTGAACTCGTTCTTTGGCTAGCGAAGTCACACATAAAATGTTCAGATCAACATTAGTGACAGAATCACCTGAAGAACAGCTGCTGGAGTGGAGTTGATATAATTTTGAAAGTGGTTGTCGATAGTTCCTGCTGCTTTACAGAAAGAGTTGCCTGTGTGGTGGTAACCTCGGACTTTTTGTAAAGGGGACTTGCTCTGAGGCACCATAAAGCCTTACAATGAGTTTAATTTTAGTCGATGCTTTTAGACAGCAGTCCAGTGGGAGGCAGGACTTAAAAGCAAATTCTGGAGTTCTAAACTGAATGTGTCTGAGGTATAGGGAATAGGCTGGCAAAGATGAAGGTAGCAAAATGCTAAAAAATTTCAATTTTTAGGTCTTTCAGTTACGATTGGTTGTGTTAACGTGATGTAGTAGATATGCTATAGACTTTCTTTTCTTTGTAGCCTCCACCTCAAATCTATGATGCACAATTGGAAGAAAGAGAACATGCAATTGAAGAATGGAAAGGTAAAAAGTGAGCATGGCAAATGATGTTTCTTGTAATAACTTGTATTATTATTGTGTGGCTCGCAGTACACGTGTGCTGGATTGTGTAACTGACTGGAACCCACTATTCCAATTATGTAGTACTGCCTGTGGCAATAATGAAGTCGTCAATAATGGAAAAACGTTCTGTTTGGAGTGAATATGTATATACACACATGCAGATATGTACATACACACACGTAACATTCTGAAGTCTAGTCAACAAAATGCTGCAGTTCTGATTTTTTTTTTCCTGAGCGTTTTGTTGTTGTTGAGTGTTTGTATTCTCAGTGGGCTTTTTCTTAATAGAAAATTCTCTGAAGGAGAAACATGTTTCTCTTTTCATGTGCATTATTTAAGCCATATCTCCTGAAAATATTTACTAATTAATTTGTTCTAGAGGTCTTAGATAGGAGAAAAGTTTTTTTGGTGTGGGTTTTTTTTGTCTTCCTCTCCTCATTACTTATTTATTGACCAAATAGATTAAACTGTTGACTTATAGAAAAGAATAAACAGCCTTGTAATATTGAAACCAATTACACCTTACAGTTCTAGTCAAAAACATTAAGTGATGAGGCAGTTCAGATTTTACACCTCTACCATCAGAGGACCAAGGGTGATAGACATAATTGCTTAGTTGTTTGCAAGTCCCTTGTTTTTGTAAAATAGCTTTATAATTTCAGGTATTGATTCTGGTTTATATATATTTTCTTTAGGACATGTCTGCACAGGTACACTTCAAATTATTTTGGGTTAATGCAAGGTGGAAAATTAAAATGGATCAGTTCAATCTGATTGAATCCATTTATAAGTGTTGTTACTCAATATTAAAGAGGTCTTAATCTATTTAAATATTGTTACTCTTAGTTACATTGCTTAGTTACATGGTGTATGTGAGTACATACACAAACTACTGTGAATTAACTGAAAGTCTAACTTAGTGTACCTGATGCTCTGCAGTAGTAATAATCCTTTTGCTGTAGAAGGGGCTGAGGTAAGCCAGCTTGTGTGCACCATGCTACAGACATTTCAAAAAGAATAATGGATGGTTCTTTAAAGTTACAGCTCTAATTTTGTTGGTGTTGTTCAGGTGTCTGTATCCTAAATTGTCCTTGACTAGTAAATGAGGACTTTCATGTAATATTTTAATTTTTTTTGACGTACTTCAGAATTTCCAGACTTTCCTCAATATATCCACGTAGATTGTTCTTAATTTTTAAAGACGTTTGTATATGGTTTTGTTATCAAAGTAAAATTTTCATGGGGGTTGTCATGTTTTTTTTAAATCCAAATCCATTTGGAGGGTTTTTTTTTAACATTTAATATTAGTGCATTGTAGGTATGTATAAAGTTTTGGGCTGGGATGGTTGTTATTTTCAAATGGACAGCTATTCTATTTATCAAATACATTGATTTTGGTACGTCCTTGGTGTCTTTCTGTGATGCATAACGAAAATCCTTAGAATTCTCCAATTATTGCCGTAGGCCTTTAAAAAAAAGGAAAATAAATACCTATACTGTTGTACTTCCATACTGACCTTCAACCATGTCATTGTACCTTTGCTCATACATAAATTGTATACAAATCTTCTGTGATCTTACAGTGTTTTTTCTATCTCTTCTTTCATTCTTCCCACCCTTCTCTCGTAAGAATTAATATACAAAGAAGTAATGGATTGGGAAGAAAGGAGCAAGAATGGTGTGGTAAAAGATCAGCCCTCAGGTTAGTCATTGTTTCAGTAGTTCTCCCGTAACTGTGATACACAGCGCTGATCTGTCGCGCTAGCGAACGAAGAAATCCTGCTTAATAATCCAGGTGGGCGAAAGTTGTGTTGTTCAAGACTCTTGATTCTGATCTGCCTCTGGAGATACATGTGCAGTAGTTTTTGATTATTAGGAATAAAGTTGTAGGAAAACTTCCGACGCCCTGAGCTGCCTTCTCCCCAAAGGGCTCGGTCATCAAATGAAATAATCGACACCGTTACATCCGCCGTTGCACAGGTATCCTCTGTGCTGAATACGTATTCTGCGGCTCTGGAGGAATGAGTCTCTGTCATGCCGGGCTAAACATCATTAGGGCCCCTTGTTTTAAAATAATTAATAGTGCAGAGCTTGGCACTCGAGTCACTGTTCACATTATACATTGCTGCTTTTTTTTCTTCCTTCTCAAAGAGGGAGAAAAATAAAAATCTCTTCTCTTAATGTTCGCCTTGGGCTTTGAGTGCTAGGGAGCTTAGTGCTTGCTTTTCTGCAGTTTATTAATTTTTTCATTTTTCTAAGGATTTCTGTGGGGAAAGTGATGCTCAGAGCCTAGAAGGGTAGTTACTTATACCTGCATTATTGTCTTGCCTCAGATTTTATTATGTTTGGTTTACTTAGCACAGATGCAGCAGTGAATAGCAACACCAGTCCTTCCCAGTCATCATCTATCAATGACATTTCATCCATGTCAACAGAGCAAACATTGGCCTCAGATACAGACAGCAGCCTCGATGCCTTGACAGGACCCCTTGAAGGATGCCGATGATCAGCTAGGATTGCAGACTCGACTTTGGAAAAGAACTCTTGCTTCCATTGGGCTTGAATTGCTTGTGAGTTAATGGAACCAAGTAGAAAAACTCCATGTTCTGCATGTTCTGCTAAAGTAATGCCTGTTTTTTTTACTCAGTTGTTATGAAATTGCCTGCTTAATGTTGTAGAATGAAAGCAAATCAATGTCTATAGAACAAAAAATTTCAGTTTAGACACTATTTAGGCTTTTCTTTGTTTCAGCCTATTTCAGGTGAGCAGTTACAATAGACTTTTTGCCAATAACTCCTCTTAAGTGAGTTCATGAATCTTCAGTCCCAACTGACAGGCTTCTGTGACACAATGTTTGTTTACATTTTAGTACAGTATTGCTCATTAGTAGGTTTTTCAAATGTATAGTCTCTGTGAAGTTTGTTTTAACGTGTGACTGTGGCAGTTTGCTTTATTTAACAACTGGAGTGTTGTACATAAGTGTGAACTCACACACTGAATGCTCTCAGTACTGTGTTTAGAGGGCAGTTATTCTTCTACGTAGCACTTTTTTTATTGAGCCCTTTCTGTCTTCACTTTCCAACTATGCTGTCTGTCTTCTTGTAGAAGAGATAAATGCAAAGTTTAAAGAATATAGCTGTTACTTTGTATTTCCCCCATGATTATGGATCTCTAACTTTTTCAGGTTATCAGAAGATACAGTGGCTTAATTAAATCTTAAAGAAGGATGAGTGACTTATTGTGAAGCAGTGCCTGTTTGGAAGAGGAGAGAGTGCTAAAATGTTCTGTATTTTCTAGCTTGTGATACTGGTCCTTTAACTAAAACAGAAATTTTATCTATGATGCTCTTCATTCACTGCAAACTCCGATAAAAGGACAGATGAATTGGAGAGGCTTGTGACCTCAGAAGGAGCTGCATAAATGTTTTCCATTTTTGAATGGGTCCATTCTAGCAAGTAATTAAAGAAATAAAAATATAGTGGTGTTGAGTCACTTGTAAATTAAGTATTTAGTTAACAGAGCTTAGCTCTGTTCCCGCATTAGGAAAACCTCTCTATTTCTACTGGGGGAGGTAAACATATTTAATAGATATTTGCTAAATACCATGTTAGAGAAGAAGAGATTATTTGCTGTTTCAATACAGGCTTATCAATAGAGTTTTCTGAATCAGGTAGCACAGACATTGCCTGTTACATTGCACAGTACCTTGAATTAGAAAATGCATTTGCAGTAGAGTAGGGCTTAAAGTGCTTTATACTACACACTTGTGGATTTGTGCACGTTCGCGTTGGAGTGCACAGGTGTGAAATTTTGCTAAAGGATCTTGTGTGTGTGCATGCGTGTGAGATTAAACTATATAACTATAGGAGTAATAGAGATGTACAAGATGAGGTAAAGCACCACTTTCTTAAAGGCACTATATTTAGCTGTTGATCCAGATACTCTTGACTTGAATATATGAATAGAACTTTTAAAATATACTGGCCCAGCCAGCCACTGCATTACTGACATATTTCTCTTGTAAAAGAAAATTATCCATTGTTTCTGACCTTAACGATTTGAAAAGCAGCAATTGCTTTTATATTAAAAAGACATTGCTTTTATATTAAAATTATACCCCTTATTAATAGCTTAATATGCTGTAGTAAAAATATTAAGGTTTTACTGTCCCAGAAGGTTTAAAAAAAATTAAAAATTAACAAAGTACTTTATATGATGTTAACTTCAGAATTGTCATCTGGAATCTTGGATTTTTAAAATTCTCTTTAATTGAATTTCAGGATATTGGGGCTTTGTTTTTCCTTGTTGTTTGGTTTTAAACTTGTGGATACCCTAATTTATCTTTGGATACTGACAGTATAGATGAAATATTTTGAGTGCATTTTTGTCACTGGAAAAAACATTTTTAAATATGTTTGCCATATAGCAGAACAGCACAGGTTGCTGGTTTACATTTTTAAAATCCTTGTTATTTGTGCAAGTTAAAATTACTGAAGACACCCATTCAAAATGAACATTATTAGTGATTTGCTGTGGAAGTAATCTACTGGATTGCATTTTTCAAGTTTTTTTAATCTTTTTTAACTGAAGTTGCACTGTGCTATGTTAATTTGAACAGTTACTGCTTTAGAAGGCTAAAGGCAACAAAGATACTTTGTTTTTTTAATGTGTTTTGGATATTCGCAGAGTTGAATTTTTCCTGTTGGGCTTGGGCTGCTCAGAACAAGGGGGAGTTGGACCAGATGCCCTCCAGGTCTCTTCCAACATAAATTATTCTGTGATTCAAATTGTCTTTCAATGTCTTTTAACACAACTGCCCTATCTTCATGATTTGAACTGGTATCTGACCTTCTCCTAGTGTTATGTACTGTTACCTTTGAATATGTACTCTTGGAACAAAAAAAATACCCCAAGACGAACTGAGCTTATTTGTAAACCTTGTTGTAGGAGAAGCTGTCTCATCCCTTATTGTTTTCAGTGTTGTCTTGCTGTGGCACACATCGGAGCTTCAAAATTTTACCGAAATGTTGCTGCCTTTGGAGCATGCATAAAACATCTGTGAATATTGTGGATTTTGATTCTGGTATAATTCAAAACCAAATTGCTAATAACCTGAATGAGCATCGATCTCAAGCAGGCACATACGCAGACTATATTCAGAAAAACGCATGCAGCATAGACGCATGCTAAAGGTCCCGTGCTATTTCAGTGTGCACCTATAGACTATACACGCACTGCATGCAGATTGTGTATATGTAGCTGTATTCCTGACTGCAGACTGAAGTTCAGTGCCACATTGTGAAATGGTCATCAGTGCAGAGAACCTCATCGTTGATGGAAAACAAAATGCACATGTAACTTGACAGGGCTTTAAAAGTTTAGAGAGTTTGGTGTGCAATATAATCACTTCTATTCCTAATACTAAAATCATGTATGTAAAGTGATGCAATTGACCATTTTTTTGCACTTTGGCATTTATAAATATTTATATGTATTTAAAGATGAAGAATATGTGAGTGTGTGTATACATATATATTAAAAAACCTGCTCAGTTTTGTAAACATGAATGTTACTTTTTCTTTGAGAGACTTTGTATAGTGTTAACACTACTGCAGTAAACATAAACAATTTATGAAATATGACTAAAAATAAGTGGTGGTCAACATAGATACAATCTGTAATCTTAACTGCTCACCTGAAAAAGAGAGGGATCTATGGCTATCAATCAGATTATTTATCAGAAACATTCTGTTAAATATATGAACACTGAGTAGCTGAATGGCATTGCAGAAATGGAGTATGTTTTAAACAGTTCATTTCGCCTGTGCTCGTATCATTTTTCCTCAAAAAAAACCTTAGAAAGAGAAGCTTGGCATTTTGAAACCTGGGTAAGCAGCCTGTAGGTGTGCTTTGAGGAAAGACTGTGAATGACAAGTCTAGTTTTTTACTGAAAAAGAGGAGAAGTGAATGTCAAAATGAAGGCTTTGTCTGCATGGATCATACCAAATGAACTAGTCTAATGATGGGAAACTAGGGCTTGCAAACAACCTTTGAAGTTTTGTAGGGTTTCTGGTAAGGGTTGGCATTTCTTTGTCAAAGTAAAGAAGAATAAACTCAACCTTAACTAGAAATTAACTAGTTGGTTGATGAGTTTCAAAACCTGTTAGGAACCAGAGAGCTCTTGAGGTTTTCTTTGTCTCTTAACTCCTGACAGAGAGTATGTGTTTATTCAAAATTATTTTTTAAAAAAGTGATTCCAGATGTTTAATTTTTCTTTCCTAAAGGAAAGACCTTAAATGCTAAATCGGTTTCCTTTTTAGATCTGATTGTATTTGGCTTAAGATTACAATTTTATGAATGAAGTAGAATTTAGACATTCAAAATACAGCTGACATACGGAGTCTCCAAGACCCCAGTGGATGAGCCTTCTTCTGGCAGGAGCGCAGTCCTCCATTGGCCGTGCGCTGGAAGGTCAGAGATTAAAGTGCAGACAAATCTTTACTGAACAGGACGCTGGTTTGGAGTTACGGGTTCAGCCGTGCAGCGGTGCGGTTCGTGTGGAGCCTTTCGCTGAGTTGTGACACTTGGAATGGAAGCACTTCACGCGTGGTGGGGGGTAAATGCTCAACAGCCTTTGTCTGTATATTCCACATGTGTCATGTGGATTCTATCGGGGCTTGATGCTAAACTCACTGATACCGTATACTGGGAACCAGATTCTTTCCTGGGATGTGTATGGTGTAATTCCTGCTCAAAAGTGGTTTTGATCCAGGGATACCTGCACCCAGATGCAGAATTTGGACTTGAGTTCCTATAGATGAATCTAGTGATTTCTTTGCTTTTTCCAGAGTGTCTTTGATTATTTTTTTTAAGACGTTGAAATATGACAGAAAAAGTGTATTCTGGCTCATTATTTTACATATATTTTAGATTGTCTATTTCATGAGTGACAGTGATGTTCTAAAAGCTTATTACACAACTTATGAAATCAGTTTTATTTTTTGCCTGCTCTGCATGCTGAGAATGTCTGGAGCTAAACTGATGTTTGAAGCAGACCGTCTTTTCTCATATTAGTGTTGGAAGAAAGTGGAGAGATAACCATCGTTTCTGTTTGTTCTATAAAATTACTATTTTTGTAACTAAAATTTTAGTTGTTGGATTTCAATCCCACAGTGTTGCTTTGTGGATATAAATTTACTGGGGTCCGCTATTTCAAGCAGTATATGTATAACAAGTCCAGTATAAAATTAAACTAATAAAATGCACCCTTCTGCAATTTGTTGTTGAAAATATGGCAAATTACTTTGGTCCAAGAATTCAAAACAAAATAGAGGAAATACATTTAACTATTTAAGTTGTTATTCCTTGATGCTGCTGCTTATTTTTTGAAAAGGTGCTTGCAATTTTGCACAAAAGATATCAACTTTGTTAATTGCTGGGTTTGAAGCACTTTAGGACTCTTCTAAATACAACCAGTATACGGTGTAAAAAGGAATGACATAAAAAATGTTTAATGTGTTTAAACTTTGGTTACAATCTTTACTACTCCAATAGATTTGATCAGCATATTCCTTTAAATATAACCTATTTTCACAGATTTTAAATTGGAAATGTTTTTTATGGGCTGAAATTTAACACATAGTGAGAGATGAATTGCGAAACATCTCGTACTCAAATGCCTGTAGGGTGACTCGAATAGCAGTGTGACTACTTAGCCATCTATTACATGAAAATACAGCAAGGTTTGTTCCAGTGGTAAGATCAGCTAGCTGGGAGCACTAGGATTCTTTTTCTTAAACAAGAAACTTTGTATTAACTTTGGGCTGCGCATCAGAAGGTAGCTGTGTATGTTATGGTAAGGCCAGAACGTCTGCCTGGTGGGACTCCACTGTGATAGATGTCCTGGGAGTACCACAGGATGACTCTGTCTCTGCTCTAACATTTTCTTACGCTTCTAGTCCGAGAGCCTGCGCCTGCCTGCCGTGTGCTGCAGCAAGCACACGTGTGCTTGTGTCCCAGGCTGGGTCTGTAGTCAGCACTCCGTGGTTTCTGGGGGCAGCGAAAGCAGAGGAGAAAGTAGTCGGGTAAGAACAGCACTTCATGTTGGCTACCCGAAACAGTAGTCATGTTTGTTACTGATAACAAAGCTAATTTAATACTGTGAGCGCGTGCTCTTGTATCGTCTTCTAATGGGGAAAAATTTTTTTGAAAAACTAAGTGTCACTAGCTTTTCTATAAATTCAGATGCTTAAATTGGTGCTAATTTTTTAAAAGAAAATGTAACAGATGGTTAGCAGTGTATTTGTCTGTTTTTGATACCTATATTTTCTTAAATGGTGGCAAGCCAAACTTTATAAAAGGATGAATGTGCATTTTCAGCTTCATCAGATTCCCAGATTTTCCTGAAGTAAAATATTTCAACTTCTGTGGTAGTTACTGCTGCTTTGGAGCTGTTGCTTTCAGGTGTCTTACACCCTAATAAAATCAACACAATTAGAAAAGATAGCAATGCATAAGTACCCCTTTCTTTAAATTACAGGATGTATTGGGTTCCCCAGGTGGTTTTAGCAGTTTAGTGTAATCAAGATACCTAATTAGGAGCAAATCACAATACTTGTGTGCAGTTAACTCAGTACAGCGAAGCCTTACCTGCTCATTAAGATTAATTTATAAAGATTATACAAATTTTAATCTATTTTAAAGAGGGAATAACAAATAGAAGAAATAAACTGTTTTCATATAAATTCAGATGTGAATTCCAGAGAATATATTCTATAGTATATTGCAGAACACATGCTATTAAGGAGTATAATAGGCTCCTTGAGTGATTTGTTTTGAAATCTAGTTTTATCTAATGACCCAGAATAAACTCCCTCCAAAAATCAGTTCTCTGAGAATTTCTTTTGAAATGCCTTCAAGTTTTACCTCCCTCCAGAATGCTTTCTGTGTATTGTTTGGGCCCTCTTTCCTGCCTTCTGTTTACCAAATGTCACAAGAAGTAGCATCAAGCCCTATCACTTGTTACAGTATTCTGATTTTATGGCCTTAATATTAGTTATAGTATGGTATATAACTTCAGAAGAAAGATGTGCTTTGAATTCTAACTACATAGATACACGTGGCCTCTTCTGCCTACGAAATTAGGCTTTGATTGTCATACCTGGTTCTCAATGCTTGTGCAATAGGAACATGTTCCTTTCGATGCGGTGGCTATTGTGTCTGATGCTGGACTTTGTTTTCAGGATGACTAGAAAGTTTTTGGGGTGGTGGTTGGTTTTTTTTTTTTATGGACAGCAGTTATGCTTCCTTGGTTTTTTGGATTGATTTTCTTTAGGGAAACTAGATTTTTGTAAGGAAAACTGTCAAAAACTAGTTCTGAAGCGCTAGTTAAAGCCTCGTTCTGAAGCTTTTTGGGTTTTTTCTTCAAAACCGTATCGTAAAACAGTACTAAAGCCACTGTAAAACTACAAATAAATATGTATACTTAAAAGATTTGAGCAGTCTGTCTTATTTAATGCAGCAGTGTTTTCTTGATTCTTCGTGTGTTGAAGTGGAATGTTTTATGTAACCAGAATGATGTATGCTCTTCGTTATCTTAAAACACAAAGTTTCAGTTACCACTTTAGCTTCCAGTTAACCAAAAAGTAAGTATTTATATGAAAAATTAATGTAGAACAGCTTTGAGATTGGTTGGAGCTGCTTTCTCCTGATCGGTTGGAACATTTGGACACAGTAACAGCACTTGGTTTTACTGCCAAGTAAAAAGTGTGTTTTGAAATTTGTTGTTTGTTGTTTTTTTGTTTTTTTTTTAAATTGCAGCAGCTTGCCTGGTAATACTGACCAATCTGTGTTCCCATCCCTGTGCTGATACAGGGTCGTAATCAGAATGCCAGACTCCCTTGCAAGTGTTGGATAAGCCACTGGCTATATATGTGTATATATATGTACACATATATAAAAGGACTTTGGAGGAATTTTCTCTCTGCCTTGTGCTCAGACAGTGTTGTGGTTCATTTGTTCTCACTGAACAAGACAGAGGTACAGCTAACTTTAAAAAAGTAGTTGCATCGTACTTCTTTTGAGGAAGAGGGAAGTATTCTTGCAAAGGCAGCGAGGAGGTTTCCAGGCGCCTTGCAAAGCTGTCTGCTCTAACGCCAGCGAAGGCGGAGGAAAACCCAACTGCTGCTTTGGTCTGATTGCTTTCCATGGAGGTTTTCTAAGGTAAAAGGAAGGGTTAACGTAGCTGCCTTTCTAGATGCAGGGATAGGGTTACTGTTCAACGGTGCACTGGTGGAGACCGACCGGGCAATGTGTGGAAGGGGTTGGCCAGCGTGCGCTGGTGAATAGAGGTCCTGCAGCATCACCCTGGGCCTGGCGTAGGGCAGGGCCGCTCCGCTCCACGCGCCTCGTGGGGCAAGGCGGGCTGTTTGAGTCACTCTGATTTGATTTTAAAAAAAGCTGTTCGCTTCCCTCTGAGGAAGAAAAACATCTGTGCGGTTTCTGCTTACACATCTATCAGCTGTTTTAGGGAGACATCAAGTTGTCAAGTTCATCATGCTGAAGAGCAACTAAGGAACCACATGTTTTCCTCATACAAAGTATAATTTATATTCAGTACAGATTTCGGTATACAGATGCCGTGTTCGTGTTAAAGTTCTTCTGCAGTGGATTAAAAGAGCCGGAGTTATTTTCTTGGTACTGAACTGTCTATGTGTGTTGTGGTTTGACCCAGCAGCTGGCAACTCAGCAGCAGGCAGCCGCTCGCTCACCCCCCTTTCACCCCAGCAGCGTGGGGAGGAGAAACGGCCAACAGGGGAAATGTGTGGGTTGAGATAAAGACAGTTCAGAAAGAACAAAGCAAATACTAATGCTAACACTAATAACAATGATAATGAATATGCAAAACAAATTATGCAATACACTTTTTCTCACCAATTCGCAACCATTCCCCGAGCAGTGATCGCAGAACCCTGGAAACCCTAAATATTGCTAAATTCCTGAAGAAGTTCAAACTCCCAGAACAGAGAAGAGCGAAGAGCTACCCACCCTCCAGCCACCCCTCATTCCCAAACTGAGCACGATGGCTGTGGTACGGAGCCTTTCCACTGCCTGGCTGGCCGTGCTCCCTCCCAGCTCCTGCCCACCTGCTCCCGAGCTGAATATGAGAAACCGGAAAAAGTCCTTAATTTCATAGCAACAACTGACAACAGCAGTGCTTTCAACATTCTTGTACTAAATCCAAAACCCAGTAGCTACTGGGAGGAGAATTAACTCCATCCCAGCTGAAAGCGGGACCATGTGTCCTTAATGCTGGTATCAAAATAGTTAACGCAGCTCCTGTGTGGGAAGAGGTAGCTCCGAAGAGATGGGAGGGAGGGAGCCCACCAGTGATGGTCTGGAGAGGAGTGTGTTCTTTGGGGACTCCTGCGGGGAGGCTGGTTGCAATCCAGAGGAGCAAAGGGCTCTGTAAGAGACCTGCTCCTCCGTGAAGGAGTGTCCCTTCGGTGGGAGGACAGGAGCTGCGCAACAGCTCTGATCATGGCTGCAGGGCTGGGTGAGGGTGCTGGTGGGGGCTAGAGGGAGATGGGTGTTGTCTCCTCGTTCCCCTGTCTCTGACTGAAGCAGCTGACTTTGGGATGCAGATGTGAGCTCAGCATTCTCCAAAGCCCCTGTGATACCTCTCTGATTTCTGGGGTGGCTGGTGAAGCCCGCTGACAAGTGTGACATCCCTTGATTAAAAGCACTCGGCCACTTCAGCCTTCAGCGCATCAGTGCAGGGCTCAAGGCTGGCCAGGTAGTTACCCGGGCGCTTCCCCAGCACACGGCGGGGGCTGGCTTGGGCTCTGCTAAGGCAGAGATGTCTGGAAGGTTTTTCCAGCAGTAAGAGAAAGCATCCCTGGCATTGGCAGAGTGGTGCGGAGCTCCTGGAGTTCAGGGATCCCAAGAAGTTTCTGTCAGCTGCTTGCTTTGGAATTGACAGCCCGGTTTTACTGTTGGGGGTCTCATCTCACACCTGAAATGGGAGTGGGTGTGGAAATCCTAAGATGGCCTTTCATTCTCCTGCAGTTCAGCTCCATTTCGGACTGAACGAGCTCCCGTTTATTGCCACCTGTTAATTTCCCCAAAGGTTTCAAAGAATTCTTCCATTTCTTTTTGGAGCATTTCATTTCTTCTCTCTGCATCTTCCTTTGCTCGCTCTGCGTTTCGCATTTTCATCTCCGCGAGGCTGTACCACTGACGCTGCTGTCCCAGTTTCGAGTGCGTGGCCTTAATCTCCGCCTGCAGCTCTCTGTTCCGCTGCTCCAGGCTGTTGGAGAGACGGGCAGTCTCAATTACAGAGGGGTTTTTCCCCTTTCTTAATAATACTATAGGCTTTTTTAAAGCTAGCCTTTTTTTCATACGTTCCCATAAGTACAAATATTGGCATCCCCAATAGTTTTCCAATTTCTGGTGTTATATATTAATATAAAAGCTGCAATTCTTAATTATCCTAATTTACAATAAATCTAAATAACCATATGGCCAAAGGAGTTAGTTTTGGGGTTGAGGGTTTTTTTTTCTAGCGGAATACTACAGTAGTCTAACAAGAAATGGCAATGCAACATATTTTAGGAAACACTGAGGATTCTGCTTGGGTTGCAGTTCCCTTGAACTGCAAGGGAAAACATAAGCAGGATACAGCAAAGAGATTAAAAAAAAAAAAAAAAGAAAAAGCCAAAAACCTAGGAACAGCTCCTTTTACTAAGAAGTAGCTGATGACTACTTCTTCAAGAAATTAAGTGATTTTTTTTTTCTTTACCAATATTCAAGGCAAAGTGTGATTCAACATTACCCACTTGCCATCTGTTGAAATGATGAATGTTGAGGTATTTTATGATTTAATCAAATAGTCAATTTGCACAACATATCTGTAACTTATAACTAATGAACAATATTGTGTTTAAAATGTTCACTCCTTTTAACTCCACAACAGAAAGGCAGCACTATTTGGAAAGCAGAGCCTGGAAATGCTTCTTTTTTTCCTTGATAACAAGCTATGGCTAAATCTCTATTCAATTTCTAATCTCAGAAATTGGGAAAATACTTATGAACACTTTCCTCTGAGTTGTTAAAATTCATGACTTGCAATCCGTAAAGAATAATGGCTTACTGCTAACGCTGCCAGGAAGCAACTCATTTTTCCCGAGAGAAAGGCTTAATATTGGATTAAGGCAAAAGAGTAAAATACACAATAGACCAGAGGCTTATCAAGAGCTCTGCAAAAAATCTTAGAGAGGCTGCAGTGTTTCTCAAGCACCTCCCATGAAAATGAATTCAAATTACTCTGAATATTTGCTAACCTAATCCTGTACTGCTGGAGCCTGGGTGACAATCTCAGCGGTGTGTGGAGGCATTGACTGCAGCAGCCGCCGTAGACCCTCTGCGCAGAGAAGGGCTGGAGAAGGGTACAGTAGGAAGAGATGCCTTCCCTGAAGCCTCATCGTTTTTAAAATCCTTTACCTTGCAATTTGAGATTCGTACTCGGCCTTCTGCCTGGACATCAGCAGCCTCAGCTTGGCCAGGGGGTTCTGCGGGGAGCTCGGCTTTGCTGGCGAGTCACTGGAGGAAGCGAAGCTGTCACTGTTGTCCGCTGGGACACGTCCCGCGTGCTCCTGATCCTGCAAAACAGGACTTGCAGCTGTGTTGGTTTCTGGGGAGTCTTCTGGGTGGGCGAGCCTTGTCAAACAGCTTGCAGGAGAATTTTCCTCAAACATTGTTGGGCAGCGGGAACCTGCTGAGCAAGCCCAGCCAGCACCACCAGTGCCCCCGGGGTGTTGCCGGAGACCCAATGCCTTTGCTGGTTCAGAGGAGACCTTGCGTTTGGGTCTGTCTCGCTCTGCCTTGTCATGGGCTGTGAGAGTTTTCTCCCTCCCCACAGCTGTCTGAAGCTTTTTCAAATACTTGGAAACAGTCCATTTTGCTGGAGCCTGGATCTTGTGTCAGGCTCTGGCTTTGTTTTTTGTGCACAGCGGGTTGAGGTCTTGAACCGCTGCGCCCGTCTGCTGCCTGCTCGCCTTCATTGCCGGGGCTGGTTTCTTCTCATCCCCAGGAACTACTGCTGCTCCCCTACCCTCGATCTGTTTGGCGCAGTTTGACTGGCATCTGTGGGTCCCCCATTTATAGCTGTCCACCCCTGACCGGTGTCCTGCCCGGGGTGGGGAGGTGAATTCTGCAGCCGGGGCTGCGCGGGGGCAGCGGGACGCCCGCTTTGCAGGCTGTGGGGACAGGGCCCCTCGGGCTCCCCTTCGCACGCGTTAGGAAAGAGCAGCTTGACATCTGGTTTGGCTGCGCTGTATCGGGTCGGTCAGGCGTGAGGAAGAGTTGTGTAAATGTAAAATGGCTCGCTGTGCCGCCTCGTCCCCGGCGCATCCGCCGCGGCCGCTCCGCAGAGAGCAAATGGCAGCGGCGCGGGCGAGGGAGGCCGGCTGCTCCGGCCACCCTGCTCCAAGGACAAGAAGCTGGAGGTTAAGGAAAAATAGGCAGCTCATCAGTTCTATTTCAGCTCCTCTTAGAAAAACTATTTGATGTGCATAAATATGGAGTGTTTATTTTAGCTGCCTGTTCTCACAAGACAATCAAGCACAGTACAGAAATAGCTTGATTATAACTAAAGGAAGAGCAAGCTACACATGCAGCTTAAATGCATATCTCAAAAATAATAGAGATCGCTTAAAATAATCTGAAAAGTTGTCTGCTCTCCCTAACCCCCACCTGTTCAGTCTCTGGGTACAAGAAGTGAAAATGAGCTGGTTTCAGTGCTGTTGGATTTCTGTAAGTGTTTTACTGGTCTCCTATGTGAAAACCACTCCTGGTTTTCGCTCATCACACCTGACAAGGCTGTGGTGTGTTCCTCCTTGAAGTCGGGGCTGGGAGGTTATCGAGATGCTTTCCCGCTTGAACCCACACTCACTTCTGTAGGAAGAGTCCCTGGAAATGAGCAGGCGGGTAGGTGCATGCTTTGGGAATGCAAAGAAGGGCTGGGATGAGGGTTGTATACAAAGAAGTAAAGAAGGCTTTAGCCTTCTGCGGGTGAGATGCTGCACTGGAGGAAGGTGGGGAGAGATCCACTAATTCGATTTCGCAGAAGTACAAGAGGACGAGAGGCAATGGCCTCAAGCTGCATCAGTGGAGGTTTAGATTAGATATTAAGAAAAATTTCTTTACTGAAAGAGTGATCAGGCATGGGAACAGGCTGCCCAGGGAGGTGGTTGAGTCCCCATTCCTGGAGGTGTTTTAAAAAGGTGTAGATGTGGCACTTCGGGATATGGTTTAGTAGGCATGGTGGTGTTGGGTGGATGGTTGGACTCGATGATCCTAGAGGTCTTTTCCAATCTATGATTCTATGATTCAAGACCACCATCCACACCCTCCTCTCCCCACCCAGCCCTGCAGTTGCTGCTAACCTAAACTTTTCCTCCAGAAACAGATATTCCTGGACTATGAATGCCAGTGCTTGACATGAGTTCTGTGTCTATTAATAATCTAACAGATGGCTGTAGTTTCTGATGCATCAGATTCGGTTTCATTGATTAATCTGTTTCCTCCCCAGCCCAAGGGGAGAGGCGGCAGCTGTGCCGACCGGCAGCTGCTCTTGCACAGCCGGGAGCGTCTCCGGCCCCGATTCCTGCAGGCACCTCCGCTCGCCCGGCGAGGGAGCGATCCTGGCATCACTGCCTGTCGGGAGGCTGGCAGGGAGCAAGCCTGTCACCTCTGCTAAGTCAGGGTGGAGAAGCGGGACAGCCGAGGGGACGCATCTGAGAGTGGATGGACTGGGAGGTGTCCGACCGTTGTGGTCCCCTTTGCAGTTACAGTTCTGTAACAGCTTGATGTGGGTGAAATTATGGAGGTCAGTGGGATATAGGAAATTTGGAGAGCTGTGCTCAAGGCATGTCACCTCTAGTCATGGTCACCAAACCAATGTCTCACGGGTACTGGTTCGAGTGGCTTGTGTGGGAGACCCTTTGGAGGCAGCAGGTTTTCAGCTGCTGGGGTCAGGACCAGGGAATGATCAGCCCTTAGTCACAGAATCATAGAATCATAGAATGGTTTGGGTTGGAAGGGACCTTGAAGATCATCTGGTTCCAACCCCCCTGCCATGAGCAGTGACATCTTCCACCAGACCAGGTTGCTCAGAGCTCCATCCAAGCTGGCCTTGAACATTGCCAGGGTGGGGGCAGCCACAGCTTCTCTGGGCAACCTGGGCCAGGGCCTCACCACCCTCATGGTGAAGAATTGCTTCCTAATATCTAATGTAAATCTGCCCTCATTTAGTTTAAAGCTGTTCCCCCTTGTCCTATCACTACACGCCCTTGTGAAAGGTCCCTCTCCATCCTTCCTGTAGTCCCCTTCAGGTGCTGGAAGGCTGTCCTGTGCCTCTAACGCCAGAGCCGTGTGCTGGCACTGAGACAGCGACCAGTTCCTACTCTTGACACTTGACCACCCAAGGAAAGTGTGAAACCACCACTCGGATGTGGAGCCAACCAGGCCATGAGGTGACTGTGGGAAGATCACGCGAAGGTGTAGCCTGCAGTGCTCCTCCGCTTTGCTTGCCTCACGCAGCTTCACACTGACTTGGCCACATGCGTTAGCTCATGCTCCTCGGGGAGAGCTCTCTTTATGTCTGGATTTTGCTAATTACTCACCTTGACATTCTCTTGGAGTTGATATGCAAAGACAAGACAACGACAGATGAAAGGAGTCCCCTTCCCAGCTGCCTCTCGCACACGCTCACGTCTAGTGCTGGTGTGGCTTCGGAGCGACACGAAGCATGTCAGTGCTGATGCCGTGAGGAATGCATGCTGAGAGGGAAGCGGTTCCTCTGCTTTCTCTTGGAGCTCAGTGCTGGCAGTGGGGCTCTAGAGCAGGAACCGCAGGAAGAAAAATACTCCCTGGGTTAGAAGCCGACAGCTCCTCTGTGACAAATCATTAATGCGTGAGCTGGGCTGGCAGCGTCAGAGGGGAAGGAGGAAGAGCAGTGAATAAAGAGTTGCATCGAAGGTTGCCACACGGGCTGGCTTCAAGGGTGGGATGAAGGTGAGGGAGCAATGCAGAGGGTCCTGCCACAGAAAATGGTGTCTTCAAGCAGGAGACTGCCTCGTGCGTGTCCCACCATTGGGTGACAGACCCAGGGCACGGAAGAGTTTGTGAGTCTCTGATGGCTTTCTGTGGCATCTGCCAGTGCTGAGGACAATGGATTTCTCAGAAATTGCATCCCTGTGACTCTTAGACAGTCCCATAGCATCTCTTTGGTAGGGTGGGTGCTGAGCTCCAAGTTAGAAACCTGGGTGCATCAGAGCAACCTCAGCGGGGTACGGCGGCTGGAATCTCACCTGCTCTGTGTTGCCTCCCCTAATTACAACCTTGATCAGGCACAGCACCATATAACATGGATTTCGTCCCCCCCCACCCCTCCAAATTTACATTTATTCATGTGCCAAGTTCTCCTGTAACCTTCCTCATGGCTTCTCAGGGAAGATTGCTTGTACTCCTTGCCTGATGATTTAAAGGTCAGCGATGAAGAGAGCTGTGTATTTTTTTGCCCTGAGGCAGAGGAAGAACTCTGTTCCAGACTCGCAGCTTGCAGGGAGCTGGGATGTTTTGAAAAACTGTTTCTTATTTTGGACCGACTTGGGATGGAGCTTGTGATTCTCTGCGATGACCTCTCCCTGGAGCGCAGAGATGCTGCCATGTGTGGTTAAAATTTAACATGCTTGAAATAGTTCCTCCAGGCGAGCTGTGGGATTCAGCCTCCCTCAGTTCTGGTCCTGGGCCAGCTGCCTGTTCCCCTGCATCACCTCCAAGCTCTGGGAGAGAGACCGGTGCACCCTCGCTTCGCCTTCCGTGGGGTGTCATTTGCACTGCGCACAGAGGAGATGCGACTCTTCCAAAATGGCTCTTCGCCCGGGGACGTGCGTGTCTGAGGTTACTGCCGAGATAGAAGGTCATAACTTCCTTTACACAAAACCTTATGATAATTGGACTCTGGTTTTGTAAGCCAGGTTTATCAGCGCTTTCTCCTCTTCAGTAGTGGTGGAGATGAGCTCAGCTGCCAGCAAGGGAGATGCCGGAGCCTCCTGCACGCAGCTTGTGGGGCATCTCCTCCTGCCAGCCCCAACTATTCCAGCGCGTTGAAATGGCTCTGTGTCGTGCGTGCGGGCAGCCGAGACGCGCTGCCGGGCGTCTGCCAGAGCGGTTGGACAAGGTAACACTGAAAAACTGGTGCTGTGCTCCCGAGGCACCCTGCTCTCCATCAGCCCCTCGGGCGCTGGGGTGGGGAAGGAGCCCGGTGCTGGGGACACGGCGCTGGGAGGCTGCTGCCCAGTTCAGCGGGACGCCGTCGGAGCGGCATGTGTGGGACCGCGGCGGGGGGGGTCTGAAGTGTGACGATTTCAGGCATTCTTTGGGAAAATATTGTAATTCTCTTTGGTGACAATGGCACACTCTCCTGGCAGCGGCTCTGCTGATCTTGATGTATTTTATAAAGCTGCTTGCTTGCACACATTTATTCAGACTGAGCTTCCACACCCGCGCTGTGATGCAGTGACAGGCACAGTTCTCATCGACTGACTTTTTACAGAATGCTTTGGTCTTGAGCTATGTTTGGAAACTAGAACCCAATAAAAATCCATGCACTGATTTTTCTATTCAATGTCACTACCTGTGGTCAACATCTTTTGCACCTCAAATTGACTTTAAGGCTATCTTGGTTTGCTGTTGATGAACTGGAAGTTCTGTTCTTTCAGATGTTCATCCTGGACTTCCATGATGTTAGAACGGTGAAGCCCAGAGTCTCATTTCTTGTTTTCCTCTTGCATTTAAATTAAAAATAAAATCAGTTCCCTGTGTTTTGTTTTTTTTAAATCCCATTTGGTCTTTTTAACTCCGAATGAACTATTTGCTGTGCTAAGTATGGCGAACAAATGGAAACGAAGAAAATGTTTTCTCTGCACCTGCAGGCGGAGGCCCTGGACAAACCACGCTTGGCTGGGGCCGTCCCTGGTTGCAGGTGCTTGCCGACCTCAGGAGCCTGAGCACCTTTGAACTTTTGGCAGCAGTCCTGCACTGTTTGGTAGCCATCTTTTTGCAAAGAGAAACAGAAGCAAAACAATAAAAAGCAAACTTTCATAACTGGATTTTCAAAGCTAATTAAATTTATGATCTTTGTTCACATTTTTATGATGCTTGTTCTCGTACAAAGGTGTTGCCACATCCCGGTGGAGGAGGAGGAGGCATGTACGGCTCGAAGCCGTAAGAACCTGAGCTTTTCAAGCCTCGGGGCTCGTCAGGAATATTGCCCGTTGCCCCATCTGCATAACCTAATGCTTTTGTGCGTGAATACAGAGGTCTGCAGCTAGACAGCATCGCAGAAAATGAGGGCGCTTGCCTTTGGGCAGCTGAAAGCTGCTTGAAAAAATGGAGCTGGAGCCTGGTTACTGTGACCCCAGCAAAGAGCTGGGAGCGTTTTGCATTTTATTTCGCTTGCGGCAGGGCTGCGGCTGACTGCGGTATTGGCCCCTTGGCCGCCGCCGGAGCAGGGTTACGTCCCTGCAAGCAGCCGCTGCCCGGCTGTGACCGTCCGGGGCTGGAGCTGGCGGGGGGCTTTGGCTGCTTCCCGAAGCGAGCGGCCGTTGGCATGAGGGGCTGCTGCTGCCAGAGTGCAGGAATGGCTGGGGAGGGAAAAATGACCTTTTTTCCTTTTCTCTCCAGAGAAGAAGACTAGCACTCAGCTGCTTACCCACTAGATGTCACGGTTGGGTCTGGATTCGTGTGTCTCTCGCCCGCGCTGGCTGAGTCCAAACGCCTGGCCAGGAAAAATCCCACATTTTGATTTAAAGGTCGCTGGCAGTTTGTGACCAACATCTTAAAAAAGCAAGCCA
The DNA here is from genome assembly GCF_030867145.1 of Opisthocomus hoazin. Taxonomy (NCBI): domain Eukaryota; kingdom Metazoa; phylum Chordata; class Aves; order Opisthocomiformes; family Opisthocomidae; genus Opisthocomus; species Opisthocomus hoazin. The sequence goes on along the minus strand of NC_134435.1, from coordinate 5,745,063 downwards.
CAAATTAATTTTAATCACTTAAATGAGGGCAAAAATGCAGGCAAGTGGGAATATTTTAAAAAATTAGAAGCTCCTGGCAGGAGAGGGCACTGTGTACTTTGCTATAGCCGAGGGAACGTGCGTTTGGGATGAGCTGATTTTGGGTGGGAGGCTGAGCAGTGGCCGAGCGGCCACCTCATTGCCCCCGCGGTGCGATATGGGCCCCGGGCCGTGGTGAAAACCTCCCGAGGAAAGAGCTTGTGAGCCCAGAGCTGCTCCTCTGCCCACCCCATGCCGGTTTTCAATTAAAACCCGCGTCGTACCGTACGCTGGGTTACAGCGGGCAGAGGGGCTCTTGGTGGAAAGGGCTGGGACGGAGGCAGAGCTGGCGCGGGGAGAGGCGAACTGCGGCCTCAGCACGGGCAGCGTCTGCACCGCTCTGCAGCAATAGCATCCTCACTGAATATATGCAAACACCTTGAATCTAAGCTGATTTCCTCCCTCCCCAGCTGTATTTTGTGTCTTAAACATAGTTCACCTGTCTGCTTTAAGTGTAGGATCTCCTTCCAGGCGGAAAACGATGTTTCATTTGAAACACGTGTTCAAATTAACTCTCTCATCCTTCATTTTCTTCTATACAATGGCTCCTGTTGTGTTATAATGGGGAAAGACTGCTTGAAAGGAAAGCTCCCAAACTGCCTTTCTGAGGGACTTTGTTTTGAATTGGAGGCACTTTTGATGCAACTCCCCGCTTCATTTTTATTTTAGCTCTGCAGAGCTGCAAGGGAGGATTTCAGGTTTGTTCAGTGCTAAAGGCAAGCCGGCTCTCTTGTGCTTTCGAGATGGCCCTCGACCACTCTGAGGGAATGGCCTTAGTTCAGCGTTTGTATTTCTGGCTGACATTAACGGGAGCTGCTGATTTTCAGGCTGTCATTCACTTTTAAGGATAGTTTTTCCCTTTGGGATCTTCCAAAGGCATGTTTCCATGTGTGACTTTTCTGCCTTTGCATAAGGACAAAGCTTTGACTTTAAAATAGCCAAAAAAAGTTGAGAACTACTGCAACCCCTCTGGAAATGATCATTTTAACAAATGCGTGCTGCTCTGCTTGAAGCGAGCTATCGTGTTTAGCTGCATTTTGGATGATGTCTATAAACACAGCAGCTGTCTGCGTGCAAACGGGACTTTCCAGCAGTGCATAATATGAAAAGAATCTTATTACTAGTTAAAAAAAAAAAAAGGCAAGAAAGGCTGAAAGAGCTCGGATGATGCCAGCTTTCTATCAGCTCCAACAATAGTCTAGACATCTCGGAGAGTCATCAGATTGATGTGATGCACATTCGGCGTTTACAGCTCTACTTTTCTTAAAGAGAGCTGGGAAAAGGGAGCTTTCCTCCAGGGATCGGCACAATCCTGAAGGGCTCCTTCTTTCCCCAGCCCCTGTTCTTGTTTCTTTCCCTCCTCTCGTATCTGGGTTTGGGTGTCGTGGGTCACCGCTTCAATAGATCACAACTTAAAGCACACAACAGTGACCCTCGTTTAATGTCCTGAACCTCATCGACATCTTTGCTCAGAAACCCCACAGCTTTTTGCAAATACAGAGGGGATCTCTCCCGGGCCGGGGGTGTGGTGGCTTCATTTCGGCCGAGCACCCAGCCCTGTGGCCGGGCGGCAGCGCCCTTGGCTGTGAGATGGGCTGAGGCTGTCGGAGCTCGGATGGGCTGGATCGAGAGGTTGGGTGGCTTCACTGTCCCCTTCACTGCCACATTCAAACAAAATGTATTTGGTGCTTCTGGGTTTTTTCTTCTTCTAGTTTGTGTCGGCATGATTGTGTCGGGGACCGTGTCGGGCTGGTACATGGCTGCGTTGTTCACACATCACATGGTGGAAAAAGCAGCAAAAAAATGGCAAGGTTTGCAGGAAAGGAGCACTTCCTTGCTAGGATTTTTGGAGAACATAACATAAAATTCCCCAGTCCCAAGCAAAGATACTGAAGAAAGATTGAAAAAATCAGATATATCACTTAACAAGCTATTTTCTGTAGGCAAAGCAAGCTGATAGCAGTAAACTCAGTGGAGGTAATGAATCCAGGATCTTATTCAAACTGATTAGAAAAATACATACTAAAAATGAAACGATAGCTTTAGGAGGTTTAAAATTATGGCCAGAAAAAGCCCCAGCAACTTACTGCTTTGAAGGTACATGATTGAAAGCTGTTCCCTTCTCATCGCTGCCCTGTGAAAATGATTTTTCTCTTCCCTGCACCTGCTGCTGGGGGCTGGGGGCTGCATCGCTGAAAGCTGAAATTGCCTTCAGGTTGGGGTGCTGCCCACGGGGCTGGGGCTGGGCGGGACAGGACCCTCCGCTCCCCTCGTCCCCCCCATCCAGACAGAGCCCTTAGGGGAAACTCAGCCCCCTCACGCAGAGTTTTGGGGAGAATGAAGCGAAACGGTGCATGAGCTCTGTCGCATATCCCAGGGATGCTCCTGGGGAGAAGGGGGCTGGGGCAAGGCCAGTGCCATGGGGTGACCCCGGCCGAGCACAGGGGAAAGGGGAGGGAAAGCAGCCCTGTTCGGCCCTCTGGTTAAATCACTTTTTCCTAAACGTCACTTGAAGAGAGTGGTCGTAATGTTGAGTCATTACCAGTCATTTGCATGTACAATAACAACAAGGAAAAAGATAAAAAATCAATATGGGAATCAATGGAGAGCTCCTTGCTCTAGGTCTCTTCCCCGGAGCTTATCGTTGGTAGACACTCAAGGAGCAGAGTGCTATTAATTAGAGGAAACATTTGCAATCCAGGGGAAATGACTGGCAGCTGGAAAAGCTCAGATTTTTTTTAACTAAATTTTTGGGAGCAGGTTTGTCTTCCGTTTCTCTTTTGGACTCCTCTGTGGTCTGAGCAAAGCGTCTCCTTCCAGCCTGTGTTTTGAAGGAAGAGAGAGGTTTCTCACCCAGGATTTTTGGAAAGGATGGATTTCCAAAACAGAAGAGCAAAAGCCAAGGACAACCCTGCTTGTGGTTAACCCCTCTCTTAAATCTTTGGGCAGTAGATCTCTGATCCCTACTCTCTCATACCTGTCACCCCCAGCAGTGCTCACAGCTGGAAAAAGCACAAAAATAAGAAATGTATTTTGTTGTTTTTACAAAGAGCAGCTGCTGGGTTTCCAGGAGAGGGGGCTCTCGGCAGGCAGAGCATCCTCTGAGCTCAGCCCTGGCCAGAGTAGGACCAGGACTGGGTGGGTGGCTTGAGCATCACCCTTCACTTCTTTATCCGGGTTGAGTGGTTTGTGTTGAGCCTTCAGGAAAAGCCTTGCTGCCCCACAGCTTCCCCGGGCCTGCGGGACCCACCAATGCCTGGCTCATGGCACCCTCGAAGGGGATGAGGAGCTACTGGAGAGAGTCCAGCGGAGGGCCACGAGGATGATGACGGGACAGGAGCATCTCTCCTACGAGGAGAGGCTGAGGGAGCTGGGCTTGTTCAGCCTGAAGAAGAGAAGGCTGAGAGGGGACCTAACAAATGCTTGCAAATATCTGAAGAGTGGGTGTCAGGATGGGGCCAGACTCTTTTCAGTGGTGCCCAGCAACAGGACAAGGGGCAACGGGCACAAACTGAAGCACAGGAAGTTCCATCTGAACATGAGGAAGAACTTCTTCCCTCTGAGGGTGACGGAGCCCTGGCCCAGGCTGCCCAGGGAGGTTGTGGAGTCTCCTTCTCTGGAGATATTCAAGACCTGCCTGGACACAGTCCTGTGCAGCCTGCTCTGGGTGACCCTGCTTCAGCAGGTGGGTTGGACTGGGTGACCCACAGAGGTCCCTTCCAACCCCTGCCATGCTGGGATTCTGTGATTCTGTGGGAGCAGCAGTGCTGTGGCCTTTGGCTGCTCGTCCCCAACTGCTGCGAAATGGCCCTGTGCTGAAATTCAGTTTCGGACCTCACAGCCCACCCACCCACAAGCATCAGTTATATAGCAGGGGGAGGGAAAAAACAAAAGTACACAAATAATTGCAAAAAAAAAGAATGCTTTTGCTTATTTTTGTGACAGTTCTGTGAGCCAAAAGGAAGACAAAATGCAGTGACATGTTTTTAGGGATAGCTGCGAGCTGCAGCTCTGCCGGCATTGCAGCCGTGCCGGGGCCGGGCAGGGGCTGAGCCGTGGTGCTCCGGGAGGGCTGTGCATGGCACCACGTCGGCAGCACGCAGTGGGTCCCAGGCAGGGGGTCAGGGCCAGAAGCAATATTTTCTTAGCATTTTGGGGGAGTTAAAATAAACTTCAAAAGCAGGATAGTGTGCATGATCCTGCCTGGACTAGCTGGGCTGTGAACCTGGATCTTGGCAGTGCGTTTGCTTTATTGTCTGCGGTTGTGTATTTGCTTTAATTAATAAACATACACTGAAACCACATTTGAGATACTGTTTCTCCTCTGCATCATGGTTTAGCTGATCCCAGGCAGATGCTATTAGATGGCTTTGTATTTTGGGGTTTTTTTCTTACTCGCTCTTACTACCATGAAATCATTTACAGGCCTCAGGGAGGATGAGGGGAAAAAAAAATCTCTTTAAAAACAGCAATTATTCTTAGTAAAATATTCTAAATAATTCATTGCTTATTGGCTGCACTGTGCTATTAAATGCCTTTTAGCTACTACTTGTATAAACTCTTTAAGCCCTGGTTCAAAGCCAAGCTCGGGTTAATGATACAGCGATTTCTGTAGGAAGCTCAGCGCTGCTGAGAAAGCAGCTCCTGCAAACCACCCCACGGAGCTGGACATGGTCCCAGGGGGTGTGGGACAGCGGGGTGCCCACGCTGGGACCTGGTGATGATCCCAGCACCCATCCTGCAGCCACCTGTGCCTTGGGGTGGGGGGATCGCCTTCAGACCCACCACGGGACTTAGCCCCGAGGCTTCAGGCGGTAGCTTCACCCCTGCTGGTATTGGGACTACTTTTTGGTTTGTGGCATCACAGTTCTTTAGGGTGAAGGGTTTTCAACACGTGCTGTTGCTTCTCCAGGTGATGGAGAGGTTGTGCCGGTGTCGCTGTACTGGGTTTTAACCACTTGCTCAGGATTTCTGTGCTTGGACAACCTTCTCATTCTGGCCCACGTTCTGGAGAAGCTGCGTGGAAAATACACTGTGTTGGTGTGATGCCCTCAGGATTTAAGAATGGTGACAACTGCCTTTAATGCATGGCAGAAAGGGCTATAAATGAGAATACAGCAGTGGCTCTGTTAACTGGCTTCTCCAGCAGCCTGTTTTCTCTGCACGCACGCTGGAGATCAATGAGAGCGCTCCGCAGACCGGGCTCAGCGCGGTGCCAAGCATCTCCATCTTTGTAGCGTGAAGGTGTTTTAATTTGGTTTAAGCCCAGTCGTTTCCTTTTGCCTTGTGTGCTTCAGCCCCTGAATCTGATCCAGACACATCTCTGCTTGCGGTGCACCAGCTCCCTTGGCCGCTTTGGTGCTGGCAAGAGGCTGGGCGAGAGGGCTGAACTGGGCACGGCGTCAGACCTGAGGCATCTGCCTCTGGTTCATCTCTTCCAGCATCACTTTCTGGTGCCGCTATAACGAAAAAGCTGAAAGATCCCGAAGCACAAAAATTTAAATTTAGATTTTTTCTATAAAGCTCTTCTTTGCCGCTGCTGCCTATTACCAGGTATTAGTATCTCTTTGCAGAGAAGATCCTGAGCATCTGGGTAAAAAGTATGAGCTGCGGCACGGCTCAACGGCCGTCGTGTGCATTAGGTCTCAAGGCCACCTCCATCAGCGATCCAAGCAGGGCTCGTGCACTCTGTAGGGCAGGGCATGTTTCCAGGGGAAATGGCTGGTGAAAACAATTAAAGTTGTATCAGTTCATTCGCATTTAAAAGATGAACATTGCAGTGTTTTGGCAGTCACCAGGCTGTTTATTTTGTTATTTCGAGTGTAAAGTAGGTCAAACCATGACTTGAACCACAGCCCTGTTTGCAGAGGTGATTCGATTTAGTCTCCAAGAAGCCGCATTTTGTTACTAGACCTGAAAAATATCCATCTTAGCTGCTGGCCCTCGTCCAGCAGCAGCTCACCCCGCGGCGCTGGGGTCTCTCCCTCCAGGCTCAGCTGGAGACAAGGGGTTCGCAGGATCGGGCTCAGGCTGCTGTTCGGAAACCGGCGGACGTGACGTAAGGTCTGTTCCCCCCGAAGGTCTCCAAATATTTCACAAACGCTGACCTTCGCTGTATCTCTTGGAGGTGGGTAAACAGTAATGTACTAATTTTACAGATGACTAAGCAGCGTAGAGTGTTTAAATGACTTGGCCAAGGTCAGAGCAGAGAGCGGTGGGGCTGGGAGGAGAGCCCCGTCCTGCTAAATCCCATCGCTCCCTCCGATAGCTCCGAGCAGCCCCTGCCTTTTGCAGAGCTCGATGGCGTGGTGATGAATTTAAATGGATCTCAATTTCATATACAGCAAATGCCGGGATAGAAACCGAGTTTTCAGAGCAAGTCTTTTATCTGGCCATTTTTTAAGGACTGTTTCATTTAAAATTGCACTTGGCAGAAATCGGGCTCTTAGAAATTGGAAAATAAGCTGCCTCCTGAATGACAGCTACGAGGGAACAGGCAAGTTAGGGGATTAATTTGTTTGATTAAATCTTTAAAGAGTTTACTCTGAGAGTGCAGACAGCCCTGCAGATTATAACACGGGAGCAGTGGTGGGCGAAGGAGTTATTTAGATAGAGCCCGCACACTATCTTTCATTTTTCTCATTCCATAAGCACTAATAAATAAAATAAAAGCAAAACTACAACCGAAGCTGTGGAATTAATTACCATGCTATTTTTGCTTCTCTGGGACAATAAAATAACGCAAATGACTGATGGCAACCGAATGTCTCCTGCAGCCACCAGCACCCTGACATTGGAGTTCCGGGGAGAAATCCAGCGGTGTAAATCACCGTGCCAGGAGCGATCAGCTTGCGCTCCGAGGAGAAACCACACTTTATCTGGAAGGAACTCCAGCGTTTGGGCAACATAAATTGTGCCTGGATCAGGCTCTTATCAGGCAGTTTAAAGATGCGTGGCTCATTTTTCTACAACAGTGCTGAAATAAGGACCCAAGGCAGCCACATATCAAACTTGTTGGCCAGAAGCTAAAGTCTGACCGTAAGTTGAAAACACAAGTGTTGACGGTGGCCATGGTATTTACTTTCTAAAGCTGCTGTGGATATTTCAGGATTTCCGCGGTAAGAAGTTGTTACTGGGGGGGAAGGGGCATAGCAGAGCCAAAGCCTGGTTCCACATTATCAGCTGAAGAGGAAGCCACTTACACAAATCTGACCCCAAGTTCAAAAGTCACGAAGAGTCTTGCTCTGTACAAACCATTGAACATTGCCAGGTTTTATGCTGAAAACATCCCAAACACTGACCCAGACACCGCTGGGACTGTAAAATTTTCCCTGCTGTGTGTGGCTGCTGGAGGGGATTCCCTAAAATAGCCGGGTTTTTTGATCTTTGGACAAACCTGCACCAGTGTTGAGAATCTGTAGCCAGTCTGACTCAAGCATGACAGGGTTGGCTAAAGATGAAGATGACACATCTCTCAAATTGGGGCATTGACTGCACTTGTGGCCACATTACAGCCCAATTCATAACGCTGGGTAATTTCTTCAATTTCTGTGTCTCATGAGCAGAACAAAGCCTATCTCAGTGCCTTGAGCTTGGTCTTCTCCACCATCAGTGGCGATCACCCCATTTGCTCGCTGATGGCAGGAATACATGGTGGATCTGTACTGCCTTCTCACCAGGAGATGACAAATTGCTACCCACCACCCCTGCAGGGATGACAGGAGCCTCATCCCCCCAAAAGGGCTCCTTTAGTGTCAGGACTTCAAAACATGGCAGCAACAACAAACCCCAAATGGGAAGGAACCAAATTACCTCCGGACAAACTGGCCACATTTGGCAACGGGAGACTGAGATTCGTGGCCCTTGGCCACCTCCCTGGCTCCAGGGGATGAGGTGGGCATGGGGATGCACGGAACTTTCCCGGTGCGGAAGGATTTCTGCGCCACGTGTGGCTGGGAGCTGGGTGGGAGATGGGTGAAGAAGCTCCAGTCAGTGCTGCAGCCCAGGGGGGCATTTGGTAAAATAATTTTTACCTTCCCAAAGATTAAAGCAATTGCTGAAAGCACACATTCAAGATAGAAACAGGTTGGAGACACTGAAGTTTTTGATTGCGTTAACGAGCTCTGTTTTCATTAGGGCTAAGAGATTGAAATATCCCCATTTGTCTCTGTGTTTTTGCAGAGCCTCCAGTGAAGCCCTGCTCAGGCAGCTTCTGAGAAATGGCCTCCCTGTTTCTGGCTGTTTTGTTGCTGCCATTTGATAACATAAGCACATTTATTTAAATCAATAGTAATTAATGGGGTTTTTTCCTTCTTGTTTTGCTATGATGTGCAATGCAGTGGGAGCACGGCAACACAGATTTTTACTTTATTCAATGACTCTGAATGCAACTGTTCCCTGCCATCCCAGAGGCTGCAATGCTGCGGCTGTCGCAGAGGGGCACCTGAAGGAGCTGTTTGTTAGCTGAGTTTTCTACCCAGAAATAAGCAGCTGGCTTTTCATAAAGTCAGTGCTAATGATGGGGCATGGTGCTGCTAGTCAAGGACAAGTCCCCTGGGCCAGCCTTTCCTGGGACACTTTAGGGAAAGCCGTGCTGCGGGGCTGGATCCTCCCCTCAGCTGCATTTATCACTCCAGAGCCAATAATCCCCCAAAGCCTTCACCCAATTTGCCGTTAGCTACCCAGAAGGAGGAATGAGCTCGTTACAGAGCTTGGCCCTCCACCTAATAGCCCTAGGGCAGGTGGGTATAAAAGAGGGGCAGCCCCTCTAATGTAGGATACCCAGGATGGCTGAGGTTGGAAGCAGGCTGAGCCCCTGCTGTGTGATTATGCTGAAGATTTTTGGTTTGATTGCAAGTTTTGAAGAGTAGAAGTGGCTGTAGAGCTGCAGAGTTGTATCCTTAAGCTGGCCAAAGGAGATACCAGGTAAGAAGTGTTTCTTAAAAATCAAGTTCTTTGATGTAGGGAACTGCAGGACAGCTTTGTGTGTTTAAATACTTCACCAAGCACTTGGAAATATGGTGCCAGTCTTGTAAATGGATGATGTGTGAGGTGGGCACCTGCCTGGTGTGGGAGGGGAGGCAGGAGGTCCTCCTGGTTTGGTGGACACATGGGGAAGCCTTCAGAGCAAGGCTATGTGGACCTGGCTGTGCATGACCTCAGGATAAGTCCCTTGGCGCTGCTGGAAGGAGTGGTGGGTGTCCTCAGCTGCTCCTTGTCCCTGCCCCAGTGTCCCCATGCAGCAAGAGCTATCCCTGATGGGCACCTTATTGTTCGGTGCCTTCCAGGAGAGCTGTTGGGGAGGCCAGCGGTGAAGGGTTTACTCTGCAAAAAGGCCCCAGACAACTGTTTTGATGGGACTGGCCCCAGGGATGGGGAAGGTGCTGGCTGCTGGTGCTACCATGAGCATCTGTTGCAAGCTGGGACCCATCCCTAAAGCTGAGTGTCTCTAAAATGCCATGGAGCTGAGGGGTTGGGTTTTTTGGAAGCATTTGGCATGGGGAAAAGCTGGATGCAGCCAAATGACATCGTTGCTGTCAGAGACAAATTCAGAGGCTTTCAAAAGCCTTGGAGTGACTGTTGTAGGTGGTAACTCACTGCCTCCCCCTCTGGACAGATGCTCATCAGTCCATGCAGCTGTGTTTCCTTGGGTCTGGTTTACGAACTGGCGTTGGGTCCATGCCCTTCCAGGAGCCCCAGCCACACAGACCTGCTGCGTTACAACCTGCTGGGCTGGGCTCGCTTGGTTTGAGGGTGCTGGCTTGGCAGAGGTGATGGTTCCCAGCAATGCTGAAGCATTGCTGTACTGTGGAGAGGGCTGCTAATGAATGTGAACATCACTCTTGCTTTTTACTTGGAATTCATGCTGGCTTTGCTCCTTGAACTCTTGTTTTCTTCAGTGCACACAGGCCCATTCTGAATTATTAACCTGACAGCTAGTGAATAGTAGCCTTTATTTGGTCATCTCCAAAACCATAAAAGTCTTTTTGTGGTAAATGAATGGGAGACCAGATTATAAAAACCCTACAGGCATGCTGTGGCAAGGCACTGAAAAGCCCAGGTCCCTCTTGATTGCCTCTCTCCGATGTTATCCACACAGGTACCAGGGAAATCCAAGACCCCAAATTATTAAAGCCATAGCTCAAGGGCAACTGGACAACATGCGTCCGTAACACGTGGGATGAGCAGTGGTGTGAATCGCAGGGGAACAGGGCTGTGAGTGAAAGGGGAACGCGGCTGTGGCAGCGGTGGGTGCCTCGGCAGAGGAGCCCTTTGCACGGGGCAGCATCTCGTCCTCCCAGCAAACACATCCCTGGGGGTGGGAGGGCTCTGCTCACCTGTGCTGCTGCCAAAAATGTCCAAGTGTGGGTGTGGCTGGTGAGCTGCCCCAAAATGAGCTCTGCCTTTCTCAGGTTGAGTTTGTATCTAAATTTCAAGCACTTTCTGTGAAGGCACTGCGTGTCTGTGATAACTTAAAGCTGTTGCAACATGTACCCTGCTGGCATCCCACCATTACAGCTGCTGGTTTTACACCTGTGCAGCTCCCTTGGGCCAGATCTGTTCCCAGCTTTGTTGCATTTGGGTTAACTGAAGACAGCAGAGCTTTGCTGGCTTGTGTCGAGGCAAGGGTCTGACCTACTGATTTCGGTTTGCTCTGGGGTAGGATGTAGCTGGGTCAGTGCTTGTAAGTAAGTATGGAAAGAAAGGGGAGCGATTGCCTGGGGGTATCGCATGGTTTGGTTGACAAATGATGCATTCCCTGTGAAATGGCAGATTTTCAACACAAGCACTGTCCTACAGCTTTTCCTACAAGTTGTCTAGTAGGCACGCAAGTCTTCTAGTTTGGTCAGAGGTGGAGAACAGGAGCTGGACACCCAATGTGTATAGATGTATATAGCTTTTCAAATTGTCCTTGTCAAAACCATGGTGCCAGGACAAACCCAGGGGAGCTCTTCTGAAGCTATGGCAGAGGCTCCAAGTTCATGTGGTGGTGCTGAGAACAGGATGATTCTCCCAAATTTTTTGCAGCAAGTCTTTGCAGAGCAAAGAGTGCCTGTAAAGCAAAGGGCCCTAAGCTGTAATTTAATTGCATTTCTGTTTTTTCTTTTTTATTATTATCCCAGAAGCAATTTGGATACTCTGCTGTTATATGCATGTGTAGGAAACGGTCTGGTGAGAACCAGTTTATGGTGTAGAAAGAAGCATCCTGGGGAACTGACTGCCCTCAGGGATGATGTTTAAGCTTTGTTTCCCTGCACAAGTCCTCCCAGCTGAAGGAAGGGTTGAGGCAGTGGAGCAGCAGGTAACATTCCTGCTCCCACCGAGAGCATCACTGCTGTCCTATAGCTTAGGCTTTAGGTTGTAGGGAAAATTTATGGGATTTCTGGGTGGCATGACCCAAAAATGCACAAGATGAAACATGGGGGTGGAAAACAGCCTTCTAAACTCCTCTGGACACCACAGAGCCACCTTCTGTCCCTGGTGGCTGTGCCCAAGTGGGGTCGGGGGAAGGGCTGGGAGTATCCCTCCTGCTCATGCTGGTGAGGGGCCTGGATCCCTCTGGATGGCTGCAGAAGGTCTTTAGGATATCACCTTTGCTGTCATCCTGCCCTCTGTGACAGCCCCCTGCATTGCAAGGAAACCTGTCCTAACGACTGAGAAATTCCTTGTCTAATTAACTCTTGCATCTTGCCCATAATAGACCTTAAACAGCCTGAGTGTTATCGACCGCTGGCAATGAACAGTCACAGAAGCACCTCCACTAATGAAAACAAATTCCAGGAAATCGAGGTGGTGTTCTTCTTGAGGATGGAGTGTGGGGTGGTTGCAAGCAAGAGCTGAGGAAAAATGAGGCACGTTCAGCTGTGCAGGGTCCTCCAGAGACTTCTACACTGCTGGTTTGCTGTTTGGATGGAGAGAGGAGGGCATTTGCATTGCCAGGGATGAAGTAGGGAAACCAAGGCACAAGGCATCAACATCACCATAGGCCCAACTGGTGTGTTTAAGGTGTTTGCAGATGATGAAAAGGTATATTCTGAGGCTCATATCTTTGCAGGATGAAAGGAGGTGATGGAAAAGATGACATGCGTTTTCATTTCGTGCTGTCAAAGCCTTAAGCGTCAGCGGTGGGTGTAATGCTGGGCTGGTTTGGGGGTTTTGTGCTGTGTGGGCAGCCTGTGCTGCTGGGGCTCTCCCAGTCCTGGTGGCTGGCTGGGCGATGTGGGGCTCGGCTTCCCAAAGCTCCCCACTGCCCCTGCCTGCTCAGGGCTCCCTGGTTTACCTCTTCTGCCTGCCTTCTGCTGTTTAGCTCACAGCTTTCTGAGGGAGAAGTCAAAGCGTCCACGAAATTTGAAAGTAAACACTTCCCAGCACCTTGCAATAAAAAAACTAAGCAGGCTCCTGTTAGGAAAATCTATGGGAAAACTCAATTTGTATATAGCACCTTTACATTGTAATTTAAAGGAATTTAGAAAAGAAAGTTGGCATTCCCTGCCGCCCTTCTACAGCTAGAAAAACTGATGCACAGAAAGGACAGCGATTTACCCAAGCTTGCTTGGCAGCAGAGGTAGGGAGAGCTGTTGTGTTTCTTAAAAGTCAGGGTGGAGCGTAACTTGTAGAGCGCGTCCTTGTTATTATGAAAACATAAATTTCTCCAATACGACAACCTTATTCCACAGACTGCATTTTTGGGGAGAGGAAGAAAATTCAAAAAGAAATACCAAAGCTATAAGACTGGAGTTCCATCATAAAGGCAGAACCACTTGAACAGAAAAAGGATCTTACAATATTTTGTCCTTGTTTGCCACTTTAAGTGTAACCCCCCTCTGCTTTTCTTGTTATTGCAGCGTAAGTATTTAGCAAAGCATTAATCTTGCTTGTCAGTAATAACATGCAAATTAAACACCTGCTCTAGGAATCTGTAGTGCTTTGTTCCATTAGATGGTATTGACATGTCAGATATTTGGACTTTAATTCAGAAAAATGGTGCCATTTTCATTTATCTCTCCTAATGAAGAATGAAGGTGTGCGCTGATACAGGGCTGCCCACAGCAATGCAGCTAAAAGTGAAAAACAATACTTAATATAGCCACTAAATTACATGTGACGTCTCATTTAAAGATAAACAGCTGGAAGGCATATGTCCAAGTGGCACTGATGAAATTTTTAAGTGTTCCTTTGAATTCTCATTTAACCAGCAATTTGGTAGTGAGGGTGCTGTGCTGGCTGGGAGATGTAAAGTGTTGCTTCTCTAAATGTGAACCCAAAGCAGGAGTAGGAGAAAGCTGTGAGTCCTGAGGGACACAGGTGTGGATTGATGCAGACATTCCCCTCCAGTCCTGTGGGAAAACAGGACCTGCACCTAGTAGATGGTGGCCATGAGACGGGTGGATGGGGGTCTCGTGTTGCGAGATGTTGAAGCTCACTTGTCCCCATTTGCAGAGCTGGGCTCTTGGGAGCAGCACTGGTACCAAATGATGGACACAGCATGGGTGTGTGCTTCAGTCTTGCAGGGCTGTATACGCACTGTGAATGATGTCCCATGGTCTTGTGAGCTGCAGGTGGGGTACTGCTGAGCCTCCACCATATCATATCTGACCCCATGTGCCCATCTCGCTCTTCAGCTTCCCATTGTTTTCTACTTTCTGGAAAAGTTCAGATCCACATGGATGAATGCTCCTCAGCAATTTAAGCTACACAACCATCCTTATCTCTGGAGATGGGCTCCCCTCTGTATATGGGAGCACAAGGACAGGCACTGGGATCTCACTCCCTGCCGAAAGGGAAGACTGGTTATGCCTGCCTTTGCTGACAGTCACCCAGTCAATCTGTGCTTAAGGACCTCCTGGCTGGACACCTCATGATCTTCTAATCTAATCCAGTGCTTTGCTCCCCTTAGCTGCAGGAAGACCTTCTCCCCTGACATCCACTCTGTATTCTCTTTGCTCTGGTTTAAGTTCATTTTTCCCTAGCTGATCCACCACAAGCATGGAAATCAGGTCCCTTCTTTCATCTTAGTAGGGAAGCCCTCTATGCATTTGAAGCTCATCACATTCCCCTCTTTCTCTTTTCTGCAGCTAAATAGCCTGAGTTCGTTCAGTTTTTTCCACTGGTTTCCCAGGCTGTTTTTGTTTTCCTCTGGACCTATTGCGAGTGGCTTTGCTGTGTGATGCCCAGCTAGACACAGTAATGAAGCTGAGTCTTTTCCAGTATGAAACAGAGAAAGAAGACCCCTTTTTTAACATTTATGTTCCTGTTTGTGCAATAGAAAGCACTGATTTTCAGCAGGGCTTCATCTTGTGGTTTTGTGTAGGCAATCTGGGCCATCAAGAAGCAGGTAATTCCTGAAGTGTGTGGGCAGCTGGGGTGTTCTGGTACCTTGCACAGCCAGTTCCTAGAGACAGGCCCTGGGGCAAAGCATCCTGTGATAGAAATTAAGACTTCCAGAGGAAAGGCACAAAACACCATATACTCCTATCAAGACTTGCCTGTCTCTTGAAGTGACTGCTTGAACTGGTGTCTCTGCAATGTTTTTCTATTGCTGTTCTTGGATGATTGCCTTTGAATTACTTTCAACTAATTTCTTTTGAAGAGTGCTCCAGAGATGAGCTCTGAATTATTTTTTTCAGCTCTCCTAAATTTGCACTAGGCAATTTTTTTTGCTTGCTTGTTTTCCCCCAGAATGTAGCTGGCAGCAGCAGGAACAAGCTCAAGCAGAGGTTACTTTTGTGGGCAGACACTGAACGCAGAAATGACCAGGACACAGAGCTTCAGAAACATTCGCACCATGAAAAAGCTGTGCCACATAGGCAAACAGCAGGCATTCCCCTCCAGATCTTTGATTAGTCACATTTAATGGGATTTCTTCTCATGTTCTTGACCTCCATAGTTATGCTAGTGTTTGACCAGGCTTCTTCGTGGTTACCTATTACCAGCTCCAGCCAACCCCCATACATTCATTAAATGCTGCTTTGCTTCTCCTTGATAAAGCTCAGGAGCAATCTATAATGCAGCTCTTGGAATTTCCTGGTATGGGGTCACTTGGCATTCAGCGCTCAGAAAGATCACATGCTTCTACTTGTTCAGTCTTGATTTTGATCAAGAGAGGAGCTGATGTCATTTCAACCTTCCTAAAGCTCCCCCTCCCTTTTTGCTTTTTTTAGCGTATAAAGCAATTCGACACAACAGCCTGTGCTTTGCTGATTCTTATTTTTGCATCTTGCGATGTGACAATATCTATAATAAACACAGGCTGGGATTGCTTGTGGAGAATCTACACTTATTTTGAATAGATTCCTTGCCTGTTCCTCCAAAGATGTTTACAATCTGCGTCATTAAAAATAATAGAAATCAATGCATTTCCCCTCACATAAAATATTAAAAGCAATTTGATGGGTTTTATTGTTTAATAAATAGTTTGCACTCCCAAGGCTTTCTCCAGCAGAGAAGATGAGTACTTCACAATCCTTTCCGGTGTCTGACCATGCAGCTTGCCTCTGGCGAAGAGTTCTTCATTCGCACGATACCTCTAGACGATGTGCAATTGTCAACCCAAACCCCAGCGCTTTCTAATTGTGGTTGGCACGAGCTTCCCCCTGCTGTCTTTCAAGCCGCAGGGAAGTCAGACGTTTTCATGCCCACTAAATCTCTGGGTAGTCTGTGATGGGGACAGCAGCCTGTTAAAAGCTGGATCTACTCCAGCAGTGAAGTGGGAGTTGGGTATTTCTAAGACCAGACCCTCTTATTTAAAACACTGAATTATCTGTGTATGTTATGGCCTTTAATTTACTTACCTCCCCCAAGAACCTGAGAAATGGGGCTTTTCCACATTGCCTCTTGTCCAGCTGGGAATGAAGGCCCGGAGAGGGGAGGGGGCTGCACACAGAAAGCCTGAGGCAGAGACCCGAAGCCATGGAAGTCTGCTAGCAGCGTGGCCTGGCCCATGCTTTGGTTCCTTGTTCGTGTTTCCCTGAGCTGTGCAGCCCTGTGACAAGTGACATTTAGCAAATCATGTTAAGCTGAGGATTTGTTGATATGATTCTTTTGGCATGATGGCAGGGGAGGAGTGCCTTTTGATTAACAAGAGGAACTAGCTAGAAAAACTATCCTAGAGCTTTCTTCTTCAGCAGCAATACTTGTGAAAGCAGCAGAGCTGTGCAGGGGAGTTGAGGCTCTGCTAAGTTTCTATACTTCTGCAATTGTGTGTAAGGTGATGCTGTGGTTTGCAGATGACTTGCAGATATTTGGGTGGCCTCAACTCCTTTTACCCCAGCACTGTACAGGTTCCTTGGAAACGCTGAGGAGCAGCAGCCCATGGAGCGTGCAAGGGTGGCTCCTGCCAGCCCCAGCCTGTGCATGGACCTCTGTGTGGCCCCATCACTCATCTCCACGCCCCTCAAGAAAACTTAGATTTCTTAATAAAATGGTTCAAAGTTGCTGTTGCAGAGTGACAGTCTATGGGGCCCTCTGTATGTTTTCTGATTTGTGTATCTCCCCTGGATGGCAAGTCCAGAGCTCTCCTGGCCCCCACATTGTGGCATCCTTTAGTTGGGTCTTTATGGGGGACAACTGCTGGGAAAGGCGGGGGCAAGCTGTGATCTCAGCTCATCGTGCTGGGGAATGGGGTGTTGGAGAGACGCTGCTATAATGAGATGGGAGTGAAAATGGCAGGAGAGAATAGATTCTTAATTTAAATAATGAGCAGCCCTTGTTGCCTGACAGATGGTCATTTTCTGAGAAATGCAAAGTCTCTTTGGAGGGGTCAGATTGCTTGTATTTACAGGGAATAATGAGGGAGAGGCACTGGTCCCAACACATGCTGTGTTTTTCACATTTTTCCAGGGGTATTCCCAGCTGTCTCTGAAAAGAGCAGATCTGATCCTTTGCAAACCTGGTGTGAATCTGACCACGCGTTACTGCATGAAGAAATCAAACAGTAATGGGAGTGTCTCTGATATTCAGGCGGCTATTATAAAGCCCTTTAAGAATCTTTAGTTGCTAGAAAGGAAGCTTGATACTGATGCCAGAAAACATCTTGGGCCTGAATGTGCCTTTACTTGTGCAGGGCTGGCTGCAGTCCAATATCCAGTTATCTGCATGCCAGTGGCATCTCCAGGATTTAACACGTGGGAAGGCAGATGGATGGCAAAGAATTTGTGAAGGGGTAGAGCACCTTCCTACGCACTTCCCCACTTGCTGCATCCACTTTGAATGTAAGAACTAAAGATTATGCACCCAATACTCAATTTTAACCATTATTTATTCCACCAGTGCTGATGATGGACAGAAGGAGTTGTATAGCAGAGTTCTTTTTTGGGTACACCAGGAACTTCTTACAGTTTCATGATATTTTAGGTGGGACGGTGGAAGCCTTTTTGGGCATTGTGTCTGCTCTGATAAAGGTCTTAGTTGCTCACCTGCTTGTCTGAAGTGTGCTGATGCTTGCTATCTTCGTCTCTTGGAGCCTAAAGCAAAGTGGCCTGTCCCAAGCCAGGAGGTAAAGATCTGGTTGCTTATGGCTCATGCTCCCACAATGCCTAAGATCTTGGCTGCTTCTCAGGCAAGATCTCCTGGGCACAGCTGCAAGGTGTTTTGTCTACACAAAAGCACTCAAGAAAGTAGAACGCTAATGCACTGTTGAAGGCGTTGTTCAACCATCCTTGAACCTCCATGGAGGAACACTTATTGACAATTGGTGGCCTTAGCATGGTTTCTCTTACTGTACATAAATAACAATTTAGGCTCATATTCTAGCACAAGTAAGACCCTTACAATCCCATTAAGCTTTTCCTGAAGTAGGAAGGGAAACAAACACTAGTCTTGAACAAAAGATCTCCCTTAATGACACAGACTGTACTCGTGTGGTGTCTTTCTGTTTTTTCCTGTATGTGGGTCCCTCATTCTGCCCCATTTCTCCCAGTGTCAAGGAATTGTGAAGACTTTCTGTTGGGGAACACACAGTGATGACAAAAGCCCAGACAAGGGGGAATTTGGCTTACAGGTACCAAAACAACCCTTGTCTGAGCTCCCTTCAGTGGTGTGGATAGGTTTTGCTATCACATTTTAAACAAGGCTAAAAACCCACCTTCTGACTCACAATTCTGAAAGCTTAGGAAAGGGCAAACAAGTTTGAGAACACCAAAGGCAGTGACTTTCTTTGTTGCTTGGCAGCTGAGAGATACTCCCATAAAATTCAGTAGTTTCGTACATCTTCGCCATGTGGTCTTTAGTCTCTGGGTAGCAATGTGTTTGGAAGAAGCCAAGTCAATCAACACCCATTTTTCACAGTGAATCAACTACTAGTGTCAACTTCTGGTCTGCGTCTTGTGCCAGAAAAAGGTTTGCTGTCACCTAAATGGGGAGTGTGCCATATCAGGCTGCAAGACCATTTGTTTCCTGGACATGGCCCTAAATTACATATTCTCTGTCAAGTCTGGGAGATTGAAACCAAAGTGGTGTTGTGATGGGTCTTTTTTTCCCATTTGGTTAATACCTCTGCAAAGATGATTGTCTGCTCTTCTCCTTATACTCTGTGCAGACTGACAGATAAACAGGAGATTTGGGCGACATGGTGTCCCTGTCAAGGTTTTTGCTCATCCACTTCTGTAGGTCCGTGCTACTTGCTAAGAGCTCTGTGCATCAGGCAGGGAGTTCCCTGAGAACTCAAATTACCAGACAGCTCAAAATGTTGACCTGATCTTCTGCATAGTTTCCTGTCAGCATATGAAGGTGTTAGCTTTGTTCCAGCCTATATAAGCTGCTACAGCTTATGAAATATTTTCTTTAAAAAACTTGGTTTTCAGCTGGTTAACCTGCAGTGAACCAAACAGGTGATGTTTATCAGTGACATCCACATTGAGGGGCCTTATCTGTGGCTGTGGTAAGAAAAGGAGAGAGGCTGGAGCAGCAAAGCTGTTGACTGTGTGGCACTGACAGTGAAATCTATAACTGAAAACAAAGCAAAAATCATTTTTTGAAGGTTAGCATTCTAAATTTATCTCCAAAACTGCTAAAAGAAGATCAGGGATATTTTTTAGTAGGTGACCCAATTGGTCTGCAGTGTCAAAGGGAGTGAAAAATGCGTGCGGAGTGGAAAAAAGTCTTGGTGATATTCTGCACCCCATCATCCATTTGGGATGTATTTGGGGTCAGGGACAACACCTGTATGTACATCTGGTGGTGGCATTCAGGAATGACAGAGGAGCTGGTGCTGACCAGGAACAATCCGCTGGTGTGCGGTGGGATGCTCCTGAAGAACCTGCCCAGCTCTGTTGTGCTGTGTGTGACTGCAAATAATGAAATGCCGTGTACGTTCACTAGGCTTTCAAATACGAAGGAAACCTTCACTTATCTGTGCCTGGAGAAATGGAGAGAAAATCAGCATCAAAGGGAACCTCCTACTTGAAAGCATTTGATATTATAAAGGATAAAGAATACCTGGCAGGGGCGTTAAGGGGGGAAAATCTGACAGGCATTCAGCTGCTACTAGCAGTCCAGCCTCGTAGCCTCCAGTTTATATGCTCCAAGAGCGTGATGAGAATGCACTGGGGCATTCAGAGCATAAACTCATGTTTTGTCTTTGGCTCTTTTTGGTTGCAATAAGAATCTGCCCTGCAGCTCCCGGATTAATTAAATGCTGACAGTCCGCTAGAATAGGAGCAGAGGATCTCTCCTGCCCTTTGTACGTGTTACACAGAGCGGAGTACATAGTGCCCTTAGGAAACGGGCTTGTTCCATTAGGCAAAATCAATAAGGCAGAAATCTTTGTGAAATTCTTCTATTAAATTACAAATAGACTAACCCTATACCTGGTCACAGTGATCATTGCCTTTGTGTCCTAGACAGGTGTTTCTGGGAGCACTTCAGTCAAATGGGCATGTGCCTTATGCAAACTTGGACTTCACTGCTGTTTCCTACAGTGACTGGTTTGTTGGGTTTTTTTTTTTCTTCATTCCTTGGGCTATAAGCACAAAACTTTATTTTGCCTCTGCCTATTCTATGAAATCAGCTGCTTTCTGGAGTATTTAGAGTAACTCTGGTAAGCCCGTTCATGCAGATACTTGCCATAGAGGGTCACTTTCCTGTGGAAAAATTTGGGCCCTCTCCCCGAGCAGGATGTTCCTAGGGTTGTTTTATTTTCAGTTTCTAACTTTCCTTGGTTGAAGCATAGGATTTCTCTCATCATGCAAGTTTTAATGGCTCCAGGCTTGGAGCCTTCTGCTATGGTGAGGCAGGGACTGGTGAACAGCTCAAGCACCTCTGCAGCAAGTGATTCCAGTGCCCAAGCACTGCCTGAGATGAAACGTCAGACATGCTGTGCATTTACTGCCCCTGAGCAGTCCAAAGTAACACATGGCCTGTGAGTGACTCTTCGTTATTAATCTTTTAATATCAGAATACTCATTTTAGCACGCAGATCTTGGGCTGCTTCTCAGCTGGGGCAAAAATTGACAGGTTCAGCTCTTGTCACAGGGCACCGTATCTGTAAAGGCAAAAGTCTGGGCACTGACAGCTTTGGATGGGCTCTTGGAGACCTGCCATGCCTTTCACCTGCTCTTCATGTCCCATCTCTAGCAGGTGTGTCATGCCGATGAGCTGTGCAAGCAGCAGGAGCCGCAAAGGTTTATTTTCTGGAGATGCAACACGGGGGGAAAAAACCTGCAAGGAAATCATGATCCTTATTAGTGTCATTTTCACAAAAGATTATTCTCCTGTTGTCTCTGTATCATGCCAGAAGACCCAATCCTGCAAAATTTTTTTTGATATATTATATGAATGTTGGGGGTTTTTTATAGCTGGTGGATGGGGCAGGGAACAGAGTGAAGCTGCAGCAAGCAGGGCACGAATTGGGCATTAGAAGAAGTGTGGCCAGGGGCTGGAATGCTTTGAGGAAGTGGATGGGACAGTCTTAATCTTGAGACACTCTTAAGAACAGCCTGGATAAGGCTTGTCAGGAGCGTTTTTCCTGACTCACAGTGGGAGGAAGGGGTTAGGACACTTCTTGTCTTTCCCAGGTTATTTGTCACCAGCGCTGAAGGTCCTGTGTTATGTCACGGTGCTGTGTACAAAACTCTGTGTTTCTTAGAGGTTTTCAGAACTGAAGTCCCCTTGCAATTACTAGAAAAATGGCATTTGGGGTACATATTTTGTTATGAGGGTCAGAGATAAACACCCTTCCCAGCATCCATAGCAACTTGCCTTAAAAATCTCAGCTTGGAAATCTTCTAATCTTCCTTGGATACTTTTTGACCATTTTCCAGGAATGTTCTGCTCTTTCCCATTCACCACTACTAAATATACACTCTGTTTGGACTGCAGACCCCAGTCTATTTTTAAATTTATTTCCAGCATGTTTTAATTTTTCTACCCTGGATAGAACAATTTGGTCTGTTCTTAAACCCAAGACCTTGCTGCCCCCTCTCCTGCCATTGCCCAATTTTGGCATCGCTTACAAGGAGCTTATTATTCTAGCGTACTTCTGTGTGGACAAGGACTATGTCATCTTCTGTCTGTCAGGAGACAGACAAAACTGGAAAAAAAAAGTGGGAAGGAAAGAAAGGAAATCAGCTGTCTCTATACAAATGGGTTATAAAGCATTTCTGCAGTCTCTATTCTGTTTGTAAACGGTTAACTGAGTTTTGGGGCAGAAAATATTGTAGTAGAGGAGTGAACCTGTGCCTGTGGAGCACTTTTTATTCCTCTGACATGGCCAATGGTTTCTATGTGTAAAGGCATGAAACAAGTGACTGCTTGCTTTCTCGTCCTCCTGTGTGCTAATATTTAGCAGGGCTTTATTTATTTGATTAGGTGCAACGAATATGTGCTCATTGTTTACATTGCATGAACGGGAATGGCAAGAAATAGATTTTTATCATTGCTACTCTTGTCTTTGGTTGCTACTCTGGCCTCTGGAGTGTTTCTTTCCGGATCTGGTGAAGATTTAGAGGGAGGGAGGGGAAAAGGTGGGGGTGGGAGGGGAGGGGGGAGCTGAGGAAAGACTGGTGTGTGGGCAGTGAGGGATTAATTCCATTTGTGAGCTGTGACTTGATTAAGCTTATACATCTCCACTTGACCTTCATGTAGACATTTGTCCTTTAAATAATGTTTCTAAGTCTCCAGGGTCAAATCCAGGCTTCTGATGCAAAACATTACTAATGAAATTACCGTGTCCTTAGCTGGCAACCTCTTGCTGGGAAGCGAGGCTGAGTCCAGAGCAGCGATGGGATGTCCCAGCCCTGCTTGGGACCCACCTTCAGCTTTTGGGAAGGAGGTTTAAATCCAGAAGTGATCAGACTTCAAGTCTAGGTTGAAGCACTGCAAAGCTTAAGTCCCCTGGAGACAGCCACAGTCTTGCCCCATCACTTCTGCACCCACTACTGCAGCTGCCTTGGCTCTACTTATTTTTCTTCCAGCCATGGGCTGTGCCCTTTGATAGTGACAGAGATAAACTCAGCTCTCCTAACAATCCTGGTGTTTTAGAAACAGGGAGGAAAGAAACTCGATCCCTGAGACTATTACTATAGAAACAAAATCCTCAGTCTGCTGGGGTTGGTTGGATGGTGCTGGAGAAAGGTTGATCGGAGTTTCCAGCATGAAGGCAGGTGAAAGGGTTAAAGACAAAGCTGGTGCTTTTTTCTCCATGGCATTATCTGTATGATTGCTTTTCATATCTTGTTTATTGTGGTTAGCAGAGCAGCTATAATATAGAGTGCTAGATGCAATAAATCTTGTCATTGCGAACCGCATACTTTTCATCAGGGTTCAAGGAATTGCAAGGTAAGCATTCGAAGGCAATCCATAGATTTAATTATATAGAAAGTCTAACCTGTGTAGATCTTAAAGGAAACTATAACCATGAAGATTACATTATGTTCAGTTTTACTTGGATTACATACACTATTCTGTTTTAGCTGTTACAAGGACAGACAACGGCACTGCCAGTGTGGTGTCTTCTGAGGTTTCATATCAGCACTAAACAGCCAAAGATGCTGGTAATTTAAGGGCTGAGTTTTTTTCCCTTTCTGACAGCTATGTCTATAAATTTACACTCTGCATTTTAAAATCTTCTCTGATGCTAATTGTAGCTCAGGTCCCATCGGGTAAAGGAAACCATCTCCAGTTTTATTTATTTACTGAAAGACAGGCCTGTGACCACAAAGCAAAACTCTGTGCATCAAAGTGACAGGTCCAAATTCCTCTAATCCCCACACAGGCACACTCATCAGCTCGGTACCCAGCCCTGGGCTGGCCAGGACATGTCCCCACCAGAGGGATACACTAAATGTTCCCCTGCCCTGGGCAGGAGTGTGGAGGTCACTTGCTTTGTCAGGAGAAACACCCACACGAGTCCTGGGTGTTTGGGTTTATAACAGTTTTAGGAACTTTCCTTTTTTTTTTTTATTACTTGTAAAAACCCCCAGCTTGGGGTGCACTGATATGTGGGCTTGGGTAGATCAGCTGGCCCATGGTATGGGGTCCCGGAGGAGACAGAATGGGTGACTTCAGGGCTTTTTTGCTTTTTTCTTTTTTTCCCTTGAACTTCATGCCAGTTATTTACAACAGCCACTTGCTCTCCAAAAGCCCCAAGTGTTGGCTTGTTGCACTTGTCCCTTGGTGGAACATGAGCACCAACGTGCTGCAGAGTTTTCCTTCCTCAACACAAAGCCCAAGGAGGCTGCAGGGGTTCGAGGGGCAATAGGGGAGGCTTTTCCTGAGGCTTGCATCTTTGAGATGCAAATTCAATGAACTTGAGGCCCCAAGCAAACTTCTAGGGGTTGAGTTGCTCTGCTTTGGGCAGCAAGGTCTGGTTCACTGATGGTTTCCCAAGCTGAGGTCTGAGCAGGGTTGCTGGCTCCAGGCTTTGTTCCCCAGGAGGGACAGGAGTAGGACTATTAGAAACAGAGAGATGGTTTCATCAGTGCCAATTAGTGATGAGATCAAGCTGGGTTAAAACACTCAGCTCTATCTGTGGCTGCTGCGCAAACGCCATGACATGGTCTGTGGTTGGGAGAGCCTGTTTTGGCCTTTCCAACTCAGGAGAAGGGCCAGGAAGCTCCTTGGTGGTAGGTGGATTTTCCAGGTGTTTCACTTGGACACGAGGGATTGATGCTGTTGGGCACACTCCTACGCACCATGAGTCAGGAGGAGGTTGCCCAACATGCCCTCAGGGGAATGTGTTGCTCAAACAGGTTCATCCAGGAAGAAGCACCAAAAAGTCCCAACTGGGAAGGGGCTGGAGGAAACAGGAGATAGATCTGCCACAAATTCTCCACACCTTTTTTGGCAGCAGTACAGAGAAGAGCCCAGGGGTGTTTGTGCCCATTTCACTGACTCACTGGTCTCACCTGAGTCCTGTTTTGTGAAAATGGGGTTCACATCCCTGTGGACAAAACAAAGCAAAATTGTTGCCAGCTCATTTAATGATGTTGGGCTGTAGACTGATTCAGGAGCTACTTCACCTGGGCTTGCGCTGTTGGTGGCATGGGGACCCTTGGGGATGGTGCCAGGCAGGAGCAGAGGGGTCACCTTGCCACTGAAGCTCACGGGTTTGGGTTCTGGTCCTGGCTTTCCCACACAGCACTGCCCAAAGTCCCCTGGCTCTGCAAATTGCTGAGTTTGTCCAGTGATTCAGTTCGCCACCCTTCATCGGAGACGGGGATTTTTTTCTGCTTCATGCTGGTGCTGGAAAGTCAGAAGTAATTGGTAACTGTAAGGTGCTGTGCTTAAAGGGTAAGAGCAGTGTGAATACTAGGTGAAAAGCAAAAAGTGCATTTGCTTCCATCTCACTAGCATGAAGCAAACTACAGCTGACTAGAGAACATAGTCTAAAAATCACCAACAGCTAAGCTTCCAGAGGAAAATGAAATACAGGTATTTAATTAGCACAAAAGCACTTATTTCTATGCATAAGCAGCAGATGCTGAGGTTTCACTCCTGCCTCTGTGGCAGCAGCCTTGTTCTCCTTGAGACCCCCTCAGCAAATCCCCTGAGGTCTGGGGCCAGCGGTAGCTTGGATCTTGCATAATTAAGATGCAGTACAGGGTGAATTAAAAATCCAAGAAATTTGACAACTGTGGTGGTGATAAAGATTTATGTAATTATTTAAAGTTTTGTGTGCTGGAGTGATAGGGCGGGCAGCTTGCGGCTTGGTCCCCAGAGCGGCAGGAGCAGCGGGGAGGTCACTGCCTGGACCACAGTATGAGCAAGGGAATGCCTTGGTGGGAGTTCCTGCAGCCTAGCTGTCTACTTCCCTCGCTGTGCTTGAAGTTCAGGGAAATCTTTCTAGAAAACATATTAATACACATTTGAGTAGCAGCACAATCCCAGAAAAAGAGGTCTTTTGTTCAGACACACAGTAGGAGCCAAGATGTATAATTTGTTTGTGTGGGTTGGGGAAATCCTGCCCCACGTTGTTTTTAATGAGAGGTCTTAAAAGCTGGTTTTTGTGCTGGTGGCAAACCTGTGATGTGACCTGGTGCCAGCAGCTGTGCACACAATGACTTGTCTGCTTTTTTAATTCAATGCAGGCATACAGTCACGAAAACTTTCTTTCCCAAAGCTCTTCCAGGGCTTGTCTGTACCCATGTCATAAACTTCTGTGACTCCTTTTGCACCTCTCCTGCTCTGGTGGGAAAAGCAAAGCATCTGTGGTGACCTTCTACCTGTCCTGGATTTTGACTGAGAAGGAAAAATCTCTCCTTTGAGGCTCTGATACAGATCTCGATAGTTCTTCCCGCACAACATCGATAACACGGATAAGTCGGGCATTGAGCTATACCCTGATGCCTGCACAAACCTACAGTATTCACAAGCCTCCAGAGAAAATCCCTTGTTCATCTGGACCACGTCTGGGGTGGTGCTGAGCTGTACTGATCTCACTGTTATCTTTCCATGGTCTTCTCCAGGGGCTGAGATTCCCATCCTAGTTCAGAGTTAGGCCCCTGGGGTCTGGCATCATCCCCACTCTCTCTCTGAGCAGGCGTTGGGTTGGTGACAAATGGGTGCAGTCATGGCACGTGTCTAGATTTTAGCATGCAGAGCTGGTTTGTAAATGGAGCGTTTTGTTAATGCAGAAGGAAATGGATAGGTATTAATTGCTCTTCGGCAGTCTGTCATTTTTCATGTAGGTTATTGATGAAACAACAGTAACTGAGGGAAAACAGCAAAAGAGAAACAGAGGTCGGGAGCAACCTCAAGTCAGAGGAGAACGCCTGTATCAGCTGGAGGCAGAGATAGGCTGCATTTTAAGCTGAAATTTTTCTGGTAGTTTTGCCAATATCCAAATGTTTTGGGAATTCTTCTTGGCCTCACCAAGCTGCTCATGTAAAAAATTATTCTGAAAGTCAAAACATAATTTTAATGCTTCCAAAATGAGGCATTTTTATTTTTTTATTTTTTTTGTCTTCAAATCTCTCATTTTACATTCCTTTCACTTTGAAACCCACAATTTTTTTTGGGGGAAAAAAACAAACGCAAACCTCATTCAGCCCCAAGTTCAGAGCAGGGTAAAATACTTTCAGCCTAAACAGAGGAGCATTGTGTTTGATTCTTCAGAGTTTTGCAATTTCTTTTTTATGGCTTTTTCTTTCACAACATGTACTTACTTTTTGGGAATTGCAAATGAACTACAATAATCACGAAATTATTTCCCCTGCTGGGGACAAACTCCTGTTGCAGTGGCAGCAGCGAGTTTATTATGTTGGACCCAATGGACCCTTGAGCATGGACAGAGCTTAGATGAAAAATGATGGTGCTCTGGTCTGTGCCGAATCCATCCGAACATCATTACGATCATCTTGGGCCAGCTCTTGGGAGGGGAGTCATAATCGCCTGGTAGATGTTCATTTGTTAGCTCCTGTAATTTAGCAGGGAGGATAACCACTGAAGAGGCAACGCTCATTTTATAGCTGTGGCACTCTACCTGCTATCTGCAGTCCAGAGAGGAGCAACGAGCAGGTACGCGTAGTCAATGAAATGGATTAAATTGCCCATAAATAGCAGAAGAAAGCAAATAATTCATGTTGGATTCTTTTGCCCTTTACGGATAGAGAGCTATGGTTTCTTTAAAGACAGATATGGAATAGCCTTTGGTCTGAGGAAAGTCCAGGGGAGAACAGAACGCACTTGAATTGCTTTTGCTGTGAATTTATAGAAAGCTTTGACCTTCAAGAGAGTAGTATAGCTTTGCTCTGTCTGTTTGCACTTTGCATTGCTCAGTGATGTTGCCTAGCTCTCAGCACACTATTTCATTTATACATGCATTTCTAATAATCCTCTCTCTGTGCTTCAGTCTTTTCTCTGTTTTTCTACACCACCACCACCAACCCCCCCCCCCCAGTCTCCATGTTCCTGGCAGTTGCAGTAGGCCGGGCTGTCCAAGAGCTGATAGACAAAACAACCCCATGTTCTTGCCATCTTTCAACACAGGAAGGATAGAGATTTTTCTTGGAGAAAAGGCTTTCCCACTCTGCTCCAAGTAGCATTTGAGCTTCACATCCCAAAAATGACATTCCGCCCTTCTCCATGAGAGCAAGGCTGGGAAAAGCTTTCTTTAACGAGACCCAACAGCAAAGAGTCACTGAAATGCATTGCTTTTTTTTTTGTCTTTTCACTGGTTCCCTTCCCCTCAGGTCTGATGTAAACAGTAATTTGGCCAACACCTGGTGACAGCTACCTGCATCAGGTGTGATTAACACTCCCTGCACCCCTTGGACCCATTAGCCCTATTTTCTGCCTGCGGCTCCAGGAGTGCCAGCCATGTCGCTGTACCCTGGGTGTGCCCACGTCGCTGGGCAGGGGGAAACACAGACCACCCCAAAACCCAGACTGAGGAATGAATGGGTTGCATGAGGCTGCCTTCACAGGGTCGCTTGGAGGTATTGGCTTCCCTGGAGCTACCACATGCTCAGTAGCATCTGTTGTACGCTCTCATCAAAAGATTCTTCCCAAAGCTTGCTTTATCCTAGTTACAGAGCAGATTTGGTGCTGTCACATGTGGAGTGAGCAAGTCTACAGGTGTGAGATCCTTCCCTGACCTCCCATCGCAGACCTTGGCGAGGCAGGTACAGGCAATCAGGCAGACATGGGTGAGATTTGATGCACATTGCTGCTCAACAAAGCATGATTAAGTGATGCCTGTCACTGTATGGCTGCTGCTCCCTGGCTGGAGCTCTGTCAGCCAGATGAAGTCAGGGCTGCTGGAGGGAGTGCAGCCCATAGGCGAAGGGCTGCTTGGGCAAGATGCTTCCCTGCTGCAGCCCTGCCTTCAGATGGGGGCAAGAGGTTTTCCACACAATCTCTTCCTACAGGAAGAAAAAACAACTGATTTCAGTGGCGCTATTCAAGATTAATGCACCTACCCAGAGATGCTCTTAATATCCAGTGTCTGGTGTGCTGTGCCTCACCCTGTGGCTGCCCAGCTCAGGTGTTGATGTCACCTGTGGGTGATGTTTGTCCCCCCCTTGCCACTGTCCTTCCCAGCTGGGGGAAGATGCTTGTCTGCATCATGCTTCTGTCTCCTGCCTGCAAACAGGCTTCATGCTGCTGTGGATACTGGTGAGAGCTATTAGCATGCACAGAGGTCTTTGGATAAGCAATGCTAAGTACAAAAATTATTTATTATGACCACAATTTTGTGTGGGTGCAGACATGGGGGTTTTGTAGAAGGTAAGGAAATGCTGGAAAATGTGGGGGGAAAATGGTTTTTATTATGTTCTAATTTGGGGAAACTCTTTTTCAGGCTCTTCTTTGGAAGAGTTTCTTGGTGCATGGAGCCACGAAAGCAAATCACGCTCAGCTGGATTTCTGGCTTGATGTGGTGGCATGGGGCTTCTCAAATAGGGACAGGGAAACACTAAAGTGCCCACAGAGGTGATGTCTTCCCCTTCCAGGGTACCCCGAGCCATCCCCTAGGTCAGTTTTCATGCCCCAAAACACTGGAGTTGAGCACCTGCCCTAATGTTTCTGCGAACCCTTCAGAAAAGCAATTCGGAATGATCTCTCCCAACACTTGGGGTGGGACCATGAGTCCCATGGATGTCACTGTCACAGGCGAGAGGCATGACACAGCCTTGGGAAGGGACCTTACACGCAGCCTCCGAGCAGCTTCATCTGCTGCTGGCATGTTCATGACTTCAAAGGCAGGAACTGAGAGGTTTCTCAGAGCCTCGGCTTTGTTATTCATCTTCTCTGATGCTCATAAATTATCAACAACCAACCTCAGCTATCAAGTCGGTGAGGAGGACTGGGTAATTATGTTTGTGGTTCAAAATGAAAGTTGTCAATTTTAATTAGGGAAAGCTGAGGGCACAGGGAATTTTTGATGTTACTACCTGAACTCTCGAGTGCTGCACAGAAAATAATTCTGAATGAATAATTAATCAGGGCTTGGTAGGGAGTGTAAGGGGTACTACTTTTGCTCCTATTTTATTTTGCTCTCTTTGAAGCAAATTTGGGTCTGATGATACAAGTGCCAACAGGTTTGTTTTTATTACCAATGAGAAAAATGTATAGGCATATACCAAAGGAGTTTGGTTATTTCAGGGGGAATCAGATATTTAAAGTCAGGAATCATTAACATTTAAAGCGATTTCCTAGGCATGAATTTCAGAAGCAAGTCCGCTACCCGGATGGTGCTGCTTTCTGGGGTTCTGGTGTTGGAAAAGCAATCCTGGGCTATTGCCTGTCCCGCTGGTGCCTATGGCCATGCCTGTGCCTGCGGGTTTTCCCTTGCCCTGGTGCTCTGCCCTGGCGCAGGCAGGATTGGGGCTTTGCACCCTTCCTAGGCAGGGCTCAGCGGTGTGCACAGCGCCTGCCAGGGCAGCACGCAACACCATTACCCTGGGCACGAAGCAAAAAATGCGAAGTGAATAGAATAGCGACTCTCCCTCGATTTGTAATGGCAATGAGGAACTCTTTGCTCTATGGCTACATCCCTCCACAGCCAAGGTGACGCCAGAGCTTGTCCCCAGGGACGATAGAGGAGGCAGAGGCTGCTGGGCTGTCACAAAGGGCTTCTCCCCTGCATGGAGCTGGGAAGCGTCGGTCCCATCATACCAGTTTCCCCTAAAAATGAGGGAGCTTCATCCTTTAATGTCACCGCAGCCAGAGGGGCTGCCTGTGTGATTGCGGTATCTGAAGAGCAGGCAAATGTCAGCCCATCATGGGGAGGGTGGGCGAAGTTTTAATCAGCAGGCCAGTATTGTCTCCTGATTTATTTTGTTCATTTAGACAGGATTTGCTGGGTTGCATGTGAATATTTATAATGAGAATGTTTTTTCTTGCTGCTTCTGTGATTAACCAGTTTGGAACTTCCCAAGGACATGCACAGTGAAGGTTAAACTGAAAAGGCCCAATCCTTTCCTGGCGTTATCCTTTGAGCATTGGCAGAATTGTCAGTTCTGATTCTGGCCTCTGTATATTCAACAGGAAGGGTTTTTCCTCAGCCACACAACACTGCCTCACTTCAGGTGTGCTTGGTACTGGCACAGCCAGAACCAAAATGTTCTCAAGACAGCAGAAAGATGTTTTAATGGGCTTAGATCAGGCCCAAGGCAAGTCAACTGGAGCAAATGAGCTCCCATTCTCTAATACAGTTTTATAGTAGTCAAGCTGCAGACAAGTGTTGAAAATTGTAGCTGTTAAGTCATAAAGAATAATGAAAAAAAAACCAATTATTTTTTAATACTACATACTTCGGTTGTGGTAAGAATGTGCTAAATCTCTGATTGGAAGTACTTTGGGCTGCTTGGCTGATGCTGGTAGGGAGGATGAGATCCTTTACAGCAGATTACGTGTCACTAGCTGGATTCACAGCTCTGCTTACAGT
The DNA here is from genome assembly GCF_030867145.1 of Opisthocomus hoazin. Classification (NCBI taxonomy): domain Eukaryota; kingdom Metazoa; phylum Chordata; class Aves; order Opisthocomiformes; family Opisthocomidae; genus Opisthocomus; species Opisthocomus hoazin. Next base: position 5,714,162 of record NC_134435.1, on the reverse strand, counting down.
CTGGTGATGCCAAACCAGCCTGGATCAGCTGGCAGATAAGTCTCTTGCGTCTTAGTGCCATAGCATGTTCAGTAGTCCTCAGTCAGCCGGTAAGTGGAAGGACTGACTCTGATCTCAGTCATGCTAGTGACAAGTGAGCATTACTTTACTGCCATTGGCAGACTTGGGATCGGACCCCTATTGCAGAGCACTGTAGATTTAGGTGGACCCAAAAAAGCCCCTAAACCCCCACGCTGTGGGGTGAGCCGGTGTCAGGCCTTCCTGTTCATGCAGGTGCAAATTGGAGGCAAGCACCAAGGGTTAAACACACCTCTGCCCTGCTTCTGCTTCCGGCCCTGCATTCACCTGTGAAAATCCCTGTTTAAATCCCAGTGAAGCCAAAGGGCTTGTCTCTGTTGCACTGCCTTCAAAACCTACTGTGAGAGTTTCCAGTGCCTGCCATGTGGATGGGTAAGGTCAGAAATGAAGGGAGGAAATGTGAGGAGCGTGTGTTCCCAAGTCCCTGGTGCTCGGGTACCGCTGGGGCACTTGTGGTTGCAGAGCTCCCTTGGATGCTCACTCTGCTGCGATCCTGAAAATCTGGGAAGTGTCTGTGGTCTGGGAGCACAGCTCAAAGGGCTTTTTTGCCAGGCAGGGTGACCCAGACCTCACTGATATATCATCCCCAGTCTGGCTCTGAAGAAAGCTGCCTCACTGCCTTTTATCAATTTCAGTATTAAGAAAAGCTGCAGCTAGGCTGGGTAGCTGCTGTGCAGCTTGTTCAAGTAGCACCACGCCTAGTGCCAGCTCTTCAATGGCTTGACATTCCAGTGCTTGAAGGAAAAACATGCATGTAGGAAGTACACTCCTGGGAGCCTCCATGTTTGCAGTTGCTTCTGCAAATGGCAGATGATTGCACTTCAAGCTTTGCTGTGGTTTGGGGACAGGAGTCAAAGTCTGGCAACAAAACCATTTGGCTTCAAGGTTTTGAGACAGAAAAGTCTTGCGGACGTAATTAGCACGTGGTTACTTGGCTCCTGTTCATTACCCTAGCTCAATACAACCATGCCAGTTCCTTGTGTTGGAAGATCTGGCTGGTCTATGGGTTTATTCTGTCGTGAACAGACAAGCTGTGGGATGCTGTCCTGTAAGTTGCTTGGTGCCCTCAATTATTTCTCTCCAGGAGCTGCCTTTGTTCAGCCCGCTTCCCAGGCGAGAGCCTGGCATCATCTGGAGGGAAAAAAGTGCTGTTGTTCGTCTGCACCACAGCGGAGAGCTTGTAAACTGTCTGGTTGCAGATGGGATAGAGGGTGGTAATTAAAGTGTGCTCTCGGAATAGAGAAAGAAGTTGCAGACAAGTATTTATCAGCTTTGAAGTCTTCAACAGGCTGGTAAAACATTAGAGTATATTTAAAACAGCTTAATTAAATGGTGCTACAGATATAACCTTGTCTAGGAAAATTGTTGGCTTATTTCCTCTAAATTGTGTGTTTGGAATGGACAGGACAAGAACATGCACAGTCAGAAACTTGGGTTGCTGGCCAAAAATACCCAAAAATGCAGTCAGGGGATAGAGTATTTGGCTGGGCTTTAGGAGAACGACCTTGTTCTGCTGCTGGCCACTTCCAAGTACCCCCTGTTCTCAGCATCCCCTTCGCTCTGTCTGTGAAGAAAGAATCATAGAACAGAAACATAGAATAATTTGGGTTGGAAGGGACCTCTAAAGGCCATCTAGTCCAACCCCCTGCCATGAGCAGCGACATCTTCAACTGGATCAGGTTGCTCACAGCCCTGTCCAACCTGACCTTGAATGTTCCCCGGGATGGGGGATTGACCACCTCTCTGGGGAACCTGTGCTAGTGTTTCACCACCCTCAGTGTAAAAAATTTCTTCCTTATATCCAGTCTGAATGTCCTCTCTCTTAGTTTAAAACTGTTACCTCTTGTCCTATTGCAACAGGCCCTGCTAAAATATCTGTCCCCATCTTTCTTATAAGTCACTTTTAGGTACTGAAAGGCCACAATCAGGTGTCCCCACAGCCTTCTCTTCTCCAGGCTGCACAGCCCCAACTCTCTCAGCCTTTCCTCACAGCAGAGGGGTTCCAGTCCTCGGATCAGTTTCATGGCCATCTCTTGCCCTGCTCCAACAGATCCCTGTCTTTCCTGTGCTGAGGGATCCAGAGCTGGACACGGGACACCTGGGGGGGTCTCACCAGAGCAGAGGGGCGGAACCCCGTCCCTCACCCTGCTGCCCATGCTGCTGGGGATGCAGCCCAGGGGACGACTGGGTTTCTGGGTTGCGAATACATGTTGTTGGCTCATGTCCAGCTTTTCATCGAGACGATGACTGGTTTGCAAACCAGCTGAGCTGCAAGAGGCAGCTGATATGGCCCTCCTGTCCCATGGATCCTTGCTCACCTGGGCAGCACTGCCTGCACCCAGAGGCTATGGGATGAGTTTCTCTAAAACAGGCGTTATAGGGGTATAAATAGCAAATGAGCGGAGGCTGAGCCTGCAGTAAGACAACGAGCAGGGCGATGAGGTGACTTCCAGTTGCTGGCCGGGGCTGGTGCCACCCTGTCCCCTGCCCACAGCTGTGCCAGGCACAACCCAAACTGTGTTAAATCACAGGGCAATCTCCTACTTTCCTCAAGCCTCCAGACCAAGGTGACAGTGGTGATAACTAGGCTTCGTCAGCTGTATTTAAAGGATGCTAGTAAGTCACAAATGGAGCCTGGCTTGCTTCTGTGTGCCCAGAAATGCTTGTGTTTCTCTCAGTGAGGGTGTCTGGGCTGCTCCACAGAGCAAGGAGCTGTGTTAAACCAAGCAAAGGTTCTGGACTCAGCTCCCACCGTCTGATGTATTTTTATTTTTGGAGTTTATCACACAAACATGGCAGGGGGCTTCCTGCTCTAGAGCAGCATCTGTGTGCAGGGAGACTGCTGGTCGCAAGCAATGCCTAGCTGCAAGCACCCAGGTAGGGACCAGCTAACCATGCTTTGGTGCAGTCCTTCAAGGGCTTTTGGTCCTTGCTATGAAGCTGTTCCCAAAGATGAGTGTAAAGAACTGCAAGCGCCTTCCTCCCTGTCTGTTTGCATTTGTGGGATCTGACCTACTTCTTGTTGTTTGTAACACAAAAGCCTCTCTTTTTTTTCTGACTTGCAGCACTCTACTTCAGGAGTGCTCATGGCTTGGGAGCCGTCGTCAGCTCTGGGGGAGAGTCCTGGCATCACACACTGCAATGAGCTTTGCCTTAGAAAAGCTGCTCCAAGGGAAGGAATGCTCTGTTTGGGGAGATGGCTGCCAGGTGCACGTGGTGACCAGGATGTGTCCCCAGCCCTGCTGCTCTGACCTCCCCCTCATACCCGAGCTCAGAGCTGCTCCTCCTGTGGTCGGGGCTCCTGGGGCATGGGGGCTGCTGCCTCTCTGCTCCCAAAGCCCAAACATGCAAATACTTAGCCTGAAATTCTGCACAATCATACTTTGCGTGGCCACAGCCTTTGCCTGTCTCTGAAAGGATGAGGGCACTTAAACCACCATGGTGGAGGGAACCTCTCTCAGGCCCTAGGCAGAATCACTTGACATGGCAATATTACACTTACACTTACAGAGCACAAAGGGTGAAATGGAAGTGCTGAAGCTGCTCTGGCACTGCTCCTCTGTGCTCTGTACCCCAGACTTGACCATGCCTTGGTGCAGGGCAACAGCGTGCTGGTTCTCTTGGTCTGCAGCACCAGCATCCCGTGGCTGTGCACGTCCAAGTGCCAATGGCCACAGTGGTCCCCACAGGGAGATCAGCCTTTTTTTTTTTTCTTTTTTTGAGGGCATACTGGAGTGGAGCCATTTCTACATTAGAAATTGTAACAGGCACGGCTGAGCTGCTGCAAGGAGCCCCAATGTATATGGCAGAGACCTTTCACCTTCTCTGCTACCCATCCACCAGCAATCCTGGGCTGCCATCCCCTCAGGGGAGAAACAACTGTTCTAAGCCAGGGAAAATTTGCACAGGATGCACTGACGATTTTGGAAGGGCTGAGCTTGAACAGTGAGGAAGCATTAATATATGCTTTTTCCCCTCGTAAATATTTCTTCAAAAGACACTGCAGCTATCTGGGATGCTCCTATGCAACAGCAAGTCATAAGTGATGGCTTTCTTCAAGCAGTGTAGACTGGAAGCTCAGTTAAATACATCAAATTAACTGTCAAAATAATCTTCCAGGACTTGATGAGCCCAGAGATTAAGCAGCACGTTATTTCTTCTCTGTGCTTTTTTTCTCAGCAGAAGGGATTTACAGTAGATTCCAAAATCCGTATTTTAAATGAATAGCAAATAGTTTCTTGTAGACTTGGCCCATATGAAAAGCATTATTACCCAAAACAACCCCTCTGTCGGGGGAATGTAGGTTAAAGAGAAATGGGAATGTAAATAAATGTAAAGGCTTTACAGTGAATTCTGCAGGGGGCATGTTTATTTTCTCTTTAGATTCTCCAAGCCTGGCTTCCTATGCAATTAAAGGGTCTAGCTCTTCATTGCAAAACATGATCATTTCTTTTTTGTGTCATCAGTAAATATTTGGGCTGAAACTGTTTAAACATAAGCTTTCAATAATCCTTGTTTTGGTTTTTCCTGTTCTCTGGCTGAGTCTTGGTTTGAATTTCCATAGACTAAAAATAAATTAATTTGTTTGAAGAGCTTAGATGATCTTGCTCATTTTGCTGTTTATCTATTACCAGGAAAGTCTAATCCTTCTTTGACTGATGTTCAGCATCACACAGTTAAACAGCGATACAGGATATGCAGCAGGCAGTTATTATTCTTAACCGCCCTCTTCAGGTACCTGAGCCTACTGCTGATATTGCGCATCCACCACATATTAAATTGTATTGCCCTAAGAAAACCTACTGCCACGGGTCAGGAGCAAAAATGTGAACAAATAGATGCAAAAAGGTGATAAAAGACAGGAATGGCAGGGGATATTAGGAAGCACAGGGCAAAGGGAGGTTGGTAGCAGTCAATCCTGATTTTCAGGATAACAACATGACTCTGAGGCACCGTTCTCCGCATTGTTCATGTTTGAATACTGACAGGGAAGAACGGTGGGTGCCCAGCCCCTGGCTTTGGGCATATTTATCCATGCATTTATCTGGGGCTCTGCATTTCAGCTTCCCTTTTAGGATGCTTTCTGGAGAACAGATGGCGACTTCTTTAATTTGTTTAAAGACCTGTAGGGTAAAGAAGCAGGGAGAGGAAAAGAAAGCCAAAGCTTCCAAAGGATTTCCCCCTTTACTGGGCTTCTGGATGTTCATGTAAAAGTTAAAAAGTAACATTAATTGCAGGCATCTAGAAAGAGCCATAATCCTCTGTCATTCATGGTGACAGGATGACATCTCCTGTTTGGATGGTTCAGCATTACCATTTGCAATCTCGAGAGCTCAGGCTACGATGATAACTATTTCTGACAACCTCAGGAGATGAGTTTGACATTTCGGATGTATGTGTGTGCAGGGGAGGTCGTATCACAGTGCAGGTATACGCTAGGGCCTTCCATAGACAAAGAACAAGCAGGTATTTTCATTCTGAGCAGCCCTTTAGTTTGGATAAAAGGGGAAGTAAGCAGAAAAGAAAGCACTGAGGATGGAGTACTCCATGTGCCCTTCATACAGCTTGTATTGCAGGTTCACTGCTACGTCCAGGGTCCTGTTAAGCTAGATGCTGTATACCCCTAATGACATTGAACTCCTCCAAACAGGCAGCAGATGAAGTGTGAGAAGTCATTAAACCATGGCAACTCAGTTGTGCATCTTATTCTTGCTCAATCCCCCCTTTTACATGGGGACCAGATGTGAAAACGAAGCCTGCTATTTCCATGGGGTGGGGTCACGGGCTGCCTGCTGGCTCAGTAGCCTGGCCAGAAGGGACCTCCTCAGAGCCTGAACTCCATCCTTTGCTCTTGAAAATCTCCTTGTGGATTTTTAATGCTTCCAGGATGAGTCCTACTAAGAAAAGCTTGTTTGGAAAATAGAAAAACTAGTATAGCCATTGAGATTGGGTCTGTTTATTCCCTACATCTACAGTGCTATGACTGCAACTGTCATCAAAATCTTGCTTGAGATGCCTAAACTGAGTGAATTCGACTGGAGGGCAGCAGGGACAGGAACACCAGACCTAAGTAATGGGTTCAGCATGCTGAGACTCACCAGTTCAGGACCGGTAAGCACCCATGTGCAGACTAACAGACAGCCAGTATTGCATCTCTGTGCAAAGCAGGGCATCATAATGTCAGATCTTTTTCAGCTGGCTGCGCTTTTCCCCTGTCAGATATCAATCTCTTGAAGAGCTGGCATCTTTCACATCCTCCCTGGCTCTGGCTGCCCTGTGTGTCTGCAGAAAGTAGGCCCGCGGGCTCCTGCTCAGCTTAGAGCTGTGCAGTAACTGGGAGACCCTGCTTCCATTGCTCCCTGCCCCACAAAATGCTCCTGCGTGCCCTCATCGCCTGTGTGCTGCTGTGGCTAATCCCTGCATTACGCTGCAGGTAGGTGGCAAGCTTGGAGTTGGTCATGTAGCTTGAGTGTATGAGGAATGCAGTATTTTCTTCTTTCTTGATTAATAATGTGTCATGAAATGTAAGAGCCATTGGCCTGTGAAATTTCCTAACAATGTGTTATATTAATAATAACAGAAATGAAGAATAAAGAAGAAAACTTAAAAAAAAAAAAAACCCTCATCCACCCTCAAATCCAAGCTAAATAATGTAAGGGGTGTCTCCTGTGATCGTCTTGCTGTGGATTAGATCAATAGCAACATCTGAGCGAAGCCAGGAGAGTGGCTCTGAGCCCAGAGCTCTGCAGCACTGGCAGTATTCACAGCCCTTATCATGGTTTATTACACAAATGTTTTCCCTGCACATCGCAAGGTTGCCTGCTTGGATAATATACAGCCATTGTCGAATTAAATATTTTGTTAATTTTTTCTTGCTAGACGAGAGATCAAGCAGTAACTCTTCATTGCCACGGGGAATGAATATGCAAAGCTGGTTCTTCAAAAGGTCAGGCTTGCATTAGACACTGTGAATACAGATAGAAAAGGAAATCTGGGCTCATTCTCCCCTTTGGGCAGATGCTAGACATTGGAAAGTATGGTGTGTCCAAAGTATTTTTTTATGCTTATGGAATACTGTTTGCAATCTGGACTTTCTGAGGAAGTTGGTAAGAATCTCTGCTGGGTCTTGACATGAGATTTCTAACTAACTTGATGAATTTCTTTGTTTGCTGCGTTTATTTTTCTCCCTCAATTGAACCAGTCTCGTAGTTTTTATTGTGTAGTTCATTATTTATATGGCAGCATTCAGCTGCCCTCATCGAATCGGCTCCCTCTGTGCAAACACACAGTGGGAAAGTCCCTTCTCTAAAGAGCTTTAGCCATCGGTGCTAATTAGAAGACAAAGGTGCCTGCTGCTCTCCAGCACTTTGTTCCCGCTCACAATAACAGGCAGTTTGTTTTCCACGATGTCCCAGGAGGCGATGGGGTTGTACCTCCCATGGGCCTTTTGCCAAGAGCCAGCGCCTCAAGGGTGTGGGTTCAGAGCTGTTGGTGGAGGAGGTGTCCGTTCTCTGAACAGACGAAGATTTGCTGAGTGTTCCCTTCTTTCCTGTAAGGTGCTGAAGTCTTTGCACGTCACTGGTTTTGTAACACAAAATGAACGTCTCAGCCACAGGAAGTTGTCGTCCAGGTGCCTTTATGCTATGCAACCGAAGAAACTTCGCTGTTCCTGACAGGAATGCTGCAGGAGGTAAGGTCATAGTAGCATCCTGCACAGACTGCCTTCTCTTCGAGGACTCAAAAGAACTTTAGCTGCAGCTTCATCTTTATCTCAGGGCTTTCCAGTCTCCGGGAAGATATGAAGAAATGGTTTCCCACGTTCCCAATTATTATACAAGGGGAGGGTGATATACAATGAAAGTTAAAGTGATTTATAACAGAATGCTCCAAAGGTTATACAACACAGGGAATGAGAGAACCGCTGGAACACAATCTTCTGGCAATGCATGAAAGCCCAATAATGATCTTGGAAACGTATTGATTCAGGGATTAGCACGAAAGGGACCCAGCTAGGATGCTTTGTTCTGTTTTGGGTGGCAGCACTAAAGACATTGAAGAGGGTCAGTAGATCACTCTAACTCTCGGTCATTCCAGCTGGAAGCTGGATAAGAAGCAAAGACCTCATGGAAGACCAGATGCTGTATCCACGCTTATTGTTCCAGGGTAAATAAAATAAGAAAATGCTTTTCATTTGTTTGAGCAGCTGTTGTTCTCCAGTGAATCTTCCACTTCATCATTTTCAAATGCAAATTGGCCAAGTAACTGTACATATGTGAACTGAAAATTAAAGATACAGTATAATTTAAATACGTAATTCTATCGCTGTTGAAATGGCATGAGCCACACTTTGACAGCACAGTCAAAAGGGTTACAAGCGTAGTGACACAGGAAAAGCCAGTTGTGCTAGCCAGGCACGTATCTCTTGACCACATTACATGAGGCTCTTTGAGAGAGGCCAGAGAAGTAACATCATGAAATAAGACCTGAAGGATCTGAAATGGCTTCAGTTATAAAGTACAGCTGCTGTCTTTTGCTTCCCCATCTCAGTCTCAGCTATTTCTGCAACGAAGTCCATTCAGACACACGTGGATAGATGTGGCTAGAAATACAGACTTGGCAGCGTGTATGGGGTGCAAAGAATACTGTACACCTTCTAGGAAGATAAAGCCATGTCAAGCTAGAAACAGCAAGCTGATGCCTAGCACTGTAGCTCTCCTCTGAGCCCTCCACAGCCTCTTGTGATGGGATGGGAGAAATGGAGAGCGCGCATGAGGTGGAATCCTGCAGGCAGTCCCGGACCGGACACTGCTGTGGCACAGCATTGCTGCGCACACCTGGCTCCGGTGCTCCGGCTCCTACACCTCGTGCACGAAGAGCGGCAGGGCCACCGCAGCGGTTCGCTGCCCAGGGCACTGCGGTCGGCGATCCCATGCTCCGAGTGCCGCGCTGAACTGGGGACGTACAAACAGTGACACCTCTGCAACTGGGAGAAGTCAGGAACTGATTTTAGGCGGTTTTTGCAATACACAAATCTGACTGCAAACTGTACAGCTCCTTAATTAATGACTTGCTGGCTTCATTCCCGATTCATGGCTTCTCCATTTAGCCTATTCCAGTCACATACACTCTTGAAACAGCTTCAGCTTTTACAGATGCAATCCAACAGATGAATAAATAACAATAAGCTCCTGCTGAAATGCATTCAGGAAACATTTGATAGGAACTAATGTATTTTACTTTATTATTTAGCAAGCCAATATATAAAATTACCTAACAACAGCACATTAGGTAATGCACTCACTTTCTGTTAGCTTTTGGTCGCTGTTATGAAAAGGCTCAAGTATATTTTTGGAGAGGGAATTATGTAAGAAAGAGGTTTTTTAAAAAAGACAAGATATTTTCAGGGTTTACTGACAGGAAAGCATACTGATATAGCTCTGTGTCATCAAGCCTGTAAAATATTGGTTCCTTATTTAAGCTTCATCTTAAAAAGCTTATGTCCTAGGCTGAAGACTCTGCCATAAAGATTACAGCGGACACCGCCTGTCCCCAGGCACGGTTGAGCCCCCCAGGAATGGAGCATCAGCTTAGATCCCCTGCCCTCAGCTCTGGAAGCAGAGCCTGTTGCACTAACTTGTCTCCTGTAACATGAAATCGGAGTGGTATACGCAGGAAGGGTGAAACTCCAGATTAAATACAACCAAAGCAAAGTGTCTGCTTGCACCTACAGTTCTTTGCTTGGGAAGACAACACAGGGTGCTCAGCTCCCTGCTACGTGTGCTGTTGCTAAAGGGCACTGGTGTCTCAGGCAGTTCCTGGGTTTCTCCCTCCTGCCACAGGCTGTAGCATCATGTTCAGGTTTATCCAATGGAAAAACTCATCACAAGCATATGGGTAATCCTAGAAACTGGGAAGACTAAAATTGACCTTAAATAGTTCGGCTGCCCATGCACAAACACTGTCTCTGCTTTGGCAACACAGTGTGGACAGACTCCTCAGAGTCGTAGGAAACCAGAGAGGGTACAAGAAAGAGCAGCCAAATATCTTTCCCTGGCTGTAAATAGCCACTACTGCAGTAAACCCTTTTGATAGAAAGAGTGCATTTGCATTGCTGAAAAACAGACTTACAGTGGTAAGGGTGAAACCTGGGCAAACACTGCTGGACTCGCTGGCTTTGGATCTCAAAGATGTCTAGGAAAGGAAAGCAAACCTTCAATTATTCCAGCTATGGTGGAATTTATTTAATTTTTAGAGTTCTCCAGTTGTATTCTTATTTATCTGTTAGGCAAAAGGAACAACTCAAAATACATAGAACCCATTCCCGAAAATGAGAACTAGTTAGAGGTGTCACAGTATCTGAATTAAATAAAAGTGTGAGTCTTTGTAAGAGAAGAAATATGGTAATGTTCTCTGAAAATCTTTTGCCCCTGTTTTGTAGAAACAAGCAAAAACGGAGGAAGGATAACTTTTTAAAAAAATTATGGTGGGTCCAGATAATAAAGAAATATAAATGGAAATCTGTGTATTGCATACCATGAGAATATGAAAATTGAGCGTGTTTTACACTTGAGCTGTTTTATTTGTACAGTCATTTATTCAGTAGTCATCTTGATATTCTTTCTACCCCTTCAACTTTGTGAAACTGTAGAAAATTACACAGTTTCTTTACAAAGCTTTGCATGGTTGTATGGAAATACAACTTAATATTACTTAAGAAGGCCACAACGTGCAGGGAATTTGTTGGTATGTTTAAAATTGGAATGATATTCTATTGAATACTAGAACATTTAGCAGAAATTTAGAAATCCTTTAGTTCATCAGAAGATGTGTCTAGAAAGTCAGTAACCTGAAACTAAGGGTTTGGCAAGTAAAGGCAGATATGCGATTCTTGGAGAGAAAAATTGTGAAGAAACCGAGAGCTTAGTGAAAGCAATCCATACTGGTGCAATTTCTTCTAATGTATTGAAGAAGACAGTTAAATGGGCAAGACCGGCCAAAGTGTGAAAAAAAGAATGTTCAGATACAGACAGGTCACTTTTAAGACAGGGAAGGTTAAGTGACTTTGAGCACTAACAATGTCCCCAGGGTCTGGTGGGATAAAATGAAGAGAGAAGCATAACAGAAGAAAATAGAATATCGAGTGTACCAGAAAGAGCTACCAGCAATTGATTTCTGGGGTTAATGGTAATACAGAGCAACACGACATATGTCTAGGGGGGGACCACTGGAAGAGAAGAGTGCCTGGCAGGGAAGGGCAGTGAGGATGAAGTTCTCCTCTTCCATTGCCACCAAACACTTCTCCGGCTCCCCATATACTACCCAGCTCCCAAAGGCACAGAATGCCAAGCTGTGCCTCGAAGTCAAACTGCCTGAGTAACCAAGCAACTCCAGAGACATATATGTGTATATATTACATGTCTTCCTTTCCCTCCCGTGTATAAATGCAGGTAACAGTGTTCTGATACACCAAGCTCAGATTCTGAAACTGGTTTTCCATTTCTTTGCCTCCCTCCCTGAATGCAAGCTGGGTTTTTTTTGTCAGTGACCAAAAAATACTTTGCTACCTTTTGCAAACGACTTTCTGTGTATTTTGCTTCTGGTCCTTAACATCCTGAGCATCCCACAAGCCCTTCCCCAGACTGCAGTAAACCCAAGTTGCATTGAAGCGGTTGTCTCCGGCTCTGCAGCACAGCATACACACTCGCGATGATAATTCCCAAGACAGTTTAGCTGTGCTTTGAGGAATTAGTTAAACCTCCAGCTCTACCTCGAGCTGAGAAGTTTGTGGGGGTGGGGACACTGCATGAAAAGTAGGCAGCGTGAGACGAATATAGAAGCTGTCAAGGGAAGCTTCTTTCAAGCATGTCCCCCCAAACCCACCAGTCTATTATTCTAGCCATAAATTTGTCCTTCAGTGTTTGTTTTTCTTGTCTTAGAGTCTGGAAGACCCATTTCTAACATTGTGAAGCCTCAGCTGTCATATCTGCTTTCCTCTTATTGAAAGCTACACACTGAAGCACCGTGCTCTTTCATATCAAATACATCGTTAAAATAGATCCCTTTTTTCCTGTCAGAAATAAGCTCTGGGTGCAGTTACTCAAGCATTTGCTCTAGCAGCCAAGCCAGTCTAAGATGTTCCCACCTTCCTGACCACCTCTTTCTGCCCGCATGTACAGTTTCCAACCCCTCACCTGTACCTGTGTGTGGGGCTGCCCTGTGAATTTGATCCATGTGGATTAAAAGCAGTGCTCTGAAAACACATGCCTCAGCACTGCAGAGGTGGGCATCCATGTAACCTCACCTTCAGACACTGCTCATGGCCATTTCTGCTGCTTACGGGCACCGCCCAAAGCAAAGACTGCAGGCAGTGAAAAGCCTGACCTGAAGCCTTTATACATTTCTCCAGCAGCCAGCTAGAGACCAGAACCATTTATTTAACGGCACTCTCTTTAGGCATTTCCCCCAAACAAAATTAACACCCTCAAATCCCCAAATCAGTTCAGCTTCTGCATTTTGGTATGATTAAGTAACATGCTGTTATTTATTTAATCCTTTTTGGAAACAACAGAGCTGCTGTGAACAGAAGAGCCATGTTTATTTTCAGGCATTTTAAATTCATTACACTCCTGTACTCATAGATACATATAGAGATTTATATCCTTGGTACAGAGAAACCCATTTAGTGAAAAAAAATACTAGCATCTAAAATACAAATCAGGGTGGGTCTTCAAAGCTGAACTGCTGTCTTGCATCCTCCTTGCAAACACAAACCTCCCAAAAGACTACAGCTCCCAGTGTGCACCAAATCTAATGGCTTTGCTGGCACCAGGGTGACAGCTTGCATGAAGAAGCAATTAACCTGCCTTGGCAAAACAGGAGCGAGTGGGAAGAATTCATGACCACAGCTGCTCTGTATGCTTGGAAATGTGGTACAGCTGCCAGCTTGCAAGTTTACCCTGCACTTTAAGCTAGTGAACATTTGCAAGCTGTTTGACATGATGGTTGTTGGGAGGGAAAGGGATGCTAAAAATGACTTGTGGAGAGCCTGGTGAATACTGTGGTATCACAGGAAGAGAATTAAATGCATAAAAGCAGCTCTATGAACAAATGCTAGTGGGGTGTGTTTGCTTTGGAGAAAATCCTTTATGTTAAACTTGCAAGGGAGCAGAACAAAAGGTAAAACGTATCACAGTGGATATTTGCATCCACAGTGCGCTAATGAGCTGTTCTACCTAATGAATGAACCCGTGTTCAGTGTATTGGGGACAATGCCAAAAATCTGCAGCTTTGTGACACAAGCGCAGACCCCTCTGTAGGGGTTTTGTGCTGCTGCCTTCAGACAACGTCGCTGGCAAGCTCGTGGCCAGATTGCCAACCAGCTGCCACCACAGGGCACGTGAAGTGTCCCGGGAGGGAAGCAGGCATCTCACCCACCATTTCCAAACTGCCTGCTGTAGTTGGTTGCTATTTAGGTGTGCATGAAACTTTAGCTTTTTGCAAACCTGATGGTTTGTGGAGAGACAGCTTTGCCATTGCTAACTACCTCAGCAGAGAACAAGAGCTTGAGTTAATTATATTTGCATTACCAGTTGAATCTGCAAAGTTCAGCTAGAACTGGCTGGAGACCAGCATCGTCAAACACACCGTGTTTCCTGAGCTTCTCCGCCTGCAAGACTAGCATGGGCAGGAGAGGCTTTTGCTGGAGGTGAGATCAGGCAGGCAGCCTGAGATGGGACGTGGTTTAAAACCACCTCGCCATGTGTGGGACAAGAAACCACACCTTACCTTGGAGCCCAAGGGGACAGGGGACTATGCTGGATTTTGGTATCTCTATGCTGTTTTTAGCTGACCTCAGGACTGGTGGACCCCCAGTGCCCCCATAGACTGCTTCAGTGCTTGAAGTCTTCCAGCACCTCCACCTTCTCGTGCCAGGCTCTGTCCAAACCTCCATGGGGAAGCCTGGCTAAGACCTCCACACTGCCCTGAGTACAGGGATGACAGGTCCCTTTAAACCATTCCTCTTCTTTTCCCTGGAGCGAAGAGGCTGGATGAGAGGTTAAGTCAACTGGGGAGAATAAATCCTCTTTATTCTCACATCTGATTTTGCAAAGTGTTAAAAACAGAAAAACCCTTTTGTGTTTTCTCTAGCCCTGTTCAGAGTTAAGGACTCGGGTGTATATTTGTACAAGACGTACGTGTATAAAAATCTTCACCTCCTCTTCTTCTCTCCCACACACATACGAACGCGTTGTAGCACTTGAAATTCTTCAGTTGCTCAGTAAAAAACATGCTCCGGAGAATGATCAAAGGTTAATGAAAAGTTCAGCCAAGAAGCAGACCCCAGCAGAGATAGCAGTTCTTTAAGGCTTTCAAACAGCTGACAAGAAACCATCAACAAGTATTTGTGGTCAGAGATGAAGAGAAACATCTTTTTGAACGTATCCAAGCATGAAACCTCTGTGGTAGTTATCTTATAATATTATCCTTACATGTCAAACCATGTCATTTTTATGAAGAAGACTGATTTATATATGACAGCAGCAACTTTTTACAGCCCTCAGGGGTTGTGACTTCCATAGCTAAGATCCAAGTAGTATAACTGTAGTCTGAAACCCCATAATAAATAGCAGTGGGAGGAAGATGAGTGTTACATTCTTGTTCCTGTTACCAGACTTTAATAAGTGTTGCCTGCGAGTGCAGTCAATTTGTTTTCAGAGCTCAATAAAAATTGTCATCACGGAGCAGTGCTTTTTTTCTTTTTTTTTTTTTTTCCTGGGTTGCTCATCTTTTAAAATAGAACTCTCCTGAAAGTAAGTTTTTGCTTTGATGCCTGGGAAACTCTTGAGGATATTTATTTATGTTTTGCGAATGTTCGTGATATAAAATGAATGTGCTTGTGTTGTTTGTGTTACTAGAGTACCAAGAGCTCCACTCAAGTGAAAGCATGGTCAACGGTCCTTCAAGAAAGGGGACCAGGGTTGCTGGAATGGTTTATCTGGACCAGACCCTACTCCTGCCTGAGGTCCAAGAGACCTTCAGGAAAGATGCCGATGGGACCAGCTAGCAAAGTGGGGCCAGCCGGTCAGGGTGCCTCGATGGTCCCAGCAGCAAGTCAGGAGAAAGCATCAGCACCTCGTGTCAACTCTAGTTTGGGTCGTAACAGCAGTGGTCAGAGGGTGGAGGCTCATCGCAGGGGGATGGTGTTGGATGGTGCTGGAGGAAGAGATTGATTCACATTCTCTGGGGTTAATTATGTGGTGGATTTTGAAGAACTGGGCAGAGACCTTAAAATCTAGAAGGTATTTGTAATGGGAATGTATCATCATACCTATTCTGCTATTGATCAAAATGATAGTCACAAGACATCCAGACCCTACTGATTAATTTAGATATGTCAATGGTGTATATGTTCTAAATAGCGTTTGATGCACACATGGATTTTTTCTCTTGTCTTTATTTGTATTTTCCTGTCACCATGGTACTGTATATGTAAACACTCCTTATTTAAAAATATCAAATATGAAAGCAGATTTAAAGCATTTTAGAATGCAAGTGCTGGAATCAGAATAACATGTGTCGTGTTTTGACATGAGCCGAAAATATATCCAAAGGCTCCTTTCCAGCATGCTGACAAAATATATAAATTAGCCTGGCAAAGGTCTGGCTCTCACCAGAGCTCCCAGCTCAGTGCAGAGCTCTGATCCAGCAGAGCAGCCGAAGCCACTGCCTCTGATATGTGGTGAATCATCATTTTCCTAGCAAACATTGTACCCGTGGTCATCACAACGAGGACCACAGGGTAGCCAGCAGCTCACTGCCTCCAAATTCAGTGATAAATTAGCATTGTGTTGTGCCTGGCTGCTGTAGTGATGGCCGAGAAATCCCCAAGGTGGCCTTAGCTACTCTGTCAGCAGGAAGAGAGGGAGCAGAGTTACCCCTCAGGGCAAGAGCAGTTTCTAGGAAGGGACAATGAGCACCACGTCTCCTGTGTCCCAGTACCAGCACTCTCCTCTTCAGGAGGCATTCAGTGTCCTGGATCCAGTGAGTAACTGAGATAACCTGGTGCAAGCGAAAGCATTTTTGATTCTTGGTTAGCCCTTTCCCAAACACGGCAGCCTGCAAGGCTCAGGGATCAGACTGTCACCTTTTCATATATTTAGCTTTCAGTGCACAGCTACCCGGTTAAAACACAACCTGCTGCTTTGGACGCAGCTGTCCCAGCTGGGTTTGGACTGGGTTTCTGCACCGAGCTTCGACTCCCTGCTCGTGCTTTTGGTTTTAAAGCTGTGACGGTTAGGGCAAACAGGCTGGTAGAGGCATGAAATGTCCTTGAGTAACTCTGAAAACAAAAAAGCAAATTTATTTAGGGATGTTTCTTCTTATGGCTGATGGATAAAGTTCACCCTCAGGTTTGAAAAGATGCAGACTTTAAATTACCTTGTAAAGAAAAGGATTTTCTCTTGGGACACAACAATGGCATGAAAAAATCCTCAAAAAAACAGGTCACTTTTATCGCGTTAGATATTTATTTAGGTGTCTAAATCCGGTTCCTAACTTTAGGCACACATTTTTACTAGCATTGAGAACCCTGGCCCTGATAACACCAAAGGCACAGAAGCATCGCAAGGAGGAAGTTAGCATTAAGAGTGCAATTTCTTTTAAAGCATTACAGATTCTGTAATTTACACTTCTAATTCCTACAGATGCTCTGGAAAAGCCCACTTTAATCGTTTGTCAAGAGTGCTAGGACTGCTGGTGGGAAGTGTAAATTCGAAGCATTAATATTATTGCTTAGCTATTGTATCCAAAATACAAAGGGGCCATGTGGTCTTTAAATGTCATTTGAAAAAAGAAATCTTCCCCTAGAAAGATCAGCTTTCTTCTTCCAGGAATTCTCTGCTCCCAGGCAGATCCTCTGTATTGAAGGCAGACTCGTTCACGTTCACCTCTTGTCTGTTCTGACAGAGACTGAAGGAAAATCTCCCAAAGGAACGTATGTGGCTGCTATAGCGCTTGTGTTTTATTTCTGCCCCTCGCCCGTGCTGTCCTGCAGCTCAGGCTGGCACACTGCTGTTACTAAAATACCAAAGATCAAGCTGGTATTGGAAATCAGGTCAGCTACTGTGGCTCAGTTTCAGCTGTTCTAATTACTCTCTAGCACAGAGAGACACACACAGAGACCCCAGAAGGCTCGCCTTCGGAGCAAGACCCCCTCTCCATGTTGCTGGATCTAAAAAGCGGTTATGTTTTTCTTCTCAGAGCTATTAACTTAGCAAATTATTCCAGGTGCAATCAGCCCCTCACCTGCATCACTCCATCTCCCCCAACAGCAGGTGGTGGTGGAGGGGGAACGTCTTTTAGCTGATGAAGAGCCTGGAATCACTGCCAGCTGTGTTCCATCCTGCAACACACCCCCTCCCAGATGTTTTATAGCCATGCTCTAGCGAGCTATTACTTTAGGGGCTGTAGTTACTCTAATGTGTGGTTGAGGGGGATTTATTCCTCCCTTATTACTGCACTATGCATTTTTTGAAGGTTTCTTGCAACACAAATGGTTCTTCATTTGCAGGTAAGCAGTGGCCCCTGGGCTAATTTGGTGCTGAACATTTTTGCTTGCAGTGTTTCACCTCTGTGGTTTTTGAAGTGGATGAGATCAAGTGGGTTGTTTTCTCACAGTTTGCTCCCAGGCTCCTGTAAGTGCCCTGAAGCTGTCTGGCAGGGAAGGAGGTCTGTGTCCCAGGAATGGTACAGGTGGGCTGAGGTTTTCCTATTCTTTATGGATTGCTAAAAATGAGACCTGTTAGCTTACTTTTTGTTATGATTGCATATCATCCTCTGTAAAATTAACCATAGTGAGTGTTTGTGGGTTGTTTGGGCGTACCAGGAAGTTTAGTGATGTATGGTCAAGTTAATTCATGTATTACTGGAATTTTTTTTTACGCTTCTGCTGGCTTTTTGCCCGCTATCATTGTACTTGAACTTTGATATGCTGTTTATGAATTACTAATCACTCTGGAAGCAGGTAAGCTTATAAAAGTATTTAGCAGCTCTTGGTGGACAGGTACCCAGGGATTTTCAGAAGAGTTCAACACCTATTGTACTGAGAGCTCTGAAAATATAAAATGTTGAACAGAGGATGAAAGATGTTTATCCTGAGGTATGGAAAGTGCTTGACCTTCTGCGTCTGCTGCACCCTCCTGTCGCTGTAAGCTGTCTCCCACTGCAGTGGGCTACATGACATGTTTAAGAAGGACCTGGTTTACAACTGAAATAAGAAAAGAGTTTCTTATAGCTACTTCCCTAATAGTCTGGACTTCCAAGCTATTCAGGTCTTCCTTTTATTTATGACAGTTTTCTCTTGGTGGAGTTCATAGTAGTTTTTGGTGTTTTATACCGGTGTAAGAATAGATAACTTACAGGACCAGGACTTTGGGGAGGAAAAAACATTGGCGAGAAGAAGTAAACCTTTCCGCAAATTTGTGGTGGCTGCATAAGAGTTTCCTGGGGAGAGGGGAGGTGGTGGTGGTGTGGAATTGGCAATGAAATGTTGCTTGCTCTATAGTAGCTAGTGTGTTTCAGGTGACCTGAATGTTTGCTGTGATTGCCCTTTTCTAGCTGAGGACCTCTGGTTGATAGTAGAGCATCTTCAAGCCCCAGAACAAAGCACTCAATGTGTTGTTGCAAAGAAATTACTTTATTTCCCAGTGTGTCTTCTCTGCATGCTCCAGGTGTATGGCAGCCAGGTGGGCTGCTTTGGGCTCGGTGCCTTACAGAGGTGTAAGCTAGGGATGCTCACAAGGGTGGAGGACTGTCACTTAATTCATATTAATGAAATGGCATCAGAAAAAAATAGAGATTTCTGCCCATACCCTTAAAGTTTCTCATGTGGATGTTAGAAACAGACCTGAGAAGTTAAATTTCTCTACTTAGGACAGCAGAAATCTGTTTCTGAAGAACAAAGAAATGTGTGGTAAGCACCAAAAGTATTGGCTGAAAACCACAACTAGTTCATCAGAATCAGTTACTTTGTGAAAATTCTGGACCTCAGTTAGACATGAGAATGTTAAAAGTCCAGCTGGGTGGCAAGGACTGTGGTAAGATCCAAAAAAGTTACTGCTTGAAACACTTGCTTTAAATCAGCCTGAGCCCTTTGGATAGTAAATATCTGGTGTTTATTTTGCTCTCATAATCACACTGCTTTACCTTGATGAAACCAAGAAGACAATCCAACCTTTGTTTCTGATTACTTTTCATAAATGACCACCTATCTATCTCCTGCAAACCCAATTATGTTCTTCCATATTACATTTCCAGTCATTTCACGATTGTCTTTTGTACCGTGTAAATGAACCATATAAGCCTGTAGTAAGTGCCAATCCTGGTAAAGTAAGTCCTGTTTCGGCATATTACGGTTGGTTTACTGTGCTTCTCACTATCACTATACCTTTTTGTCATGTAAAATGAGGTGTGTGCTGTATTATTCACAATTGAGCTGTTACACAGGTTTAGCATTATAGTTTCCACCGATAGCAAATGTTGTAGTTGAGAAGGCAAAATGGCTTCTGTTATAAAAATCCAACTCAATGTTCTCATCATTAGCCTTGGGATGGAATTATCTCCAAACAGAATGGAAGAAATATGAAAATAATTTGACCTACCACAGTCCTTTTACTGTAAAATCTGCCTCAAGTCTTCTGCCAAGTTACTGCAACCTTAACTTGTCGTAAACATGAGCAACTGAAACAAGACCGTCCGTAAGCAGCAGAACAGATACAGAACGGCTTGTCAGTAGTGAGCAGAAGTTCTTGGGCTGCTTTCAGAACCAGGATGGTCTTATGAAGCCAGCAATGTAGTCGGGTGCCAGCAATGTTCTACCTCTGCTAATGAGCTCAGGCTGGCTCTGCATCTGGGCCATGGCTGTTCTGCAAGTCACACAATGTGCCCCAGGGTGATAGTGTTGATAGTATTGTATGGCATGCATGTGGAGTAGCACATACTGTGTTAAGAACATGGAAGAGACATGCGATTGAGAAGTATATGCAGCAAAATGGATAGGAAAAGAAGATGAACTTTCTTGGGTGCTGGGATGCTTGCACTTCCAGTACAATCAGAGCTTACAAAGAATGGAGTTTTCAATTCACATTCACTGGTTCACTCACAAGAAAGAAAAGGCTGCCCACTCCCACTGGAATGGCTGCCTTGCTGAGCTGATTTTGGGTAAAGGAAGAAGCGCTTGGGACGCTTCAGCGGTGCTTGGTTTACATGCCACCTCTCACTGTTTCCAGGGCAGCTTCCTTTGTAGCAGAAGCTTGCTTTCACTGCAGCAATCCAGAGCTCAGTATTGTCCCACCTAAAGTGAAGAGCAGGACAAAGCTTCTCAGAGAAACAAGGAGGAGATAACAAGCTAGTGGGGGGTAGAGGGCAATGAGAAGATGAGTCTGTGGTCCGCTGCAATGGCAGAGACCAGGGACTGGGTCAATTCCTGGCTTCTCACTGACCTGCTCTGGCTCAGGGAATCTCATTCAGTCTGTTTCAAATCCCCATTTGTAAGCAAAAGGGAAATACTCCTTGACTTCCTCCAACACTGGAAATGCAACACCATTTATCTAAGGGATTTCCTTGAATACTATGATGCTTCTTATCCTCTTTCTCCTCACCTCTAGCTGCACAGGGTATTGGCAGGCTTAATGGGGGGAGGGGGTCATCCTTTTGCCCCACTTCCCCCTTAGTATCCTTACTAAAGAGAGGAAAACATTGTCATGAATGGAAGGAATATCTTTGCTGCTCTGAATGTGCCTGATCCAGAAGAGGCTTGGTTAGCTGGCTCAGCTTCAGCAGCACTGAAATGAAATTAGCAGGTGTTAAGCCTGTTTTGAAATGCAGCATCACTGTTACCTGATTAATAAAGGCCTAACTCTTTTAAGCTGTCTCTTTGGCCTCATACAATTAAAATTTTGCCAATACATCATGTTGTTCCCTTGGTTTTTCTTATGCCAAAATGAAATTCTCTTTATTGCATTAGCCTCAGAAGCTGGAGGATGCTTGTCACTGAAGGCATTCAGATGGCTATTGTCCCGTTCCTGCAAGCAGCACAGAGCGTTCAGTTCCTTATGGAGCTCCACAGGTACCAGCGAGGGCTGGCTCAGCCCCAGGGATGTGCAGGGCTGTGCGTTATCCATGGTAGTAACTGACCACTGGTAGAAGTTAGTTTCTCTGGGTGATTTTGTCTGAGACTTGGGATTCAAATCCTGAAGTACTTTCCTTGCTCATTTAACCTGAAACCCTGTTTGGAAATCATGCACTTTGCTTGCTTCTTGTGCCTTCTGGCTGGCAAAGCACTATGGAGGTACACAGGGACTTATCTGCTGATGACTTGTGGCAGGTGCCAAATAGTTTTGCAGGGTTTTTGACTACCTGGGTAGGGTGAAAAACCCTTCTCATACTTTACTCATGTAGTCTGTGTGATGTAGACTTCTGTCCAGGCTTCTGTTTTCCTCCCTCAACTTCTTTATTTAGCCTATCTGTTCCTAGGGCAGGGCATGACTCCATTCTTCTATGCTATGTTTAGCACAGCAGAGCCCTGGTCCTTTGGAAATGCAGCAATAAATCTCTTGGAGAGTTTCCTGACTCAACAACTATATGTGCTCAGTCCCATCTTCAGACATTCAGGAATGCAGTGTCTCTGACGTAACCAGCAAGACAAGAAAAAAAACCAGGCTGATTTTTTGGAAACTAATGTTTTGATACCCTGTTTGTCATTCAGCAGTTGCAACCCAAACCTAGGTAACTACATTTTCAATATCTGATGTCTTCTGATAATCTGCCTGCTGGTTTTGATAACTAAGTGAGGGCTGATTCTCTGAAGGTGCTGTTCCTACTTGACTTCTGAGATTGACTCCAACATCTGATGTCAACAGAGATAACGTTCATTATCTGCAGAAGGCCTGGACATCACAAAAAACTTGGTCTTGTATGGTGACTGAACGTTATCTTGTCCCTTGTTGCCATCTAACCATGCTACTTATCCCCACATGGCTCTGAAAGCTGCTGTGGCATCTGCTAGACAGTGGAGTTGATGAAGGGTTGTAACCCCCCCTCCTTCCAAGTATAGCTGGCCAGTGCAGTGCTTCCACCCACAAACACATCCAGCACTAGGGCATGCTCTGCTAGACTAAAACCGGTCTAATGCCCTCAAAATCGCCAAGCTGTGCAAGTTCATGCTGCCTAGCTCTTTGATCTGATGTTCTGAATACAAGTCTGAGAGACAAAAAAAGCACATGGAGGCAGGATACCCATTACTGCAAGGAAGTGTAACTATGAGAAAGCTGGAATGGCTTGTTGCTACTAGAACTATTTGGATTGTGAAGAGATCTCTAGTGAAGAGTTTCTTTGGGTTGCTGTGATTTCTTTGGCTCATAGTATTTTAGTGCTGATACAACAGTTTGTTGTATAACTGGCTTTTGCACATCCTGTATTTTGATACAAATTGTCTAGCACTATGGCTATCGTAAATGGTCATCACAGTAAACAAAGCCCTGTCACTCTGTATTGGGTGAAAAGAGTAGATTTGCAGTGAAACAGCTGACAGAGGGAGAGACAGTGTGAGACTGCAGCCCTGAAACATGTCACTGACTTCAGGCAATGCAGATCAGCAGGAGACAAGACTGCAGCAGATGGTCTGAGTTTGATTAATCAAATGTCCTGAATTAAAGCCTGATTGTTTTAAAAAAAAAGTAGGTTAAAAAATAAAAGCAAGCTGACAATGTAACTGAGTGCACTGTCTATCCCTATTATTAACTTCAAGTAACTGAAGGAATCATAGTTTTCCTGACAGAGCTCAGCACATTGAACATCTGAGTGTTTAAACATATATTAAACATTGTGGGTATCAAGCAGTCGCACAGCTACAGCAAATTCTGAATCTTCTAGAAAGGTTGAGCGTGATGGGCTGGAGACCTGATGAATGACAGGCAAAGCTGTGCTAAAATATGCAGGGCTGCACCAGTCTCAGGAACAGCTCTGGGACAGAAAACAGGGCTGTAAGTTGTCTGTTCACCACCGGACATACACGACCCTGTGTTGAATTCGATGTAGTTGAGAATTCAAGCCTTCTAATGTGCCTTTATTTCCAGAGAAGCAAGCCAGACCTCAGTTCTTCCTGGCTGAGACAGTACAATTCTTCTTTGCTTTTTAATCATGTGCACATTTTATTGTAATTAATTGTCATAACATAAGAAATGAGGAGAAATGACAGAAGTGGTGAAAATCATTAATTTCTGATTTTCTGTCTGTAAAATAGCAGAAATGACCCAACATTTTGGGAGTGCAGAACTGAATTAAAACTATAAATTGATCATAAGTCCTCTTGGCTATAAGCCAAGAGTGGAGCTATTAATTTGATGCAAATTAATCTATGCAAATTTGCACACTGATTTAATGAAGAGACAGACATGCAATCATTTCATTACTTCTCAGGTTTCTGATTAGATTGAATTCAGTTGCTGGCCACCATCATAGTCACTGAGTTTTGCTAAAAGGTTATTTGATGAATATTTATGAATGTGGGACTCTGCTACAGCTGGGCTTAATAGCAGGTATCATACTTTCTGAGTACATGCAAATGATTCTTCAAATATCCTAATGTAGTGATTGATTTACCTTTTCTTTGTCTTGACTGCTCTATCTTTAATCCCACTTATTACTCTGGCATTCTGGTCTGAGATAAATTGCTTGCTCAGGGGTGACTGTTTTATATTATTACAAACATTGTCTTGTTTTGTGGCTATTTCAGTGTGAGATGTGATGCTCTAAACAGCTGGAAATGTGACAAACCTCACTCAGTGTGCAACCAGATAAGAATTCAGACAATGCATATTACTGCCCTGGGCAAAAAAGGTGCCACTTCTACAGATGCCTGAGATTATAGGGATGGATTCACTTGTTGTTGAGTTCTAGAATGTGATTCACCTTGCAATCGTACTTATGGATATGTTCAGCTGGAAGTCTGATGCTTCTGCTGTATCGACTCCAGTGAAGCCAGTACAAGTTTAAGCATTGTCCCAGTTTGAACTGGTGCTTCTGAACCTTACCCAGCTTTTGCTGAAATGAACCGAGTTAGACCAAATTGCTATAAATAGGAATAGGAGCAAGTCCAACATGCTCTATTCCTGCCTCCCATTGTTTCAGGTCCTCATTTGTTCTAAGGATCCAGAATAAAAACTGAACCCCTGAAAGCACAATGCATTCATGTACTGCAGGTCCAGTGGATGATTCACAAACAAACTAGACCAGGTAACTAAAGCTTTAACTAACACATACACATTCCTCTTTCAAGAGCTTCTGAAATGTTCTCCTCCTCTGGACTCATCTGAGGCCCTAGAAGATCTCTAGCCTCAAATCTGAAGATGCACCCAGTTTATTCTTCCAGGCAGTTACTTCTGTTATTGACAGGCTTTGGTATTTTATTTCCATTTTTCAACCTGCCTGTTCACAAGGCACTGGCATCAAGTCAGACCAGATCTTTTCTGAAGACAACCAGGATGGGCAAAATACTGGATGCCCTTAGGTGGCTTTTACACCGCAATCTATAGACAGAATGTCACAAACTTACAGCAGAAAGCAATCCATTTGGTGCCAGATTAAACAGGGACATCAGCAAAAAGCGATCACATCATTATGAGCACTCTGAATGTCCATTTTTCTATGTTCACCTGTGTAGGCTCTTAAAACCTCCAATAAGTGTCAAAGCCTCCTCTTGTAACTGTAAGTTAATTGTCTAACATCTGGCATGAGAGATTCATTGTGTCTTTCTGCATCTTTTCTCATCTGTGCTACAAATGGGATTTGCTTTGGATGCTCCTGAAATCAGCCTGAAGAAACACACAGCTGGTGCTTTGATTAGGAGATGTGGAGGCTTGTGATGCTCTTTAGGTCCTGGAGAAAACAATTCTGATGTCCAAGGTCAGCGCCTCACTGTTTATCACAAACTTCAAACTTTGTCTTGGACTCCAGCCTTTTACCAGTGCAATGCATGTGAAAGCATAGGTAAATATGAAAGGAAAATGGCTGTAATTTGTGAGCTTTTCAAAATGAGATCTTGAACTGCACAAGGCAACATGGAAATAAGCCCTGTATTTTATCCATTCACAATCAGAATTGAAAAGTGTTGGCTAGCTAGAGCAAAAACATACATATCTCTTGGTAAACTGTGATGGAGATGACAATTGTAACTTCAGAACTGAGCCAAAACTGCTGTTGCTTGCACCTTCTGCCACACTCCTCAGTATGCTAGTTAAACCAGTTTTGTTGCCCTTTGGTTGACACCCACCTGTATTAACAGTTACTCACACACAGCCACAGAACTGGCTCACTCTACCTGGGCAAAAGCATCTTCTGTGTGAAGAGCCAGCAGAGCAGGATACATCTAGAAAGACAAGAAATGGTGATAAGGAGGTGTTGACTGAAGTAGGCTGCACCTCCTTTTAGGTTTTGCTCTCCACTGGAACCAAGGTGTTAAGCTCACTTGTTCCTCCTGTAACACATACCATTTCGTATCTTCCCACTGACCTCTGCCTGCTCTCCAGACTGTGAATTAAATCTTGTTTGTGATGGAGGAATTTATCTGAGAAAATGGGAAGGCAGCAGACTTCAGAAGGTTGGGAGGTTGACAGGACAAGGAAGGCATGTTCCCATGCTGCTGAAAGAGTCTGAGTCTTTTTAGATGGCAAGGAGACTGGTCACTATTCAATTAATGGCTCCTGAAATAGAGTACTTATAAAGGGTCTGCAATCCCTGTACTCAACAAGGTCAAAAGGGTGCTGTTCCAATTGCAGCCTGTTTCTTGCACTAAATAAACACCTGCAGGTTATGTCAGGCAGGACTCAGCTTCACTGGAAGGAAATACTGCAGGATTTCAACACAGGGGCCTGGATTGCCTAGGGAGAAAAGCTAATTCAATATAGGCTTTGGGAAAGTTTGTAGCAAATGTCATCGGGAGGGTTTGTCTATACACTTATGTAAATCAGAGTACGTGTAGAGGAAGCTTATCAAACTGGCAAAGTAATAATATTACCAGCAAGCGACCTAAGTGCAGGGAGGCTGGGCTGAGTGAGGACTGCAAAATTTGACTCACTCCATTAAGGCTTTCTGATTTCCGCACCTATTTACTTGCATGATGTCTGTGCAACTGAGTATCTGATCATCTCCTGCTTATTCATATTTTTCACTGCTCTGGACCATATCCTCCCTGAGCTCTTTCTTTAACCTAACAAAAGGACCTTTCATCACTACTTGGATGTGTAACCATACAACTTGTCTGAGAGGCGTTGTTGCTTACAGTGCTATTATATGACAGCGCATGATGCTTCCACACTTAGCTGGAAAGCTTGTCGAATGCCTCGTTGCCTTCCTGAAAATCACCTTTCTTCTGAGCAGCAGTGACAAATGGCCATCGCGAGGCCCACGGAGCAGGAGGAGAAACTGCAAAACTCAGTAGAAATTAATTTCCCAAAGTAACAGACTAAAAACACTCTTGCAAGGCTTAATATATTTCAGCTGCTGGCAGCGTTTCTGCCTCCCTTACAAGGCACCAGCAGCTGAAGCATTTCCCCGGTGCTGAGCTTGGAGCTGGTGCGCTTTGCTTCTGTGGCTCATGGAAAGGGCACAGCACACCCATCTTGGCAGAGACAGACTGTCCCTGCAAGCCCTTCCTCCAGGAGTGGGCAAACAATCCTGTGATCACATAGCCCCTTTGAGCAGCAGGGTTGTAGAAGAAATGGGACTGCCCTAAGGGACTGGGAGATGGCTTTGCCCCCCGTCCTGCTACCGGCCTGTGATGGAGTTTCTGTCATGTCTCTGCCCTGCCATGGGCGACCTTCACTTGCACTTGCAAGGCTGGGCTGCCATGCTTGCAAGGCATCCCTGAATTGGCAGGGGCCATCCTCAGAGCTGAGACTGATGTGGGTGAACCCGTGAGGGAGTAACAGCCCTCAGGGAGGGAGGAGATCTCTGCGTGTCCTCGTGGAGAAGGCACCGCTGGTTTTACCTGTGGGAACTCCCTCATTGCCCCTTCTGGTCGGTCTTGTTCTCTACTGCCAGAGCTGCCCTTGGAAGGAAGGCACCGGCTGCACTCCTGAGAAAAAAAAAAGGGGGGGGTAAGAAATAGGAAAAAAGTGCTTTTCCTGCACAGGGAGGTTCTCTCCTCCCAGGCACAGCGCTGAGGCATTGACTGCAGGGGACTATAAAATGGCGGTGCTCACCTCCCTCCATGGCTTCCCCCCTCGCTGGGGGCCAGAAGGAGACGTGTCATTTGCCACAACAGGACTGCTTTGGCAGGGTTAGGTGCCATGTCCTGCCCTCGCTCCCCACCATGCTCTCGGCACCCTCGTGCTGTCAGGCTGTGCCCATCCTCTTCATGGCTCCCTGTGTGGGGGTGTGCCAAGGGCCTCGTGCTGGGAGCTATGGGAAGGACCAGAAGTGGTGGGGTGGCTGGAGTAGCCATGAAGAAGCTCTTCCCCACAATGCAAACACAATAATATCACCTTGTTTCCTCTGGATGTTTAGTCCCTGTGTGTACCCCTGAGCAGGGACGAGGGGTGAGCCTGGCTCTCCACTGCAGCCCCTTGCAGGGTGCTGGGAGAGAAGTGGCTGTGAAATGGCCCCTGGAGAACACCTGGAGCTCAGGGTGCTGGGGAATCACCAGTGGCCACTCTTTGTTGGGTGAGAACAGCATCAGACAGGGCAGGTAGGCTCCATATTGCTGTCTGGAAGGTCTGACCCTCTGCTGCTCCTGGCGCTGCCCATATTTTGGGGTGCTTCTCCCACACCCTGGCCACAGGGTAACATTGTGCCTGCCCTGTTGCGCTTCCCCTGCACCCATGTAACCCTCTCCAAACTGGTCCCAAGCTGCAAGATGGCTCGATTTGTTGTCTCTTACTATTAGGTCTTTCAGCCATACTACAAATAAACCTCAGAGGGAAATCAATATTTCTCACCCTTAGCACATTGATTTACATCACCATGCTGATGATGGCTCCTGTAACAAATGCAAAAGGGCTTTTAAAGACTTGTTTGAATGCAAATATCCTCCACTTGCAAATACCGCAGCTTGGGGTGATGGGGAATATATGGTCCTGAACAAACTTGCAAGGGGCAGCGCAGGTTCACGCAGGGCTGGCTTTCGTGCTGCTGCGTGTGCCTTAGCAATGCAGCCCATAGTCTGGGAACAAGCAGCGAAACTGTGCGGTGCTGCCTCAGCGCGAGGGTTAAAATGGAGCTAGGATGGTGACACAGTGACAAGACATGACAATAACAAAATATATGTATAAATAATACTAGGGCCAAGGTTTCAACCTTGAAGCATTCCATTTCAAGAGAAGAGCGGAGCATAAAGTAGTAGTATGTGCCATACTGTGCTTTTGAGTTGCCTGTGTATTGGTGGCAGGCAGCTGGGTGCGTAGAGTCCGTGAGTGTGTCTGGGTAGCCTTAGTCAGCTGCTTACAATCCCAAAATATTGGCCTTTTAGCAAGAAGGGCTGCAGTGAAGCTCCCTGTGCAGGGTTGGTGCCAGGCAAGGGGAGAAGCTCCAGAAGTAGCTGGGATCAGGTGTGGGACCACAAAGACGAGCCCTGTCTCTGTGTCGGAGCAACATGCTTGATGCTTGCCTGTGCTCCAAAGCACTTCAGTGACCAGGAAGCCACCCAGGATGGTGACTCTGCCTATTCTTTGAATTGGCTATATAGAAAGTATAATCTGTGGTGCTGAGTTGCATGAAATCTAGTAACTGCTTAGTCACAGTAAACCTTTGCATTAATGGCTGCCTCTTCGTTTTGGAAAAATACAGCAGCTAGCTGGTCTGCCCCTTCGTATGCCGAAGCATCCACCAAAAGCACAACTCGAAGGCACCGGTCAGAGCAGGTGTAAGGGATTCACAAGATGCTGTTCTGCAAAGGTTTGCATGGCCCTGACAGAACAGCATCAGATGATCTGAGGAAGCAGCCAGAGAAAGCCCTGGCAGCACAGTCTTGAGAAAATGCTGAATGTGGCTTTTTGCTGGCTAAAGGGGGACTTGGAGCTCTCCTGCTGGTTTTTTCCTGGTATGTGAAGGGAAACAAGGCTTTGTACATAATTTGAAAGCAAACAGCACTGTGTCAGAGATTTCAGGCTCCACCAGTAATTATTTCTCCAGACTGGAATGACCCATGGGAGTCAGATTTTTAGCCAGCTCCTGCAGGCAGGCAGATAATATCATGAAATCTTCTTATCTGATGGAAGTGGGTATCACTCCCTGGACGTTACACTGATACACACCAGCAAGGAAGCTGACAAAAATAAGAAATGCAGCTTCCATTGGAGTTGAAGCTGAGCAGTATGTGAATTTAAATAGCAGCTTTTAGTTAGTTACTTAATATACCAAGTGCATCATTTTCCTGCCCCATTACTTCCACTGTAAAACAAATGAAACAAATGTGAAACTAATGAAGACTATGAATTAGAGGTTGGCGGGGGGGGAGGGGAAGTGCATTTTGAATGTTATGCAGTTTGGCTCAAACTGATTCCTTGTCTAAAAGGGTAGATCTGATAGTTCATAGATCTGCAGGGATTGCTGATACGTGCTATATAGTTGCTTTAAAGGTGTCAGCATTTCAGAGCTGTTGGGCTATACATCTGCATTGCTGCATTCTGTCTATGAGTTCCCATTAGGGCAGTTTGCAATATTTTCCAAGCTTCGTCTCCAGTAAAATTGCAGGTCCTTAGAGAAGAAGGTGCAGAGGAGAAAAATTTCTTATGTGTTTATACAGTATCTACCACCAAGGACTCCAATCCTAACTGAAGTCTTTGGGATACTGCCACAGTATAAATAATAAATCTTCCAAATGTTGCTGTTAAAAAGTCGTTTAGAAGATTGCACAGTGTTTGAGTCCTACTGTACTACTGGGGCAAGGGGTTTACTGTTGATTATTTCATAGGATAGCTGTTTGGCTGATAGTAAGAGCTGGGCATTCAGTGGTGTTAAGTTGCAATTATTCTCTTGAAGTCCTTAGGCTGGACCAGAGGTACAAAACCTAAACACAGGCCTGGACTTCCGCAGGCTCTAAGGCTGTGTTGGGTTGTGTGGCCTTGCTGGGTCTTTAAATGTGGAAATATAACCTGCTGGACTTGGAGAATCTTCTTAGGTTCAGCAGGAGAAGAGGGTTGGGGTAGCTCAGGACCTAATTCGCAGGCAGACTTATGAATGCATTTTAATGCTTTTTGTTCAATACGTAGAGTGTTTGCTCTTTGAAGGAAAAACAAATATTGTGAGAGATGGGATTTGTAATTACTGTTTGCAATTTGGATAAAATTGGCATCTTTGACTTGAATGATCCTCTATGTAAAGATCCTTTCACACACTGAACAGCATGATTTCCCATCAGTTCCGCAGAAAAAGCCCTGCGCAATCAGCCTGCATGGAGAACAGTGCTGAAGCAATGGTACTTCCCTTGGTCAGTTGGCTGGGTTTGTGCACATTTGATATGCCAGCCATAGTCTAGTTTTCATACTCAAAAAACTGTGGATTCTCCCAGCAAGTTGTTCTGCCTTGCCGCAGACCTGCTGTGCGTCTGCCTCTGTCCTCCAGCTCGGCTCTCAGTCCCAGCAAGTGCCTCAGAAAATGTAATGCTTAAAATAGCACAGTTGTATGTGTATCAATCCATACCGATTATATTTATAAGCTGCCACTGCTCCGGGCATGTACGAGGACAGACATGGCACTAAGAAATGAAAGGAAATGCCACAAAGGCTTTTATGCTTGCAAACACCTCGATGGTAACTTAGATCTTGGGAAATAGGCCAGGTTGGATGGGACTTTGAGCAACTTGGCTAGCGGAAGTTCTCCCTGCCCATGGCAGGGGGGTTGGAAGCGTGATCTGTAAGGTCCCTTCCAACCCAAACCATTCTATAATTCTAAGAAATGCGCTTCATAGGGCAGTGCAAGATTTCTCTGCACTGGCACCCGACCACATGATTTCTCTTCTGTATTCATAAAGAGCTGCTACTTCTCACATTTATTTTATTTCTAATTACAATGATTTATGATTGGGTTTTAATTAACTTCTCTTGTCTGCAGCCTACCTATATACTTAATAGATCCTCACAATCTAGGCCTAGCATGTTTGCGCTGGTGGAAATTGCACATGGAAATACTCTTGTAGCCACAAGCTTTAATTAATAAAGGAATAGATCCTCTAACTGAGCAGTTAATGAGGAAGACCTCTGCTTCTGTGTTACAGAGCAGGTGAATGACTTGTTCGAGGTCTCTTCTGAACCCTGGTCTCCCAATACCAAATCAATGCTGGGGTCCTCAGACTCCCATTCCCATGGGCTTGGTACACCATGTTTGTTGAATGCATCCTGCTGTCTGGGCAGGCTGGCTTTGTGGCTGCTGCTTTCCATCTTCGTGATGCTCAGCAGCTCTATTGAGACCTCAGATCTGACTTGATTTTGGAGAGTGCTGGGGCCCCACAGCAGATAGAGGAGAACAGAAAACTGCTGATAGTGCTGGACTGTTGGTTCCCTGTGAGGCTTCCATGCATTTCAGTCTGAGAGCTGACTTGCACTGCAGTCCTGGCTACAGAGATATATAACGCTTTATGAGTTAACTTTGATGTCACATCAGGCTTTTAGTTTAGTATGACAGTCCCTCAATTTTCTAATAAATTTGGGTCAACGCTGGTCTTTTGTGGGGTAATTAAGGTTGATCCATTCTGCAGGGCAAGCAGGAAGAAAATTCATTACTGTGTGGAAAGGTCAAAAAGGGCCAAGGTGGAGAAATATCTGTGTCCTGAGCACTGCTGTTTAGTGCTGCATCCTGATTGATCAGTGAACTATGTAAATGCTGAGCAGGTCAGGCTCTGCATTTTATAAAGTGTCAGATCTGATGAGGCTTTCTTTGAAAAGTTACCTTGCTTTGCTGCATGCTGCTGAGACAATAGGAAAATGGGATTTTTAAGCATTGTTCATTTTTAATTCATGGCAAATTCTTTTGATGATCTTTATGCAGCACTTGGTCTGCTGAGCATAGTGATTGTCTCTGTAAACAAAATACTTGCAACACAAATAAGACAACAAACAGTCTCCAACCCTTCTTACCCCTTTCACCCCCCACAGCACTAGGTGCTGTACAATGCTGTCACAGAGCAGGGAAGTGAGGGTTTCCTATGACTGTAAGCAACATAGCTGCTTTGTCATAGGATTTATTAGCTTGGGTTTAGGGTCAGGCAAGTTCCACTTCTCGTTCTGAAAATCAAAGGCCATAGAGGCTACAGTTTCACACTTCCTTGGGTGAGGACTTTCCTTGTTTTTTAAGGAAAGAAACCTGATCCAAAGCACAGTCTCCATCTTCTTTCCACCTGGGCTCCAGGATTCTGGGTAGAGTGGTGCCATGAATGCTACTGCCCTGCACAGGAATAGAAAACAGGGGCATCTTGTTAGCGCTCGTATGGCATTTGCAATCTGAAATCCCAGCAACGCTGGGAGGGGGAGATCTGCTATAAATACAGGGCTTTGTTTGTAAAGCTTTGACTTGCAGGATCATGCTTAAGTCCCATAGCCTGAGCACTCTGCTAGAACAAATTGCTCTGAGAGATCTTGGTGTTTTTCATTTTACTATGATTGGAGGGATGCCAAGTTTTTTTCATTCACTCGTAGAAAAAAACTTGTCTGACCTCAGGGCTTTACAAAGCACAATGAGCTAGAATCATCCAAGAATGAGACCTTCCTATGAAGCAAACTACATATTCATTTGTACAAATGAAGTGGGGACAGAATTCCTACTTGTGACATTAATAATTTTTGTGATAGGCTCTTCACTACTAGTTCCCATCAGTGCTAAAGCTGGGAAACTTTGTTTTGCACAATGAGAGAGGCAAGAAGTGGATCTCTAATTATGAATACTATTAGGGAGCAGAAGCAAAGCACCCAGGGCTGTTTTAAGTATCAAACAATGGAAATCATCATTCAGGCTCAGACAACACGTGTCTGTTACTGATATTAGAATTGTTAATGTAAACACATCACGGTTTTCTTTTGTGATAAGACTGTGCAAATAAAAGGAAAAGAATCATTTCAGAGAATGTTTGAAATTCTGGTTCCTCCAGGCAGAATTCTTCTGGTGGGCCCTGGCCTGCCTCTTGGGCACTGGTTGAAAGAGCGGAGCAGCAGGCTGCGAGAGGTACGCTGTGGCTGGTGGCCTTGCTATGAAGAACAAGGCATCTCTGATTCTAAGACAGGAGGTTGAGGCTCTCCTGGGACAAACAGCTTGGCTTGTACTGCTTCATGAAATGAAAACTAAGGAGAGAATGCGATTGCTGGCTACAAATAGAAGAGGAATAGAGAGTGGGAAGGAGAAGAGCTCTGTAACTGGCTAGTGAATCTGTAAGTCTGCCCAATGCTTTCCCATTGTATAAATTGATTTAATGAAAGATATTACTTCTCCCTGCAGACTTTGTTTTTATTTGAGTCTTAGACCATAACAACTACAGTACTTGTATGCTTGGCACTAGAGTGGAACACTTAGTCTAGTTGAGAATAAATTCAGTTTGATTGTGAGGAGGTTTCCAAGTAGGAGAGCTGCAGGCGTCTGGAAAAGGCTCACAGTAAATATAATGTAGGTAAGGCACCTGAAGTAGCCATGAATTGCCATAAATTGATTAATACCTGAAGGATTGCATGATGCGGGAGCACATGATAGCAGAGTTGTGATGGCTCAAGAGATCCTCTGCAATCCTTAGGGAATGTGAGCTGAGATAAAGAGACTGTGTAACATCAGTGAAGTGGGAAAAATCTGCATGAGGAACATCAGCAGATTTACTGTCCAATGGTTTCTGTTTAATTATTGATAATAATCCAAGTACTGCTTACTGTATCTTGTACTGTTTTTACAGTGTTTTCCTCTGTGTATTGAATGTCTGATTTTCTAAGAAACTATATGCCTTGGAGTTGTGTAAGAACAATGAATGTATTCATCAGCTTTTGTATAAAGCAGCTGTAAGAGCTCACTGAGGAGGGCTTCTGCAAAAAGCTGGGGGATGAAGGGGAATGTAATAGAATTATACATAAGATTGACACATCTATCTCATGTACTACGTGGGCTGTGTCATAAGGTTGGTTGTTTTGTTCTCTCTCTTTGCATGCTTAGAACACACAAAAGGATTTCAGGAATTGGGGCAATGCGCACAAACTGAAGCAGAGGAAGTTCCGTCTGAACACGAGGAAGAACTTCTTCCCTCTGAGGGTGATGGAGCACTGGAACAGGCTGCCCAGGGAGGTTGTGGAGTCTCCTTCTCTGGAGATATTCAAGACCCTCCTGGACAAGGTCCTGTGCAGCCTGCTGTAGGTGACCCTGCTTCGGCAGGAGGGTTGGACTAGATGACCCAGAGAGGTCTCTTCCATCCCCTACCATTCTGTGATTCTGTGAATTCCGTGTCCATATCTAAGATAAGATTTTGGCTCCTGCTTAGGCACTGTATGAAGGACCTGGGGTCTGGAATGGAGTGCTGTGCTCAGCACTTTCTCCTGAGGTCTGCCACAGAGAAAAGCCATTGCTCAGAGTCAGCCTAGAGCAATGGAGTGCAGATGGGTGCTGTGGTCCTCCTAGCTCCCCGATGCCTGCAGCGGGAGGACGACTGGCAGCAGGCATTTTGGGTAGTTCCAGTACTCAGGGAGTACAGTGTTTTGACTTTTGCAGCAGTGTCTGCAATAGGACTGGATGTGGGATGGCATGATGCAGGACCATTTTGCATAAAAATAATTTATCTGAATTGCCAAGCTTTTGCCCAGGATAAAGAACCAGAGAACATTACAATATTTCTGTAAGTTAGCCTCTGCTAGTGGAATCACTGGAAGTACAAGGTAAAACCCTCATCCATTCTCTGCGCTGCACTGCATCCTTGCTCTGTTTTGGTAAGAGGGAGTTTTCTTCTCTTAAGAAAGGAAATACTCCAGAGTGTCATATATGGTTCATTCTGATACAAAATACTTCATGCACATCTTGTGAAATTACAGGTCTAAATTCTTCCTTGAAATCTCATTTGAAGGGGCAGGCCATGATGGAGAGGCTGATAAAACAGAAGCTAACAGGGGATGGCAGACCTCACCACCTGAGCCTCTGCGGAGGCCTACGGGTGCTCAGAAGAACAAGCAAGCAAAACCCCTTCCCACGCGCTGCATGGGCCTGAACTCTGAACTTGGGCTGCTCGTTTTGGTAGCTTGACTGGGCTTTGGATCAACTCACGTGCATGGCAATGTATTCCCAGTAATTATACGGCAATAATCTTGTGAGCTACTGCTTACCAGCAGTAAGTAGGGAGCCACTGCAAGCAGCTGGGCGTGCACAGGATAATGTTTTACACGGCCATTAGTTATCATTCTTCTCCTGTTGTAAATGCATCTAAAAGGCATGATTTCCACTTAGAGTACATTGTAGAACCAGGTCAAACATGAGGAATGAATTTTTTACCTGCCCTGACAGATCCTATAGTTCGATCCTTGTGAAATTATCTGACTAGACGCAGTGCTCTTTGAAAGCAGAGTGTTAGCAACTATTTAGACAAAGAAGCAGACAGGTGTATTAAAACACAGTGAGAAGAATAGTTGCTTACTTTAGCCTTACAGACAAAATGAAACTAATGGGGAAAGTGTTACTTATTTGACTGTGAATGTGGGAATTATTACTAATTGCAAGAGTAATTTCTTGATAATGATGCTGTAATGATTCTTTCTATTACAAGTGGTAATGCTGTCATTACTACATTACTCAAACTCAAATCCATGGGGAAGCTCTGTAGGGTGAGCAGTGATTGAAAGTTCCACATTAAAATAATTACCCTAGATCTTAAATTTAGAATGTGCATGATATATATCTAATGTTCACTAGATTTCTTAAGGCTCCTCTTCCACAAATTTATTTCTCTTCTCTGCACTGGGCTCTGGTTATTTTGTTCTTTTTACGCTAGCTAATTGCTCAGGACATGTTTAAGGATGATATTCAGAAATAAGAGTGTTAGCATTGTTAGAATGTTGACAACCGGTAAATGAGAGGCTTATTTCTTATCTATAATATTGTGTAGGGAAAAATATATCATTCTTTATCCAGAGCTTTTCTGTTCCTGCTGCCTCTTTGAGACAGGATTTCAGCATCTTGGCTAAAATAAGCAGTGGCAATGCGAGCAATGTGGCATCGGTAGGTGGAACAAATGCTAATCCAGGTCTTGTTTTGGTTTTGAAGGCCCTGGTGAGAGGGCAGGGGATGTGAAGGACGGCGAGAGACCCCTTCTGTTTACAGGGTGGAAGGGAGAGCTATGGAGTCGGGCTTCCACACAGGCTTCTCTCTGCTTTTGTTCCTGTCTCACTAACCCAATGGCACTTCCAGAACTTCCTAAAGAAGGCAAGGCAAGCCCTTCCCCTGGGAAATACAGTTAATTCTCGCAGAGGTGAGGAGCCTGCCGGATCCGGTATTTTAACAAGTAGCTTCCATACTACTTAAGCGTCAGTTCTTTGACAGCCAGAATAAGACACGTGGCTGTCATGTACAGATATGCCTCAGACTAGGGAACATTGCTGAAATACAGTGAAAATAAGGTGCTTTCCTCTCCTAATAGTCTTTTTCTCTGTGGTATTCCTGGTAGCAGCTGGGAACTGAGCCACTGCTCTGCCCTACCCTTGGCTTGTCTTCCAATGGAAGGTTGTGCTGACATAAGTGCTAAACGCTCATGGTCAAGGATTGCTATTAACTTGTAGGAACAGTTCTGAACGAGGGTTTTGTTCTGGCTTTTCTTTACCAAATGAAGGGGGAGGAAGCCCCCAAACCATATTTGGTTAAGCTAACTGGATATAAATCGGGTTGTTATGGAAAAAACACAACTCTGAGGTGAAGGAGGAGTGGGAGCTGGACCTTCTCTTGCTTTGGAAGCACTTGCAGAGTTGCTAAGCTCCTTTTCTTCATGAGGTCCTGAACAAGGGCTGCTGGTTGGGACCACTGAGATGGGCTTGGGTCCCGTGTGAGGGTGATGGCTGGCCCAGCTGTGGACCCTAAGGACTGCTCCTTGATCTCTCATTGCTCTTAGACTCAGTGACAATCTGATTTCCTTTCTGAGCTTGTTCCAGTTAACTGAAGCTGGGGCCTTGTCAGGATTCTCCTCTGGCAGAAAATTGTCATCTTTGTTCTTCATACGTATTCTGCTTTGTAGAAGCACTCAGAATCTGTTTCCTTTTTAAGTATAATTTTGAACATATTAATGATATTGGCAATTACTCAAAGAAAAACATATAATCAATGCTTGTTAGTCTGTGAGGTGATAAATTTTAAAAATACAGTCTGTGCTCGCCTGGAATTTATTGCTTCAGGCAAGGTGATAGCTTCAGCAGTGCCATTTCCAAAGACTGTGCTGTGCATTTATTTTCTCATTAGCATCTAGTTTCTATTGTATATTTTGAACAAAGGTAACCTTGGAGTAGGAACACATTCCTTTCTGTCAGGAAGAACTTGTGATGCTGTTTCAAAGGTGTATGCATGATTGAGCAGCAATACATCACAAGAAACTCTGCAAAGAAGATAATTCTCTGTGGGCTGTAGCAGAAGAGAAGAAAAATCCTTTTTTTTTTTTTTTTTTTTAGATTACCATACTTTGTGTGTGGGGGAGGGTTAATTTATGTGTGTTGTGACAAGCTCTCTCAGATGGCGAGTAGACTGTTTGTCAACTCATAACTATCATCCTCCAAAATAGCCAAGATTCAATGATTTGCATTTTAGTAGGTTTAGATAAAAATTTATATTCCTTTTTAAATGAGGGTGTTGTCAGTGCAAATTCTTTAAAAAAAAAAAAATCCAGACTGATTTTAGTAGTTTGAAACAGTGACTCTTAACTTTTCACTGCAGCATCCACTGTATAGTGTGAAACCCTTGGTGTATTGCTAGCATTTAAAACACGTTTAGGATGCGTACAGTCAGCAAGGAGCTGGAAGTCCATAGCAGCCACGTTTCTGAGGATGGAGGAGACAACGTGCTGGGGAAGTGAGGGAGGGGAAGGCAACCTTGTGGCCCAGCATTGAGCTGGGCCCTGGAGGAAAGGGATGTTTGTGGCAGAGGGATAAGGCTATGTGACCAAGGATGGGTCACTGAATTTGTGCTGGTCTGCTTCTGTGTTGCTTGACTGTCTTGTTCGTTTGGATTGCAGCTGCCTTGGCTTGGGGATGTCACTGTAAATGATGCTGTAGAAGACCAATAGTTTTGCCTAGCTTGTGTTTATCTGGGGCCTGGCACACTGAGTCCAATGTCACAGTCTCTCTGCAAAATAAATAATAAATGGTGACTTGTCCATCAATAAATAGCAGTGGGAAACCTCTTGGGTGCTCCTGTTTTGAAAGCATCTGCATTCCAGCAGCACCTCAGAACGTTGGACCCTGCCCAAGAAGGTAATTTGGAGTGGTCCCCTCGGTAGCTTGGAGCAGAGCTGGAGTAGTAACCACTGCTCAGCACAGGGAAGACCCGTTCACATCCCCAGAAACCACAGAGCATGGTTAGAACAGGTAAGGGGAAAAACACTGGTGGCAGAGCCAGGTATCGACCAGGATGCTAATCCCACTACTCTCATTTCGTAAAGCATGAGCTGACATCTTTAACTGCTGTGCTCAACCTCAGACCCGCCTGCTCCAGCAGAACTGTGCTCCTACGCCTGAGGGGAGCGCTGACTCGGGAGTGGCTTCGGCTAAAAACCCACCGCTAGCTGTAAAACCTCCCAGGTCTGGAAAGTTCTTTAGTGTAGGGGCAGCTGTCTCAAA
Organism: Opisthocomus hoazin; assembly: GCF_030867145.1. NCBI lineage: Eukaryota > Metazoa > Chordata > Aves > Opisthocomiformes > Opisthocomidae > Opisthocomus > Opisthocomus hoazin. Next base: position 5,675,271 of record NC_134435.1, on the reverse strand, counting down.
CACTGCCAGGATTTTGACTGAATGTGCTATTGCTGCAGCAGACAGTGCCATCCGCACCAGTGTGCTGGGTGCACCCGCAGTGGCCACGTGTAGATTAGCAGAGCTGTCCCAGCAAAGCCGAGAGAAGAACAGATGATCAACTGTGAGGGGCAAGGGGGAATAATATTTCTTCAGTCTGCTGTTCTTGCTGGATTTTAATCACAGCTGAGGTGGCTCTATCCATGCCGAGAACGCTGTGTGCAGAGCGTTAGGCCTAGTACAAACAAGCTGCTCGGGCTCATCCTGCTGCAAAGTGAGAGCGGTGCCTGGGGAATTCCAGAGCTATTAAAGGGCTGCACCAGCCAAAGCAGCTGGATCGTGGCTTCCAGCTCTCGGTACAAGAGAGCTGTGGTGTTGGCCCTTGCTCTTGTGTTTTTATGATGATGGAGACAGAACAGGGAACTGACATCCTGCAGTTTCTCACTTTCGGGATTTTTCTGTGAAAACAAGTTTGAATCCTCAGCGTTCCTAGGGGACAGGAGTCCCAAGGACTGGCTTCAGTGGAGAATGGGGCCGTGCCAGGTCGATCCTAAAGCACAAACCTCTATAAGAGGAGTTATTGGTTTAAGGGTAAACTTCTGACATGGGGCACTGTATAATCACAACACAAGAAGACGGCCCTTGGCTCGTCAAGCATTAGCTCTGTAGTCAGCTACAGCCTGCCGTGGCTTGGAAGATCATATTAAACCAAAGTCTATTTCTAATCATAAAACTTGATGTTTTTTGAATAATACCAACTTTTTAATGTGTTTGAAAGTGCCTCGAGTTTGTAATAATGATAAAATGCAAAGAATCATCCAAATTTTTTCTGTTTACTTCTATAATATAAACAGCTTTATTCAGTAGTTCCTGCACGGGGTATGCAAGATTTTTAACTGACAACAGAAATCCACATATGGCTCGGAAAATTTGTTGGCGTGCTGTTGTGTGAAGTTTGTTAAAGCTGTATGATAGACATCTTGTTATTAAAAAAAAAATCATTTTCCTTTCAAATTTATTCTGTGGTTTGAAATCTGAGTTTTAAAAGCTAATTGGACAAGGCCAAGGATATAATTAGGTTTATACTTATGCAGAATAGTCTTCCAGGACTATTCTGTAAAAGAACTCTGAGCCTGAAATTGAAGTTTGTCAGAATATCACAACTGGGGGTAAAAAAATTTGCCATTGGCTCTAAGTGACAATTTCAGTTGTACAAGGAGGTTCTCAGTATCTAAAGCAGAGATGATCTGGTGCCATTATTTACCATCCACCTTGTCAAGCCTTCTTCCTCTATCCTCTCCTGGGGGTGACGCAAAATCATCAGACCTCCTGGGGAACTCTGTAGGACTAAGAAGGTTAAACCAACGTTGGGTCACTCACTGAAGGCTGCTGGTTCATAGCTGTTAACAAGTGCATTCAGTAGTCATATTCCTTCCGACCATCAAATCAATTGCATCTTGAAGAGGACAAAATTGTTCATTTAGGAAATAACAATCTTCACAAGCAGCTCAAACATTTGATTCATTTTTTAGGGAATTCAAATTCCTTTTCCTTTGCACAAAAAAAATTTCAAAGGAACAGCTTCCAGTCTTCTTGCACTTGTTTCCTTCTAAAGTCAAAGGTGAACAAAAGCTTGCTGAAGGCATCCTGCAAAAACAAAACCAGTCAAATCAGGCCAAGTTGGTTTTTTGGCCTTTAGATGTGTAACAACTTTATGATTTCTGCATAGTAGCTTATTTTTGCCATTTAGACGTGTGCAGCATGCACAAACATGACTCACTGTGCTTATTTAACCCTTGTTTTAAAAATCCAAAGAGGATGTTTTCTCCTTAAAGAACAACAAATGTGAAATGCAGAGCAGAAAACAGACTTCATTTACTCAGTGACTTCATTTCTTCTTTCCAAAATCTTTGTGCTTTAGGCCTGTAAGTGGAAAACCAGTACGAACGTTACACATTGAAGACTTCAAATATGGGTAACCAGGCAGAAAGGTTCCCTTCCTCAAAGATTAATAAAGATTATTCAAATGGTATCTTACAAGTTTGGTAGCAGAATTGCTTCTTGTCTTTGTTAATTCCTGAGTAGGATAAAGATACATGAAATTAAGGAGAAAGAAAAGATGGGCCACAAAGGACTGCCTGAAACCTCTAAACGCAGATCACGTCTGAACATGCTGATGATGGTTAGGCTCAGCCTGTGCATTTTCTGTGGGCATTCCCAAAAAGGAACTGCCTCTAAAACCTATGTGGCTTACCAGGTCTCTGCCATTAGGGAGAAAGCTTAATGTGATGCAAATATACCACATTTACAACCAATACATTGCTCACATCCAGTTTACTGCTTGTACTGCAAACGTTGCTGGAACTGAAAACAATCTGGTGTCTTGAGGTTTCCAAAGTCTGGTCAGTAATGAGTTAACACTTCTAAATGTGGTCCCACCTCCTTAGTGTCAAGGAGCTTCTGTCCTAAAGGTTGTAGCTCTGTGTGCATGAAATGGGGGGGGGTTCTGCCTGTAGTTTGACTACCTCCCACTGATCCCCCACACCAACCACAGCTGTATGTCAGTTCTCAGGTCATTCATCTTACCTCCAGGTTTGTTAACTGTCCACAGGTTTCTGGATATTGTGCTTTCCTGCCTTTGCCTGGATCATTTCATGGCTGAGATATGTCTGGGCTCCACAAATGTTATTTCACTCAACTTTGGACTTGTTGCTGCCTTGCCCACCTATGCTATAACTTGTTAGGCCTCCCCTTACGCTTTTACCTGCCTCGCTGTTATCGCACATCAAAGATACGTGTCAGGTCCTGACCAAATATGAGGCACGCTCCGGCGTATTTCTCTGAAGTGCCGGGGGCCGAGTTCTCCCCTCGGCCTCTGTGCACGGCTCCGCTTTGATCTGGCAGGAGCTGTGTGCGCAGGCACCTGGGCGAGTGGATCAGCTTACCTGCGGTTTGCCTCTGCTCCCTCCCAGTTCTCCCGGGAAGCAGCAGCTTTTGCAGTGTGAACAAGACATTTGAAAGCTGCTGTTGTCAAAAGGCTCCTCCTAATTCCATAACACAGATCTTGCATGTTAAAGAAGTTGTCCCTTGCTAGGCACACGCTATCTTTTAGCATGTGGAGGTATCAACCGATGGTAGTATGCCCTGTTGGTAATATCTATACGCATGGGTAATCAGAGTTAATCTCTGTCCTGAAGAATTTGTAGCCGGAACTTGTCTGAAAGACTCGTAGGGAACTTCTTGCATGTGAGTTTTCCAGTTGTCAAATCTGAATCGTTTTGTGGAAGTGACCCAAGCTCCCAGACTCCTAACAGAGCATACAAATGCCTGAATGGCCACCATCTCCTACTTACCTGGAAGCCACAGCCTGTCCAAAATCCCATAAGAACTGAATAACTAATGTAGGGTTTCAATTCCATGAGAAGTCAGCAGGTCTTGGCTAAAAAAGATCCTGCAAATTCTGTTTGTTTATGGAAACCAAAGTCTGGTTTGCTATGAAGTTCTATTTATTGTCTAATAGAAAAGGTGGAAGAAATATGCGTCTGAGAGCGAACAGACTAAATGACTTCTCTGGAGTCCCACATGTACTCCAGGGCAGAAGCTGAATTCAACTTACAGCTCCTGAATATTAGCAGGGCCTCAACCACAGAATGATCTTTGTCTGGTTAATGTTAACATAACCTCAGATAAATGCTGGCTGACTTAAACCCCTGAAAATAAAAGCAAATCTCTAGCTCAAAAATGAAATATAATGCTGGAATCACTTCAGCACCAATGAATTATTAATATTAACCATTTAAAGAAAAATGTCAATAGTTTAGAGGAGTAGCTTTTTAAAAAGTGTTTTCAAAGGACAAATATTTATATTCATGTGGAATTTTTTCCTTAGCCTTTCAATAACCAGACTGCAAGGAATTATCTCTGAGAAAGCTGCTTTGACTCTTACTCTGAAGCCTTTACCTGTAATTTGCTAATGAATTTCAGCTTAAGTGCAGTTAAAATGTGAGAGTTTGACTAGGGAATGGATTGAAAGTAATAATTTTCCTTCTTCCTGTTCCCTCTCTAGGCACTTGTTAAGAAGTTTTTGAATGCACTGAAGTGTTAAGAAACTGAGAGCTTGTGAGAATAGCAGAGGGACTGATGTTTGAGGGGAGGCAAAGAAGAAAGTGAGGAAGGAATCTGAAGAAATTTCCTTTCTAGGGAAGATTAAAAGCATTTCAGTTTGAGGAAGAATAAATGTCCTTTCAGATCTTCCTGTTGCATGCTTTAAAATCAAATGAGCTAGAAAATTTGTTTGGCTGCTTCTGTGAGCATCGGTCTTTTATGTCTGCCTCGGGACACCGGACCTGGTGTGCATGTGCCCAGGCTAATTGCACTGGTAATGGTCTCACTGCAGCAACTGGATCCAGAATCTGATGGATATTTAGGAATAATGGATGCATTCATAGGGACTGGGATTGGCTAAAACCAGGATGAAGTCTTCAAATATCTAGTTTGCAGCTGGTGATTCATTCAATTTTGATAAGGACATTTTGCATGAAAAAGGCTTCTCTTTCCTCAATAATTCATCAACTTCTATTTTTATTGCTCAATAGCTATTGCTCAGCTCTGGTTAGATATCTTCATGGCTGGCTGCTCCTAGTGCTTCTGGTTTTTAATATCACATATCCTACGCAGTCTTCGCAAATGCTGTAACCTGTGGGATCAAATCAACTTAAAATAAGAAGGGCAAAGGCAGCCAGCTCTAAAGCAAGAGCAGCATCTTTGTCATGGTGCTTGCTGGCTTGGGTGGAGGGTCAGTTCACGCCACGTCTGTCTCTAGGAGCATATGGCCAGGGTTCACAGGGCACAGACCTGGGGTGAAGCAGTCCACAGGAACGGAGCCTGCAGTTCACACATCACAGCAGCTGCAGGGGTGAGGAGAGACATCAGCTGCAAGTATTCGCTGCTGTTCGTCTCAAACAAGAAGCGGTTGGTTTGCCTACCAAGACACATGCAAGGGCAAGTGACTGGGATGTCTCTGTGTGCGTTTGCCACATGGGAAAGGACTGGGGCAGGTTCTCCATGGGTCAGACCCACTGGTGCTAAATAGGACAGGACTGCTTGGCCTCTTCCCTATTCCCTTCTGATGCTGTATCTGATGCTGCTTGGGCCCTGCCTTGGAGCTGAGTCCATTTGTTAATGCAGCAGAAAATTAATCTCCCAAAAAGAAAAGGACTTTTTTGCTGAATTGCCCCCCTGAGTTGGCTCAGCACAGGGTCCGACGAATGTCAGAGCTGAAGCAAGGCAGAGAGCAGGATTTCCGATTCCAGTGTTGCTGTCTCGGCTCTGCTGTGTAACTCCACTCGCAGCAGTTGTTGCCTGCCCCGGGAAGTAGCATTTACAAGGAATATTTATCTAGTGTGAAATGTCTTGAGTTTTAGGAGGTTATTACAGGTTAACAGGATGATCTGTGGAGCAGATAACCTGTGCTGGGAGCAGATCTGACCTGACTCTCTGGGAGGGTGGTACTATACCTCTTATTTTTGCAAAAGTGAGCTAATCCATGTGCAAAACTAGTTTTGTTTCATGATTTACAGGCATGGAGATTGAAAGCATTCAATTCGATTACGTGTGATTAAAGACATGTTTGCTGCTAATCAGTATGGATTAGGAGGATAGGTTTAAGAGTTTAATGCTGAAGGGGACTTAAAAATATTTGTGAAGTACAGACTTAGTTGTTCACTCAGCTGTAAGCCTTTGGGATCCTGAGAAGCCCAAGTTTCATTTTGCAACAGCGTACAGATGGGGAAAGTATGTTTACAGATGCGTTCTGTTCTGTGGAAGGGACTTAGTGGGAATGTTTGCCTTGGACTTTTAGTACTAGTCAAACATAGTTCTGGTTTAGCTTGGATTTTAAGCAAGAGATTTGCACCAATTCTACTCTTGTTTGAAATTCAAGGTTTACTTGTACCTGTGCTAATACAAATTGAGCTAATGTTGCTGAAGCCCTGCACAGAATGTGGAGATGCAGCAGGCACTGGGACTGAGCTGAGCTCCCGTCCCACCCCAGCCTGTGTGAACATACCACGTATGGGTGTAACAAACTGTGCTGGGGTGGCCCATTGCTGTGACTGTCGCACCCAGCCAGCCAAAAATGATGTCTGGTAACAATTTTGAATCCAAGCCCTCAAATGAAGATACCCTGAGCTCTTAACAGAACTCTGCAAAACCCTGGTTGCTTGGCTGACATGCACCTTGATAGGCAGATTTCCAGAAATCCAGGGAATTAAACAATAGCCTGGTATGGATTAGTGTTGCTGGCTTTTCAAATCATGGTTGTATATTTTAAGGACTGGAATAAGCCATTTATATTATCCAGCCTGACTTGTATAAGATCATAGAGTTTTTCTGCCTTACATTCTAACTGAGATAAAATATGTCTTTTAGATATAAGGACCAATCTGTCACATCCCCCAAACAGGTTGTTCACCTAAAAGTTGTCCTTAGTCTTAGAAGTGCATGTAATGGCGCTGCTGCCTCTAAATCACATTGGCAAGTTTGAATAATCTCTTCAGTGGGCTTTGATGTTCAGCCTAATGTGCTAAATGGAACCTGGACACTGAGAAGCTGGATTGCCCAAGTAGAGCATATAGGTGTCCTGATTTGAACCTTGACTATAACTTGTGTTCTTCACCTTAAAAATCCAAACAAACCCCCCCCAGACCAACCATATTGCCAGCTTGTTTACACATCTCAGCTAGTCCCAATATGGTTGCTACGGTGCTGCTAACGCAAACGTGTGGATTAGGAGTAGTAATTTTCTGCTACTGCTTTTCCGGCTGAGCAATAAAATAATCCAAGTTGGCCTGCAAACAAGTACTTATTAGCACGCAACTGAAAATAGCTTTATCAAAGTTCTTATTTAAAACAAATCCATCCGTAGCCTTAAATTTGAAAGCCTATTCATTGGCAAAACTCATTAGCTTTTTCAGTTTGTTAAATATTCGCAAGTCTGAACTCGCATCCACAGAAAGGACCATCAAAACGCGGAGTTTTAATACAGCCTTAGGAGAGGTGGAAGTCCTCCTCTCTCTTGTTAATGTCTTTCCAGCACTGTTTTGCATCCTTATGACTCCGGGGAACATAGTCTGCAAAGTACATGATTAGTATTATCATTATGATTTCAGAAGCCATTCTGCTACACCATGTAATAATTCATTTTCCACCATTGTGCACACCAATATTACAGTCTGAGCTATAAGCTAGACCCTGGCACTTGCACAACAGGGGAAGAGAAGCCAGAAACTAGCAATAACCATTGTGTACGCTTTTTTCCCACTCATGACTTTTGTACTTAGTAAAGCTAAACAGGCCCACGGAGTAGAACTACAGTCCTGCCATAGGCTTGGCAGCCTGGGCAAAATAAGGCTGTTCTGTTACTCCAAGGCGTTTTGGTTTGTTTATGGTTTTCTGTGGGTTTGTAAGACAATCTCATATTTTCCTGCAGGCACCATTTCAATTTTGAGGGAAAATCATGACCAATGTTGGATTTCTGTTTAATGAGATTGCTCCAGGTAGAAGCTGCTCTCTGGTAATTAAAACACTCACTTGGACTCAAACTTACAGTACTGTCTGGAAGCAGGAGAGCAGCAGCCCCTTGGTGTGGCTGCAAGAGGGAGGCTGATGTTGAGAGGAAGGTGCAGCTTCGCGGCAGAAAGAAGTTCATTGAACCTTTACTCCTTTAATCCCTGCTTTCTCGGTCTCCCTGTACAGCCACCTCACGTATGACGAGAGGATGGCTGTGATGTCAGCTGACAGAGTGTCACGAGGGGCTCTGGCTGCTCGTAATCCCCAGGCACAAACTGGAGACCTAGCCTCCATTTCCCAAACAGGGAGGAATGTTTTCATTACTATGTTAATTCAATCTATCCTGTAATAGTGATACTTTAATTGCTCCTCTGTTTTCCACAGACATAATCCAATTCCCTTTGGCCTCCTAGTTTATCCACACGTTAATTGGGTTATTGCCTTGTAAAACAGAAGGGCAAATACATCGCTTAAATTTTATCACAGACAATAAATAAGCATGACTGGGACTTTTAAAATGCCCTAATACAATTAGGTGTCGGGATCCCAGGAATTTCAGTGGGATCTGGGTGCCTTCCTGCATCACACCTACTTGGAAATCCCCATCCCAGACGCATAAGGAAAACTGTATTTCTTTACCGTATATGGAGCACTTCAGAGTTTCTCCTTTTCAACTTGAATTCCCAATTCTACAGTCTTTAATCTCATAAATCTGCTTTTGATTTAATCTAGTAAAATTCCTTTTGATTTCCTCAATTAAGTATTGTGGGGTCAAAGCCTTTGAAGTACAGTATTTATACTTTGAAAGCTTCAAAGTATAAAAAAAGGCAGAGACAGGGCTTTGCAGACTGGTAATGGGACACCCAGCTTCTCACGTTCAGGACTGCAGTCTCCGTCAAAAGTGACTTCACACTTCCTCAAACTTGTGGCTGCAGGACTGGTGTCTGTACCCCAAAATCTGATGGGGTTGCTGAGTAACAGCAAACTCGGAAACCTCTGAGGCTTTCCCATCTCCCCATGCCAGCCTGTTGTGGAATGGTCCTTATGCATGGCCAGGTCTGTGCTGGTTATCCAGCTCGCAGACACCTCTGAGCCCCTCCTGTTTCATGGGCCCTTTTTTCATGTGAACTTTCATTGCCTGTGTCAAGGAACACTGGACCAGGATAGCAGCATTGGAAGTAGCTGGAAAAAAAAAAACAAGTGGACCATCAAAAATGGCCCTAACTGATTTTCATTTGAGCAGTGCAGGGGAACACCAGGACTAAGCATGCTGGGGAGATCTCAGCTTCTTCGTGGCTGTTGCAAGCACCTCTCTTATTGGCATGGTCAGAAATACCCTTGATTTGTCATCAGAACTGTGCACCCTGCGATTCCTCCAGCTGCCCTTTCTTGGAGACAACGCGTTGCAGCAGAAAGGGAGACGGCTGTTACAGCCTTCCAAAAGTTTCTAGTGACACCAGTGTTGGGTGACAATGAACAAAGAGCCACCGTTGCTACGAAGCCTTCATAAAGGAAACCCATGTGCTGAACTAAGCCCTCTGTTGTTGCTTATTTGGGATGTGACTCAACCAGCGTGAAAGCCAATAGTGCATGATCAAAGGGTGAATGCTAATGATAAGAATATTATATAAGGTCATGGGATATCTCTTCCTTACCAGCAAAGAAATTCTAATCACACCCTAACCAAATCGTGTCTGTGTAGTGGCAATGATCTATTTTCTTTAAGCTAGCAAAGGAGAAATAAGAATTGCCAAAGCAACGCACACGTTGTACTCTCTCTTCCTATAAAACATAGAGTAAATAAAACTGACAGGGATCGTTTTGCTTTGAGTGGTTTTCAGATAAAAACACTTTCCACCCAACCTAATGTAGCATTGGTATTATTATCGCCAGGGAAAAGCATACATTTTGTAGAACATTACAGGAGTTGTTAAAATTGAAACTAGAAGTAAGTTACAAGTGGTTTGAGAGAGCTGGGGGCAGGCACTCCTCCAGTGTAGCTTGAGCAGGGACTGAAGACCCAGCGCTGAGCTTCACTGGAACCCGTGGCAAACCCAAAGCAGGATGTGTGTAAACGCAGTGCTAGAGTATTGTGATAGTTTCTCTTGATCTGTAATGTATTGTAGCACATGGTAAACCTTTGTGTGTTAGAGAATAAACAAGTCTCTCATACTAAAGGCTAAGGGATGTGCTAGGAAGGTGTACTGCTCTGCATCTGTCTCATGAAGAGTCTCAGCACCTCCTCTCAGAGGCTGATGTTGGCTGCCATAAGATGTCGGTTTGCTTAAACCATGAAAACCCAAACCAAAGAGAGAATTGGGTTTGGTCCAAAATTTTTTTCTATATTGGAATCTTTCTCATTTCCAGTAATTCATGGATTTAGAGTCGGCAACTTTTGCCAAGATGTGAATTTGGGCTTTTCAGGAAGTACCACTCTCCAAACTTCAACAGACTGAGGGATAACGAGCATGCTGGTCCGCTTGGGTGCTTCAGGGATCTAGGCAAAGTGTTTGCTATTCCCTTTGACTCTTCCATGAGGAGAATAAGCCCTACTGCTGGCTGGGCTTCCACATCACTGTTGAGCAAAAATTATTGTATCTGGAAAGTTTCTCATGTGAGAATGTAGAGATTTGCTGTTCTAGATGGGTTAATCAGAGTCTCTGAAGGGGCTGGATTCTCCGTCAGTTACAGATAAACTGTACCTTTGCGATATGGTAGATTTTCCAAACAAGCTGAGAGCTTTATTTGCAGTGTCTCTAACCTGTTACACTAAGTTGGCTATGACTGTTGTAAGCATTACCTTAAAAATTGCATACAAATCTTTTGTTGTTGTCTGCAGTTTTTCCATTTCCAGGAAACACCTTTAACACCTTTTAGTCTGGGTAATTTAAACAATCAAAATTCTGCAGTGAGGAATGTGCCATCCAGCTGTGATTGTGCAAAGTATTGATGTTTCCCTTCTCCCCTCCAGGGAAATTCAAGGAGTTACAGTCTGGTTTCACTTCAGCTGGGGCTCCCAAAGCTCGCTTTATCCATGTACCACCATTACCGTTCCTGGCTGTAGGTGTTCAGCTGCGGGCACGTACAGAGGGAAGCGTTCAGCTGTCGGGGTTGGATTCATGGATGACAGCTTGGGAGCACCTGAACTAGCCTGGCCCCAGCACAATGCCCGACCGAGTGGAGTTGTGCCAGCATGTCTGGGAGCACAGGCTGAGCCTTTCAAAGGCATCGCTATTCCTGCCAGAGTCTTCACAGTGCGTTTGCCGCTGCTCAGCTGCACGCGGAACCAGCCAGCTTGTAGGACCGAGTGGTGAGTTTTCCCCTGGGGAAACTTCCCTGCCATTTCATTTGGAAAATAATAAACATGAAACATGGAGATTTGCTCTGTAGCGGTGGGTTTGGAAGAGAAGGAAATGACTGCAGCAGTGCTGTGTTAAATGCTTGCTGCCACAGGGAAAGGGATGCTGCAGCTGCTAAATTTGAGGTGGATTAAAACTCCCTGGTAGTACAGGGCAGAGCATTTTCATTTGGAGCTTGGAGTCCGTCCAAAACAGAAATGCAAAAATACAGATCAGGCTGTGGTTCTGACAACTGCTCAATCCTGTCCTCCCGTCCCTTCTCCCTGTACAAAAAAACAACACAACTTTGGGTCTCGACCCTTTGGTCTTGTTTTTCATTTTGGCTGAGCACTCATTTCAGGTAAATGCTGTCAGAAAATCTTGTTCTATTTCTTGACAACTTAAAAGCCAGGGATTCATTTTATGAGATTTCTTTTTTTTTTCATTGCAGATTTCGGAGTTTAGGTGAAGGGCCAGGACATGCTTGTTGGGGTTTTTTGGTTACACAAATATCTTACATAAGGTCTTTTATAGTCTCATATTCTTTATTGGTTGTTGGCTTTTTTAATACCATTCAGGATTTATTAGCTGTGTATACGGAAAACACCCTAAAATCTGATAATCTGCAATATCTTTACTCAGGCTGTTGAGTTGATTGCACTTTACAAGACTTTGTGATATCTTAAGTACTTCATTGAAGCTGCAGCTGTAATAAGATTATTGCTAGGTTATTGGCATTGAATATAACAGTAGCCGCAAGGTTTTAAAATAGTTGCACACATAAGAAATGGGATAAAATGGATCACTGATTATGCTGGAGTTTATTCACCATTATTTAAGACAACACTGTGCCCAGATGAACTGGGAAAACTGTGATCATTTTGCTGGTAAGAAGCTGAGCTCCCATCAGTTTTGCACCAACAGAATCAGGCTCACGGAAGTAGCCTGAGATAGGGAAATGAAAGTATCATTTAGGTTGGTAGCTGATCTGGCTCTCTCATGGAAGTGGGAAGTGGACTACAAATTCAAAGAGGCAGAGGAAGCATCAATTTCCTCAAAGTGCTTCCCAAATGACCAAGGAGTTACGAGGATTGGGCACTTTCCCCCGGTGATTTTTCTGGTCTGCTCTTTGAGATGCGTTATCTTGGCTTTGTTCTCCGTAGAAGACCTATGTGGATTAAATGGTCTAAAAGCTTCAAGATCAGCAAGAAATTAGCAAGCACAGATGGGAAATTGAGTCCTGTCACTAACTTTGAACAGGCAGTGTAAGATCTCAGGGATAAATGAGAAGGGTTAAGGAAAATGTGGTGCTTAAAGGACTTTATTACATACTTTCTGTAGCACTGATTTTGATTAATAGCTCTCTAATGCTAGAAGCACCATATCTAGATCAGAGGAAGCTCCACACACTGGAGCTATGCGAGGTCCCCAGAGCTCAGTCCAACGGGCACAATCATAAGATAATTCATGTGGTGATAAAAAATGGGATGGCAGAAATGGTGAAGACGGCAAAAGTGTTAAAAATGCAGGTATCTGCTATCTGTTAGATCTGTTGCAGTTAGGATCAGCCGTGGTGTATGCTGTGTATTCAGAGGTGTTATTCTGGGTTGTTACCCGGGTACATCTGGATGGAGTTGAGTCTGGGATCCTGAAATGGTGACTATGATGAGATTGAGCTACTCCTTTGTGTGCCATGACACTATTTGCCCAGCCCAGAAAGACCTTCTGAGGCTGAGAGGTTATTTGAGTCCTAGGGATGAACAGACTGTAACTTTGCCATCTACACTTGCTCTGTCACTCTGAAAAATCAGCCGTTTGGCTGGCGCAAGATGTGAATTTCCCTTTCGTACCAGCTGGTGCAATGCAAGATTCAGGACTGTTATAACAGGAGAGATCTGTGAAGGTGGCAATAGCAGTTGAAACTTTATCAGTTTTTTCAGGCTTCTAGGTGAATGAATTGTAGGCTCTGTTTATGACCTTGAACGGAAGATGACCACTTTCTTTAATGCCTCAGCATAAGTCTTACCCGGACTTTGAGAAAAGTGTTATTCTGTTTCGGAGCAGAGCGAGCCCAGGGTTGTGATGCTGAGAAGTCATGCAAGCCAAATCCAGCTCTGCTTTCCCTGGCCACAGTCAGCCCAACTCCTGTGAGATTAATGAGCCAAATTCTGATCTTGGTTAGATTTGTGGAGTTGTCCCATGTTCATTCTGAATAAATCGGTCTTACCCTGTGCAGGAAAGCCAGCTAGGTTTTGGTCCCAATTAAGTCAATGGGAATGTTGCCATTGACTGCAGTTGGTTTGGGTTTCATTTGTGGTTGAGAGCTTTCAGTTTAACTTCACTATTTCCTACTGGAGAATGCAATACTGTCCCAAACCTGAAATAAATACTTGGCATCCTCTAAAGTAGGCAGGTCTTATCTAAAGGTGCATTGCATTTCCCATAAAGACTGCTGCAATATTTGGTTGGCCAGGATGCTTCCCTTTCATACTGAATCAACGGCTCTAATTAAGCATGATGACAAAATATGAGGACTTCTATGTAATTATGGCAATGGCACCACCTGCCTCTAATTAAGCTGCCAAAACATTTGGTATAAAATGGTGCAATGAATAAGAAAAAAAATCATATCCAATATTTTGGCAACGCAACAAGAGGCTAGCTTTCCTCACATAATTAGCTTTAACAAAGTGTTGTTAATCTGATTTCTAATTAATAGACTATTTAATCTTATAGCCGTTTGACAAGACACTGAGCTGCCTCTGGTTTAAGTTGCCACTAACAAAGCTAAGATTTCTAACAGTTTTAAAGGATATACTTTCACGAGAAACATTAGATTTTCTTATTATTTTCATTGTTCTTCATGAGAGCCCCAAAGGTTACATTCTCTAAATTCACTGAACTTTAAAGCTTTTCATTACATAGGAAGCCAGAGGAAAAGCTATTTTTTTTCCTCTTCCTAATTCCTAGTACGGAGAAGTCACTGGTATGACTAATTGGAGGGAGGAGGGGTGCCCAGAAACCTTACAAGCTCTGCACATATTATTGCTGCTGGTCGGCTGGCAGAAGGTACTGGTACTGTGGGCTGCTGCGATGCCCTAGGCTGTTTGGTGGCTAATGATGTCCCCGTAGGAGCACTTCTCGGTTGGATTTAGTGGCAATGAGGAGGGCAATATCATCTGTAACAACAGCAAAGCAATCCAACCGCTTTTTCAGGACCTGTGTGGCCATTTGGGTTTCAGAGCTGTTAATGTAACCTGGCATGTTAAATCAGACATGATTAACACTGTAAAAGAGCCAAGCATACCAACAGTACAGATGGGTGGCAGATAACGCAAGCAGCCGTGGCTGAGCGGTGTAAAACTGCTGATCAAACCACGTTAATGTATGGGATTTACATTTCTGAAAATCAGCATTTGAATATACCAGGATGAAAACATGCAACTGTGTATTCACTGGAGGTGCCAAACCTTTAAAAACAAGTTTTCAGCAGCTTGCTTGTGTCCTGCCCTGGCTACCTTAGATTTTCTTTGGGCATGATTTTTCCACTGCCTTGTGCCCCCGTAAGAACTGGTGACTCCACAAAGTGGCTGTACATAGTTTCTGCCAGCCATGGTGTTTTATGTCTGTTCTCTTGTCCTGTTGGGTCTCCTTCCCGAAGCAGTGTCTGGGCTAGATCGCTTCCATTCCAGATGCAAAGTCTTGACGAGCTTTAAAATTCAGAGGAATTTCAAGAAAGTCTGAGTACTTAGCAGCTCTTGGCTATTTGTAAAGATGAGCGTTCATTCAAAAGATTTGTTTAAATTTTCTCAGCCTGATGTAATGATAATGGCAGTGTTATTTTATCTGGTATATTGCTGGCACAGAGGTGAGATTTTAGCTTTTGAGAAAAGGCTTCCTGGTGCAGTTCCCTGCTCTGACGGCACGGATTTGATAGCACAAACTATATTCCCTTTGTAGGTTAGACAGCCTTTATATCTGTGTGCCCACATGCCCTGCAGAGGTGGGTGCAGAATTCCATTTGTTATCTCCGGGCTCCCTTTGTGCAAGCAGTAGGTTGGTTATGTAGTAAGCCCTAACAGATTCGCTAAATAAAAATTTAGTTGTACCATGACCCGCCAGGCAAGAGGAAGCAGTGTAAGACCACCTCCAGATTCCACCTGCTCTCAACACTTGGGGCACGCAGTGTCCTCAATAAATGCTTTCTGTACAGCTGCACGAGGAGAAAAAAACAAGGGTCAGAGGTCTTGCTTCATGCTGATAGGGTGCATGGATCAAAACCCCAACGTGGTGAGCATCCCACGCGATCTGCTGAAGCAGCGGGAATGCCCGGCTACTCACCGCGCACTGGGACTCCAGCTGACAGCGAAAGCCAGGATCTCTATTAATTCCCAAGTCTTGTCAATACACTGCCCTGCTACTCCGAAACAACAGCAACCCTTAGGTGACCCCACCTTGCTCACACGCTGGACTGGCAGATGAAATGCTTATGATTTTTTTTTCCCCCTCCAGTCTCTATCTTATTTACCAAATATCTTTTCAGATGCAGATTTGGGAATACTCTGTGTTTACTTTTAAGTGCACTTGGTAAGATTTGCTTTCTAAAGAGCTGATCCAAGAACCAAATGAATGAGCTCCTGAGCTGGTCTATAGAAGGAGATGGCCAGGGTCAGTTTAATGTTTTCGATGATTAAAGTAGACACTGCTGAGTAAATACAGGGAGGAATTATATATTATTTGAGTAGCTGCTAATTACGGTGAGCTCTTCCTGACTGTGCTTGCTTGATAAAAGATGAAAGTCAGATCCCTCGAAATTCTCATATTTGGTTCCTTTGGAGAAAACGGTCTAGTAAATACAACAAGTATTACTGCTTTAGTTTATATCATGCTTCTTTTGCATGCTAATCCAAAGTTCCCCTGAGATAATTTGACAAGAAGGCCATTAATGCAAATTTAAGCGTGACCTAGAAAGGATTTATTTTCATGTATCACATTGATTCTCTGCTATTGTTATTTGTTTTTCTTTGTTTTAAACTGCCTGGTGTTTCAAGGTTGCATTTTCTTCTTTTTCTTTCCTCCTTTGTTTTTTTTATTTTAAATCTCATGACCATAGTAGCGTAATCCACCTCAATGCTTTCAAAAAAAATGCTCAAGTAAGATAGGAAAATGTTGTGCTAGGTATAGTCTGGAAAAACTGTCTTTGTAGGCAATTAGGAAGAGTTGACTTTCATTTCTTTTACTGGAGACCTTGTGTGCAAATTTACATTGTGGGTACCTGAACTTTGCCAACAGATGTGGTCTCAAAGCCCTCCGTTGTCCAACCATGCCAACTGGCCAGCAGCATTAAGTAAATACTAACAAACTCAAAACTATTGCGTATAGCAGGATCAAATATTCTTTTTTCAATTGCTCACTTTCGTTTCTGTAATTTCTAGGCATACCACAATTTTGAGGGGCTCTAGCTCTAACATTCCTGCAAGATATCTAATGCAGAAACAAGCAAGGAACAAAACCAAACACTTGAGAATCTCAACATTTCTGAGTTTGGCTATACATCAGAAAGAATAAAAAGGTCCCAGTTACCCACCTCCCTGTAGCCCTTTGCAGGTCACTTCAGGGCTCTTACTATTTTTGTAAGATAATATATATGGAAATAAAGCATGTAATCTTTCCCAAAGCAGTCTCAGAGTTCTCTGCTATCTCCTTTCCCTAAACCCTTGAAAAATACTCCATTGCTCATAGTCAGGAGAAATAAACCTAGCTGGTTTCCAGTTAAGATGTGGCCTGTTCGTAGGTGTTGGTAAAAACCTCTCTGTCTAAGCCTGTGTGGTTTTTTCCCCTCTGGACTGCTAATGGTGGAAGAAAGACGGCTGCTTTCCTTTCAGCTCCCGAGTGTGCTGGGAGGTTATTGCTGATGGTGGCACCGAGAGCGCATGCAAGGCCGTGCACACAGTTCCCTTCTGGGTTAGTTAATATTTTCCCCTTCCAGGTCGATACGTCTGCTTTACATTCGGCTGACGAGAATGCAAAATACTTCCTCGTGTGGTGCAATGGGGACGGCGAGCAGTCCCGAGGCGGAGGGAAGTTAAATGACTTGAGGTTACGGAGTAATTGCAGCAAAGGCGAATCGAGGTGCGAGTCCCGCTGGAGCCAGTGCTCCCGCTCCTGCCCTGCCCGGGGAGCCGTGCCGGGAGCGATGCCGCCGGGCAGCGAGCCCTCGCTGACGCCGTGCCAGCTTCTGCTGCCGGAAAACGCATCCGGCATCCAGCCCGCTTGACCCCCCGTCTGAGTAACTTGTTTTGCCATTTGTCACTGCCAAATGTTTCTTTCTTCTGCCGCAGTCACTTGGTTTGCCACTCATTTGACTCCCTGCATAATTAACTTTGCCAGCCAATTGACTCGCCGTGTAATTATCTTTGCCAGTCACTTTGGTCTCTGCATGTTAATCACGGTGTCTAACGGGCCTCGGGGCAGGCTGCAGCAGGTGCCGGCCAGCCCTCGCACCCACCCGGCACTGCCTGGCATCGGGGCAGAGCCCGAGGCAGACAGGACCTCGC
Source organism: Opisthocomus hoazin (assembly GCF_030867145.1). Lineage (NCBI taxonomy): Eukaryota > Metazoa > Chordata > Aves > Opisthocomiformes > Opisthocomidae > Opisthocomus > Opisthocomus hoazin. Next base: position 5,657,789 of record NC_134435.1, on the reverse strand, counting down.
TGGGCTGGGAGCACAGCATGGCCAGGACAGCTGCAGGGACACGCTGCCGCTTGCCGTTTCTCTTCCCTGACCCCTCCAGCCCTGCCCCTCCTCGTTTAATTGCTCTCATTTCATATCGCCTCTGCCCGCCTTTGTCGGCCGCTCTGATAAGCTTCCCCGTGTGCTTTGCCGCACTCTGGTTGCGCAGATTAGCCCTTCGCTCCCCGAACGACCTGCAAGGCATCCACAAATTCTTTGTTCAGCTCCAACTGGGGGGCTGTTTTTGCAGGATGCCTTGGAAAAAATATCCGTCTTAGAGTGACAAGTGTGAAGAGCAGTTGCAGACAGTTTATACATCCTCCTCATGGAAAATAAACCTGTTAGTGTACGCCATATGCTCCAAAGAAGTGGCTCTCGGCCACGCAGCTGAAGCACTAGAGCCTTTCCTCCACTCTTTGTCTGCTCATCTATTTGTCTTCAAAGCAGGAGCCCCTTCCAGCTGACACTTCTCCTTCTGCCCTGTTTGCCAAATAGCTGTGGACTTTGTAAACAACGTAGACAAAAGGTTTGGTTGTTGTCGGGAATAAATAACGTAATGCCTAGATTTATCATCTAATCGCAGAATAATGTACTTTGGAAAATGATCTTGCCTGCCTGCCATTCGGAGAGGTTTGGTTTTCTCCCTTGGTGCCCTTTGCCTTTAAAATCTCTCTGTGATTTGCCTGTGCTTTGTTCTGCCCCTTCTGCCCAGCTTCAGTCTGGACGCTGCATTGCTTAATCAAATTCTGTACAACTTTATTCCCTGTCGGACAAACTTCAGCTCTAAAAACGCAATCCAGCACCAAAACCAAACAGACTTCCAATCTCATTTTCCCTGACAGTGTTTCCTAGTTTGCCTGGACAGATAAAATCCATTACTGGGATTTTGGCCTCTCTGTATCCTTTCATATTGACTGGTTATTTCATAGTCCAGTTCCTTTCCTTTCTTAGAGGATCTATAACAAATTCTTGTGAAGAGCCTTTCAGAATCCGCTCCCATTGCTCAATGTTTTCCATCTGTATGTAACCAACAATGTCTCGCAGATCTTATTTTTCTGAAGCATCAAGACAGATAAATCCCCAAATGCATTTCTGAGACACAAAGGCTCAAGTCAATACTGTGCAATCAGGTGTGCTGCTGTTATCTCACCTAACTTTGGTTGAGGTAGCTCCTCAAACAGGAGCTTTCCAGCTTTGGCAGTCAGTGTGGGACTAACGGGAGGGGCTTTTGCCCCGCTGCACAGCCCTGCTCGGAGCTCGCTCGGGGACCTCGACACGGTGCACCACGGGGTATGACCGCCGTGAGGAGTCTGCTTCTGGCAAGGGGAGGCAAGTGTGCCCCCTCCTCCCAACTCATCTTTTGGTCTCCAGCTTTCACATTCCCTGACACATTCCTTGGAGAGCCTGAATTATTGCTGGTAGGGGTTTTTGTTTTGCAAGAGCACAAGTTCTTTGGCTGACTAACGCACAGACAAATCATCTGTCCTGGCTTGGTCTTCCCATAACTTCCGCATAACAAAAGGAAAAGGAGTGATCACATCTCAGCTGTCCTGCGCTCTCACGCCCGCGTTTCAGTCTGCGGCAAGATACGGTTACTCTGCTGGGAACAGATCTGAAGTTCACAATCTGGAGTTTTTCTTCTGAGGTTTAATGATTTTTTTTTTTTCTTCAGAAAAAATGAGTTCATGTGTGAAGTATGACTGCTGTTTATTTTGATGTTTTTTTCCTGAGGCGTCTCTGCTCTGCCTCTCCTGACAGCTTTGAGCTGCAGTCGACCCCCTCAGAAGTGCACCGAGAGCTGGCTCGGACTGGTGCGGACAGTGCGGCTGCTGAAATTCGATTTCAGCACAGGAAGTGACATGACTGGAGCAAATTCCTCAGCTTGACATTTAAGAGCAAATATAACATCGTTGGTGGTTTGGCTGCGGCTGCTGTTGTTTTGGACTGGGCTTGGGTCAGTGGGAAACAGCAGCAGAGGGGATGTACTGACGCAGCCTCGTGTTGCCTGCCCAGCCGGGGAGAATTTGGGGGACAAGGGGACAACTTTGCGTTTTCCCCAGGTCAGTCCCTACCTTTGCGGATCTACAAACTCAAGGCTCCATGCACAGGGAACTCCAGCAGAAAGGAGGAAAGAAACAGCCCTTGCAATGAGTTCTGGCTAAAGATTAACCTTGCTGACTAATTTAATGCTGGGAATGAGAAATGTTAAAACAAATATACTAAAGGACTGGGCTGTATTCTTCTTTTCCATCTGCTGATGGAGGGCTTTGTTGCCACCTGTCTGGGCCAGCATCTTTGGATATTAAACAAACCCAGTCTCCTTCTGTGAGACAGTACAGAGAAGTTAATGCAGCTCTATTAGAAAAGCCTACAGCAGAAAGCAAGCCAATAATAACTTTGAGAGCGTGTCCTTCAAGTTCTATTTCACACCCACCTAGTACACGGAGATAACAATGTTTACTATCACTTTGTAAGTATAACTCTCCAGATGACTAAATCAGAAAGTAATGAAATGCAGCTGCCTGCTGTATTTCTGTTTTCTCTTTTATTTACTCATCTTTCTGTAAAAGAGCCCAGAGTCTGTGATCCTCTCCTCTGGGAAAGGCAGGAGTTGGGTTCCCCTCAGGGGCAAGCCTGGCGTGTGGGTCTGGCTGCCCTGCTGCGAGCTGGGGAGACGCGGGGGCACGGGCTGCCGCTGCCAGGGGATTTCGGCTCCAGTGATGGAGTAGGTTGGGTTCAGGACTCCCAGTTTCGCCTCTTCGCTGTTGTCTGAACCTCTGGAATGTTATTCTAGGCAAAAATGCTCCCCAAAGCGGTCTCACAGCGGGGATACGAAAAGGGGCAGAGGTCATTGTGAGCTCAGGTCTGCCGTGTTGGGTCCAAACTCCATTGCTCCACATTCAGTGCAAGACAAAGAGCTGACCTGCAGCGATGGCTGATTGTCAGAACCAAGGGAGGAAAAAAAGAGACAACAGTGGAGGAAGGAGGGACAGGGATGCTGTCAGAAACTGTTGGCCTTTTAAGACCTCCTTTAAAGTCTCTCTATTATTGCAAAGATGAGCTTGCTATAAACTCCCGAATGGACAGACAGAGTCTGAGATGCAAGAGAATGGGCCTAAGACAGTTTTCTATTATCTGGGAGATTTCTGTCTTAATAGAAGCTTTCAGAGCCAGCATGAGAGTTGAGCTTTAAAATTACGCTCCCATAGGAACAGAGTGTGTCCTGACGGAAAAAGCAAATAAATTGTGTTTTGCAACATGATATTGGATACACACGGTATTATTCTGCTGGTTCCCGAGTCACACAGACTCCATCACTGACACCGAGCCTAAACATCTTCTGTGGCAAAAACAAAAATCCCTTTCTGCTCTCACTAGGAAAGTGCTTTGTTCTACAGGGTAATACCTGGGCAAGGTGGCTGTTCTGTTCATCTTGCAAAGCTCTGCAGAGAGTTTTCTTCTCCTGTGTGCTGCTGAGCCCTTTCTAGTCTTGTGCACACATTTTTCTTTTAGTTTTTCTTTTTACCGGTATCTATTATCTCAACCTGTAAGTGTGAAATGAAGATTTACGTAATTTGAACCACTTAAAACTAATTAAAGTAAACTGTCACCTTCCAGGTTGGGCTGAAATGGAGACCGGTCCATGCCCCAATACATACACATACACCCCCCCCCCCCATCCTGCTCGTCACACAGCAACAAATCCTCACGTCAGGTTCACCAAAGCTTTTCTACCCCGCGCTCCCTCGTCCTGTGATTTCAGTCGTTGGAACAGAACTCTTTCCACATTCAAACCCATGGTTTACAAACTAGATTTTGTACTTTCAGTCTTGCCACCACATTATTTACTTTACTACTTTCTTTACTCACCACTTCTGGGTGGCGTCTCCTTTGGGGATGTTAGCCACAGCTTCCATTATTGGCTGCACCGTTTATCATAATTCCACGTTATTTCTTTTTCTGCCAATGGCAATCACATGAGAGCAATGGATTATTTACCTCTGTTCAGTTTAACTATGATTTATATATTTCAGCCCAGCTTAATAGTTCTTACATTAACAGTCCATTTCTGTTTGAAGATTTTAATTGGATGTGTGTTCCAATAATTTGTACAATATTTATTCTTCTGCCAAAAAACAGGATTCAATAAAGAGCCTGCCTTCATGTTTTACAGGTTTTTAAAGAGAAAGAATCTAATGAACAATTTTTGGTGTTGTTTTTTTAAATCTGCTATTAAGGGAATGTAATTACTTTTCACCTTGTCTTCTGTTTGTTTTTTGCATTCCACTTCTCCTGCGCTTGGGGTATGAATCATGCTTTATTTCATGACTGCAGAGCAGGCATGGGTGTGCTGCTGATTCTGTGTCTGGTCTATATTTTTGCTAGAGACACTCAGCTGCTACAAATCAACAAAGGACTCAATGAAGCCAAGTTGGTTTAGATGAGCAAAGGATGTGACCTTTGATCTTCTGCAAGAGAAAGCTCTTGACCCTACCCCTTTGAAAAATCTGATTTAAAACAAAAAGTACACGACTGCCAGTCAAACACATACTGTTCTTCTTTTGGGTGAAGGTTTGCTCTTGCAGGCTTTTTTCTCCTCCTAGGAATGCAGTTGATAGAATTCAGATAAAAACATGATACCTAAGAAAGACCCTTCAGCAAAAATGTTTGTCCGATGGTGTTAGAACTTGCCCCTGGATAATGAGCGAGATCCACCTTTATAATTCACTTGCGACTCTCACGCAATTAAGCAGCCAATTCCAGCATTCACTGAAACTTACTGACGATTATCAGCCTGTATCTGCTCCTGCTGACAATCAGTTTTACACTGGTGGAGCAGAATGGGCTTGGGCCCATCTCTTGCAGGTTACCTGCCCACGTTCGCTACTTCCTTTCAAACATTGAGCTGTATCTCTTATGCAAGAACTTTGTAGGCTCAGCTGAGCTTCCCCTTGAACCTCCTCTCTAATTAACAACTGCTTCAAGTTCTTATCAGCAGATTAACATACTGCAGAACCATTCTGCATTTCCATGGCTTCCAAGCCACGTAGAAACATGGCTTCTGTCATCCTGCCACAACCTTGGCATTACTCAGCATGTCAGCTGAAGTCTTAGAAGTTTTCCAGACCTTTTAATCTTAACTCCTTGCTTAATATTTTTCCCTTCAAGCAGATGTCATTCCACCCACAGACACTTTGCCCCATGGGGATCTAAAGCAAGTTGTGTTGAGTAAAGACCCATTTCACACATGGAGGAAAACACAAGAAAGATAAGGACTCTAAATATAAACCTCCATTTAGAAGGACAATAACCCCCGTGCTTAAATCCATTCCTGTTGTAATTATTGATGTTATGAGAGCTATGGAAACTACAGCCTTATTCGTACTTGATGTTGTACAAATATATGATGAGGAGAAAGTGTTGTATCCTGAGACTGCCTAGAAATATGAGAATAAAGTCAACAGGGCAATGCAAGCAACAGGCAGGAGTATGGGAAACTTGACAAAACCTTTATCTACAGAGGGATTCACTGGCCAAAACAAATTACCTGTTGAACACTGCTGTGATTTCTGTGGGTATTGTGGCACATCCTCAGCCCAAAGCACGTATTTAAGTCTAATTAAAGAAATTAAAGTTCAGCACGTGCTTCAGTACTTTGCTGCCACCAGCCATTTTAACGCTGGACGGAGATGAGCTAAAGAACGTGTTTGGTATCAGTAAAATTCCTTAGCGGCTCCCAAATCGGGTACGTTCTGTCCAGCCAGAAGAACTGAAGCCCCTTTCTGTACTGTGATTTTCAACTCTGATTAAACCATCTCAATATACATTCCTGAGGCCACTGATGTAATAGATTCCTTCCAGAGAAAACACTGCGTGAAGCGACACTGCCAGGAAAAGGGAGCCCTCACACTTGGTGCCTGTATTTATTGTAAATATCCTGACTGAAGTCTTTGTGTGGTAGTTTGAGAAGAAGCTTGTTGTTGTCACCCTCCTCAACTGCACCATTGTCCAAGTCTGGAAAGAGCTTGGGATCTCATCTGTGGTGAAAAAAATCCATCTTAGAAAAAGAGACTAAATACTGTAAGGGCAATAGTAGCTTGAAAATGGGTTTACAGTGAGAAAGTAAGTTTCCTGGAGATCTTGGCAAAATAATCTTCATCAACAAAGGACTCTTAAATGCTATGGGATTTTAGCCTTTTTTTTTTTTCTGTAATAGTAGGTTCAATACCTCAATGCTCATTTCCCAAAAGCGACAGTCTCCCTGACCCTGTGGTCGCGACATGACCCTCAGCCCCTTGCTTCAAACATTCAGCAGCTTTCTGTGGAAGGAGCCAGCTCACCTCACTCTTCAGAATTTCCCAGAAGCAGCAAGGGGAGTTTTGCAGCTGAGCAGGAGAAAACTCTTGAGTGTTTGTGCTAGGCGCTCTACCATGGCCGTACCACAGCCTGGAGAGCTCTTCTGCTGGAATCAACAAGCTCCTTGTCTCAGTACTCCAAATGTGCAAAGCTCCTTTATGAATTAAGAAGCTAAAATACATACAAAAGAAGCAGCCAGTCTGTTGGCATACTAATAGCATTAAACATCATTCTACTGTTAAGCACCAAAGATACTGAGCTTGGACCAGAGTGTCACGTAAAATGAGGGTTGAGGACAGGGCTTGGTCCCACCATGAGGAGCTCAGCCATTGTCCCTGGGATCAAGTGGTGATGCTGCTCTGGGGATGATAACCCCTGTGGTGGCTGTGGACCAGCTGCACCTGCCCTGTGAGTGCTGACAGGCCTCACCTGGCAAAAATTGTCACAATGCTAATGAAGAACACAGCTATTGATCAAAACTGAGAGTGGAATATCAGTGAAATCACAGGGCTTACTGGGTGTGCCTTTCAATTTTTGATAAATCCCTCAGTGAAAACACAGGCAATGTGTCACCACAGGTACCTTCCTAATTAAACTGAGAACATAGCACATCTATTTCTCAACGTCCAGTACTCTTTCTCCTGGGTGCAATTCACAGTGCTGGGTTTGATCTACGAGCTCCTTGTGCGGCTTGGTGAACGGCAGCCTTGGAGCGTGCTCCTTCCTCCTCCAGCCACTCCAGCAGCAGAGACCGAGAGGATGCTGCGACCTTGACTTCCTGAAGCCAAACTGCTGAGAGGGATCTTCCCAGTTCTGTCTTACTGGAATTAACTCCCCTGTTGAGCCAATAAAATGTGTATGTTGAAGTGAACACAGAGTATGACACTAAGCAGCGTGAGTGAGAATCAAGTGGGTGCGGATCTATTTTAACTAAGGAAACCAAGCTGGTGACTGTCAGAGGACACCTTTCCTTTCACAAAAAAGTATGCAGTGAGTCAACTGCTGATGAAAAAAGCATACTTTTTTTTCTTTCTATCTGAGAATGACATCTATACGTCAAATGATGATGAGTGACAACCCTACCCTTCCTTCTGCAGGCTGTGGGCAACGTAGGAAAAGTGACTTGGCTGCCTAGAGCGACAGAAGTGATGAAGATGTGGAACGTGTGAGGACCGGAGGCCTCTTCTCTCTGGATTCCTTACATGGCGTTTTATAGATTCTACCGTCGCCTTCCCTGGCCCGTGGGAGATGGGTTACGATGTGGCAGAGAACGGTGCCAACGCACAGCCTGGAGAAGCTAAGGGGCTGCACCTCTGTGTGCTAATACCAAAAGTCCTTTCGTAGGAAGGCAGAAATAAGGATGGACTGGGAGACCAACTCAAAAATATTCTTGGGTTTTTGTGGGTTTGTGATGTTTCTTCATTCTCCCAGGTGTCTCATTAAAAATGAATGAAAATGAGACAATTAGCTGCTACTGAGAATTTACAATGCTGCTGCATCAAAGTACTTTGGAATACTTACTAAATAACAGCTGAGTAATTGGTACCTACCCATACCGCCTGTCACAAAGACAATGGACAAGGCGAGGGTCCTGGAGAGAGATGGTCTTTACTGAAGAAAGGAAATGAATGTTTAAACAGGCTAATTATAAACAACATATATAAATTAATATGATTATCAGTAGCTTGACTGGCTTTTTTTTCTTTTTTCTTTTTTTTTCCCCTTGCTTCCTTCCATACAGTTTTCTTCTGGTTGGCTGTAGAATGGGTTCCCTGGTGATCAAATAAGAAAAGGCAGAAATAACGTTCCTTTCACAAACCCACGGTCAAAAGGCCCTTGTGCTTCTTAAAAATGGAAAATGTGGACACATTTCATCTGGAAACCACTGCCTGACAGTGGTTGCAGGATCACAGAATCACAGAATGTTTGGGGTTGGAAGGGACCTCTGTGGGTCATCTAGTCCAGCCCCCTGCCAAAGCAGGGTCACCTACAGCAGGCTGCACAGGACCGCCTCCACACAGGTCTTGAATATCTCCTGAGAAGGATGGTTGCAGCTTCTTCCACACGTGCCCTCTAACCTTGCTTCTTCTCCTGTTACTTCTTGAGCAGAATTGAGGTCTTGACTACCGTGAAGACCAAAATTATGAAGCCCAACAGTTCCTATGTCAAACCTACAGCGCATGCACCGCCAGCCCTCTTGCGTGCGGTGCACCCCCATCCTGGACGGGCTCCCCCTCGGGAACATGCGTGTCTGATCCCTGCGGGCAGAGCCACCAGCCCGGGCTGCGGGGAGCCTGCCAGCCCTCCGCTTTGAGCTGAGATTTACTGAGTTCCCATGTGCGCAGCACGGCACGGCTGCTCCTGCCTCCCCAGCTCTCTGCTGCTGGGTGGCAGGGTTTCACCCCAGCAAACGGGGAAAGAAACAGGCAAAGCAGTACAGCGGGAGAGAATTTCCCATCAACTTTTTTTCACAGGCTACATTTTTATTTGAGACTTTACCAACTCCAGTTTTCATAGCAATGCATTTTTCCTCTGACAAGTGCTTATTTCATTTCTTATAGTTGTCTAAATAGTTATCACACTGCTAATGTTTCCAGCCAGAAATTATGTGCCAGATCCAGACCTTCCAGTAATTTGTGTATGTAAATTCAGATTATTATTATGTTCACATGTAATACTACAGGTAAGAAAATCAAAGAGCAGATACAAATTATCTGCATAAAAATCTGCATAAAATATTCACATACGGAAACCTAATTTTTTTTGTTTATATAAATGTCTGAACATGTAAGATCTATCAATCAATCTCACTCACAGCCATTCAGCTCAGAATAGTGTCATATTTATTGTGTGAGTCCTAACATCATCTTCCAGTAGTTCGTAAAATATGACCCCTGTGAGGAGCTGATCGGAATTCAGAACTGTACGACCATTTGGTTGCTACTGTGGGTCTAAAATGTCTTTTTCTTTTTTTTCCCTGCTATGAATTTTTCTCCTTTAACAGTCAACTAAACTACAGTGATCTGGGAATCAGCAGCTGAGGACTGTTGAGCACTGCAGGATGCTTAATGCAGTTAGTAAAGTTAATAAAATGTTGGACAGGTGCCTCATACCGGGGGGAAAGAGGCCATTGTTCTTATTTGCTCGGGATCAAACAGTTCTGTTTCCTGGCATCTTTTAAGAAAGCATTTACTCTTAAAATGGAATGAAATAAAGAACGAAACTAATGAGTGACCTGTTATTTGTTGAATTCTACAGTAAGGTTCCCTGTTTTCTACGTCCAGGAGAACAGCTTCAGGAAGCAAGACGTACCTCCTTGCCAAGGGGCACAGAAACAAAAGGTGCACTGAAGTGGGCAAAACCTGAAGAAGATTCCCTGGAATATCGCAGGAACAAGCTGAAGCCAGCTCTGAACCTTTAATAACGAGTGGAGAACGGGAAAAATAACAGAAGCCATAGAGGAGTAAGTGTGCTGTTCCTGCTCTGTTTGACAAAGCTGATCCTTGGAAATCACACACTAACCAGCATCATACCTGAAAAGATGGTGGAAAAACCGAGTCAATGAGAGACAGCTGAAAACTACTGATCTCTGGAACTGGGGGGAGGAGAAGACTCCTGCTGAAAGGTCCATGAAGTGTAAGGAAAACAAGGATGCTGCCAATAAGGTAAGTGTGTGAGTCTACTTGTATCTTCAGTCAAGCACCCACAGACTGGAGGACTCCCCCATTTAGGGTGAATGTTTTCCTGCATCTGTCCTTGAGCAAAAACTAAACGAGGTAATTCTCTGAAGTTATTTCTGTGTTGGTTTTAGAGGGAGATTGGGAAATCTCAGTGAGACCCTGTAATTATAGAATCATAGAACCATGAAGGTTGGAAAAGACCTCCAAGATCATCAAGTCCAACCGTCAACCCATCACCACCATGCCTACCAGGTCTTTAAAATAAAAAAGTTAACATTTAAAGAAAGGACCTTAAGAGAAAAACTGCGGAGTCAGTCTCTCAGGCTGCCTGTCCTCTGGTTCAAGCCATGTGGTTCTGGGTTGTGCTGATTTTGTGTTTCCCTCACCTCTTCTGTGTTTACATCCTTCTAGAAAAGATTCTTCCATGGCTGAAGTGAAACTGGAGGAAAGGATAGGCTTAGCTTCTTCATCCCTGTCCTTCCTCCTTAGCCATCTGCTGCAGCATCGTCTGTGCCTGGGGAAATGCATACAGCTGTCTGAAATCGCACCTTCCCCGTGCCTTCACTCGTGGGGGATCCCAGCTGGATCGAGGACAGAAAGCAGGCGTATGAAAAACAGTGGCTGGAAGACACAGCATCACTTCCATCCCTGTGATCACGTAGGCTTCCCTGTCTTCTGAGCAGCCCTGGGGTTATTAGAGGGTGAGCAAAACCCCGAAGGCGCCCCATCGAAGGCAAACCAAGGGTGCCCCACGCCACGCACAGCTTGTGAACCCCCCCGAAATCTGCAGAGCACAGCCGCAAAACCAAGGAGCGTTTGACTGTCCCCGCTGAGGAACAGACAGAGGGCTGGGGGCCGTGCACGCAGCTCAGCCCGTCTCTCGCTGGCTTCCAGCCGGGCCTGCGGACCCGCCCTCTTGGAGCCAAGCTTGCCTGGCTGGAGGGCTAGTTTGTTCCAGGGGAAAAACGGGCACAGGGACAGGCTTGGAGCATGGGCCTGAGGCCAGAATCAACGCTGACGCAGCCCCAGACTTTGGGTGGAGCTACCCCTTTACCCTCTGCATAGGTACAACACGATTCTCAGTTCACGGGTCACCACTGGTCGGCATAAAACGGGAGCGTGACTGCTTGTGGGCTTGGGCTGAGAAGCTGGTCGTCGCTTGGAAGGACTGTAGCCACTTGCCTTCACTTAAAAGCAGTTGATAGAAGGCGGGGGCTGCGATCCCGGACTGTGCAAGGGCAGTGGGCAGGGCATGCTCTCGTTTGGGGGTGGGGGGAGCTCACTTCCAACCTGCATTTTGTGCTAACAGGCGGGAATGCCCAACCCCTGAGACACTGCCCGTGCTGACATACGGAGAGAGGTACAGAAGTGCAGCCTGCCTGCTGCTCCCTTCCGCAGCCCTGGCCTAGAATTCCCTAATCCTGCTTATCTCGAATATTTACACTCCTCACAGAGTGTCAGCAGGCATGGCACGGCCGCGGCCGCGTTTCGGCTTTGAGTCATCAGGTGAAAGCAGTCTGGTCCGGGGCTTGTAGCGACTAGAAATCATTACTCTGTGTTGGCTGCTTGTCCTCCACAAGATGAATTTGCAGGCTCGATCCATTTTCCCCACATACACGCATGAGACACCCACACATCTGGCTTGTATTAGCGTGTCCTCATCGGTGATTTGTCCGAAGACAAACCAGGCTTGGGGGAGAACTGGAGTGGTTTAACTGGCCGCGGCTCACCTGGCCCGCAGAGAGCCCAGGAGGGCTGCCAGCCTCACTCACCTGGCCGGGACATCGTCCTGCCTTCCCAGCCCGAAGCGGTGATGCCCAAAATCCGCGATAACCTTTCCGTTTATGCCGCTGGGATGTCGCGTCCTCCCTTCCCACCCTGAAGCGGTGATCAGATGCCCCTTCCCAAAATCTGCGATAACCTTTCCATTGGGATGTCGCGTCCTCCCTCCCCACACGTGGCCCGCTCATTCTGAGACTTTGAGAAATCAGCAAATAAACGTCGCCCTTCTCTTCACCTGCTGCGAGCCCGCAGCCCCCGCTGACACCGTGGGGCTCTGAACGCGGGGTCCGCGGCAGCGGGGACCTGGTTTGCGGAGCGGGGGCGGGGGGGGGGGGGTGGATTTCGATCAGCGCGGCCGCCAAAGGCAATTACCGGGAAGCGGGCGATATAATCGCATCAGGGAACATCTGTACTTCATTACCGGCCCTCGCGGGGCGGATTCGCGCCCGGCCGCGTTACGCACAGCCGCCTCCAGCCCCCCCCCGGTACCGGCCCCGCTCCGCCAGCTGCTCCCCCGGGCCGCACCTGCCCCCGGCCCCTCCCGTCCCGTCCCGGGCGCGGCGGGCAGGCGGCGCTCGCCCTGCGGCCGGGCTGCGCTGGGGCTGCGGGGCGGTGCGGTCTGCTTCCTCCTCCTCCTCCTTCCTCCTCCTCCTTCCTCCTCCTCCTCCTCCTCCTCCTCCTCCTCCTCCTCCTCCTCCTCCTCCTCCTCCTCCTCCTCCTCCTCCGCGGCGGCGGCGGCGGCGGGCAGATGCGGCGGATCGCGGGGCGGCTCTGGCCCGCAGCGGGCTCCCGTCCCCCCGCCGCCTCCATGGACGGCAGCGGGGGCAGCAGACGCGCGTAGCTGGGTGAGTCCCGCAGCTCCGGGTCCCGTCCCCTCCCCCAGCCCGCACCGCGCTGCCGCAGCCGGGGATGCTGCCTCCCTCTCCCGCGCTCCCCCGGGTTAAAATCACACACACACACACCCCCCCCCCCCCGTACCCCACGCGTGTTGGCGGCAGGGGCCCGGCTCTGCCACCTGCTCCCCGCGGCCCCGACTCCCTCCCGGCGCTGGGGCCGGGAGAGCCTCCTGCCTTTCTCCCTCCCTCGCTCCCTGCTGGGAGCCCTGGGCTGGGGGGGTGCGGCCGGACTCCCAGACGGGTGTTTCGGGGTAGGACTTCAGCAAGATCAATCTTGGAGTTATTTTCTTTCGGCTAAATTGAATTTGAACTGACTCAGCGGTTGTGAGAAGCTCAGGGGAAAACGTCACTTGGAGGATTGTTTTCTTTACCTTGGGTTTAGAGACCTCTCTCTGGATATTCCGCAATGATTTCTTTTTGGGAAATGATTTTTGTCGTGCTTTATTCACTCATGGAATCGAGCAGTCCCCCAGGACCGGTGGGCTGCTGGGGGCTGGGGTGGTGGGCGCCGGGGCGCGGGCAGTGCCCTTGGCCGGAGCAGGTGCCGGGTGCCTGCGCTGCTGAACAATGAAGCGGCCTCGGCGTTCGGGGTGATCTGTATTGGTACGTCAAAGATGCGCTTACGGCACGAGCGTGTCCGTGGTACCTAATTAGCAGGGCATGGGAGCAGCTGCACAGAGCCCGTCTGGGGCGGCTTGGATACCCGGGGTGTTGCTGGGTGACGCCGTGTAGCTTTGGGGTGTTCTGGTGGCTTTTGTGAAGACTCACACTGGGCACTGTTCCCTCAGCGATGTCCTGGCACAGCAGGAAGCACTGGGAGATGGGGAGGGGAAAAGAAGTGCAGAGGAGGAACCATTTGTGTCCGGGTTGTGTTTTCTAGGCTTGATGGTCCCTTAATACAGTTCCCTGCCCCTGTGTTTTCCAGGTAGGGTGATGGTGGCACATCTTGTATTGTTACTGAAACCTAAAATACTGACGCTTATATTCCACAGAAGAAATTTCCTGGGCAGCTATTTCATAGATAAAAAGAATATAATTATTTTAGTAGTTTCACGAGCTCCTTATTGAAGGCAAAAATCCAGAGTGACACCACGTTGGTAAATCACTTAGTGGGAGTCATTCAGGAGTTAGAGCTGTAGATCAGACGGAAATTAGACTGGAATTTAAGTGCTGGTCTCAAGCCAATACAGCACGAGAGGTGTATTCCGGCTGTCCTCACCCAGGTCCAGCTCCTGCTGCAGGATACCTGTGCTCTGCGGAGCGGCCAGTGGCCCCTCCTGCCTGGAGCTGGCTCTGCCCTTGTCGCACTCAAAGGTGCACCTGGCTGGTGCTCTGCTTTCCAGGACTCTTTACATCTCACTTACTTTGTTAGGGATGGGAGGAGGAGTGGACTGCCTATGTAGGATGGGGAAGGGTGACTGGATAAGGGGGTGAGGGTGGGGAGCGCGTTCATTTATTACCCTCCAGCTCTTTATAGATTGCAACAAAGGAGTGATAGAGCGAAGGAGGAGTCAAGGCTCTAGCCAGGGGAAAGTGCCTGGCAATGAGGTCTGTTCGAGCTGTCCTCCTGGGTGGTATGAGTGGAGGCGCCGAACAAAGCAGAGGCACCGGCGATGTCTAAGAGATCTTAGCTTATTGTCAGAGGTGCTCTGAGACTGCATGGGCTTAGAGTTATGCTTTATAGTTCACCCCTTCATGAGAGATGGTGCTGTTTCCTCCAGGAAAATGGTGAGAAAGTCAGTCATGGTGGTGTCTTCTGGGGCATTCAGCCCTCTGCAGAGGGTTTCCCCAGTGGTGGGGTCTCCCAGCTCATGCTAATGAGCTGCAATAGCAGTGAACTTCATGTTGTTCTGTAGTACCTACAAACCTTGGGACAGCAAAGTGTCTTGCAAAGGAGGCAGAGAAACAAACCCAGCATTTCTGCTGCTGTGGTAACTTCCCTTGGACTTCTTACAGCCTCACCCAGCTATGTAACTCCATCCCTCATGGTTCTTGGTTTACGGCGGCTGAAGGCAGGAATACGCTCCTGCCTCCTCTGAGGCATGGCATTTTGTATAGTTCTGAATTTTGTATAGTTCTTATTCAGCCAACCAAAGAAAATAATTACCTTGTTAACCCTTTGTAAGATGACTGATACAGCTCCCTCTAGTTTATTAAGTTAAAAGTGGTGCGTACGGTTAAAATACAGCACACTTCACAAAAGGTCATTAGTTGAGAACATTTCAGTTATACCATCCAATCAACTTCACCTAATGATATTCAGTTGAAAGGATTTAAAGTGTTATTTTATCAAATTTGGGGACAATAATCTTAAAGGATTCCCTAAAAATCCTTTGAAATAATTAGCAGCCTTATTTAGCATCTTGGGCAACTTATGCTGGTGAGAGAGTGATTTGTCCTTCTCACGTCGCTGGCGAAGCGTGGTGTTGCTGTGAGTGAGCTGGATAATGTTTACGGATCTGCGAAAGCGATCGAGCTCTGGATAGTGGTCATTCCATTGCCCGAGGCTTTTCTTGCTGTACATGCCTGTTTAACAGAGTTTTGAAAATCGTCTCTGGAAGCCAGTTAGTTGCTTATGCTGTGGGTGCTGATCTGGTCAGGGATACGGTGGGGATGCAGCTTGAAGCGCTCCGCTCTGCAGGAGCGTGTCTGTGACCATGCAGAGCTCAGTGCATCCTTACCCTGCAGGTACCTGCTCTTGCCGTGCAGAGCTCACCTGTGCAAGAGCAGCACTGTGCCCTCGCTCCAATGGCTTGAAGCACCCGCGGGAAGCGAGGCAAGGTGGGCTGGGTGCAAGGGCAGAGACTTCTGGACACCCCGGCCGGGGAGCCCGCAAGCTGTTAGCTAGGCCAGGGGTTTAGCAGGGTGTAAAAACAAGTTAGGTGTTTCAAATAGCTAAAGGGAGAGCGAGCAGTGTGTGCTTCAAATGAATAAGGCTTTAAGGGGGGATCTAAAGCCTTTTGCTTAGTAGTTATGTTGCTCTCTGATGCAGACAGTTAGGAGGAGATGCTTTCTAGGTGCTGCTGCAAGGCACGTGGTGTTTGTGAGGTCTGAGTGGCACTGCCTGTCTGCTGAGTAAGACCTGTTCTCACAGTAGACCGTTAATAAATGAAGGAATTAATAGTAGCAAATGAATTCATAATCACAAGTTTAAATCTGTGTGATGAGTTCCTTAGTAACCTTTGTTTGTTCTCTTTTCTCGTTTCCTTACTCGGGGTCTGCTCTGCCTATGGAACAGTAGTTCAAATGCTCTGGGGTGCTTCTTTCTCACAGTATCACAGTGGTTATGTTAGAAATGTTTTGCCTAAGCAAACTCGCTCCAGACGCTTTTCCCACCTGCAGGTTTCCGCAGGGATGCGGAAGCTCAGCAAGTTTGTAGCGAAGGCCTTTCCTCTGCTGGTCAAATGTTTGCTCATGTCCTAAACAGAACTTCAGGGAGTTTGTGTTTGTTTTGGAGCTGGGGAGCACTTTTCTCTTTTACCCTCTTTACAGATTCAGAGGATTTAAGCATATGATTAACATTAAACATGTGAATATTCTCCCTGGACTCATTTTTTGGATCAAAGGCAGAGTGCTCAGTATGTTGAGAGGATGGAGCCCGCAACCGCTAAATGCAGGGAGCTGATCTGCCGCTATGCTTGTCTAAAACGAGTGTATGATATGAGTGCTTTGGATTTATGTCTGTCTGTGCCCCAAATCCCTCTGCTAACTGCTGGCTTGATGTTCCTTATCTACAAAGTGCTTGCAAGCATTGACAAACCTTCATGCTGCTGCTGCGATGCGTTGTTATCCCCATTTTCCAGAAGGAGATGCTGAGAGAGTTCGGTGAGCTGCTGAGTATGGACAAAGCTGGGCTCTGAGCGAGCAGCCTTCCGCTCCCAGCCCTGCAAGGCACGGGCAGCACGCAGCTCTCTGGTGGTCCTTGGTTCAACATCACCATCCTTACTGCGATCCCGATTGCCATCTCAACACAAAGACTCCTCGTATCATCTCCTGGATCAGACTCCAATACAAAATATGGTCTGTCTGCAGGAGTGAGTAGCAGCCTGTCAAGGGAAGAGTGTCAGAATATTTTGTATTCTCTGGGCTCTGAATCTTGCTGGGTGTTGCAAGGAGAGCTGCTCTGTCCAGTCTCTTGTAACCTGAATGGTCACAGCTTTGAGAAAGAGGGATTTTTCCGTATTTTTTTCCTGTAAGTGCAGCAATTCTTGATTTCTTGCTGATTTAAAGATACTCAAAATGCCTCTACAGAGCAGAGAGCCTGAGTCCATGGGTATAAATATAGACACTCTAGGTGTGGATGCCGATGAGCTGGCAAATGAATCAGCTTCCAAATCTGAAGTTTGCCTAGTGTTACTTTTGGCTCCGAGTCAGGTTTTTGTTGCCTGGTTTTGTTTTGCTTCATTTCCTTAAGTTCAAAGAATTTCTCAGAAGAGAATGCGCAGACTTCAAACATGGCAGAATGTGCTGTGCACCGACCTGGCGCAGTGTTGCTCGCTGCCCTGCCCTGTGTCAGCGAGACCCTCCTGGACCGCTGCGGGATGCCGGGGTCCTGGGAAGCTGCCAGGCAGGCTCGTGCCGGATCCGATAACCGCAACGAAGGCAAGGTGCCGGGGGTTTTGAAGTTTTCCTCTGGGAAACGCGATTCATCACAATCCAGTGTTTTGTGGTAGAAGGCAAGTGACAGCTTTGCAGCAATTCTGGAGTTTCCCGCGGGACAGCCGTTTGGTGTGTCTGCGCCTACAAACACGTGTGAGGGGCAGACAAGCCCTAAGTGGGAATTCACTGCCTTTACGTGCTTTGAGAGTGAACCACAGCCATCCCCAGCTTTCGCATGTCCATAATGGCACCTTCCCCCTTTCCTTTTATCCTCCGTAAGGAACCTGTCATCTTCTGAACTGACGCTGCCTTCCATAAATGACCCAGTCAGCCTTCATCACTGCTCGTTAGATCAGAAACTTCGTTAGTTAATAGCAGCGCTGTTCTTCCTTTTTGTCCCTACTATGGCTAAGCTCATGGTGTTTGCAGACAGACTTGTTAGTCATTAATATTCTTTGTATTCTTCATCTTTGGCTTCAGAAAAGAAGACCTTTCATCTTTTGCCTTGCTTTGTTTTTTAGGAGAAGCCAAGTTTGACTGGAGGAAAAAAGAAACCAAAAAAACATTTATCTCTTGCTTTCTTATAAGCTTCCAAGCAGTCTCCCCTGCTGACTTTGTACTTTCACAGTAGACAAACATTGACTGTGTTTCCACAGAATATAGCTGGGTTGTGGGTTTTTTTTTTGTTTACCTTTTTGATTATGCCTCAGCAGCTTGACAGGACAGGATTAATTAGCAGTGATTGTCTGTTTGGCTGAAATTCTTGTTCTTTCCACAATTTTTCCATTGGATTTATTGTACCTAAAGTCAAGTTGGTGAAAAGAGAACATAAGCAAGTGCCTAAACTGAGACAGATTGTGAGGGGTTTCCCTGGTTTGGAGCCTAGATGATTACTGCAATTGGTCTGTGGATTCTTACTCTTTTCTTGTAAAGAAATCAAAATGCTGATACCCAGAAATGTGAGTTAACTCTGCCTACCTGGGGTGAAGTGTGCAGGGCAAGCACCATAAATAAAGCGTGTTCCTCAGTTGGGGAAGAGTTTCTTTTCACTGCTAAGTGCTCACTAGTTGCAAGCGGTCAGATCCGGAGCCTTTGCTAATCTGCTGTGCCAGTGAAAAGGAAGATACAGAGGCACAGCTATTGATCTCTGCGATCGCGTGAAGTCTCACAGCTCATTTCTGAAGACCAGGACCAAAAACAAAAAACAAGCTTCTGTCCCAGGCTACGTGTTTTGTTCTTGGTATAAAAATTACTTGGTTCGTTAAATGCTGGTTTGAATGTGCCAGTAGTTCATATCCATTCTGCTCAGGTTTCCTCACTCCTAGCTCTGATGCAGTGCATATCACTGCGCAATCATTAAGTGTGATTACCACATTTTTGACCTATTTAAAAGTCTCTGGCTGTGAAATTCCAGAGATTCTAATTTAAGCTATAAAACAGATTATTAATGTGCCATCGTTTACGCATTTCATGGTTCATTTCCTGATTACAGCAATTTTGAACGTGAATGTATAGTCTGTTGCCGTGCATGTGTGTAAACATCACATACCATGTACAGCCTGGTCATCCAGGCTTGGGGCTCACCTTCCACACATCTTCCACAAATTAAAGCAGATGGAAGAGAAAGCCACCAGTGCAAGAAGCTGTGACGTTCCACGTTGGTGCTGGCAAAAGACCTGATGCTTTCTGTGGGGCTGGAGAGGGTACAGGAGTGAGGATCACGCAGGGACATGGAAGTCCGGCGAGAGAACAGACTTCAGGCCCATCTTTCCACAGTCCCTTGCTCTGCCCTGTGGACTGGAGAACGTGCCCTCCGAAAGCATCAGGGCTCGGTGGCTGTCCCTGGGTCGCTGCCAGGGGACTTTAGCCGTGCTGAAGCTGGAACGCAGACAAGATGCTACGTGTATTCTGTGGGTCTGCAGAGAGCAGAGACGGCTGTTGAGATCATCTGATTTTTTTCCATCGCTTCATTCAAATCTGTCACCTTGTTCATGGAATTCAAACTCCGTGACAGGAGTTTGGGGTTACAGTTACGTAGGTCTCTTGTGATTCGGCCATTGTAATGACACTGTACGAAATAGCTCACCGAGGTTCCAGGTGCAGCTGCGAACGGTGGATCCAATATAGAAGTTCACTTTGAGAGATCAAGGACGTGTGAGAGTGTTGTCTCCGTTATCCTGTCACCCGGTCCCTGCGTGAGGCCTGAGGCAGTGAGGCACATCCGTGCACAGTTATATCGAGACTACTCCTGATGAGGACGTAAAGAAAAGCCTGCGTCTCGCCAAGTTTCATAGGATTAGTTATGTGCTTAAAACTCCATATAGAGAGTCCTTCCCGAGCTAGCAGCATGTGGCTGGCTGGGTTTGGTGCCGTTTTCCAGAGAGGCCAGCCCTGCAGTCCTGGTGTCCGTGGTTCCAGCTTTCATGTCTTCAGAAAGCAGCACCCCTTGGGTTTGGGTATGAAGCCTTAAAATCTTTGTGTCGATTACAGACCGGTTGCGCTTTTGAGTTGAGTAGTGGCTTGTTCCTGTTTCCCTCCCTGCAGTCTAACAGCTGGAGCTGCTGCAAATCCAGGGGTTTTAATAGCTGGAGATGTTTGGGAGTCTCTAACATGACCCCCACTGCCGCCTGGTCACAGTCACAGCGGGGTTCTCTGTTTTTCTCAAAGGTCAGGGTAAGGTACAATACCTATTGGCAGAAAAAGAGGAGAAAAAAAAAAAAAAAGCAAAGTGAAAGACAGGTGAGGGAGTTCTTTTGGCCTATTGACTTCGTCTTTCGGGTCATGGCACTGGATCAGAGTCCTGGTCTGACGGAATCAAGTAGTTCTATGCTGAAGTTGGTTTTGTTTTTGTTTGGGGTTGTTGCTTTTTGTTTGTTGTTTTTTATAAATCAATTTGTTGTTTTAATAATGGTCATTGTGTCAGTCACATCCAACGCAATCAAGTCAGGAAGCAAGCCAGGTTTGGAAGATTGGGGCTTGAACGCTCTACTTTGCTCTCTTTGAAATACATTGTCATGACAAATTGACATGTATATTAAACATACAATCTTGCTGATATTTTAAGTAGTTGAATAAACCGGAGCACGAGAGCAGTTCTTCAGAAGTCAGCAGGCACAGCATCTGAGCCTGGGCGCTTGCAGAGGAAGGCCACGGGCTGTTAGCTGCTTAGGGAAGAGACCTTTCCTCACAGCCGTCTCGAGCACTTGCTGGCTGTCTGGTCCTGTGTGAGATGTCAGATATGGACGTCTGTCCCCATGTGAGGTGAGCAGTGGTTTTACACACGTTTGGGGTGCAGGTTGAAAGCAAGGTTTGGAGGAGAGCAAGGTGAGGTGGGACCCTTCGCTTTCAGGACCTGGGGGCAAACTTCAGCATAGCTGAGCTGCTCGTGCATGCAACATGTGAGCGGTGAGAACCAGGCAACAAGCCACAGGGCAAGTGCAGGGTCCTGCATCTGGGGAGAAACAACCCCATGCACCAGTACAGGCTGGGGACGAACCTGCTGGAGAGCAGCTCTGCGGAGAGGGACCTGGGAGTGCTGGTGGATGACAAGTTGACCATGAGCCAGCAGTGTGCCCTGGGTGCCAAGAAGGCCAGTGGTCTCCTGGGGTGCATTAAGAAGAGCGTGGCCAGCAGATCGAGGGAGGTTCTCCTTCCCCTCTGCTCTGCCCTAGTGAGGCCCCATCTGGAGTACTCTGTCCAGTTCTGGGCTCCCCAGTTCAAGAAAGATAAGGAGCTACTGGAGAGAGTCCAGCGGAGGGCTATGAGGATGAGGAGGGGACTGGAGCATCTGTCCTACGAGGAAAGGCTGAGGGAGCTGGGCTTGTTCAGCCTGAAGAAGAGAAGGCTGAGAGGGGACCTTATAAATGCCTATAAATATCTGCAGGGTGGGTGTCAGGAGGACGGGGGTCAGACTCTTTCCAGTGGTGCCCAGCGACAGGACAAGGGGCAACAGGCACAAACTGAAGCACAGGAAGTTCCGTCTGAACATGAGGAAGAACTTCTTCCCTCTGAGGGTGACAGAGCCCTGGAACAGGCTGCCCAGGGGGGTTGTGGATTCTCCTTCTCTGGAGATATTCCAGACCCGCCTGGACAAGGTCCTGTGCAGCCTGCTCTGGGTGACCCTGCTTTGGGAGGGAGGTTGGACTGGGTGACCCACAGAGGTCCCTTCCAACCCCTGCCATGCTGGGATTCTGTGATTTGTCCCCACTAAGGAGCTGTATCCTTCGGCATTTTCCGTCCTGCTCCAAGGAGAGGAGGTAGAAGGAGATGTGCAGTTCGTGCTCCCCGTCTCCGAGCCCCGCTGGAGGACGAGGTGAGCAGCCTCTCTGGGGCTGCTGCTGGGCCAAGAGCCGGAGGAGAGATTTCTGATCCGCTCAGCCTGCGTGCAGTCGGCCAGCGCAAGCCTTGATGGGATTCGCGCTTTTGTTCCTGCCGCGTGCTTCTGTTAAACCGCATTTCGGATCTTCGGTATATATTGCTTGAAAGCACCCACAGTACAACCTGTATAAAGGCAGAGTTGCTGCTGTTTGTTACTCAGTTGGTGGAGATTATTTGGACCACTGGGATCCTTCTGTCTGTCTCTTGGATGAGAAGTTGGTCGGGAGGCTGGCTGAGCCCTGGGAGAGGGTACCATTACATTGTGTACACAGCTGGGAGAGCCTCCGCTTGTCGTTTGCAGTTGTCTTATTTCTTAATGTGGTGCAGTAAATTATAAATGTACACAAACACCTACGGAGCATTTCATTCATAAGCTGCCAGACTGTAGTGTGCGTTTCGAGATTGCTGTTTTGGGGTTTGTTTTTGTTTTCTAGGAGAACTTCATTAACTGATACTAGGCATTTCTTAAAAATAAATAGATCACATGAGAACTATGTGTCCATTAGTGATTCTGTTAATGAAAACTTGGTCTTTTTTTAATTCCATGAAAAATGTCTTCTGCGCGACAATCTTTTTGTTCTTTGTGGCACAGTTATTAGCTGTTATTCGGTAATTTCAGGAAGGTCGTTATTTGCAAACTGGTGTGCTGTGGGGCTTGGAAGCGTGTGCCACAGTGTCATGTAGGCCAGCAGAAGTGTTTGAGAGTGTGGATTGCCAGGAAAGTGTGCATGAGGTTTGTGTAGATAGGGATGGTGACGACTAAGTTCTTCTCGTGGCATTACTCACACGCCTCTCTCTTCTGGGGTATGGCAGTGCTAACAGCGATGCAGTCTGTGCATTAAAGCAAGTATCTTCCGAAGTGGAACCACAAATGACAGCGGAATTATGATTAAAGGGCAGTCAGTACTGATGGCAAGCCCAACGTAAAATACACGTCTGGCTGCGGTTAGGAGAATGTGCCCATCTAATAAGCAGCTTAACTTGGTGTATTACAGTGAAATAGAAAGAAGCATGAAATATGTGATGTGAATAGGAGGCTGGATTGCCCTGTCACTTCGTATTTATGTTCCTGGAGCTGCCCTGGCTTCGCCAGGGTTACTTCTGGATTACACCCAAGTGAATGAGAGGTGGAGTTCCACTTCTCAACACCTTGTTTTGATTTGGAACAGCAGTATAATTTCTCTGTTGTAGCTGTAGACTTGAAGTTTTCATAGCAGATAAAATCCAGCCAGTAAGACTAATCGGTCCAAATGTTTTATTTTTCCTGATCAGATGCTAACTGCTACGACTTCATTCAATTCCATTGAAGAAAATAGGTGGTGTTCCTTTCTCATTAATGGGAGCTGGATTGGACCATTAAAGGACAATTTACAGCAGAGGTATTAGCAAATACTAAGGCTTGATCCACGGCGTTTTCCAGTCAATAAATCAGCAATTGCTGTCTACACAGTAGCAGGTCTCTGGTAGGGGTTTGAGTGTCTCTGAGATGGAGAGCGCTTGTCTTGAGTATCGCTTCTGTAAATTTTCTGAAATCAGTCAAATTGAGATAAACCTGGCGACTTGTCCGTGTCCGTTGGAATTGCTCAGAATTTATTTTCTTTACTGAGAATAGGCTGTGGCCTGCTGTGCTTGGGTAGGGGAAATCAGGGGCTTTTCCTCATGGGCTTTAAAAAGCCTGCCCAATGTTTGGATTCTAAAGGAGGTGTTCAACCAACCACTGAAATGGGGTTTCCAAACTGCTTTAAATCACTTTGTAATCGTTTCTGTTACGGATAGCCAGGTTTTACTTTTTGTAGGCTTCTACATGCGTGAAGTTTCCTTTGAGGATTGTTGCGTCTCTCTCACCTCCCCTCCTGGCAGGATTCTTCTCCTTTACAAGCCACCTCCGAATACCTCAGTAGTACGCTGTGGAAAGCAAAGCCTGTGGTGTAAGGCTGTGCGTTATCGGTGTTTCAGCAAGGAGCACCAGAAGTCTGAGGTTCTGTCTCGCACACCTTCTATCTTGGCGTTTTGACAAGCCCCATTTAAAAACTCTTATGGCAAGTGATTTTTATGAGCACGTGTGGAGAGGAATGTGTAAAGTGCTGGAGCTGGTAGGGACTGGGAAGACGCGTGACAACTGCTTTGTGTAAAATGATCTGTGTTCTGAGGAGCAAATGGTGCGTTGGGATGACAAATGGAGGAGCGGAGGTGCAGCTGGGCTGCGCGGGCTGTGCCATCGCCGAGGTACGGCTCGCCGAGAGTCTGCTGCAGTGCCAAGAATAATACAAGTGCATTTGCTCTCAGCAGATGAAAGGGTTTTGTATGCTGGTCAATATAAACAATTTCCTGTTTAGGGTTGAGCTTTCTTATAAATTAATGATATCATTCTCATTGATTTAATTAAATCAGGTTCTAGGGTCTTGATTTGCAGAGTTTTCTGGTAGTGTTTTTATCACTAGAAGTTTTTTTTTTTTAGGTAAATAAATGGCCTTTATTATCTAACTTGCTGGGTGGGGTGTCTGGTGGTAATTAGTGCATGTATCAAGACGTCCTTCCATGTTAGAGACAGGCTGTCATCCACTCTTGATAGACGGAAACAGAGGGACAGTGAGATTATGGGACTTGTCTACAGTTACTGCTGTCAGTGAGCAAAGCGCAAGTGCGAAGACGTGAGGTTTTGGTATCTCCCCAGCTCGGGCTGGGGGACCCGAAGCGATCCCCGCTGTCGGCACTGCGGGGAGCCGGCGTGGGTTTCTTGGCTTCCCGCCTGGCGAGGCCACACGTGCGAAGGCTGCAGCGCTCGGATCGGTTTGGGTTTCTCTCGCTGGAGTTTGGACGTGCGTTGGCTTCCACGCAGATCAGGAAGGAATTAATGCCGCATTCTACTTAATTGTTCATCAACAGCTAAAATCATGACAAAACTGCTCCACCTCAATTAGTAAAGCAGCAATTAGACTTAATTAGACTCAGACATCTGAAATCTTACTGCTTCTTGGGCCTGGGAATGCTGTAGTGGACCAGCGCATGAGGCGAACTTTGTCTAGTGTTAGCCTTGCGCTAACGAGCAGAATCATTTGTTTCCTCATTTAGAATCATTTGACCTTAAGATAGGAAAGTATGTCTAGGAAGTGACTTTTAAATCATGGAAATGGTGTTTCAAGGCTCACTTAGTCAATATCTAGATTTTATTTATATGTGTCATCATCTTATTTCTACTAATTACTGTGTCAAGTAACTAGTTTAGCAAGGCCAGTTTAAAAGATAAATGACAGTAAAATCTTGGGAAGAAGAGAATGGTTTTTTCCTACAGCAGGACCAGAGGAATTTGTACCCGTGAGTTAGATTTGCAGACCCTCCCACCCTCCTGCCATTGGTATTTTTTTCATAAAAATAAATATGCTGTCAGCGCAAGTCACCGTTTCACCAAAAGGGTCGTTTACCTTTCATAAAAATAATAAAGAGCTGAATAAATATTCTCCATATGCTGCTACTGGTTTGTATTAGTGAAATATGTCAGTGTTTGTGGCGTGTGCAGCCCCATGTTTTATGACACCACTTGAAAAATGTGAGACATTCGTATGAGTTATTTGGAAGATGGTGACAAGACTATTTGACATAGCTGTGTCTTAAACAGAGCATTTTTGAGCATACGGTGGGGAGAGAAAAGCACGTATGAGCGGACGTCGCCAGCGCTGGGGTGGCAGACCTCAGCCCCAGTGCTGTGGGGATAGGCGGCTATGGGGCTCTCCAGTTTGCTGGATTTGTTTTTCCAGTGTGACCTGTGGGACCGAGTGCTTACAGGGACCAAGCAGATGGCCAGGAAGGTCTTTTCTGCCTGGCTTCCAGAGATTTGAAAGCATTTTCTTTGTCAGCTTAGGTACTGTTGGGTCTCTACCGTACCTGGGTATTTCCCATCCATGGCTTCACTGAGCTGCTCAGATCATCTGCGTGTTGTGAAGTCTTACTGCAGAGCTCACCAGTAGAAATGTAGACACAGAAGAATCTAAGAAAGGACATCTGTGACCTCCTGAGCAACTCGGCCTTTCACCTGGCAGCGCTTGCTGCAGCGGAGTGAGCCCTTGTACATCTGGTGCCTCACGCCCCTGAGCGCAGCCCTTTGCGTCGGTGGCCAGAGCTGGGTTTTTCTGCCCAGAAGAGCAGGGGTGATCTGGGCAAGCTGGGTTTGGATTTGCATCGTGAGAGCATGCTGTGGGCAGCTGAGGAAGGGGTTACCGCAGGCTCCCTTTACTCTGAAGCAATTGTGCTGTGCCTCCCCATCCGATACAACAGGGACGGTTAATGGCAAAAAGCAAGGAAGAGACGGCTTCTGCCTGCATCTTTTTACGATTATATCTAGCCTCTGAGCTTTTGCTGTATTATCTCCTTAAATCTGTGTGCCTGACAACTTTGCTATAGCACAATTGAATGTATTGCTGTCCTGGGTTGCAAAAGAAAAGCGTGCACTCGCAAGCCTGCCGCGGCTCCCTGAGAGGGTTGGAGTAAACCCCCCAACGTGCAGCTGCCCACCTCAATTCTCCCTTTTCACATAGCTCTTTTGAAAAAGAGTGAACTGTCACGAGGAGAAGCTGCTGTATGCAAATTTGAGATTAAACCCTTGGTCTTTCCAACATTTTCTATTTGCATCGCTCAAAAAGCGGTTGAAGTTTGCTGGCTTTGGACCCCGGCAATGAAAACGCCCGGGCTGAGGGCTGGGAGCATGGCTGCATTGCGCGGTGTCTCCAGGTACGGCGTTGACGGGATGGACAGCGGATGACGGGGCGGACGAAACCCGCAGGCAGGTGATTTGCTCCGCAGGCAGCGGCAGAAATTGGGAGTTCTTTTGGTTAACGAGTATTGAACTCGTGTCTAACAGCGGTCATCTCCTGCTCTGCAAGTGAGTATCTTTGCGAGAGGCTGAGCTGCAGGCAGGGATGCTGCCGGCGAGGTTGTTGGTTTGTGGCTGGGTGGCGAGGGTGCTCCTAACAGGGCTCTGCTGGTCACCCAACAGTTGGTGCCACCCAGTGTGATTATTTCTTTTCGTTGTTCGGTTCTAGTTATTTTCCTCTTGAAAGCTGAGAGTCTTTACTCAGTGCTGGATGCTTTTATCTAGCTGTCCACGTTGCATTTTGTACATGACAATATCCTCCTTTGGAAAGAACTGATGTCGTAAATTTGTGCACGCAGCAGTCCCTACACTCAGCTCTATTTGTGGCAGGAGTTCCAAAGGGCACATATGTCTCGCAAACGTCGTGACTGTTGCATGAAATGGTAATTTTAATGCATAGAAGATCAGCTTCTGATTTATTTTTATTAGTGCAGATGAAAATTACTATGATGGTTCAAGTAGGGCATAAAATAAATATCTCTAATCTCATTCCATGCGGAATATTAACTTCAAATTTTGCATTTCTTTTCTTTCCCAGACTGCTGTAAAATGCTTAGTATGCTACTTGAGTGTCTGTTCTATCATGTTTATGTAGGAAGGTTTCTCTTTTTCTTTTTTCATGCTCTTAATAGGAAAAGTGTATTTTCGTTTCTGTAGTGTTTTGTGCAACATAAAAGTTACAGTTCCTTTGATCAGGAAAAAGCCGCAATTTTAACTGGAGCACAGAAATGTGCATTTATCCCAATGGACAAAAGCAGGTCAGGAAATGCTTTCCCAAACAGGACACTGTGGGTGATTTAAATTTGAAAAAATACTAAGACTGAGAAATCAAAGATTGGCTACCAGCAAGAATACACGGGCAGCCAGGGCTTGTGGAAGGGGCTATTTCTACTCTTGTTTTCCTTTTGCCACCTACAGGTGGGGACCAGTGTGAGGACTTTTTAGATGTGCAAGTAGCTGCTTGGAAGGTTGACTGTAAATTGAGGTTCTGGGGAGCACCCGGGTGCTGGAGTCTCCAGTTGTTTCCCAGCTGTGGGGAGGACAAGCCCGCTGTAGCCTTCAGCCGTACCCCGTCTATGACGGGTTAATCTGCTGCCCACGTCCGTGCCTTGGGGTGGTCAACACCGTGAAACAACATCTGGGGATGGGAAGTAGTGCTCCTCTCTGCTGCCGTTGCAGGGGTGGCTTGTCGTAGGAGGTCAGCGGCATGGTGTGTCCCAGTGGCTGTGGCACACCTACCCGCTCTCCTGCTGCTGTGCAGTCCCAGTCATTCTGTCAGCGTGCAGAAATCTGTGTTCTCTGGTAGCACTGGCCGTGCCAAGCAGATCACAGACGAAAAAGCGATGATGCTCGTAGTGCGGCTCAGCACTCCTGCTCTGAACTGCCAAAATACACATGGGTGAGTGGGGCTGTGAATAACTGGAACCAAGTGTTTTCATCCCTAGGTAAGTTACCAAAAACATGGTTCTAGGCAAGCCAGGACTTTGTACCTGCATATGAGAAGATAAATGCATGGTTCTGTGGCTTGGTCCGGTCTCTGACTGCTGCCGTAAGAGCATTAGGCAATGGTGAGATTTCAGTGGGGTTAATTGGTAGCCTAAATAGCGTTGTGGGAAAATAGTAAAAGGCCTTGAAGAAGACTCCTAAAGGATTCAAGTGTCGCTTCAAGTATTAGCAGAAGATGGACATGTAGGGATGTGCGTGCATGTGTGTAATTGGCAATGCAAAGCCTTTGAATTGGAAATCGTTGGTACAGAAATACAGTTAAGGTTTAGAATGGATTTAGTTCAGGCAGTCATAGGGAAAAGTCAGGGTATTACAGCCGTAAAAAGATGTACCGCAAGGCATTCACTTCTGTATCAATATATTGATTATACTGAAGGTGGAGTCTGTGCATAGTTGGGTCTTCTGGTAGGAAAAGGACATTTATTTTGGGGTATGGGAAAAATCACTGAAAGTGCTGTAAGAAATTAATATTAATGCCTCTTTCTGAAGGTCTAGAATAGGGTGAGTTTTACTCTGTGTTCCAGTAAGTTGGTGGACTGTCCTCTGTGTGGAAACAGTCTAAAGGTGCACAGTCTAAAGGTGGAGAAACCAGTGTGGTCTAAGACTCCACAGGTATAACAGAAGGAAAATATTTATAATGACAAGGAATTTTACACTGCTGAAGTGACACTTCTGCTGTGAATAATTTACCATAATGAAAGCCAAGAGTTTGGCATCCTGGTGCGTTGACTTTGGCTGTTTGCAGTGAGAGAGCTCAGAGAGATGTTCCTGAGGAGGTAAGGTTGAGGCCTGTTATGCCAGAGAATAACTTGAATAGTCTTTCTGCATCGGCAGCACGTAGTCTTCTAAGGATTATCATCCGCTGGCCTAGGGAGTGGCTACCCAGAGTGTGTGGTCAAGATGGTGTCTATCCCAAATGACTTGCCTGCCTAGGAGCCCTCTGTGTGAATCACTGGTGAGCGGCTGAGAGCCCTGCTGGCGTGAAGCTCTTTGTAGGCAAGGTGTGGGAAGAAGCTGGAGGAGGTGGCTTTGGGAGCTTCACAGGTTGTGCTGGGGAGAGTCCTTGTAAACCGCACTGGTCTTGTGACAGGTTGCTCTTCTGTTGGCTTTGTTAGTGGCACCCTTGCCACCTCTCAGCAGGCTTAGGGTGTTGGGCCCTGGGGGATTGCGATGGAAAGCTGTCATGTCTGTGTCCTCCATGTGAAGTGGGAGCATGTATCCCATTTGTGGTCTCCACCACTGTCTTGTGCTCAAGCCGTGTGTTCACCCGCTTGATGATAATGCCCAAGTCCACTGTGGACTTCTGCGTAGCACTGAGAGTGCTCACCCAGTTTTGTCCATACCCCACAATGTGGCATGGTGCCCGAATGCTTAAATTGCCTCCAGGCAAACCAGCTCACACCATAGTTCGCATTGAAATAGAAGTACACTGTGGTCCCAGGGTACTGAGACAGGCTGAGGGACGTGACGTCTGCGTGGTGTAGCACAGGGTGCAGAGCTGGTGCCTTTGTGCTACAGAACACATATGTGCCCTGAGGGTCTTGCGCTCACAAGAGGCAGCTCATCCCTCTGTCTCCTGAGCTTTGTAGAAATCAATAGACACAGCTACTGTGTTTTCTTTGGCTACTAGAAGCTTAATCTTTGACTGTACTAATTCCTTTAGGAGATATTAGTATATTTAAGGGTTGCCTGGTCTTCACTTGCAAATAGACTGCGTGTATTCCTGGATGAAGATATTCTTGGAATACTTACTTTAGTGCAAACCCTCCAGTGGGCAATCTTTTATTCCAGAATAATGGGCCTTTGTCCAATTTAACATAATGTACTTTGGAAGTGGAAGTCTGTAGTTTGTTTCACAGGAAATGCACTCATTTACCAAATCTCATTAATTAATTGGCACCTATTTAAGGGCAGTTTCTTCTCTCTTGCCACGTTTAAAACATCATCTGTCATGAAAAGTAGCTCTTTAGTTTTTTTTAGAATTGATCTTTGATTTTACAGGTGATTCCTTCTGCATATTAAAAGTAATTTATCTGCTACTTCTTGTTATGAAAAAGGGACCTCAGCTTTGAGAGTTACAGTTTAAGCTGCTCAGAATTGTGTGGCAGCTCTGAGCTTGCCGCCAGGAAGCCGTTACTGTGCTCAGGACAGTGCGTCTGCCACTTGATGTGATATTCTACGTGATGAAAAACTGAAGAAGCTTTTTTTTTTTCCTTCTGCGTTTAGCCCCCACCACTTCTGGGCAGCACAAGATTAATCTTCTGGCTGCCAATCTGCAGAGCTTTTGCCCAAACCAGACACCTAGCAATGCCTGCACTGCACCGACTGTATTGGGCAAAACCCGTCGCCTTTCCTCTGGGCTTTATCGATATAGCCATGCAAACGTTTCTCCTTGGCCGCCTCGTCTTTGCGCCTTGCCTTGCTTCGCTTTGTCATTTCCAGGTCACTTCCCTTGCCTTTGTCAGCATGTTCAGCATCGCTTCGTGTAGGCGCTGCCCTCGGGAGCACCGTCATGCATACTAAATGCACGCCTGGGACTGTGGCATGAAGTGGCCCATCCGCTCAGGAGCGAGATGCAGCCATAGGGAAGAGCAGACGAGCCACAGACCTTCTGGAGGTCAGTCGTCTGCAGCTGCCCGAGCGCCTTCGGCTGTCCTCCTGGAGCCAGGGTGCCCGGGTGGCCCTCGCGCAGGTGGGTGCACCGCTGCTGCCATCCCTGGCTGCCCCGACGTGTCTCCGGTGGTGCCTCAGCCGGTCTATTTTAGTCATGCAATTATTCACATTGAGCGTAATCAACGAGCCGCAGAGCAATCTACTGGTGGCTCCAATCAGTGGAATTACTCAGAAGGCTCAAGATGAGCTGCCTTTTCTGAAAATGATGCTGTCATTCACACAGAAACGAGTTCAAGGAAACTGCGTTCTTTATGCAGGGTGTGCTGTGATTCCGGGTACTGAATCACAGAATGATCAGGGTTGGAAGTCGTCTAGTCCAACCCCTGCTGAAGCAGGGTCTCCTACAGCAGGCTGCACAGGACCTTGTCCAGGCGGGTCTTGAATATCTCCAGAGAAGGAGACTCCACAACCTCCCTGGGCAGCCTGGGCCAGGGCTCCGTCACCCTCAGAGGGAAGAAGTTCTTCCTCATGTCCAGCTGGAACTTCCTGTGCTTCAGTTTGTGCCTGTTGCCCCTTGTCCTGTCGCTGGGCACCACTGAAAAGAGTCTGGCCCCATCTTCCCGACACCCACCCTGCAGGTATTTATGAGCATTTGTAAGGTCCTCCGTGCTCTTCCTTCCAAATTACAAAAATACATGGAGGATTTCAGGGAGGGAGGAGGGAGTTGGTATGGAAAATGGCACTACTCTGTGCTCGGCAGGACTTGGGCCAAGCTTGATAGCCGTACGGCGGGGAGGCCAAATGTGCGCCCGCCGTTTGAGTGTGCCTCGGCACAGCCATGGGAAAGCATCGCGCCAACTGCCAGCCGCGTGCTGGGATTTTTATGTGCGCATCCCTGCATGCACTGGTTGTGTGTTATTCTGCAAACCTGCCGCTGTCTGCTGGCTGGGCCCGAAAAACCACGACTGTCTCCTCCCCGACAAGGATGGGGACGGAAGTCTCCTCCCTGACAAGTGCTGGCTGCCACTTGCTCGCCGAGAGCATGGCTTGAAGGTTTCACCCTGCCTGTGAACTGGTGCCAGAAGGGATGGTCTCTTCCCTCTTCTGCAGTTGCGGGTCTCCTCTCTGTCCCTTGCCCCTGGTTTGCAGGTTGCTGGGCTGACGGAGCGGACTCCCTGGGCTCAGCCTGTGGGCAGTGTTCAGCTTTGACAACGAGCAGAGCAATCTGCGGAGGGTTTCTTACCTCTCGGTGTGTTCATTTTCTGCTAGATCAGTGGATTGAACAGAATCGCCCTGGTTGCTGTCTCTGTTGTGAGGGAAGCAACGGGCAGTGGTGGGAGAGCAGGATCTCTCCTTCGCGCTGCACGTGGTCGCACCAGATCATGTTTGAACATCCAGCTGCTGTCTTACCTGCTTACTGCTTATCGTGGATGTGCCTGCAGATGGAAACTGCTGAGCTTTTGTATGGTTATTGTTGGGTTCTCCATTTCAAAATGCAGCCACAAATAGCTGTTTGGCTTTAATGTTGTGTGCATGAAGTCATTAATTTATTGTCAGACTCTTACGCTGATCGGGGTAGTGAAGAATTGGATGATGGGATCCAAATATGGATGATGGGATCCAAATACCTCAATGCTTTCAGAGACCTCCATTCCCAAGTCAGTGATTAGGTCCAAACGTTCATGGTGATCCTTCCCAAAATGCCTCATCCCAAAGGGCATAACAACCCCCTGCCCGTCTTTGGGCTCTCAGTTTAAATTCTTGAGTTTAGTTCCTGTCCCCGGGTGTCCCGTGCTGCCTTGCAGAGGTAGGGAGAGCCAAAGCTGAAAGTATTCTGGAT
Source organism: Opisthocomus hoazin (assembly GCF_030867145.1). Taxonomy (NCBI): domain Eukaryota; kingdom Metazoa; phylum Chordata; class Aves; order Opisthocomiformes; family Opisthocomidae; genus Opisthocomus; species Opisthocomus hoazin. The sequence continues at coordinate 5,625,254 of NC_134435.1, read as the reverse complement.
TGCTAAAGCCCTCTGTATTTTTTGGAATCTAGCTGGGGAGGAGAGTTTGTTCTGCTCCACGTTACTGTTATTTTAAGGTATTGGTTTTGGGATTTGGAGGGTTTTCTTGCTTTATTTTTAATCCTCATAGTAGCTGCTTATGTGATATAGAAAACTTAGTCCAGGAGTCTGGCTGTTCAGAAAAACTGAAGGGATATTTGAAAAATGTTCAGTTGGGTCCAGTTTTCCAACTTAGTTCAGATCTCTGATTTGGGAGCCCAAAATACATATGAGAAAGCCAAGGTGTGCAAGTAACTGATGTCTCCAAGACCCCAGTCTGTCTCGGAGCGTGTCTCTGACATTGCCTTTTGTCTTGGCTTATAAGAAGAAGTGTGGCAACACTATGGTATTTGTTGGCAAAATGGTGACTTCCTTATGACAGCCTCTCTGCAGGTTTTAGGCACCAGTTCAGCAAAGCACAGAGCTGTGTGAGCAACCCCATCTCTGCTGGATGGGCTGTTTATATGTTCATTTAATTTTGAGCACATGAGTAACTTTATTGGCTGTTGCATTTTTGAAGCACGCATCTAAATGATTTACTGACCTGGGGCCTACATGCAGATGTGAATATTAAAACTGAAAATTTAGGCGTCCAATCCAGATTGTGAAACTGAAATACTTCTTTTTCAAGGCAGTCTTGGGTATTTAAACAAACATTTTCCATTAAGGCTAATGGAAGATGCATGCCTTAATTCCTGTAGACTGCTTTGGAAAACATCAATCAAGTGTTATAGCATGAAGCCCTAAATGCTTGAGGCCTTTGAATTGCAGTCTGCGTTCTCAGCTCTGCTGGGTCACTGTTTTTCATCAGGATCACAACTGTCCTTATCATACAGTATTGCCAGCCCTGCAAATTTTATCTTTAGCTTCATGGTGTTAGTTTTATCTTAAAATCACAATTGCTGGTCCTGATTCACAACGGTACAGTCTCAGTTTCTATTCTTATTTCTACTTAGCGCGTGCTACGGGTGGAGATGGACGTTTACAGCCTTTAAATTCGTGAAAGAAGCAGTTGCAACACTTGACAGCATTAACCATAAGCGTTGGGTATCCCAGAGGGAATATAAAATTGATAGACTTGTGTGTGCGTGCTTAAATCCCGAAGTTCTAACATCAGTCTCCTGGTCGGTGGGAAGCCTGTTCCACGGCTGCGGAGGAGTCGATGCCGGCGCCCCGGCACGCGCAGCCTTACAGCCTCCTGCACGTGCGTCAGCCAGACACGCATCGGTCCTGCCGTGTTTCGGCACGTCGCCCCGCTGAACAGCTCTCCTCCCTGCCTTTCGGGAACGTGCTGACGATTGTCCCCGGCTCCTTGCTTTCCTTCATGCTCTGCCTTCTCTTCAGCGGTGCTCCGGGGATCCCAGAGAGGTGTAGCAAGTGTAATTGCCGCGTGCTATCTGTAGAACTGCTCTGGTTTTTCGGAGGTAAAACTGTGTTTTCCTTCAACTCTGCCTTTTGTTCGTAGGCATCGGTGCTTGAGGCAGAGCATTTCATTAAAGATTTATGTAAAGCAGGGGCTGGTCTCTGAGGCAGGAGGATAAAGCTGTGCTCCAGAATGCTAATGCAGAGCTGGAGCAGTCTGAGATGTGCATAATGCAGCACTGGTTGGCACGACCCGAGGTTTCATGCAGGAGAGGGAAACTTGCATCGTCATTATCTTTTCCACCCTGTAACTTTGAGGTTCATTCCTGTTTCGGTTTCCGTGAGGGAACAGAAGCACCCCGCTGGCAGGCTCTGCTGAGCGTCCTGAGTGTGTATGGGCTGGGAGAGCAAAGGGGCTTTGGCTGGAGGAGCTGGGGCAGCAGTCAGTGCGCCGAGCTCGGAGGAAACCGCAGCCGTGTGATTTTGTTCTTTCTGCCCTATCCTTCCTTTTCCAGCTGGCATGAACACCTCTCCTGTGAGGAAAGGCTGGGAGAGCTGGGACTGTTCAGCCGGGAGAAGAGAAGGCTGCGGGGAGACCTTAGAGCAGCCTGCCAGTACCTGAAGGGGCCTGCGAGAACTGGAGAGGGACTTTTGACAAGGACATGGAGTGATAGGACAAGGGGTGATGGCTTCAAACAGAAAGAGAGTAGGTTTAGATTTGATATAAGGAAGAAATGCTTCACTCTGGGGGTGGTGAGCCACTGGCACAGGTTGCCCAGAGAAACTGTGGCTGCCCCCTCCCTGGCAGTGTTCAAGGCCAGGTTGGATGGGGCTTTGAGCATCCTGGTCTGGTGGAAGGGGTCCCTGCTCATGGCAGAGGGGTTGGAACTAGATGATCTTTAAGGTCCCTTCCAACCCAAACCACTCTATGATTCTAGCAGGACATGGAGATGAAGCTCAGCTTGTGTTTCCTTCACTGAGATCTCTCTAATAACTTCTGTGATGGCTGAAATGTGTGGAGAATGTGCCTTTTCTCGTCCCTGGTTCTCCAGGGCTGTCCTGGTAAGGATGTCTGGGAATCCAGAGAGTCTGTCAAACGTGGAGACACTCGTGAAAACCCACAAGTGTATCTGGAAGCCTTAGTCTCGGTAGCTTCACTGCATACCTGGCAGTTGCTGCAGCTGGAATGCTGCTGGAAATCAGACTTGTGGGAGAGCACTTGTGTTCGTACGGAGCTGTGAGCGGGGACCGTCCCAGCCCCATCCACAGCAACTTGTGCAGAGCCCGAGCAACCTCTGTCTGACAGCGCTAAGTAGAAATCTAACAGCATATGGAGCTTGCCCTGGGCTTTGCAGCTGCACACAGGAACCCACACGTACTTCTTCAAAATGGTGTTGTGTACTGCTCGTGGCAGGTGCCGCTCCTGTTCTCCGCTTTGCGGGCAAAGCTCCTTCTGTAAGGATGCGCCCAAAGCTCCCAGGACTTGCTGTCCTTCAGACACGTGCATTTATGTATTGCAGAGCTGTTTATTTAAATGTAAAGGCATGACAGGAAACGGGGTTTGTATTCATGGAAATGTAATTATGTATGTTGTGTAAACTAACTAGTAAAAGTCATTCTGGAACTGAAAACAGGACAAGATTTGAATACTTATTAACCAAAACAATGGTGGTTGCTGTGTACCTTGGAATAAACACCTCTCTGTCCTATAGGAGAGGCTGCAAGTGTTGGCCGTCCTCTCTTACAGCTCTGGCAGCTGGAAATGACCATCCTGCAGACCTGGTGTAGGAGGCTTTGGCAAATGTGGTCTTGAATTCTCCCTGCCGTATGGAGATCCTGCAAGCTATGGGATAAAAGACTGGAACAAGCTTGCCTGCGCAGGCGGTACGCTTCCAGCCAGTCTCCTGAAGATAGGATCTGTGTTTTCCTTTGAAGTTGTTCGTGGAGAGCCATGATAATGTGGAAATCTCTTGGGCTGTCTCCCTCTGCCCAGCAGCTCCAGCTGGGATCAGAGGCCAAATGGCTTCACTGAATGTGTGAGAGGGAAATGCTGCTGTAGGACTCTGGGTGTGCAGAGGGTGGTGGGTGGCAGATGGCCTTGTAGGGTTTGATTTTTGCAAGCTGAAATATCAGCCAGTGCAGCATAACAGCATGAGTATGAAATAGCTTTCCGAGTCGGAGAAGCCAAAGATAGGTGTGCATGGCAAATGCTTCTTGTGGTCTGAGCTCCCAGCTTGCATCAGCTGCAGAAAGCAATTGCGCTCCTTGTCACTGAGGCATCAGATCCCAGGGCTGAATTGGTTTCGCTAACTTTGACATGGAGCTGAACTAACAGAGCAGACCGTGGCTGTCTCGGTTGTAGCTTGCTTTAAGGTAAGGCTCTCTACAAACTGGAAAATCCAAGTCCCCGTTCCCTTAACGTCAGTCACCTGCATGGAGGATGCCAGCCACATGGATGTATTTTAACAAGCACGCACCTGGAGAAACACCCTCAGCTGGTGGTTTTTGTTTTTTTTTTTTGTTCTGTTTGCCAGAGGCAGGTAATGCCAAGCTGATGGCTTTTGTAAGAGAAAGTTCTGAACAACTTTGAATTGTACTGATGCAAGTCAGCTTGGTTGCCACGTTGAGTAGAAATATAGAAAAAGATTGGCCAATGTTATTATCCTAAGCAAGTAATAATTCTCTATTTCTCCTAAACTGTGGAATATGAATTGAAAAAATCCAAATCTATTTCTGCATTTTTGTGGTCTCCATTTTTGGCAGTGCAAGTGATAGAAGGCAACTAAATGTCAGTCGGCTTATCTGCTGCGTCCTCAGCAATGAACGCAGGCAACCAGCAGCTTCCAGTTGCTTCCAGCAACTCTGCAGACAAGCACTGGGAATGGCTTTGCTGATGCTACGAACAATGTAGGGTCTAGAAATAACAGGCTGGCAGTGATAAGGTGTTGTTTCCCAGCAGCTTTGGAGGACAGGGTATACTTGAAATAAATCTATCAGGTAGGGTTTCAAATTGGCCAGGGCTGTAAGCAACTGTTTATTGAGCTTATTTATGATATTGCACCTAGGAAATGAAATGGAGAAATGTCAAGTGCTTTCACCACCAGCCAGCACAATTTAATGCCCCCTCCCCCTTGCTTGGAAGCTCTGTCTTGGCTTCATGCCGGAGGCATATTATTGTAATAAAACACATTCACATTCTAGGTGGTAAATGGAATTTACCCAATAATTAAAACTACAAATAAAATAAATTCATTCATCATCATCTTCATTCCCAGCGTAGCTTACATTCTTAGCACTATATATGGTATAAAAATGTGCACCTTGGGCTTTTTAGTAATGACCAAATCCATATGTGAGAGTCTTGGGAGTCGAAGCTGAAGCAAAACCACACAAAAGCTAGATCTGAGCCGTTCTCTTAAATGATGTTTCCACAGTCTCTTCTCCTGTGTTTGGACCTTGGCCTGCTCTGAAGCCCGTCTTCTTTCCAGACTGCTGGGTGTTACCGTTATACAAAGACAGAGCAGCCTCGAGTTCCTCAGCTGAGTAACCATCTGTCTGCCCTCCCACGCGGACACCTGAGGATGAGTTCATGTTGAAAAGAAAACAGATCATTTAAATAATTTTAAAGCCTCAAATGCATCTTCCTGCAATCTTGAAAGTTTCCAGTGTGGTTTTTCAATAGGATAGATGCATTCTTAGAGGTAAAGTTTGCTTGTTACGTTAAAATTATGGCATTCAGTTTGGTAGAGTCGCTTCGTAATTGTGCAGGGGTGTTCTTGATGCCTTGGTTATGAGACGTGCACAGAACCTGGCACACCGCGCATGGGTTACTTGGCCACGCGCACAGGAGTATTAGTTGGATTCTGTCCTGAGGGCCAGCAGCCCTTCTGCAGACCTGGCGACGGCGAAGAGTGACGCGGGATCTGCAGTCTGTTTTGCAAAGCGTGTCTCTCTCTGCAGTCTTACAGAGTAAAGCCTTAGTAAGCAGTCACATAATCCGGTACAAGTAGCACAACTGAGCACAGCAGTCTCTTTTCAGAGGAGCGCTTGCTAATGTTGGGATAAACGTAGACAATATAGAAAAATTAGACAACTTTGAAATAAATCCTGAAATGCAGCTAGAGGGATCTTGGATTAAAAACCTCTTGCGTGCTGCTTTATGAACAAACGACTTCATCCGTGATAGATTGTGTGCCCCGAGCGTACATAACAAGGCAATTAGGAGAAAGCACAGTCAATGGAGTAATATTGTATTATCTTTTTGTTTCACATAAGTCCTGTATCTCCTTTCCACTGCCAGTTTGCTGTAAATTGCACCTTGTCATTAATAGGATTATTGATAACTCTGCCAAACACAGCTTCTGCAGAATTTACTGTTTGCTAAAATGCCTCTATCGTCAAAAAGTGTTACTAATATGCTTTAAACATAAATCTTGTATAGTGTTAATGCTCGAGGTTACAGCCAGCAGCAAGTAGAGCTCTGTGGATTGCTGAAGCTGGAAGACAGGGACGTATACCTGCTTTGGGCAGCAGTGTCTTGCACTGTTTGAATTTTTTTCGAGTATGTAAACTATGAAAAGTAAGTTTGCCCTTCCCCTCTGGGGTAAATCCAGGGGTGACTCCCACCCTGGATAAATCGGCTTGAACCATGGTCGAGTGTTTGCCACACAGCTGGTATTTCTCTTGCTTTCGCCCTTTCGCCGGGCTCGTTTGGAGGCAGCAGCCGTGGTGCAGGTGGCCCCAGTTGCGCTGCTGGTGGGGGCTCTTCAGGGCCCGGTGCCTTGCGAGGTGGCACTGGGGGTGGCTTGCACTGTCCTTGGCCATTGGGACATGGTGATATGCACGCTCAAAGTCTGACGGGCTCTGAGAAGTCAGCTGAGGGCGTGGGTTCACATCCAGCAACAAAAAGCTGTTCGCTGCCTGCCAGCAAGGCTGTCAGCAGTGTGGCTAGCATGTCACAGGCTGTCCCTCGGCCTGGACCCAGGATGGATGGCTGCAGGGCACAGGCTTGTTTTGGGCTAAAAGACAGCATTGTGGCTGGCACTTTCTCCAAACCACTTTTCTTTGCTGAGCAGCATCACATCTCTGAAGCTTGGGTTCAGTTTCAGCCAGCTGCTTGCTGGCCCTTCGTCATCCTCCCCTTGCAGTGCATCATCTTGGTACCTGCCTGGGGCTTTGTCGAGCAAACAGCAGGCAGTGCTGCCTCTTCTCTGCCCTTTGACAGCTGCTCAAACTACCCCTGCAAGTCCCCTCATGCTGTGGTTCAGGAGCTTCTGAGTGGGATTCTGGAGCAGCATTGGTAGCGGAGGTGCCACTGCCCATCACTCCAATTAATTTGGAAGAGCTGTCACAGGGTTCTCCTGGACTACTTTGCTCCTGTTGGGCAGTGCTTTATTGTTGACAGGTCTGAAAGCTGCAGAGGGGTTTGGAGGAATGAAAATAGATGATTCTCCAGTCTCTGGTGAGACCCAGAGATCATCCCTCAATGCTCTTTCAGTCCCGCATCCAACTTGAATCCAGATTGTTGTCTAAAGCGTGAAACTCATTTAGGTGATCGCTGCTGTTCCTCTGTGCCTGGTCTCTCTCTGATGTGCTCTAGTGCTCAGTCCCACCCAGACTTAAATAACATGAAGGGATTTAATCGTACCTGGGAGACATGATTTATGGTTGTTTGGTGGAGCCGTGTGGTATCCATGTGGGGTTATAGGAAGGCGCGAGCAGACGTGCTGTGGTACGCTCCTGGCATGTCATCGGAGTAACCAAATTCAGGCCGAGCGTGGACGGTGCGGAGCGATTCCCTGGGATTTTCATTAGCGATACGGTGATGTTCAGAGGTCTTTGAAGTCGGGGGCCTGCATGGAGTTAGAGCAGTGACTGCTTCAGGTTCTTGCAGCCCCTTCTCTAGCCCGTGTAAAGCAGCCATTTGAGACAGCCTGCCCAGTCATTTCGGAGATGATCGTTCTCTCAGAGCAGCAGCAGTTTCAGACTGCAATTTTAAAATTACATTGTGTTTTGCTAGGACTTGGCAGAACTTCTCCTAGGCCTAGACTTTTAAAATAGTAGCCCAAAAAAAGCTCATTCCTGGTGCAATTAAAAACAAAAGCAAAAGGCAGAAGGATGAGTGATTTGAAATGTTTGTTTGGGAGGAATTGGGTTTTTGTTTTTAAAAGAATGCTGTCTGAAACTCTTGCTTTTGAAGATGCATTCCCACACTGAGTCACATCCAAGGTTCATACAGAAGAGCCTGGCTGACGTTTTAGAGGTCGATATTTGTTGACTGCTTTAGAGACGTTGCCAGTGCACGGCAGCGGTGTCTCGCAGAGGAAGGCTGCAGGCATGCCCTAAGACAGATTGATTCAAAAGGTAGGCACTGCCTCCTTGCTGCTTCCCCCCGCTGGGTTCGCTGGGCTGGTGTGATAACGCACGCTGGGCTGGGGTTGCCATCTTTCGCTGGGTGACAAGGACAAATATTTCTGCCTTCAGAGAGACTGAAGGTTTCTCTGTTGTGCGTAGCTGCTGTCTGGGGAGGACTTAACTTCATGTCACCTGTGACAAACCCAGCATCAGAAATAAGGCTGCTGTGGATTAAGAGCCTCTATCTCGAGGTTATGCGGCTGTTATGCTACTAAATGTCACTTTAACTTACCGAGTCTCACTCCAGCCTTATTCCTCAGTGCTTTGGTTGGTGAGTGCGCGGTTTTGTTACTGCTACTCATGGAGTGCGTAACTCACCGTGAGTAAAGACGCCCATCTGAAATCATAACGTATAAAGCCCTGTTAGATAAGAGTTGGACTGGGTACAAACGAAGGTAAAATGCACACTCCGTTACTGCATCTGTCTCTTCTCTCGGTGCGTTTAATTGTCTGAACAAAGGGTGGGGAATGAAGAGACACCTCTTTGATACATTTGCTGCCGTTTTGAGCCAGATCTGGGAGAGCAATTGTGTTTTAATCAGCTCTGCGAGTCATCACCAAAAATGCCGGCTCAGGTTTGATTGCTGGAGTTCGTGTTGTTGCTGGTGTGCGAGACACGAAGTAGAAAGAACACAACGTGGTATTTAGCTGCAAGACTGAGCTCAAGACGCTGACAATTTGAAAACGCTCGAGTTTGACTTTCCATGCCAAACAAATTTACTGTAGGAAGAACACGTTTGCCACACAATGATGTCATTTTCATAGAGTCACTTTGCTGAGCTGTGGACACGATCTGTAGAAGGCCTGGTCTGAATACAAAGACCTCTTCAGGGATTCTTCTAAGTCTCCTGATTGGAAGAAAGCCAGGACTGATGTGATAGCAAAATGCATGCAGGTAGCGAAACTACTCATCCGGTAAAATTGCTGCCTGAACTCCCTTGCAAATCAAAAGTGTCATTGAACTGCCCAGAGAAGGTGAAAATTATCAAAGATTTGTGGATGTGAGAGAGAGGGAAAAAAAATCACAGGGTTCTAGAGAGGATGGAGACATGGTGCTGGACCAAAACCTTTCCTTGTGGGAGGGTCATCTGGAAATTGGAGGCTCCTGGAGGCTTTTGTAGCAATGGGCGTTGAATAGTAATGCACTGAGCTCCAGAACAACCTTGTGAACTCCGGCTTCTCGTGGTGTGCAGTGCGACAGTGAAGCGGAATGGAGAGCTGATGTAAAATGAAAAGGAATGCTTTAAAAGTGGAAGGTTTGGGAATTTCGTAATTGAGTTCCCACTGAGAAATGACTCGGCTGGTGAAATGGACTAAAGTCCTGGAAAATGTTGGTGAATTGTACCATATACAAGATGGAACTTTTTTCTCCCTGGGTAATTATGTGGTAGCCATCTAGATACTCACTGTGTTAATAAAAATTATAAACAAGAAAGTAATTTTATATTTATGAATGACAGGCACACACTTAAAAATGCCCTGGGAGATAAAGAATATTGGTAATTAGTATGGTAAAAGAGACATAATGGGCTAAATAACTTAATTTCCCACACATTTCTGGATTTGGACAACATGAAAGATATCAGTGAAATGATCACAAAACAGACTGAGCTAATCTTGGCCAATATCCTCCTTTTCAACAAAACAGATTCTAATAATAAAATCCTGCATTTGATTGCTTAGCCCGATGAAAGGCTTTTAGTAGTCCTTCCTTTTCATACCGTTTAATAGGCTGTGGTGATGCTGCCAACCAGTCCAGAGCAGGAAGGAAGGAGAGTTCTGTGCTGGCCTTGGCAGCAAGGTCTGGGCACGGATCTGGCCGCAGTGCGGTGGCACTTGCCGGGACCGGCGGGGGGGGGGGTTATTAAATGTGCAGAATGGAAGTGAATTGGGAGTGCTGGTGCGAAGGGGGGCATCTTCACAGATCTGTCTGTTTAGAAGATAATACTTAAACAAAATGCTTATTACAGTGTGGGAGGAATTCAGCTATGGGCGATCTCCTCGTATTTCCCGAAAGGGCTCCCACGCCGGTGTTGACAGGGACTCTCGGCGCTGCCGAGACGTGGGGAGGTCTCCCGGCGAGCAGACTGCAGACACGCACTGCTTTTGGTGTTTGCAGAGCGGGTAAATAGCCGCGACACCTGTGCTTTTGGACACTGCAGCATCTCTGTAGTTTAATCTGCTTAAAATCTTTGGAGACCTTAAATACCCAGAGCTCTTCCTAAAGCTGAATTACATCTTGTACCATTCTTGTAGCATTGTTTTTGAGCAATCTCTGAGTTGCATTTTTTCTTCACTGACCATTAAAAAGCACCCAGTTCCACCACGTTGTTTTAAAGCTTGAATATTTTATTTCTGTGGATATTTTAAGCAGGGATCTTTGAAATCCCTAAAAAAGCAGCTTGTTTCTCTGAGTCCCAGGCATGTCTGCTGAAAACACTGCACATGTCATAAGAAGCGATTTCATCGTACAGGCTGCCCAAACAGACATATTGATGTTATTTAGTCTTCACTTGCCAAGTTGAGCATTAGGATTGTGTTTCAACATGCGAAGAAGCTATCGGCTTTGCAGATAGCCATATTTTCATAAGCTGCATTTGGCTGTCACACCTTCTCCTGTAGTCTCTTGATATGCAAACAAGTCTCAGTTATGTATGCTCCTGGCCTATAAACTGATATCCCTGAAGAGTTCCTGATTATCCTTCCATTAACTTTTACTCTCCCCCGTCTCCCTCGGGGAGGTAACAAGTAGTCTTTCCTTCATCATGGGTTTCCAGCTGGTTACCCCCCCAGTTCCCTTCTAAATGGATTCTCTCGGTAGTTTTGTGCGTCACTAAGGAAATACCGGCTGTGAAATTGCAGTGCTATGTAAAGTACAGCAGGGACTGCTGAAATGGGGATTTGAAAATCTGAAATCCAGGGAAGTGCCATCCCAGAGAACAGAATAACCGCATACCACATCTAAAGCATCGTGTCGTAGTGCACCAGGAGAAGGGGCGTTGCTGTTTCTATATGGTGTTTCAGCTGCTCGTCTATACTCCTGAAATCTTTGCCGGAGGCTTGTGTCACTCTGCTGTTCTTCTATTTTCTGGTCTAGTTAGGATTGTTTACAAACCAACATTCAAACCCATGTCTTTGCTGCACTGAATGCTGAACGTTTCATTACATTCCGCATTTCCACAGTTTCTTTCCTTTATGGAGTTCTGATAATTTCTTAACCAGGTTTTCATATGCTGTGTCCGTCGTGGCTGCAGCTGAGTATATCCCAGCAAAGCATTTGGCAATGAAATCGTCACCGGTCCTGTGTCTGTCCTGCTGCAGACTCCTGTGACAGCGCATGTTTGTGTGAGCGCGCTCTGAGTCGTATTCGTAGTCACGAAGACTGGTCCTGTTTTGCACTGGGAACCCATCCATGCAAGTTTAGGACATGCTGCTGATGCCTTGACCCCTAATCTCTATTGTTATTTAAACTCTAGTAGTAAAATAGCCTCTGAGGCCTCTCTCTTCTATCACATATTCCTACTTGTTTTATACTTGGCAATGGGCTGTACTAGTTGTTGCCTTAAATTGAGCATAAACCAGCGTTTGCTTATTGTCATCAATATCTTTTGTTTGGAACAGGCTGCTGGCTCAGCTCCTTTAAAATTATCCAAACTGAAATGATTATTTAGCTGAATAAATGTTTCAGGACAAGTTGTTCATTTCTGGTTTTGGTATTAGCACTCTAGAAAATTTGCAAATACCAGAGACTGAATTTTTAAAGGTGCTATCTAACCTTGTTGCAGTAAGTATTTAGTGAGCAATTGGTTGTATCTGGGGAGTAGAGGTGACTCCCCTTATCTGCATGAAGCAGAAGCATACTTTTGAATAGTCACACTGATTTCAAAGACTTGTTGAAATAAGATGGTTAGAATTTATCCCCAGCTATGTCATGGTGCCAAACCTAATTTGAGCGTGTGATGCGTCCAGTTTCCCATGTGGAATGGAAAGTCAAGGGGTTTCTTCAATTGCATGTATAAATCTACGGGCTTGAGAGATTACAGGTGACATTAGACTCTTCCTTTTGCAAATCCTACATATTTGCATATCTGTACATGCATAATTTTACCAGAAATTCCCCTACACTGTTTAAAGTCCTGTTGTGTATGTCTCTATCTGTGCAGGTCTGGAGTCTTAGAAGATTATGTCAGGGTGAGACATTTAGCCACAGGGTAACAACTCTGGTGTACATTCAAATTTTGTATCGGGTAGTTTATGTTATTAAAATAGGACAATTTCATAACATTGTAGTTGCTGCTTTAAAAACCTCCCTGTTGCTCAAGCAATATGCAAAATGAATGAATGAATATTGCTTTTTAGGACAAAAGTTGGGATTTTCCCTGTGTCCGTGCATAGCAGGTCCTTTTTCAAGCCCTGTAGAGGGGTGCATGTATGTCCCCATCTGGTCTGCCTGTACGCTGAGCAAGCTGCTATCCTGCGACCTTGGAGGCTGGAGGGGAAGAAGAACCAACCGTGTGTGGTGTTTGTGGCTTCTGCAAGCACCAGAATAATGAGTTAAAAAAGCCCTGTGCTTTCTGACAGGTCACATATCGTTCTGATCTATAGGGTTTGCACCCTTGACACCATCTTTTGAGGAGCACTTCCAAAAAGTATGGAATGAATGTAGATTATGTGGGAAATATCTCAGTGGTGTGCTCACACAGCTCGAGTCAGCACAGTCTCCCACTGTTAACTGAACACGTCCTTTATGGAAATTGGCTTTGTAACCCGCATTTCAACTGCTGAAGAGTTATGAGGTCAGCAAGTGCAGTTCAGAATTTAGCTCATTTTGTGTATATCTTGGACCATATTCACCCCTGCGTTTTATACCAGAAGAATCAGTGGAATGATGCCAAGAAAAAATTCATCCCCTAATATTTAAAGTCAGCTCCTCTATCACATGTGTGTTTCACTGACCTCCCTACCACAGCTCTAGGAAGGCTTCTGCTCGCTGGTTCCTGAAGGTTATACTTTTTATATGGGTATAAAGGGAATAACTTGACAATAGCAGATTTTGGATGGATGTTAAATCTCATGCTCCAGGGTACGAACCAGTCTCTGACTCCTCGAGAGCAGAAAGAGGCGGCGGTAGGGAGCACACCGTTGTATTTCTGCCCTCTGCAGCGCTCCTGCCCCTGTCTGCGACGCATCCGATGGTGGCCAGCGTGAGAGGCAGCCGGGTGAGCTGGACGGGCCGCGGGCAGCTCGGCACGGGGGATGCCCGTGTTCCTCCGCGAGCAGATTGTTGATTCCCAAAGCCAGAGCATCACAGCGCTGGTGCGTTGGTAGGAAGCAGAGAACTAATGTCTGCAGTCCCTTTTAATGACAGACTTTCAGCAGTGATCACAGAATTGTCTTGCAGAGTTAATTTTGTCTAATGAGCAATTAGTCAGCTCGGTGGTGGCTCCCCCCGGCCCCTTGCCTGCTGGGCAAGAGGTGCTCGGGGCTGAGCTTAGTGCTCTCCTGGGGAGCCCCAGCAGTGGGCCCAGCACCCTCACCTGCGCTGGTGCTTGGGCTACAGCTGAAATTCCCTCTTTCTGAAGTTGAGGGATTTATTTTGCAGCTACAGACCTGCTGTGTTATCCTAAATGTCAGCCGAGCCTCTTTTCTCTTTTTTTTTTAAATACTTAATGCAGCCAGAGAAAATCTGTCAGCAGAAGACTCCTTGCCTGCCCAAATGAAGGCTGAACTTGAGCAGGCTGAGCGTATCCCAGCATGAATGTGTTTAAATTTGGGGACAGCTACAGATAACATCGCTGCTTTCTCGCCTCGTGCGAGAACCGCGGGGCTGGCGAGCATCCGAGGGCCGGTGCTTGCCCACCTGCCTTGGGCCACGCCACGGCATCGGGTGGTGGGACGGGGAGCGGGCACAGATGGTGCTCCAGAAGGGGAAATCCAGAAGCTCACGAGCTCGTTTCTTTTAGGGAGACACGTCCATATGTCATCCGTACAGCACACGAGCCTGCTCGTCGATCTGGAGCGCTGCGGGGACGCTAGGATGAAATAACCCAAATCTGTAGCTAAGACCGGAGCCTGGTGCTGGCTGCGCTGGCGTAGCCCAGCCCTGGCCTCTCGGTTTTCCTGTCCACAATCCCGTGCACAGCTATCGAAGGTGCGTTGGGGACAGGGGATGTGAGCTCCAGAAGTCGGGTGCTTGGTTGTCCATCCCCTTGGCCGGGCACTGCAGACTGAAGCACCGAGGTGCTTGCCACAAAGGATGCCTTGCAGTGGGACAGAAATCTCAGGGATGCCTGCAGACCGTGGCAACTAAGAGCAAAAATCCGAGAGACGTTCGCACTGGTCTGGTAACTGAGTGTTGCTTAAATGCAGAGTAATTGCCACTGGTGAGAGTCAGAGCTTATGCTGCTCTTCAGAAAGCATTGATGCTTTCCGAGGTAAAGATTAGACCCTCATCAATTTGATATTTTAGCAAATTTGGGAAGAAAAAAGTCAAATGAGATGTTGTCCCACCCAAACTGGAGCAGTGATAAGCAAGTTACTTGAATTGCTATATTTACATATCGGGGAGGGAGAGTGCGCTTACATAAAAACGTGTGTGCCTCTATATAACTGCATATGTATACGTAATGCCCAAAACACATCATTATGCATTCATATTCGCGTGTGGAATCTGTCTGAGGATGTATGTGTATATACAAAAATATGATTTATAGATTTTTAAACCTCCCTGACAGACTCCAGGAGACCAATTTCGAAATGTATGCCAAGATTTTTGACTAAGAGGCAGGTAGCAGTAGGTGCTAATAAATGAAAGAACAGCAAGTGAAATGTTGTGACATGCACCTCTCTGAACAACCTGCGGAGCGCTGGCAGAATCATCAAACCGAGCTGAGAGTAATCAGCAGGGACTGATAAAGCCGCTCTTGTAATTATTTGTTTGATATACAGCTTTCCTTCTTCCTTCTGCATAAATAGCAGAATTGCTTTGCTTGGTGTGGGAGGTTTCTTATTCCTGTCAGGGCTTGTTCTCACCGAGATGTCATGAGAGGAGGACTGAGGTCTGCGTTTTTGTTTTATTTACGGGCTTTCCATTGTAATTCTGACAGCATGCGGTGGAGACAGCATTCATTTAGCTGGGAGAGGCGTCCTTGCTCATGCAAAGGAGTCGGTGTTGTAGGGGCCGGACCCTGCCACGCTGCTTTTAAGCCGCTCTGATTCCTCCAGGTTTGGCCTGGGAGAAGCTGTTCCTTGGGAGGCGGCGGCTGCCGAGGTCTGAAGGCAGTCGCGATGTCGTGCCCGTGTATTTAGGTATTAAATAAAATTCCCACAGCGGCTTTCTTGTTTGTAAGTGTGAGCTTGATGATGCCGCAGCCCGGACTGCCCTACAAAACCACACAGCCCTGCAGATTGACAACTCTTAGTTATCCTTAAATAACTTCCTCTCCTCACCTCTGGCGAAGCAAGGAAATCCAAGTGTTGACTGATTTCCAGGCAGCCACAGTGGTGGCCCGTCAGCGACGACTGAACTGAGCCAGAAGGCTCCTGTTGATGTCGGTGGTTTCTGGGAACGCTGACTGCGTGGTTTGGTTCCGGGATTTCCCTCTCCGTCCATGCCTGGCTGAGCTCTGACTTCACTCGGGGCAGATTTTGCAGTTCTGTGTTTAACAAAAGGTACAGTAGTTCACTCGCACTCTAAGCACTCTCATTTTCAATGTTCTGTTTACATTCTATTTATTCTTTATTATTTTATTATGATATTATTATAATTTATAGTTATTGTTATTTGTTATTATATTTAATATTAATTATTATAATTTATTATTATTATTTAATTTTTATTTTAAAAATAATCAAATAATCCTATCCGTCAGGGTAGTGTTTATATCATCTAAGGGTTTTACCAGGAGCTTGGGAGGAAGGGGGAGGCGTAAGGGGAGAGAGGCATATTAGAGCAGAAAATAGATTTCCTAGCCTCCAGTGAGCGAAATCCAGACTGCTGCCTTTAGCATACATTTGAATACTGTCAAGGGCATCTGGAATATATTGGTAGGCGTTCTCCTTCTGATATTACTAAAAATCTGATAGTGATGAGGCACAGATATGCCACCGGCCCTGTGCTTCACACGCATACGCAATATTGGGGCAGCGTCTGAGCAATCAGAGGCTGCGCTCAGTCTCGTGCCAGCGTCAGTGCCAGCTCGCTCTTACTCAGGAGAAATACTTCAGACTTGAACCTGATTAATGAAAAGAGAAATTGTTTTGAGACTAAGAAAAAAGCTTTAGACCCATTGCGGTTTTAGGAGGGGTTGTTCCTAAGCGATGACGGTGTGTCCTTTTTGATGTTTCCTGATTTCAGGCGATGATGGCATTTTAAGATAAATAACATGTTCGCGGCTCTGCTTGTTATTGAAGGGCTTTTATTATTGCCGATGTTACATGAAAAAGAAAGTTATTAAAAAAATGTGGCGCTAACAAATTGAAGCCCCCAGGGAACTGTTGCCTGAATGGGATTTTGATTGGAGTTCAATTTAATTGGCCATAAATCTTCTCGTTTCTGATTTACATTCTACTTCAGACCAGTCTACCACATTGGTGATAATCAGGTTTTCATTTTTCTCTGTCGAACAAAATACTCTGACATGAGCATAAACAGAAATATTCCTTCAGCAAGGTGACCTTGTTCTTGCTTGCACCGTGCTGGTAATTGATTTAATGCCTCCTTACCTATGAACTGGGCCCCTTTCTGAGGCATGTCCATCAGATTTGGAGGTAATTGGTTCACGCAGTTGGTTTTTCACTGTAGTGTTTTGACTGCAAGGTATTTCTCATAAACCTCCAGTGCAAGAGTAGCTGTGATCGTTCTTACTGACATGATGGGAAGAATTCAGCCGGTAGATGTACGCGTGCCTCTCCCGTTGGCTGGCTTTGAGTGCAGCTGCGTGCATATCTCGGTGAATAAAAGCTCTTGTTCTAGCAGGAGTAAATATGTGAGATGCAAAGCCCAGTAATTTCTGTGGGGTTTGAGTTGACTCTTTTTCCTGTCACATTGCAATGCCTGTAGGGGAGTGAAGTTACACTGCAGCTGCTGCTCGCACCGGTCCCTTCTCCTTTGGGGGTTTGTGGCAAAGGAAGAAGCCGGGATCATTTCTGTGCCTGCTACGAGTGGTACTCTTTGCTCCGTGAGTTGCCCGAGTGCTAGCAGGGAGAGGATGGAGACCGAGGGCTTCTCTGCAGGTTCGGGTCGCTCCTGGGGCCGTGTAAATGCTAGTTTGAAGGTGCTGGGTCCAGTTTCTGGACTGAGTTTTTGGAATTACTCTTTTGAATTAGAACGCTGTTTCATGGGGAAGTTGGAAGCCCATCAAGGATTGTGTGGCGTCAAGAACTGTTGTGAGTTTGTTGCTGCTTTTGACAGCAGAGGTCACTTTGGTTTGGGTTTTTCCTTGAAAAACTGGATGAAGGGGGTCTGTGCTTCAGGTGCTTCCCCAGTACCCGTGGGAGCTGCAGCCTGGCGGCTCTTGCAGCCTGTTCTCCCCCGTCCCCCAGAGCTGCCCAGCGCAGCCCCTTCCCCACCTTGGGCTGCAGTGTCACCCTGCCCTGCCCCTCCTCGCCAGGCGTGGGGATGGGCAGCAGCGCTCGCCCCATCTTCAGGCTCCAGCAGCTCCCAGGACAGCTCGGAGCACTTTGGTTTGGGCCAGACCAGGTCTATCGCGGAATTTCATCACCCGCAAAAGAAATTTTACACAGGAAAAAGTGTTCCAGGCACCGTGTGGCTCCTGGCCCGCATCCCTCCCCTGCTCTGGGGCACCGTGTGCCACGACACATTGCAGAGCTGTGCTCTGGCTCTCCACTGCTCTGCTCTCCTTTCCCTTACTTTACCCAAGATTGCTTTCTACGGTTGCTGGTTTAGGTCCAGCGGGAGTTTTCCTCCCCTGCCTGGTCTACAACACCCAAAGGAGGCTCCACGCGAAGGGACGGTGGGGGAGAATTCCTTAGGGAAGTGATTTGGGAGGAGATGTGAGGAAGAGATGAGAACCAGGTGGGATTAAAGGAAGCAGAATTGTCATCTAATTCTGATTAGATACCCCAAACCCTTAAATTCACTTGCTGCTCTTGCAGTCTTAGTCATGTGAATCTCAGTAAAGTGCCTTCGCTGCTGGAAGGAATGGGTAGGAAAGGGGAAGGAGCCACAGAATCACAGCCAGCCCACATCGAGGTGCAATCGTTGTTACTCAGTTGGAGAATATTGCAGTTAAGTGTTTTTCCCCACCTTTTCTGTCACGCAGTTCTTTTCCCCTGTGATTCTTTTGTGTTTCTAAGTTGCATAGTTTCATTATATTGCTTATTTAACCATTTCCAATAGTATTGGGATTGACAGGTTGAGTTTTCTGCAATCTCATAACTTCATGGACTGTAAATTGAATGTTTTATGTTGAAAAGAAAGTTACATCTGCTACCAGTTTCCTAATTACATCAGCATCATATACATTATGAGTTTGTTAAAGCCAGGTACTCTTGTGGGAAAAAAAAATGTTTCTAACCATGGCCTTGACAACTGGAAGCAATTACTTGGTAGTGGTTTTGCTTCTGTTTTCTGAAACATTAGAAGTCTTTCTCTCCTCTTTCCTCTGCTTTCCTCCATACAAAAGAAATAGTGAAAAACCTGAATTGTAACTCATTATGATTATCTTCTGAAGATCTTTTTCTCAGCAAAGATGAATAGCTGGAAAATTACTGACAGTAATGTGAAGAAAAATGAGCATCTCTTACCAAAGTTTCTGGTTTCTGGTGAGCCCACTGGTACTCAGGGCTTGCATGACAGTGGTGGGCAGGTACCAAGGCAGATGAGAGCTGACTGTGGCTCTTGCTGCCCTGGCCGTGAGCACAGAGCAGGGTTTGTTCCCCAGGGGACGGGGCAGTAAGCAAATGGGGGTTTGTGGGGAACAGCTGAAGGGCTCACGCCATACTCTGACCCGCAGGGATCATGTGGCAGAGATGAGAAGCATCATTGATAAAAGTGTCTTCATGCAAATAATACATCTACAAACAGCTAAATCCTTCTGGCTCTTGTTTGTGTGTTCAGGCTGCCTGTGAAGCTGTCAGTGGGGAGGGTTCGAAACTCGCCCACACTGTGCAGCCTGCTCCACAGCGCAATTGTTCCTGCTCCTTCAGTCATTACCTACTTGAGTGTCCGTTTAGGAGGCAAGTCTTTTCCAAGCTACTGAGATGGTAACTCTGGTTATAGCTGGGACCCCAAAGCCCAGTGAGTAGGACTGGGAGTTGGTTCTTCTCCCACCTGTGGCATTAAGTAGATCACCTTTGGCTCCAGTTTCTTGTTTTACTGTTTGTCCATCAGAGCAGTGACTTTTGTTTGGGGCAGGATTCACCTGTATGAGAGTTAGAACAGACAGGGCTTTGGTGGTATTGCAACTAAACATTGAAGAAGAGATCTGTAAGTCTGCTCTGAACTGCAGCCCTATGCGGTCCATTAGATTGTTTGGGCCAACGTCCATCTAGAGAAGATGCTGCTTGCTTGTGATTCTTTCTCTTTTCCTGCTATTCCATCCCTTAGTTCCTGATGCTTTTGGCGCAGAGCAAACCTTCAGCAAAGTTCTTCCAATGTCACATAGAGAGATTAGTGGTGGTTGGATGATAGGTTTGGTTACTAAAGCGGGCCAAGAATTCTCCAAGATGTTTTTCCAAAATGCTTTAGTGTGAACCATCTTCATTTCCTTTAACTCTGGTTTTGGTGCAAGTTTGATCAATAAATACTTTTGCAGGATTGGGATGGGATGGAAGATGTCTCCCACCTCTGTTCCAAGATGGGAGTAAAAACCAGTCCAACTCACTCCAGATTAGGCATATTTCTTAAAGTCTTTGCCTTGCCAAGTTATGCTTGACCTTGAGTCTCCCGTGGCTTTGATTTATCCCTTGCTCATGCTCACTGAGCACTGACTGGCACGTCCTGAGTTCTTGTAAGGAGGAGCCTGCTGTCTCATGGTCAGGATAGCGAGTGGAACTGGAGCCTCCCTCATGGCACAGATGAGCACCCCAGCCTCCACACCTCCCCTTGCCATCCTCTCTAGCTGCTGTAACTCTGGTGGGAGAGTGCCAAAAGCTTGTGCCTTTCATCCCTGAAGTGGGAAGGGTTTTATTTATTTTGTTAATCTGAAAGCTAAGTGGGTGGGAAGATAAGTCTGCAGCCCTGCTCCGTTCGTCACATGGTACCAGCTCTTGTTTCCCCTTGAGAGAGGCAGAGCAGATAGAAAGCAGAGATGAAATGAAGATCAAAAGTAAACAGCATGATTAAGTTTTTGATAAAGGATAAAACACTTATCACTTCAAAGCTGCTGAAAAACACATTAAATGTTTCCTGAACATTTCATGTCCACGTGAGCATTAACTGTACTTGCCATGGGGACGTTTGTAAGAGGAGGTGGTGGCATTGGGGAGTGCTGCTGGGTATTTACCTTCGTGGTTCTGCTGCAGGTTGCCTGTCTGGCACCAGGAGGGCAGAGCTGGCAGCCTGTTAGCCATCCTGGAGCCCACTGAACCACTCTGGCTGCAGCTTGGTGGGCCCGTGTCGTGTGCATCGTTAGGCGATCCCTCCTTTAAGCCGTGCCTGCTCAGTTTTCCAGGTTTGGGCGCTGGTTTTTCAGACGTTTTAAGGCACTTGCAGATGTAGATAGGTGCAGAGTTTGTGGGTGGCTTTTCTCCCAAGCATTGGTGATTCTTTGGTTCCATGCTTTGGCTCAGTGAATGAAGTCCTTAAATATTTTTGTGTAAGCAGCATAATTTGTAGTGAGAAGTGTCTGTGGATTGCCTGTTTTCATCACTGTGTTGGAATACTGTGCTGGCCAGTGGAGAAAGATTAAAAAGCAGTATATAGCCATTATTTTTTAATTTCTTTTCCAATCTTATGAATGTGTGAAATATATAATAAGAATGTGAAGAAAAGGCACTTTGTAATAGCCAATAAAAGCTAGGAATGATGAATGATGAAACAGAACAGCAAAAAAAAGAGTAGAGATAGAAATAAATACAGGAGAAGATTCCCCATTCTAGTTATTACCGTAACACCCCAGAGGGTGCATCTCCTCTGCAGTGGCTGTAAGCTCACTTCCAGCAAACCCGTCTCTAACATCCAAAAAAGCCACAGCCGAACAAGCTGTTGCGTTTCCCAGTCAGAGAATCCTTGGCTGAATGCACAACCCCAGGATCTGGGAGAACATGGAGAAGTCCACTATGATCCGGTGTGACACCCTTGTCTGCATTCTTGGGGGCAGAGGGTCACGAGGACACCTTACTGCGTAGTGCCCCAACAAGTGAGGAGGGACCTTTCTTGTGCCTTCTTGCTCAGCAGCACCTGCACAGAGCTGGGATTATTGATTGCACTGTGCCGCTGCTGGTGGACGTAACATTTTGGTATAACTAATGCAAAATGCTACCGTACCAGCTCAGTAGCATGTTACCTTTGTGCAGATGTCAGTGTTGAGTCAAATCTGCTTTTTTTTTTTCCATTTTATAACCTTGGTTTTCTGTAGGCAAGGAAGGAGCCGCATGCCCTGCTTTCTCCTACGTGGGAGGTCCTGTGTAGTGGAGACCAGTCCCAGAAACAGTCTACTCTTGAATTTTCTTTTTTTAACTGGTGGAGAGACATTTTCACATCTCCAGGTCTCAGTCTTTTAGAGCACAGAGATGGTTTAAATGCTGTATGTGCACAGCCACCTGTATCATCAGTCATTTTGATGGCAGGGTGTGGAAATCTGCCGTTCACTAAGGTCCCCTCACCAGCAGTGCTCCCTCCATTTATCAAAGCGCGTTCCTTCAAGGCACACATTATATTTTACCCTCATCACTGCCACCAGAGCCTGTGTGCTGTTTGCAAAGCATCTCTGCTCCTTCTGAACCCACAAGCACGAAGTCTGGCTTTGGGACCAGTGTATAGCAGTATCTTTTTCCAAAGTCAGGGCACCAGCCCTCCACTACCTTTACTGCTGGAAATTGCTAGGTCTTAGTAAGTATTCATAAGAGCAGCAGAACTTGTGAAACTTGGGGGTTTGGCTTTTTCTTGCATGGTTAGATTTCCCCGTACTTAGCAAGGTTGGTGGATGCCGTTCCTTCAGCTGATGTATTTGTAAGGTCTCTTGCCTCCATACAAGTCCTCCTGAGTCCAGCGACGGGTCAGCTCACATTGCTGTGCTCTGCCCAGAAGGTCACTGGTTTGGGTCATTCTGCTCTGCCAGCTGCTCAGCTTTGTGGCACGTGGAGGAAGTCAGACGCTTTTGAGATCTCTGCGTCATCCTGCAAATTTTGGTTGAAATTGGCATCTGATTTCCTTCTGAAATCTGAAGAACAGCAAAACACTACGTGTTGAATTGGATTAAAGTTCAGGGAAGCGCTTACCTGCTGAATTTTCACATACTTAAATCTCATTGACTTCAGGTCAAATCCAAGTGGTCTTCAAGTGAGGTTTTGGGCCGTTTTTACCACATGCGAGCTGTTGTTTCCAGGAAAAGTGGAAAAAAGTTTTTACACCCAACGTGGACTTCTTTACAAATATCTAATGATCTGGACTTACCATGGTTTATATTAAAAAGCCTAGAAATGGGGCAATACTTCAACAGTTTGAGAAAGGTGTATATTAGAATCACAGAAAAGTTAATCAGAAGGGACTTCTTGTGGTCGTTAGTCCAAGTTCCAACTTGAAGCAAGGCTAACTTCGAAGTATGCTCAGGTTGCTAGTCCTTGTCTAGCTGAGTTTTGAAAATCTGCCAGGATGGAAATTGAACATCCTTTCCAGGTCCCTCTTCCCACTTCACGTGGTGCTCAGGGGAGGGTTTTCTCTCATGTTCACCTGGAATTTCCCTTCCGCAGCCTGGGGCTGTTGCCTCTCATCCTGTCACTGCTCTTCGGAGAAGGGTCTGGCTCTGTCCGCACCGCCTTCCTTTTCCATCATCCAAACTGCCATCAGTACAATAAGACAAATCTCCTTGAGGTTGTTTGCTTGTTTGTTTTCCTCTCTCCGTGCTTCCCTTGTTATTTCTGTATTCTGCAGGTGATTGACAGCGTAACCTCATCTTCTGCTGACTGCAGGCAATTACTTATTTGGGCTCTTTCAAAGCAAGGTCTTGTTTCTATTTGGTACTTCTGAAAATAGTACTGTGGAAACTGCAGGAACAGAAAAAGAAATCAGGTGTGGCGAGCAGAGAAATCCTGTCCTAAATTCCTGTCTGCCAAATACTAATGCTAGTTATTATCAAGCTTAGTAGTGCAAGAGGTTTGTAGTCTCTGTACAGTTGGGCTTCATCCTGCTATGGACATAACAGTGCCAGTTAACAGGGAGCAAAAAGCCGTGAAGTTAAAATCTTCTGGTCTGCTTCGGTGGCAAGTAAGGTGGCAATCAGGCATCGGTTCAGATCTTACACAGGCTTCACCCAAAAACCTGAGATTAGACCAGAAACTTCATAATAAAAAGTCAAATTTAATTTCTTAACAATACCCGACAGATCTCAGTGACAGTTGTACAGCTGTTTTTATTCAGTTTTTTTTTTTTAAAAAAGGTAACTTTTTCTTAAGAAGCATTACTATGTATTTTGGCAAGATTTCTCATGTAATGAGATGCAAAAGCTCAGGCAGTATCCTCTTTAGATATATTTCTATTTGATAATAAAAATGGCATTGACAGTGAGGGATTGCGCTGAATGAATTACTATTTTGAGTTCTGTTTTACGCTGAAGCCAGGATGTGTCCTCTAAGTTCACAGCTGTTTTAACTTTTTCTTTTCCTCATCTAGACAGCTATGTCCATGAGATTTATTTCTTGATCTATATGGACATGCAGTCCTTCTTGGGATTATTGCCATAGAAACAAGACGTAACACAGAGCATGTCAGAAGTAGCAAATGGGATTTAGCAGTCTTTCCCATTTACTACACAGAGTCTGAGCTGTGTACAAAAAGCCGCAATTACTTGCTCTCGGAACCTTATTAACAGGCACATCTGCACATTCATTGAAACGAGATACTTCAACTTCCATGCTGGCTGGGATGACATTCAGATATTCTGGCCTTTAAACTAAACTAAAATCCCCGACGTCTATTTTATTTTTCAGTCAAGGCAGGAGTTTGCTGGGTTTGACATTTTGGTTCCTTTCATTTGATTGCAAATCCCAGAGGCAGCCCGTGCTCCCTGCCCGTGCGAGCCTCCCAGAAGGAGATAAGATGCAGCAACCAAACCTCTGGCTCCCGGGAACGGTCCCTCCTTTGAAGGATGAAGTCACCCAAGTTTTGCTTGTAAAGCCTGATCTCCCACGGTGCTGGGACCCAGCTCCCAGCCTCTCCCAGGGCTTCACGCCCCGCCTGGCTTCGAGGCACACTGCCCTTCTCATCCTTGGTGGCCCAAGGTTGCTCCCAGTTGGCAAGCTGGAGCAGACTGGGCTTGGGGGAGTGGATGGGTTGTGCCAGGCAGAGAGGTGCAGGAGGAAACAGAACATGCTGTGCGTGTATGGCTGGGTCACAGCACATCTGCTGATATATGGCAGGGGGGGTAAACGCAAACTCAAGTTTTCAGGCCAAATCCATGGGGCAGCTTTTGAAGCTGTGTGGGGTGGTGAAGAAGCAGAAACGTAACAGGGTACAGAAAAGGGCAGAGAAATATATTAAAAAATAAGGTGTATCAGTGACTGCTTGTGACTGAGCACCAGCAGGCTGAGGCGTAGCGGCGGGCAGGCAGTGTCAGCCTGTGGCCCTGTGCCTGCCTACGTGCGAGATGGGTGCCAGCTCAGCCGGCCGTGGGGTGCAGATCTTGTTCTTCCAGCAGACAGGGGTTATGCTCAGGAGGGAGAGCTGGAGTCCTGGGAGACTGTAGCTGGTCAAGGGAGTAGAGGTTGGCTCTGGGACTCTTCCCTTGCTTCTTCTCTTTTCCATCCTTCCTCGCACCAAGTAAAATCAAATTTAGAAGCAAATTGTCAGGTCGCAGAGGGGTCCCTGGCTCTGGATGAGGTATTTGCTGACCTGTGAGTGAGCATACACTGTGTTTTTCCCAGTCCACATTCTGTAATGCTGCCTTTTGTTGAGAGCAGGGAGGATTTCAGAGGCCGCTGGAGATGCTTTAAAGCTCTCCGGGCAAAATCTGTCATCCCCGTGCACCAATTCAGGAACAAAACAACTTTGCTCAACAGAAGAAACATTAAAAGCTGATTGTGGAAGCCACAAAATTGAGTTGGAGCCTAGAATGCAATCCGGAGAGCCCAGAGAGCTGAAATACAGGGAGCTTGAAACTGGGCTACAGGCTCCGAGCTTGCCTGGCCTCCTTTTCAAAGGTGCTGAGGACTCTGCATCTCTAGTGAAGTCGATGAGGGCTCAGGATCTTTTTGAAACATTTATTTAGTGCCTAAGTATAGATCTAAGACTGACTAACTTCAGGCTCCAAAAATAGTGCAGGTGTCTGCCTTCTCCCTCTTCCTCATTTCTCTTTTCCTTGCCCTTTAATCTTGTCTTCAGCTCCCACGTTCTCTGTTCCCTCCAACTCCATTCTTCCACACTCCTCCAGCTGACTTCTGCTCCTGCTTCTCCCCCTGGCTCACTCTGATGCCTCTGCTCTCCTGTGGGAACCACAGAGTATACCTCAAGGTCCGTCCTGAGCAAGCCTTACTGGCACCCCTTTCCTCTCCCTCTCTCACCCTAAATTCTCCTTCCCTCATTCTCGGGGGGACAGAGGTTCAAACGAACCGCTCTGTTCTGCTCAGGAACCTGCTGCATTCAAGTCCCAGCTATCTCGCCTCTCCTACGTGGCACTGACCAGGGCTGGCAGCAAAGAGGGGATCGCCACAGAGCTCCCATTGGAGCGGGAGCCCAACGCAGCTGCTGTCCCTTTCTGGCCCAAAAGCATAAACCCAAATGCCCCTTTTTCCTGCGTGTTTCTCATCGCGGGCATGATCTGCCAAGGACAATAAGAAAAGAGGTTACAGTGAAGGGATCATGTTAATTTTGTGAGCAGGAAGCTCTCATTAGTGGCTTGTGTTTTTCGAATCGGCCAGAAGACAGATGTGGCTGTGAGTCTGAGGGGTCTTGTCCCTGATGTGATTTTCTGTCTGTTGTAGGAAGGCATGCCCCAAACGCTGAGTTCTACCAGTATGTTCACCCCATGTGGCTTCAGCCCTCACCTACATACTTCGAAGGAAGATGAACAAGGAGGACTGATCTTCCAGGATGGAAACCTTACCTCAGCATCTCTGGATGCCCTAATCCAGCATCTGATACCTACCACTGATTACTACCCTGAAGTAAGCAATTCACAGTATAATAAACAGTTTAATTTTGATGAATTGGGGCAGCACTTTATGCAAAAGTGCAAATGTGTTAAATTTTGAATTAAGAGGGCTAATTTAAAAGCTGCATACAATTAAAGCTTGGTAAATGGATGCATTGCTTTAAATGCTGTTTCGCTGCTCTACAATTGTTCCCATGAAAAAGCAGATCCCAAAGTTGATTCTGCCTTTAAATAGAGAACGGGGAGGGGGGAAGCTGTGGTGGTGATGAATTAGTGATACAGCAGTCAGAGCACTTCAAAAATAGCGGTGTATCCCAGAGAGGTTGAGATGAAGACTGAAGCAAAAAAACTTCAGGTCTGAACTGGGATTAAATTAGCTGAATTTCAGTAGCTGCTGAAGTCATCCAGGTCTGTCTGCACGTACAAAGCATTGTCTCAGCGACAACAGAGACGCTCCTTCTGATGGGTTCATAATTCACCTAGGGTTATATTCACACTGACTTTGCAGTCACTGGACGGCACAGTCCAGATCCTAATCCTTGCTCCATCAGTGAATATTCAGTGTTTCTTCACCAACAGTGGGAGGATCTAAACTGGAAGCAGATCTATGGTTCCACAAGCCATTGACTTCATTGGATTTTGCACATCCTCAGTGGAATTTAGGACAGAGTTTGACTGGAAGACTTTTAAGTGCTAATATATCTCTGCAGACAGGCTTGTATTTCAAAGCGCAGAGTAGCATTGACTTCTGGGCAGTTTAGAAGACTGCGAAAGTTATCAATGCAGAGCAGACAGCATGTTTTAAATTACAGCTCAGTTTCTGATCAGCTAAAAATAAGTAATAAAGAAGCACATCAATTAAAAAAAAGAACAGAAAGGTAATAAAAATAGGTAATGGACAGATTAAGCTGTGAGATTTTCATTAAGCAAAGTGTGATACGTAATGCTGTACCTGCTGCTCAGGAGCATGGCTAGGTCTGGGGGAAAGAAGATAATTCAGGCGCCGGGAGGGGTCAGGATGCAAACAACTGAGGATTCATGCATATATTTTAAATTCACTGCTGGAATACTTTAAATGATCCAAGGATTTATCCAACAGGCCTGCTTCCCACAGCTTCACAGATGTGGGACTGCGTATGATATGGCTTGGCTGCTAGAAATGAATTTTGGAGAGTTAGTAGAATAAATGAAATATTCCTTACAACAGGCTGGGTGAGACCTGCAGGGCAATAGCAAGAGGTGACTAATCTGGGGGTGTCTGCAGCTCACAACCCAGTACAACACAGAGATGCCTGAGTGTCTGCATGTTTGGCTTTCGCTGGCCTCCGGGCATCCCTGGTTGTGCTGACTCCTGTACCAGGGCTCGCTGCCGCAGAGTGACCTACGCACTATCTTCGCTGGGTGTTTGCACAGGGTTTGGGCAACCAAAGGCTGGAAGTGGATGCTATGGAGGAAGGAGATGCCATGGCCTCCTGTGCCCACTGTAACCAGTTCCATTTTCAGGGTTAGGAATCCTTATGTCTTTTAGACATCAAGGTCTGTCCCGGTGGAAATGCAAAAACCATGGAGTTTGGGGCTTTTGTGGCTAGTGTTACCCACTGTGCAGCTGCTTACAACAGGTCTGCTTTTCTTTCTCTCGCAGAAAGCCTATATCTTTACATTCCTGCTGAGTTCCAGACTCTTCATCGAACCCCATGAGCTTTTGTCCCGAGTTTGTCACAAGTGCATTGAGCAGCAGCGGCTGGACGACCCCGTGCTGGACAAGGTCAGTTTATCTTTACAGCAGAAAAATGTGAGGTATTTTCAATGGGCAGAGAATTCGGGGGCTCTGGTGTGTGTCCTTTGCCTCCTTTTGGATCGAATGAAACTTTCTCATAAAGGATGACTGTTGCTGCTGAGGTCCTGACATTGAGGCATCCTAGTGTCCATGTCCAGGAGCAGTGCTCCAGGCACTCGTCACTTCAAATCTTATTCTAATTTTCCCTTTCCCCCTGTCTCAGTCTTCCCAGGTGACTTGCCTTTTTAACTCCTTTAGGGCTCTGCGGGATGCAAGGAGGTGGGAGGTAAACCTCACACTCACCGTCAACAGCAGATGTCAACACACCACTCTCCCTTTTATACTTCATGCATCTGTCCTTTTGCTTTCTTGCTTTTGGTACAGCAATATTTCCTCTCGGCCTTACCTGTCACTTTGAATGCTACGTAAACAGCACGCAGCTGCCTGCTAACCTCCTGCTGCCAGCTCGTCCGCGCAGCCGCGCTGCGGAGCGGCGCTGTCTGGCACACCAGGAGCGAGCTGCAGCAGTGGTGAGCCTCTGACAAGCTGACGGAATGAGAAAACCCAAGCTGTTACGGCGTCGGCACTCCTCCTGTTTTGCCTTAGGGACTGTGCAGACTGATACGGTGTGTAACAACACAGGTGCATCCTCTGGCAGTCCCACAGATGCCACGGTGGAGATGGATCCCACAGGATCCTGTTCAGCACTGGGTTCCACCCAAGCTCCTCTCGGTGCATTGACATTACCTGGAGCAGGAGTTGCATCTTCAGTGCAGTGGAGGCAAGAAGAACCTGCATTAGTTGCCGCTTTCCAAAAACCCCAATATGCTGAAATGATTCTCAAGATCAGCCTTTCCAGTTTTGAAACAGTAATTTTGGCATCAAATACTGAATCAGCAACATCTGAACATGTGTCCTTGTTTTTGGCAACTGGTTGCATGAGTAACAGGAGCTCTGCCCTCACTGGGGAGCGCAATCAGCCAGACTACACAGAAATCCAATATTTGGGTTGCCCTTACAGTCCGTTTCAACAGAAATATCTGTATGAGGTGCAGCATCCAAACCAGTTTTTCTGAGGTGTGATGGGTTCTGTTCTCCAATGCTATGGCAGATGCAAATTTAGGAGGATTAAAATGTGAGCGTTGCAAAGTTTGGCTGCTCATTAAACTTTGCAAGAAATGAGAAGCATTGCCTTATTACGAAGATCTCCTGATCTGCCTGAGGTGAGTCTGCGTTTTGGACTAGCCTCTAGTGATGCTGAGTTGGTGGGACACAGCCGAGTTTGTGTTCCTCAGAGTGGGGCTGACTTTAAAACTTTGCTCGCAAGCGACCTCCCATCCCCTGAGCTGTGTCCTGTGGCTTGCACAAAGCCCTCTCCCTCGCTTCAGCATAGCAGTTTACACAGCTGGAGCAAATGTCTCCCAGACCTTTGTAGTTTCCAATAAAGCTTTCCCTTTAGCAGCCACCTGCTGGTCTTTGAGCATGAGCTTAATGCTAGCTGACAGCAGTTATTTTTAGAGATGTGGTTCATTGAAACCTGTTGTTGTTGGAAAGCTGAAATATGCATTTTAACCACCGTGGTTGAAAAGCAGAGAGCTGTGGAGCTCAAGAGTATAATTTTTCCTGATTACAGGGTACGCTTTAGCTACAGTACGTAGGATGCTGCAGAAGGCTGTTTGTTTTGGTCTGTGTTTGCTGTAAATAAAAATGCAGTTTGTTGTTTAGCGCCATTTCCTTTTCACGTGTTCTTGGAGAACAGAGGGTGGAAGCTCTGGAAGCAGCCATGCTGGCTGTCTTTTGAGATAATACGAATGTACCAGTTATGTGGTTCCCCACATTTCCCTCCTTGCTGCATATCTTCCTGACTATTCCTGCTGCTGCATCCTCAGATAAATCTACACCAAAAGTAAAGTGGGCATCAGCTGTGTGTTGAGTGGGTGTGCTTGTCCTATCATGACCTTGAGCTCATGTGGGAAAAGAGCAACATTATCAGTCACCCAGGTAAAGTTACTAAAGCTACTAAACGTGCTGGTGTTTTGTCCATCTTGTCTTCCTCAAGTTACATCTGCCAGTGGTCACTAAGCAGTTTTTTCATACGGCCAGAAAGCAAAAGACTCACTTCTTTGTTGGTCAAGAAATACACTTCAATCAATTTTTCAGGAAAGGATGAAAATGTAGGACGGTTGTAAATACAAAAGGGAAGAACGTGTGGTTCAAGTGAGCAAAAAGGTCAGATGTTTTTGAAAAAGGTACAAAGGTTGCACCAATAAAATGTCCATAAACTGGCCAACTGTATGTGCAGAATATTTAAATCTGCATGTAAAACGACAGTTGTGCGTGCATCTAAGTACTGGTATATTGCATGCCAAAATATATAATTTGTGCACCACGCTATTTGTTTGCATATGTGCAGATTTTGCAGGTGCAACCATCAGTTCCTTCTTTGAAAATCTGGCCCCTTTTTCAGTGAGATACGTATTTGCTGGGAGTCTCTAATGAGTAAACACATTTCAGTCCCTTTCGATCATTCTGGTTTCCATTTCAGGCGCGGATCAGAAAATTTGGACCCAAAATCTTACAGTTGCTGACAGAGTGGACGGAGACATTCCCGTATGACTTTCAGGAGGAGCGGATGATTGGCCATCTGAAAGACATGATTCACAGGATAGCCCCATGTGATGAGGTGAGCATGTCTGACCTGGGACATTGTGTGGGGATGTTACGTTCATTTTCCCATTGGTTCCTCCTTCTCCAACATCATGTTCCGTGCGTCTTCCTGGGAACTCTTACAGTTTTGTTCTCCTCTAACGGTTACAACCTGTAGTAGCTTCCCTGAAAGCCTTATCTCTCAGTTTAGGTACCCCTGTGGCAGTGACGTGGGGAGACATTGGAGTGATCAGTGGAATTTGTCTACTGCACATTGAATTGTAAGAGAATAACATTCCCATTTTACAGATGGAAGATCTGAGGCGTAGCATAGACCGAATGTGGTGGTCACAATTCAAATAGCAGCAGAGCTGTGGTCTCCCAGGTCTGGCAGAGCAGTGCAGTATTGTGACCTGAGACCAACCATCCCGGCCAAGCAGTGGCTCGGGGAGTGCTCCAGGCCGTTTAGTGAATGAGGAGTGGAGCAAGCAGCCAGTCATCATGTGATTGAATTGGGGAGCTAAAAAAGATCATCAGTTGCCTGAAGGTGCCTGATAAATGCTTCCCTTCTCGAAGGAAATGAGTGGCTGTGAAACAGTAACTACCAAAGGGTGTTTACAGTCCTTTTTTCGTCTCCCCTTCTCCATTTGCTTATGTCCTTTGTCACCTGTGCCGAAATCTAATTTTCCATTCCTTACTTTACGTATCTTCAGTCTGGTAGGTGTTTTTTTTTAAACAATGTTTGCATTTGGTCATCTTTTTCATTAGTGAATCTAACAAGGGTTTGGCTTACACCTTCCGGTCCCGTGTAAAGGAGTTCACGGGCCCTGTGCTTGAGCTGGCTGATGCTGTAAAGCCGGGACCCAGACGGGAGGCGAGCAGGCACAGAGCAGCAAACTCTGATCACGGTTTGACTGATGCCACTGGAATCCCCATTGAAGTTCACAGGATCTGTGGGCCAAGAGATGGCTCCTGTTGAATCCAGCCTGTTTGGCTGATACGGTGAGATAGCAAGAGACAGTCCTGACATTTAAAGAAAATACAGATGTTTATGGATGTGTAGCTTCTCTGGGAGCATGACAGTGGCAGAAGACAGCAGTGTGTGGCCTGCTGGGCAAAAATCAGTCTAGATGATTGCGTGGTCTTGGTGTTCAAATGCATAAGCCATGTGTGTGGCAGAGTAGGACGCAGTGAATGGAGTCTCTGGGAGATGTGCTTGCGAATTCAGGTGGGTGAATCCCATGAATTAATTCAGAAACATTAAAAATACCACAAAATCCATGAAAAGAATAAGGATAAAAGCGAAAAGTACATAGAGAGTCTCTAATTACATTTAGGTTAACCATGGGATGTGGTTCCATTGGCTACATCAAGGCCTGCTTCAAGATGGGTGCAGTTCAGTAGAACAAGAAGTGCACACCCATGAGTCCAAGAAAAAGAGAGGTGAAGAGAAGAGAGGAGGAATTAGCAGGGTTGCAGCACAGTGGAAGTGAAGTTGGACCCTCCTACCCACATGAAACAGGAGAGAAATGGAAGCAGCTGCTCTTGGGCTGGGCTGGCATCACGGCTGGCACTTTTGGGTGGCTGTAGGCTGGTATGGCTGGGCTGGCCAGCCCATGGCAGAGAAGGGCTGGGAAGGAGAAGCTGCCTGACACTTTGATGGAGGTGAAGGGAACACAAAGGACTTTCAGAAAGAGCCAAGGTGCCTCAATTCCATTGACTGAGCAGTAAAACTGCTCCCTTGGGGAGGAGGCAATGAGCTTGCTCCTGCCAACCACCAAGAATGGTGCCTTGGAGCCCTTCAGCGTTGGAAATGAGAGAAACCCATACAGACCCACCAAAATCATGTCCACCGGAAAGATGGAACCAGCCAAAAGGGTTTTTTGGGACAGGGACTTTATGGGTGCACTTTAAAAAACAGTAGCTGCCCTGGTGAAGATCCATAAAGTTAAATTTGAACTTTTTGCATACAAAGCAATAGTTTATTTGCCTAACCTGAGCAAGTGCTGCACACCTGCACTCTGGAGTGGGCATAGCTGTGTACCAATGCTTTATGGGTGCCCTGGGGGGCAAATCATTGTTTTTCAAATATTACTAGGCACTATAATTGCAAGGGATTATGCCTGAGCAAAATCAATAATTATTTAAAGAAACAACTCATAGCCTGCAAATGCAAATTTTGTTTTTTTAAGGGAGAGCACGGAAGAGTGGTGATGCCAATTAGTTGTTTGGAAGAAAGTTGTTCCCATTGTGGATCACAGAAATTAAAGACTGAAAGATTTGTGAGGTCATCTAGTCCATGTAGGCTAATGCAGGATTTTCCCCTGCAGCGTATGCTCCTGTCCTTCGTAGAGTCCACTTTCTAAAGGCTCTGTGATGTGCTTATAAAGGTGTCCATGCTGAGAAGCGTTTCTTAGTAAGTGCTGTGATTTGCATTTAGAGTTAGAAATTTTAATTAAAATTTGAGCTCCTAAGCCACCTGCTGAGGCCTGCAGTCTTCAGAGGAACTTTCCCAGTTAAGAACGAAACATTTTCTTTAAATACTAAACAGTTGTATGCTTCTTTTGACTATTAATGTGGCAATAAAGTGAAATCAGTTGATACAGTCCAGCATGCAGCCCCTATACAATGGGGGGTCACTTTGTGGCAAGGTAATTACCAGCATGTTGAAGGTAATGAACAATGTTGTTTTCACCTAGTGAACATAGTTTAAAGAAGGCAGAAAGTACTTTTAAAAGGGCAAAAGCAGGATTTTTAAAAATTTATCCCCCAACACACAAAGAAAAGCTTTCTAGGCAAGGGTGCACCCAACTGATTTTCAGTGAGTCTCTTCAAGAGCTCTAATTTCTGAAGAATCTTTTTTGTGTCCATTAAGTGTCTCTCATTTCACCCTTTATTAGGTGGTTGGTTTACCTGAGTCTGTGTTTACGGTTGTCTATATCTATATTATTACACCATATTCCTGACAAAACTATTGAAACTAGATCTCTTGATGAGGATTTATAGAAATACTGGCTAATATGCATGTCTTTCAAGGAATTTTATGCTGCTTTTTGGCTTTTCATCCAAACAGTGTAGAATTTGATACTGCACAGACAGGACTGGTCCAAGATTTCTTTTCCAAAATCATTTTTGAAAGAGAACTGGGTTTTCAGCTGAACACTTTTTATTAGGCAAATATTTTATGTTCTGTAGAAGACTTGGATTTCAGTGTCATGCTTGCCCCCCTTCCCCCGAAATTAATTCCCCTGTTTACAAAACATATTCACAAAATACCAAATATGTCGCTATTTGAGTTTCCACTAAAAAATAACATTTTATTTGTAGATATTCATAAGCTATGCTGAGATTTGCAAACACACCTGGATGTAAATCAGAGAAATATTTAGATGGTGGTCAGTAGTTTGGGTCCAGGACAGCCTGTGTAAATCAAAAGTGTAACCATCTGTTTGAATGAGGATTTACATGAGGAAGGCCGGTAGTCTCTCTTCCTTGGAGCTAGTATACATCAGGAACAGATAAAAACTGAAAGAATCTTTTTTTTAATTTTCTAAAAATTATTTTAATTATTTATTTTTATGTCTTCCTCACTCGATTTTCATTCCTGTGTGATTTGCTTCTGAACAGAACATGTGTTGTCATTCTCCAAGACAAGTCCCTCCTGCCTTCTAGGTACTTGTTTCATTTCAGACTTACCAGCTCTGTTTTGAAAAAAAGCCTGACTACATCCTGTTTATCTGGTCCATGTTGCAGCCCAGCTCAAGAGAGCATCTTCATTGAGTGAAATGAGAGGTTCCTCACCAATATGAAACCTTCTGCTGGAAAATTTGTATGAAAATTACGAAGTGTTGCAGCAAAAGTTGAAGCATTTGGGATGTTCTGAAGGTTTCTAGCCTCAGACTGTAATGGAAGCAGGGTAAATGCGAGGTGTTATTCTTCACTGTGAACAGTAGGAGATGCTGCTTCCAGTGTGCAGATAGGATCCTTTGTAGGTGAGAAGAGCTCTGGCTTCTGGTACCTTGAACACCTAAAACATGAGTTCTGTCAAGGCCTGACACAGTCTGAAGGAGACAAAGGCTGTATCTATACCATGGAATTCAGGAGTACTTCCCAAGACTTCACTTGGGCTGCATCCAGCTTGGGATGCAACACAGGTGTGTGTCAGTCTTCATGGAAAGGCACACTCCAGCCAGGACCCTGCCGTGGTGACGCGGGGTGCGTGGAGGGTGGCAGGGCGTACAGCTGCTGCGCAGTACAGATGTCACAGGAGAGGGCTTTGTGCCAGCTCTGGTTTCACACCGACAGATTACAAACTGATGTTACTGGCAAGCTGACGTTCCTAAATTCTGTTTGGATGGGAAAAGAGGGGTTACTCCACTTGTGAGCAGCCAGAGGATCTCTCCACTCTGTGTCTTTGTGCTAGAAGAGGAGCTGGTAGTAGGGCAGCCTGCAAATTGTTCTCCCAAGTGACCGTGCACTTTGAAATTGAGCAAGCACCCGTTGCATTCATCCCTGATGCTCCTCTTTCTGGCTGGGAAAGCCCATGAGGCCGTGTTCCTCAGCAGGGTACACCCCGCGCTTCACGTGAGGCTTTTGCCCAAGGACATTTCCAATTAA
Source organism: Opisthocomus hoazin (assembly GCF_030867145.1). Taxonomy (NCBI): domain Eukaryota; kingdom Metazoa; phylum Chordata; class Aves; order Opisthocomiformes; family Opisthocomidae; genus Opisthocomus; species Opisthocomus hoazin. The sequence continues at coordinate 5,590,130 of NC_134435.1, read as the reverse complement.
TCTTTGTCTCTAGAGCCCATCCACCAGTTCTCTCGGTTCTCTCAGTTTTATGACGTCTGCATCTGTCAGTCATGAAGAGTTGAAGGCATTTCTTTCTGCCGAGCCTCCATGGCCAGCGGCTCCACTCATTGTCTGTGAAGAGCTGCTCCATCTCTGGGAACAACCTGAGCAACTTAGCAATGATCATCCTCATGAGCACATGGCTGTGCTTGGAATACGATGTGAGCTTCCTTCAGTAGCAGCTAACGTTTTGGATAATAAATACTCAAAGCTACGTGATGCGCAGACCACTCCAAGCAGGCAGCAAGTAACAGCATTCTTCTGCTGCTCTCAGCTCAAAAGGATGGAGAGAATAGCATCAGAAACATTTCTTATTCCTAATAAATAAGAGTTGACTAGGTAGCACTAACAGGTAGAGTTCTCGGCCAACACGTAGCTGACATAAAGGATAGGTACTGAATGCTGCTGTGCTCCAGAAATCTGCAGTAACTCATGTGGCATTACCTCTCCTCTGGTCCTGATGTTGGCAGGAGTATGCCAGTATCAGTGCCAGGCCAACCCACCAGTCCTGCCTGCCTCTTCTCTTGACTGCAGCCTGTTTCTGTGGTCCAGAGCACAGAACTGTAATTAAGCCAACTGGTTATTCTGAAATAGGCTTGTTGAAAATAAAATGGTAACCTGTTGCTGGCTTAGGAGTATGTTACAGAAGGGAAAATTCAGCATAAAAACATTGCTTTGTCAAGTTCTGTGGATGGTTTACGTTTCTTTCTCTCCCTGTCTCTCCAGGCCTACTGGAAAAAGATGAATCAGCTTTTGCAAACCTTGAATCAGAAACTTGCAACCCTCAGCCATGGGCAAGAAGGGATTGTCAAGATCAGTGCTGCTGTCTCCGATAAACTGGTTGCCTTTAAAAGTAAACCTCCATCAATTCAGAGAGAAATCCTGAGCGTCTGCAGTGACCCCTACACTCTGGCTCAGCAGCTGACACATGTGGAACTGGTAAGTGGGAATGGTTCCCAACTTCTGCAGTCGTAGATGTTATTTTAAGCCATCAGCTGCTAAGTATTCCAGACACAACTGAAAAATGTCTGCACTGCTGCAGCACATCCCGTGCTGTATCAGCACTGCAGCAGGAGGCAGGGTTTGACAGGTTAAGAGACGCTTGGGAAGCAAGCTATATATCAGTGTTCCTGTGCATCTTGGGGTGGGTCACTTTACCTTTCCAGCCTGCTTTTTTGTGAAGTGCGAGTCATAGTCACAGGAAGGTCGAGGTGTTCCTACTTCTGTAAGGTGCTCTGAGCCCCACAACCTGACGGTGCTGTTGAAATGGCTGGTTGTTAGCCCTTCTATTAATCTGGAAGAAATTTTAACACTTGAAGCCTGTTCCTACAGATGCGCAAAGCGTCTGAGTTGTCGGATGTATTTTTCATTCTGCCCTTTGGGACTGTGCATGGACGTACAAGGGTGTGCAAATCCCCCCCACACAAAGTCCTGCTGTTTCCCTCCGTGGACTGCAGTTCACTCTCAGGCTTTTGATGGTAATCGCTCCATCTGCAGTACCAAGATGTTGGACAGACTGTTGTGTTGCACACCCTTCTCCCAGGGTCAGGTCCTCCGCTTGGACCTCCTGGATGTTCACAGAAGAACATAAAACATTGCTGCCATCTGCAGATCTCTTGATGCTGTAATGATTCCCTGCTGCCTGTCCTCCTGTAGACAGTGTTCATCCTTGAGAGGAAAGCTGGAAAAACAAACCATGAAATGGACTGTGCATTGGAGTGCATATCATGGAATTAGCCTTGGGAGTTCTGAAGGTATTGATATTCTGTTTGTCAAGAAGTGGAATAGTTCAGAAACCCCAAATTTAGGATGATCTCACCTTGGTTAGTTTTCAGAATATGCAACTTCAGTTCTGCTTTATCTAACTTAAGCCAGAGAGTAGAAGTCCTTTTGCCTGGAGTTTTTTTTCTTGCTTTTCTTTTCCTCCACAGTACAACTGTCTTCCAAGGGGAGACTCCTTGTAACTAGTACACAGCTGCACTTTTAAAACTTATGCAGCTAGATTTTTTGTTCCACTTACTGTAGTCAATCTACCTTCTCTTTCACTTACTGCATGCGCTACACCAGCTACTCTGCACTGAAAGTGTCTGAAGCTTATTTGTTAGTAAGAATTATTTGCTGTTTATTTAATAATAGTCATTTTCTAGTAAGAGTCCAGTACAGCTATCAGTGGCAAAGTGAGAAGCCGAGAGAAAGAGCGTGGGAGTAGCCGTAAAGTTTTCACTTCAGCAAAACTACTGTTAATTTTATTGTTGCTTGAGTGTTCTAAGTTTGGGCTGTAGGAATTCCAGAATATCTCCTCTGAAATCGTGGGCTGGATGAGTGGTCAGTGAAGTGGATAGAGAACTGGCTGAATGGCAGAACTCAGAGGGTTGTCATCAGCGGCGCTGAGTCTAGTTGGAGGCTGGTGACAAGTGGTGTCCCTCAGGGGTCAGTACTGGGCCCAGTCTTGTTTAACTTCTTCATCAACGACCTGGATGAAGAGTTAGAATGTACCCTCAGCAAGTTTGCTGACGACACCAAACTGGGAGGTGTGGTAGATACACCAGAAGGCTGTGCTGCCATTCAGCGTGACCTGGATAGGCTGGAGAGCTGGGCAGAGAGGAACCTGATGAGGTTCAACAAGGGCAAGTGCAGGGTCCTGCACCTGGGGAGGAACAACCTCATGCACCAGTACAGGCTTGGGGTGGACCTGCTGGAGAGCAGCTCTGCGGAGAGGGACCTGGGTGTCCTGGTGGACGACAGGTTAACTATGAGCCAGCAGTGTGCCCTGGCTGCCAAGAAGGCCAATGGGATCCTGGGGTGCATCAAGAAGAGTGTGGCCAGCAGGACAAGGGAGGTTCTCCTTCCCCTCTACACTGCCCTGGTGAGGCCTCATCTGGAGTACTGTGTCCAGTTCTGGGCTCCCCAGTTCAAGAAGGATGAAGAGCTACTGGAGAGAGTCCAGCGGAGGGCTACAAGGATGGTGAGGGGACTGGAGCATCTCCCCTACGAGGAGAGGTTGAGGGAACTGGGCTTGTTCAGCCTGAAGAAGAGAAGGCTGCGAGGGGACCTTATAAATGCCTACAAATATCTGAAGGGTGGGGGTCAGGAGGATGGGGCCAAGCTCTTTTCAGTGGTGCCCAGTGACAGGACAAGGGGCAATGGGCACAAACTGAGGCACAGGAAGTTCCGTCTGAACATGAGGAGGAACTTCTTCCCTCTGAGGGTGACGGAGCACTGGAACAGGCTGCCCAGGGAGGTTGTGGAGTCTCCTTCTCTGGAGATATTCAAGACCCGCCTGGACAAGGTCCTGTGCAGCCTGCTGTAGGTGACCCTGCTTCGGCGGGGGGGTTGGACTAGATGACCCACAGAGGTCCCTTCCAACCCCTACTATTCTGTGATTCTGTGAAATACCTTTGTGGCCTACAATAAATATTTTTTTCTAATAAAGACGTTTAAGGGAATTGAAAAACCTAATAAGAGGGCCCAGTGGTGTGGCTGGAACTGCCAGGTTTGTTCAGGAGCTGGTGGAGACGGTTTGTTCTTTACCGAGAGAGATCTGAATGCTTTATTTACTCTTGTTTTGGGTAGTGCCTGGGACACTCTACAGTGGAAGCAATGCCTTTAATGGAAGCACGGGCATCTTCAATGCCTGCCTTCCTCAGTGGCACAGAACCAGCACCTCAGGGCATCACCTGAGCTTCACGGGGTAGGGAGGTAGGGTCAGAGCAGAGTATGTGCGGATGAGCAACGGATTGCTATGGTTACCGATCGCAGCATTGCTGCTGTTTTAACAGCTGGGAAACAAGGCTATTGAGAAATGCTGGACCACAGCAGGTCTGTGGCAGCGCCAAGCACAGAACTGAGGTCTGCTGGCTCCCAGCTGGGGCCTTTTGCATCCAACACCTTTCTCTCTGCACAGTGGAAAGGGCTCTTACTGTGCCTTGTCAGTAATGAGACATATTTATTCTCATTTTCTTCTTTCTGCTGAAATAACTCTAATTGTTCTTATGAATTTTAATGTCTGGTGCTAGTTGGCTGTCTACCAGTTCAGTAACACCATTCAGAGCTGAAAGATAACGGGGATGTCGTACCAAGAGAAACAGAAGACATTCTGGGGTGCTTTCTTATTTCTTCCTCTCTCTCTTTTTTTCCCCCCCTTCTAATAGGAAAGGCTAAGTCACATTGGACCTGAGGAGTTCGTGCAGGCATTTGTACATAAAGACCCCCTGGATGGCACCAAGGTATGGTTTGTCCGCATGCAAAGTGTCTCCTGCGATCACTGTTTGTTGTAGATGAACTGATGTGATGAGACCCATACGAGCAGGGCCTGGGGCACGTGGTGAACATGGCCAGGCCAACCGATGACCTATATTCTCACAGCAAGGGGGGGTCATTGCCATTCCTTCCTGGTGGAGTACGTCCTAGCCTGAGACTGCCCAGCACCCTGATGTTCTGCTTTTTGGCTTGTTCCTCCTAACCTGCTTTGACCAGGGCAGGTGGCTTGTGGCTGTACACAACCAGCGAATGTCTGGTCCCAGCGTTGAAGGCGTAAAGGCTCTGGATGTGATGTCATGCCCATAGTGTGTGCCCAGACACCACAGTAATGAGTCAGTGCGTCATGAATCAACATTCTCTTCTCCTTCTCCACAATAGCTTTTAACCCAAAGCACCGCAGGGAATGGAGTGCCTGATCAGGGCTTCATCCAAAGTCTGTGGAAGCCAGTTGGAGTCTTTCCACCGATTCCAGTGGGGTTTGAAGCAGCACTTCAGGGAGTGCCTCAATAAGTAGAGAGACTTCCTGGCTGGAGAGGGGGAGTCGGAGATTTCACATACTGCCAGAAAAGAAAGAGGGTGGAAAATTCTTCCCCAGAACAGCATATGGGCTCCCACTGAGATCACAAATCAATGGCAGGATTTTGTCACTGGATGCTGAACATAACAGGAAGACTTCTGTATAGAGTGGTGCCCAAAGAGCACCAGAATAGCTTGTAATGGTGAAAAGGTGGCTGGATGGATGGACAGGTGGACGGGTGAATAAAAAGTGCAACACTGGGCTCTTTCCTTCTCTTACTGGAATTCTGGAGATTCTGCAGCTGGTTTCAGAGAGAGGGGATTGAGCGAGGTGGTGTTTCAAGTATTCTGAGCGTTGATTGCATCCTTTAGGAAGGAACCCCAAGATAGCAGAGATGTATCAGAAACGTGAAATACCAAACCAGCCACAGTGAGATTTCAGCAACCTGCTGCAAACATGAGGGACAAGACTGAAAATGAACAGTCGTCATATCTGTTGTGAAGTAAAATGAAAGCGATCAAATGAGGGCACTAAATTTGAGTGAATTTTGGAAGAGTGGGAGGGAGGCAGCAGTGAGTGAAATCAAATTGCATAAAGCCATAGAGGGGAAGGGGTGCTAAGAGGAAGAAGGAAGTGTTCAGTAATAAACGAATGTATTCATGACACCTGTAGCTGCATCTGGAATTTCAAATGCAGGGCCAGCACGGAATACCAAGATGTGAGGAGAAGTTGAGGTTACAAGGTAAGCATAAGGAAACATCAGCTGAGGTGGACAGAAAGGATAGGGGTGGGATGGGAGATCCGAGCAAATCATCTTGACAGACTATGGCAAGCTATTTGACAGTTTTGCATGTTCTTCAAATGCCAGTCTGAACACTGAGGTGCTGCCCAGTAACAGTTCTGTGACTTCAGTGAAGTGCATAATAACAGAGAAAATAACAGGCGCAAGCCAAGGATGCGCTCCTGCATTGCCTTTTACGTTCAAGGCAATGACTTCCCCCAGGAGGATCTACTTAGTTAAACTGCCATAAAATTTTTGCACAAGACATGGCAGTAACAAATTATTTGTCTTCAAGTCAGCAAGGCTGATGAAAGTAGTTAGTGTGCAACTTTCCTGCCCCCTTTCCCTGGGCTGACCAGAGGTCCCAGCCATGAGGGTGGGAGAGCTTCCGCACCAGGTAAGGTATAGCCGAGGGATTGTGTGGGACCTGGCAGAACATTGTACACAGCAGCACAAACCTTACGTGGAGTGACATACTATTGCCTGACCCATGGAGACCACCCCTGTTAACCACAGGGAATTGGCTCTGGTGTGAATTCCCTCCAGCTGGAGATCGTACTGAACATCTTTCTTGCATGAGGGCTTCAAAAGGCTTCACTGGCAAATGTTTGTCAAGCACTTTGAGCTGCAGATGGAAGATGCTAGGGAGGTGCTAAATATTGTTGCCATTTATAAAGCTTAACCTTTAAAAAGCAGTCTGTTTCAACTTTAACTATTGCACATTTTTCACAAGCTTTTGGTATTAGCTATGGTTCTTATGCCCTGGCACAGGACAGCAGTGTTGAGATGGAAATACCATATTCAGAACAAAACCTAGGTTTCGTGTACTTTTTGCTATAACAGTGAACAAGAAATACCACAGAGCACATGAAACCCAACTGCTATGGGTAGATTGGGGCTGCTTTCGGTTTTCCGTTGTTTTGTTTGATATTTACAGGCTGCTTGTTGACATGTACTTTTGAGATGCTTTTGAAGTATTTTTTTAATTGTATCTGTGGTCTACTCATAAAGTGGCTAGGAATTTCAGGCTTGTTAAGGTTTGCTCCATTGCATGGTACTGTGATTTCTCTTTCTAAACACACCTGTATACAGAATCACAGATGAATATTTTCTTTCTTTGTATTACCTTGGCAATCGTGTTGAGCCCCGTTTCTTAAAGGGTGTTAGTCACTTGTTGAAGTTGTGTAATATGGGTAATCCCATTGACATTAATGGATCTGTGTTTACGCATTGTGCTTTTCTTCTTAGTGGCATGTATTTATGGTAGCTCTGGGAAATGGTCATCTTAATAAAACAAAAAATCACTATTCTCTGATACCCTCTAGTGGATGTTAATGAATGTTCAACTAAATCACGTGAACTCTAGAGGGGGGGTGTCCTAGATGGACAGTCTAAGAATTTAGGGCTGGGAAAAGGACTTGAATTCTTATAATCCCAAGCAACATCTTCAGGCTGTGTGAACTGAAGTCAAATTATCTGTTGATGTCAAAGGAACCAGAAGAGTTCAGCCAAATATCTGCTCCCACAGCCTGTATCCGTTATGGGAATTTATGTGAAGTTTCATATAAAAAAGTGAACAAAGTGCTTCTTGTAATGGCTCATATCGATGAAGTACCTCTGGTTTGTAAGTGACCTGTTCAAGAGCAGCCATCGAGACAGAGCTGGTCGCTAGAGAGCCTGTCATCCTGAAAACTCAATAAGGGAAGTATTTTTTTCCATAAAGAGGCAACTAGAACTGTGTTTTCTCTTGCTTGTCTCTTGTTCACTTCACTAAATTACAGTCTCTGCACTCTGGAGAAGGGCCATAGGTGATTGCATTTACTAGAGTGAAGGAAGTCCCGGAATCAAAGGCACAGGCTGAGTGTGCTGTGGAAGACTCTCCTTGTCTTGTCTTTTCCTGCGTTATTGTCGTTGCTTTTTGAATCCCGCAGTGCCCCGGCTGTTGATATCCCCGTGAACGAGGGTCAGTGCAGACTGTGTCAGTGAACACTTGCTGCAGGCAAAAGGGGGCTGTTTTCTACACGCTGTGTGAGTCGTGCAGTGTGACACACTCAGCTGGACCCTGCGCGTCTGCCAGCCACCCGCCGACCGCTGCCTTTTCGAAAGGGGCCCTTGATGCACAGTCTGCCACCTGCATGAGAGATGTGGCCAGTAATTACCTTTGTGTGGTATTTATCTTAGCAATCAGGCAGCTAACTGAAACACAGTTATAGGTCCTTCTGTGCTTTTTTCGCCCCAGACTTGTTTCAGTGAACAGAAGAAGACGAGTAACCTTGAGGCCTATGTGAAATGGTTCAACAGACTCTGCTATCTTGTCGCAACAGAAATTTGCATGGTAAGTGGAAAGTGTGTGCCGTGTTTTAATACATGCCTGCAGTACCAGTTTGATATTTTGCATTCATAAGCAAACCTGGGGATTTATTTCTTATGACCCAGCTAAGCATCTGATGGTAAGTTTTAATAATATTACACTCGCAGAAGCGACCTGATAAATGACAAACACATTGCAAAACCGAGCTGGCGACACACGGGGGATGCACTGTTCTCTTGATGTAGCAGGAGCAGAGTGTGGAATAATGAACCCTGCAGGGAGGAAGAGAGGAAAAAAATGCCTTGAATTATCCTGTGAGATTTCTGCTGGAAAAGATTCTAGTGGAGCAGTATTTGTTATCTGTCATCCTAAAGCTCTGTTGCGCTTGTGAATTCGCATGGCGCGGCTCTTTGTCCTGCTGCCCGTTACCGTAGCTGTGATCAGTGTTTTTTTAACTTGGCAGTGGTTTTACTTTAACTTGTCCCCATTAAAATGAGTGTTTTCCCCTTTGAAAAGGGTGTGGAAGGGAGGAATAGTAATAGTATACACAGCCTAGATATCCCGTGACTCAAAAGCATTACCACTTGAAGATCATCTTTGGAAAAGGTGGGGTGATTCCAGTCCAGTTAAAATGTGTTTTTAAAACGCAAGCTACCTTTTGGCCTGGCCATATTGCTGAAAGAGCCAGAAGAGGGGAAAGGGATTAATGCAGTGAAACAAAATCTTTCTGGGACAAAGGTGCTGCTGTTACACGGGTGTGAAATCCGGCCCCTAGGAAGGTCTGTGCTGATGTGCCCACTGATTTGAGGGGGGCCAGCAGGGAGCTGAGGCACCGCTTCAGGGCTGCTTGGGCTGCCTGGTCCAGCGCTGAGACGTGAACTGAGGCAAGCCTGGGAACTGCTCTGAGTGTCTCCTGTGTCGCTGCAGTGAAAGCTTTGGTTGTAGAGACTGTGGGTCACTAGCATCCACTGGATTGCTGGCACAGGGTTAGGGCCAGTGACTGACAGCAGATGACCCAAGCTGTGCGTGGGCCCCTGCTATGTATGTAAATACCCAAGATGCCCTCCACTTCTGCATATGCTTGTTACAGATGTTTATTTTAATTTGCAGCCTGCAAAAAAGAAACAGCGAGCACAAGTCATCGAATTCTTCATTGACGTAGCCCGAGAGTGCTTTAACATAGGGAACTTTAATTCGCTGATGGCAATCATTTGTAAGTACAGCTTCTAACCGGGTTTCTCTACCAGCTGTCGTGGAGGAAAGGGGGAACCTGACTCTTATCCATGGCTTTCTTTTCTTCTTTCTCACTCACAGCTGGAATGAACATGAGTCCAGTTTCCAGGCTAAAGAAGACATGGTCAAAAGTGAAAACAGCCAAATTTTTCATTCTTGAGGTAAAAAAAAAAAAGTCCTGTTACACTGCTTGAATTATATTCTGGATGATTTTTTTTTGTTTGTGTATTTTCACATTTTTATCCAGGGATGAGATGTTTGTAGACATGTCTCGCAGGCAGAGGGCCAGATCCTCACTGAAGTTTCCCAGGTGTAGTGATGAAGGTGTGAAGCTGCTGACACATAGAGGGGAATCAGAGCACTCAGATAAATAGGAGGAGGAAAAACCAAAAATATGAGCCTACATGCAAGCCATAGTGCTTCCACCAGTGCCAGTTTTGTTTGGCCACAGACACAATGCTGAGTGTAAAGTTCCCAAGCTGTACCTCGGATATCGAGTGAGCAAGGCCCAAGATTGGTTTTTGTATTGAGGATACCAGGATTTGGCATATATAAAATGTGCAGTCCTTGTTCTTCACATAAAAGCTCAGTAAGCTGTTACTAGAAAAATCAAAGGTACAAACAGCCATGATCTGTAGATCTCTCATTGTACTTGTGGTTCATGGGTTTCTGTGTGTATGTGGATTTTTGAAGACGTAGGCTAGGCTCTGCTCAGGGTTTGCTACAACCAGGAGTAAAATTGTCCTCAAAGGACCCAGGTCGCTTTCTAACCAATGTGTCTTCATTTGTGTATGTAGCACCAGATGGACCCTACCGGTAACTTCTATAACTACAGAACAGCATTGCGGGGGGCTGCTCACAGATCGCTCACCGCACACAGCAACAGGGAGAAGGTAGGTGTGGCCACATCTCACTTCTCTCCAAATGGGTGGTGCGTGTGGCTGCTGGGAGTCAGTGGCTCAGAGACTTGATGCAAACGCTCTGCTCCCTTCCGTGGGTCACCAGTGCAAGGCTCGTGCATTGCTAAATGCAATTGGAAATGTAAATCTGCAGCTGAAAGGAGTCTGAAATGGCTCACAGGGCTTTTGTGGATTTGCTCTTGGACATCGGGGAGCTAGAAAGGGCAGGACACACAGTATGGAGGACTTTGTTGCGAGCGTCTCTATAACCCTGGAAAATTCACTTTGGTTAAATTGATAAACCTGATAGAACAGGTATTCCAGACTAAAACGACTTTGATTTTGGCATGGAGCGTCAGCCTGGCAGGCCCAGGTGGAACTGGGCTTTTGTTACAACTGTGCCAGCCAGGCCTGTGTGCAGAGAAGCCCCTGTTGGGTAGTGTGTGATTTGAGACAGTGAGCAGAGGGCACAGCACTCTGAGGTGAGGTCGTTCCCATTTACGTTAGGGAAAGATGACTTAGCACAAGTCCTGCAAAGAAGCCTGGTCTGAATCCATTGCAGCAAATTTGGGGTGAAATTCTGTCCTCGCAAATTTTCATTTCATTTGGTTGTTGCTGCCATCTCAGTGAGCAAGAATTGAAGTATGTTGTCAGTGTTTGTGGCAGATACGCAGCTTTCTGAGATGTCACTGATGCTGCAAAAATCAGATTGACAAGATGTTAGTGCAGGATCCTCTTGTTTTGTGCCTCATTGTGTTTCTTGTTAATTTTCTTGTTTCTCCATTCCGTTCTCTTTTTTTTTTAAATGAAAGAGGGTTTGTTTTAACATTGCAATTGCACGTAGTCATAAATAGGTAATCTGTGCGCAGAGCATGGCTAAGGTAAAGTAGATACTGCATGAACAAGCACAATATGGAATTTAGTATTCATTCACTAGAGGAGCCAGGCCATATGCTAATCTCGCATCCCTGAAAATTTGATGTAAATCTGCTGAAGCTAATGGAATCTCACAGCATTTACAGTGAAATGAGATCAGCATCTGGTCACAGGCTGACTCAGCTGCAGTGGGAGTACGCCGAGCTGTTCTGAAAAGCACTTCTCTGTGCAAAGAAGAGATGATGGTTTTGGATGCTTGTGACTGGCAGAGAAATTCCTTTAACTCACACACCCCAGCGAGGACCTGTCAGTCTGAGATGCTTCTGCAGTTCTATTCTTCTGTGACCATCATATATATTCAAACACTTTGCTTTATTGTTTGACTTAATTTCCTGTAGACGTTAGCAATCTCTGTCATATCTCTACCCCTAGCTGGCTAAGACTGAGGGCAGAGAGGTTATTAGATTGAAACGAATCTATTTTACATAAGAAAAAGGCCATATTCTGTTTCCCTTGTGTAGTTACCATTAGTTCAAGAAAATTCTCAAGTGTATGCTAGCTACTCACACTGGGTATTTTACAGTGTCAGATACAACAGATCATGTAATTCTTGCTGTAGGAATTACGGAAATTTGTTTCTTTTTATAAGATATAGTTTATTTTAATGAGTTTGAATAAAATTAAAAGAACATGATCACTTTTTTGATAGAAAATGTTATGCTGCTTCTTGGCAAACTTGTAGCAGAGCTCACTCTGAAGAAAATTTTTATCTTCAAACTGAATTGTGCTTACAAGAGTTTGAGCTCCCAATCCCCTCCGCCCCTCTTCCCGACACGTGGCCACCCCAGAAGCACAGATGGAGGCTTCAGGCCTCAGTCCTTCTGCGTGAGAAGGGAGGTGCTCTGGAGGGAGCACGCTTTTTGCAGACCAACAGACTGAGCAGTGTCTCGCAGGAATTAAAGCTGCCCGCAGGCTCAGAGGAGCTAATATTTAACTGGCAACCTCACCAGAAAAATGGTTTTCTTCTCAGGGCTGGTGTCTTGGCTGCTGAGTTTTGAACAGCACTTGAACAGAAACACAGCTCAGGGGCTAAATTATACCCTCAGAGGGAGACAGGGTGAGCCAGTGACCTGGGGCACCTTCCCTCCTCCTGCCCTGTGTGCACATCTTGCCCGAATCCCCCGTGTGACACCGGCCCTCTGGCACAAAGAGCGCTGTCTGATTTCGCCACCCGCTCCATCCTCATCCTCAGGGTGCTCGTGCGAGACTGCTGCACGGGTTGTAGAAGGATCTCAGGGTACCCATGGAGCATCCCCTGGCCTCAGACCTCACTGTTCTAGTCCGGCCCTTCTCTCAGTGCATAAATGACGTGGTTATGACTACTCGTTCCTTCTTCAGGAGCAGGCTTGTAAAAAGCCACGGCGAGGCAGCTCTCAGAGCTGAGAGGCAATACAGCGGCAGAAATAAACCTGCCAAAGTGCAGGGGGAGAGAACTGCTAATGAAGAAGGGCTGGTGGTTTCATGCAGATTTCAGAGGAGTGTACTTGTTAGGAGCTCAGTCTGGTTTTATCTGTGCAGTCAGCTGACCTATGCCATCTCCAAAATTAAGTCGTTCTGCTGGGAAACCCTGCATTGTGCTAATGACATCTCTCTGGCTTTGAAACGTTGGGAGTATGTACAGCGTGGTACTGTGTGTTGTTGCTGCCTGATACTATGGAGGAAGAACATGTCTGGTCTCATTAGCTTTCTTCTTTCTGCAGGAGGCAATTGTCCTTCAGCATGTGGGTGGGTTGGATGGCACGGGGAGGGGGATCAAAAGGGAGTGGAACACGAGTTTCTGGCACTAACCCAGATTTTATGCTAGCAAAGTGTCTGGATTGAAGCCAGCATTAGACTGTAACTATATCCACTTTTTGTTGCTTTTCCTAGGGAAATTTGGAAACCAAAACATACTGGATAACATATTTTTATTGGGGAAATAAATGGTGACTCAAAGACAGAAATCCCCTGGAAATGTGTAGAGAATTGATATCCTCGGGTTTGTCTTTGACACCCTTTGGAGGCAGATGAGAACAAGCTCTACGCACGCTCCGAGCTGACGGGTGGCTTTGTAGCTGTGTTAGCGTGGCGTTGAGCCCACATATACCTTCCCTCTCAGCAAGGCTTTTTGTTTATGTTTAGTTCCACTAATGATGGTGACCTAGCTCCCAGGCAGTGTGGAGCAGGGCAGAACAAGCTCGCATCTGCCTTCACAAAATACGTACACAGAACCTGGCAGTAACTTCTAGCTGGGGATCAGTGCCTGGCTCCAGCTCTCTGTATCTTTCCACCTAATAAGACCACACTGGTTACAGAGTTAGCATCATTTTTGGTAGAAAACAAACCACATAGGCTGAATTGTATTCTTTACCTCAGGTTGATTGATCTAGTTTGGATGATATAAAAATGAATCCTGAAACACACTTAGCTCAGTTTGACTAGAAATTGCTCCATCGCACCCTGACAGGAGGGCTCAGCCTTTTTGGGGGTTTGGCTGTGCTCTGTTTCCGTGCCTATATTATACCGGTGTGATGTATCAGGATAATGCCAGTGGCTCTTGGAGTGTCAGTCCAGGCTTTTTTATGGCTATTGCACTGACAGTACACAGTTTATCTATGGCTGTCCCATAAAAAAGGCGGCAGAGATGCAGATCTTTAGCAGTTTACTGCATGTGGTATTTTAGCTGAAACAGAAATTGGCTTCCATTTTCCCAGCAAGAGTGGGTAGTGGCTTGTAGACTCCTTGCCTCAGCGAGTGTTTTCATGTCTGTGACTTGCTCGCAGTCACTGTTGCATCACAAAAGCTGTAGACTGGAAAATGACAGCCGTCATCCTGTTCTAGGCCCATTTCATATCCCATTACAGCTGATGTACAGCATGAGATGGAATAACAGTATGATATTAAATACTTAACTAAAAGACTGCTTTGTTGTCACCAGCTCCCTTGGCTGGTCTTGCATGCCATGAAGCACTTTAACTTTGGTGCACACTTAACAAGCTAGATTGTTAATTTACAGATAGGCCAGTTAAAGCCTTTGGACTCTCTACCATGCGATGTGCTCTCCTTTAAGGTCATGGTGATTAAGTTTATACTTAGTGGCTTAAAAGACAGGTCTTGTTGCCACAGGAAAAGTGGCTGCTGACCTTACAGCTCAAAGCCTCCAAGTGGCCTTTTTCTATCATGGTGCCAGTGCTGGAGACATGGGTAGACTCAGATTGGAATATCAAAGCCCAGAGCCCTAGGGGTCAGCTTTGTCATGGACTGGTCCTTTGTGTTATCTTTCTTGGCCCTTTGAGCTGTGACACAAGAGGACGCAGAAGGTCTGCTGCAATCTCTGTCTCTGCTGGGACTGCACTTGAGAGTCCTGTTGCTGCTTTCTGCCATAGAGCATCTGGCATCAAATTCATCCCTGCTGTAATTCTATTAATTTCAAGAGTGTTACCTAGCAGTAGACTTTTTCTATAGCAAATTATGACCCGACTCTGATGGGTTAGAGAGAAGGCTTGGATCACTGCTATATGCCACTTTGCTCTGGATGATGCCCAAGGCTTATTTTGAGCGCTACAATGATCTCTCTGGCTACTGTTGGCAGTTTCCTGTCAACTAACTTCATGCTTTCAATCCTGCTGTCTGCAGGTTAATTTGGAGGAGCAGGTTGTACTACTCAGGCACCAGGAAGGAAATTACAGCCTCAAGAGCTAGCCATGCATGGAGCTGTTGAAAATGAAACAGCTCCTGGTTAACTGTTTGTAGACAAGTCCTTGGTCTTCACATTGTATTGTCCTTCCTTGTTCAGGGACAATAAAGGTTCTTTGGTTCCCAGTTGTCTTTAAATTGCTTGATTTGTGTATTCAACATATTTGCTTAGAAAGACTTAACAGAGAAAGGAAGAGCTCTGCCATTTTATTTTGCTCTTTGCTGTCTGATCTTGTTATTAGACAGTGATGCTGTTGATAATAAACTGGATTATTAGCATTTTGTTAGTCATGCTATTCTGCTCAGTGAACACTGTGTTTAGTTCATATTCGTTTCAGCGTATGTTATCCTGATGGCTGAAGGTGTCTCTGTACACTGCTGCCCTTTTGCTTGCCTGTCACTGTACTGCTTTTAAGTGCATAGCACACTGAGAAGTTAATATTTCTTTTTTCTCCTCTCTCCTGGTTGAGTTCTTCTTTTACGCAGAGAAAATACTGAACTGGTAAGATAATAGTTATGTCCTTTCTCTTCACAGATTGTGATCCCCTTCTTCAGCCTGTTGATCAAAGACATTTATTTTTTGAATGAAGGATGTGCTAATCGCCTTCCAAATGGACATGTCAACTTCGAAGTAAGATCTGAAAAATGTTTTTACCCGTCCCATTCTGTTAGCACTATCTGAGACCATTTGCCTGGAATTTCAGGCAATGCAGACCAATAAAGACTGAATACACCAAAACGGATGATCTCAAGAGACTGCATGAAGGAGAAACCAATCCCAGAATTTTTTTTTAAAATAATTAATATGTACATTTTATATAAACTTTACAAGCAGACATCCCAAGTTGTTTGATGTCAGTTTGCTGCTAGAAATACAGTGTCAGCAGTATAAGAGACTATACTTATGGCTTGGAGGGGAAGACAACTTTTTCAGGAAACATGGAAGACTATGTTTCTTACATACAGACACAAATAAATCAGTATAAGATGCTTTATACTTTATTTTATGTGCCTGCTTAGCCTTTTCTCATTTTTAATAAAGAGGTTAGGCGAAGTAAGACATAAATTACTTGTGGTCATTAAAGACTAATTAGAATACAAGCAGAATTACATCTAGAATACCGAGTCACTGTGTCCATGAGGTCAGTGTCATGCTGCTGATGGAAGCATTCGAATGTGCTATCTCCTGCCTTGTAGGTTTCGCACAGAAGAAGTTCTGTTAAGTGCAGTAGAATGATTTATATTCACCCACAGCCCTGGCACTAGGCAGTATTAGTCCCATATCCTGAGTAAGCCCAGTTCTCTGCCGGGGCGGGTGGCTGGACACTAGCAGAGCCTGTTGCTGGTGGCAGCATGGAGGCCGTCGGGCGGTCCACAGCGTGCTGTGCATCGGGTCCACAGCGTGCTGTGCGTCGGGCGGTCCACAGCGTGCTGTGTGTTTGCATGCTGGTGGAGGGGCAGAGATGAGGTGCTGTCAAAAGAACTGTCCAGTGTCAAGGAGAAAATCGTTCTGGAGCTCTCACATTCTTTGTAAATCATTTCTGCAGCATCACTTTGGTTGCATTAAATTTCTCCTTCTTATAGGCGTTATGAGATAGTGACTAATGAATAAAGCACTGAGCCTTAAATTGTATCAGAACTGTTAGAAGGCCTAAAGAGTTGCGAGGCATTGGAGTCACTCCACTTTATGTAATTTATATCTAATGCTGCTCCCTCCTGTTCCGTCAAAGTTTATATCCTCTATTCTGAAGTACATATGTGTAACCTGTACCTTTGTTCATGGATACGTTTTCATTTAAGTACAAACTGAGATGGCTTTTAAGAAGAAATGTAGCGCACCCTTTCTCTCTCTTTCCTCTGTAAATGAACTGTGAAAATGTACCCATCTAAAACGTACAAGCCTCTCTTCTCCTAATGTCCTTGTGGTTGGCATGAGGGATCCTGGTCTTCTGCTTGGATGTGGTTGTTTTAGTGAGATAATCTTACTATATCTGAGTGGAATGGTTTTATGTTTACAGAAATTTCTGGAACTGGCTAAGCAAGTAGGAGAGTTTATAACATGGAAGCAAGTGGAATGTCCCTTTGAACAAGACCCTAATATCATCCACTACTTACACACTGCTCCCATTTTTACTGAAGATGGTAAGACTCTGTGCAATCTGTAATCACTGAGAATGTGTCTCTTCATCACTACTAATTAACATCCTGATCTATGCTTTGGTGATTTCTCTCAGTGACCAGTCCCAGTTCTTTCCTAACTTTCCTGTCATGCAGCTTGTTTATCCCCAGTCTATCAATGTGATTTTGCAAATATAACCTTCTAGTGCATGAAGCTGCTGCCTGATGGCTTTTCTCTTGTCCGTAACTTCTCTATAAGGCACTGTGTAGGAAGTTGCCCTTGTGGCCCTATTTTTTTAATCACAGAAAGAAGCCACACAACCATGTCGCAGACTGCCGTGAATGTCAGCTGTCCCTTAGCCACTTGTTCTGTGGTTGACGGAGCCAGAACTAATCTCTTCCGCAAACCAACGCTGTCATCTCTTCAGTGAAACAGCCCAGGGCGATAGTAGTCCAGCCGACCTGCTCCACTACAGCAAAGAAATAGGTTATCTACAGAAAAGAACTCCTAAGAAAATATTTTCTAGTAATTAATGTAAGCTGTAGCTATGAAAGCCCTGTTCTGAAATTATTTCTCTGATTGTCTTTTTATATTTAGCTGTCCTCCTCAATTTGGTATCCAGCATGTCAGACTGTGTCATTTCATATTGGTTTGTGGCAGTTGCCTCTTGGTACATTGTCATGCACAGAATTGTCTGTCACTGTATTCCCATAAGCTATAATGGTGTTGGGTTTATTTTTTCATGATTCTCTAGGCAGTTTTCTGTACTAATCCAAGTTAATCAGACCAGACAGTTTTTATTTCACAGACTACTTGAGAACACAAAATCCTGCTTCAAAAATCCTGCCTAAATCCTAAGAAGAGTAACTGCCAAAATGGAATAATTAATGTGATTAAAATAATACGTATTGAAATGAGATAGGATGGAGGCATTTGTTCTGGTTTTAGGCTCTAAAGGGACAGAAAGTGAAAGTCAGGGGTAGAAGTACAGTTTTCAGGCTTCTGGACCAAAAAAGGGTGACCTCAACCCACTAATTGTTTGCAGACTTTCTCATGCCCATCTCCTATGTTCATGTTGCTTTCATGAGACGCCCTTTGCAGAAGCCACAGCTGGCCTCCCCTGTTAGCCGGGGGGTAGTGCAGAGCAGAAAGGCCTGCTCTGAGTAAAAGGTGGGAGAATATATTGGAGAGAAGCAGCAGTGGCATGTGAAATACAGCTGTACTGTGCTTGTCACAGCGTGGCAGAACGGTGGACTGACATTTGGATATTAAAATGCAATTGAATTGTATCACAGACTTGAATACTGAGATGGTCCCAGCATTAAAGAATAAAGCATCACTAAACAGTCAAATGAGGAAATGTGTGTGAACGCAAATCACAGCCTACTTAAAAAAAAAAATCTGTGAAGACAGCAAGATATTAATGCACTGCCAGCTTTTGCAGAGGAGACTCTACAGCCTAGACACATTTTGGTGTCATAAAATGCATCCTACAGTGAAAAGTTTTGCAGAAAAAAAACCCTGTTTATTTTCTTCTGCTGTGTTCCTTGTCTGGTTTCTGTAACTCATTCTTACCTTGAGGATGTTTTGTATCCATTTAAGATACCGTGTTCCCGTAAGCTTTAAAAAGATAGAGGAAGATAAAGTTGTGTTGAGTGATGGGAATATCCTTAATTGTAAAAAGTTTATTTGCTTAGCTGTCAGCCCTTACTGTCTCTCTTTTTTAATGTCCATATAACACTTTGGTAGCAGTGCTGTAATGGAGTAAATAGGCCCAGATCTCTATATGCAAAATCAGAGACAATTTAACTGCTTAATATTGTTATAAGAAGGTCATGCTAACATATTTTAACTCTGGGCTGCTTTATTGTTCCATCAAATTTAACCTAACAGCTTTCCAAAGGTAGACATGTGAGCTACATATCAGTGTCCTACTGATTACCAGCTACCTGGTGGGCCATGAAGTTTTAAAGTTTCTCTTGCTGTGTGGTACAATGCAGGACATACAAGAATGCAGAGAGGTAGGGGGTTACTGTTGCTGTTGGAATAACACCTATTTACCTTTTCCAGGTTTGTATCTGGCTTCCTATGAAAGTGAAAGTCCGGAAAACCAGACAGAAAAAGACAGGTGGAAATCCTTAAGGTAACCATGCATTGTATCGGCTCATTTCTGAAGTACTCCAAAATGCTGCACTGACAGTCAAAGCTTGTAAAGTGCTGGCATTTAAAATGTGACCTCTGACGGAGGTCTTTTCCATTTAAGACTAATCTACAGAGCTGAGGCTGCACTGGTAAAAGGTAATCATAATCTCAAATTATTCACCAATTAGAAAATACCCTCCATTTGTACAGCACTGTACCCATGCAAAAGAGGGCTGGTGTAGACGAAAAATGCCCTAGGTTAACTGGATCTTTCTACAGTTTACGTCTCCTGTAAGAGATGTATAATGGTTTGCTGTAAGTGAGAATCTGAAGAGAGTGATTTAAAAAAAAAAAAACAAACCACTACCCTTACCTTTGCTTTTTTTTTCATTTTTCTTATGTTTTAAATTTACAGATCCACTATTTTAGGAAAGACTTGAAGATTGAGAGATTATTGCAGTAGGTCAAGGAAAAGAAATCCGCAAACGTTTTGCACTACTGATTCCAAAGATGCCTGTTTGGGATTTAGACAATTTTTTTGTTGGAGTTTTTTGTTGGGTTTTTTTGACTGCCTAATGTGATGGATGAACTGGATTCATCCACTGAAATCAACAGAACTGTGTGCACAATGACGCTTTTCTAACTGAGATGTAGAGAGGAAGGACAAACAGACTATTTGTGGCTGTGCCCAAACTGCATCAGGATCACTGTAACTTTTGCCTCTGAAGGAAAACGTAAGAAAACGAGGAGCATGGAGAACCAAGGTACTACAAAAGAGAATGGAAAAGTATAAAAAAAAGAAAGCAAAAAATACAGATGAATATTTCAGAAGCAGGTGCTTCAGACAGCAGCTCTTTAAACCCTCTGAGGATTGTAAAATTAAATCAAACACAGACACAGCAGCAATCTGGTTAATTGCTGAATGAAGAAAGAAGAACTTAATCTTACATTAGCAGTCCCCCAGCCTTGTTGAACAAAGCACTGACTGCTACAGGTATAAGCTTCCAGCAGATGAACACTGACATCGCTCACTCATATGTATACATGTATGTCACAGACAGACCACATCGGCGTGGGACAGTCGTACAAACCCCATGAATTTTTACAGAGAACAATCTAAAGTATGACTATTGCTTAGTTATTCTTCCTGTCACTGTTGTTGCTCTTCTTACTGTGAATCTTGGCAGACCTGAGGGCACGGAGTGTAGACGGTATTGCTTAAAGACATGCCCCCATCTAAACTGAACTGAAGCAGCAAATGACTCCGGACTCAGCTTACCTCTGTTTAATGTGTGTAGTGTATTCCCTAATTTTGTGGATGCAGAGTTGCATCTTTTAGAGAGTTTTATCACACTTAAAGAAAACGATACTGCATTACCATTTGAAAAAATCTGTCAGGTTCCAATTAATACAGTACTGTTTATTTTGCAACATGATACTAAGAGGATAGGAAGGGGGGTAATTGCTCTGAATTTGGGAACTACATGGTATGCTTTAAAAAGACAAAGCGTTTCAGACTGGAATGAATGCACTAAAGAATTTGTCATTTATGAGCAGATAATCATTTTTGTCTGTTATTTTTAGGATCTAAACCATATTCACCATTTCCTTACAGATAATATGAAGTAGGGACTATGTCTTGTGTTTAAAGTTGTACAATAATCAAGGTGCTACTGTAACACATGTATTAAATTATAAAGAACTATATAGATATTCGATTCAACACTAAGCCCTAACTGTAGACTAATTGTTTGTATGTGGGAGGAATGTTCCTACCTGCCCCAGAAAAGACCTCAAAAAGCTTAAATGAAACTTAAATGCCACATGATAGTGAACCTTGCATTTTATTACTGACTTGATGCTGGCCTTTTCAGATGTTCCAGTCTTTTTCTGTCTACAGCAGAAGGAAGTAATAATTTCTTTGAGATCAATAATAGGTTTATTTCAATACAGAGTGATTCCAAGTGGCTGTAGTGTTTTGAAAAATTAGGCTAATCAAAAAGCCTGGCTGTGTTGGCCTACGCATTTAGCCAGAAAACTGGAACTGTTCCTGCCCTCTGCCAGGCCTCAGAAGTCATCCATGCCTGAGCTGCTGAAGTGTGAGGCATTGGCGAGCTAATGTCTGAGGGCAGCTCTGACCGCTGAGCTGATGGGGAGTGCAGCAGCCTGAGACGTGTTCTGTGAGATATACTCAAGGGTCGTAGTTTCTGCAGGGCAGTTCTTCTGTGGGGTTATGATCTGTGAAAAACTTTGCAGTCTGGATCATGGCCACCTGGAATCCACTGCTCTTGCAATTGCTGAGATAAATGGGACAGCTTCTTCTAGATTTGCATACATAGGGGCTTGAGGCAGAACTTTGACTCTCTTTTTCTCATAGGTCTGTCAGCACATTAATTCAAGCAGGGGGAACAAAAATGTCAGGTGTTTATTCAAGCTTTGTATGGAAGAACTAAGTGTAAGGATGGTACAATATCATTCCAGCCAGGGAACAATCACTATTCTGGTGATACTGTTAATATGCTGCTTGTTCATTTTTGTACATGAGCTGAGAGCTATACAGAGAAACGTACACGCATTCCTTCAAGCAGAACCATTTCCAAAATGATGCCATTAAAAGCCTGTTAAATTCCAACCAAATCCAGAGCAATAACCATAAGCATATCTACAACAATGCTAATGCTTAAGCGTGTTTGCTAAATGGTAATTTTTTTCTTAGTATCCACATCTTTTTAACAGGCACAGTGTGACTTCATAGTGGAAATGTTTTTTTTATTTATCCGAAACCCAGTGTAGGTGGATGGGCCCTTTCTTAAAACTTGCTTTTTAAAATGCAAATCCTCACTTCTTTTCTAATGAGCCAACAGAGGCTGTTAAAGCTGAGAGTACAACACCCTGAAGATGGATCAAAATGTGATTTCTCATAATAATACTTTATATTCTTGGGCAGCTTCCATGAATTCAGGCAATTTTGTAAGTATGAGTTAGATTAGATCTCTGAAAGTTTATCACTGTTGCAAACTAAACCATTTTCACAGTCCAAAACTTTCAAACTTCAGTGCTTAAAATGGAAACATAAAGGTCAGATTTAGATAGGTATTAAGGGCTTAGTGGGGCTGTCAGAAGCACTAAATTATCTTTAAAGCTTTATGTATCACACATTTAAAAGGTCTTTTTTCAGAGGTGCTAAACATGCTCATCTCTTGGAGAATACCGAGCCAATTACTGCTTTTAGAGGCGGGTGGCATACTGATCCGTAGTGTTTGATCTCCAGAGACGCTGGCTGCTCTTTGCAAAACGACTTGGAGATGAGAGTACAGAGCAACTTAAAATGAGAAGACGGCACTTTTAAAAAACAGACTTGAGGAATCATAGC
Organism: Opisthocomus hoazin; assembly: GCF_030867145.1. NCBI lineage: Eukaryota > Metazoa > Chordata > Aves > Opisthocomiformes > Opisthocomidae > Opisthocomus > Opisthocomus hoazin. The sequence goes on along the minus strand of NC_134435.1, from coordinate 5,567,824 downwards.
TTGTCTTCACATAATTTCATAGCTAAAATCCCATTGATTTAAGTAGAAACAATGTAAAGCCTTAAGTTACAGCTGTGAGTTGCATTTGTAGTTCATATTTGGCCTAACTGGGGTGTACAGCTCCAGAGAGGAGAGTGGTTAGAGCGTTGCTTCACCAACATGTTTTACAAAGCGTGAGTACAACTGAAAACAAAGGATGACAATTTGGAGAATAGATTTCTTCTAAAAATGTATTGACATTACATGAAAATGAGAAAAAGCACCTTCAACAATTAATGTTTTCTTGCTATAAACATGTAAAGAACTCCTACCATGCTGAAAAAAAAAGCACTATCACTTAACACCAAGCACTAGCACAAGTCACTGTAAGGCATGTAGTCATTAGACTAAGTCTAGACAAGTACTAGTAGTAATGTCATGGCTTTCTATTCCAGTTTGTTCAGTGGATTTGCCTCCTTGACAGCTGCTTGAACTAATGCTACACAGAGAACAGATTAAAACTAGTGCTATAGGTCTGTAGTGTTAGTATCAAAACCCTAAGCTAGTAAAGTGTGAATATACGATATGGAGTCTTTCAGAAGCATTAACTTACCTTCTGGGTATGCAGCAATATTTTGAAAGACCCAAATACATGAAATCACTTCTGCACTTCGCCTAGTGTAATTAGAGTGGTAGAAAAAGTCCTATTTTTGCATTTCTTGAGTGTGCCATTCCGCAACGCGGGGCTAGATAAAAAGCCCAGTGAAAAACAGTGAGGGAATTGTGTGCCTTCAGCTTGTGTTGAAGTCAGTAGAGGAATTTGCTCAATGCCTTTCAAAAGACACTTAATCATACAATCTTGCCCTCAGTTTCACATTGCCTAATTAAAGGTGGACGGATGTGTAGGTCTGCTGGGCATGACTGAATTTTGAGGACAAAAAAACTCTTGAAATGAGTCTAGCACACAAGAACCCTGTGCACCAGAGTACGCTGAGTTTAGCGTATGGTTACTCCCTCTGTTAGGCAGTTAACACAGTCCTCTCATGCACTGGCTGCAAGCTGCCCCTGGGATAGAGGATGTGCAGGTCTGGAAGCAAACTGTGATCCCAGCCACTGCTGAGATGGCACTTTGTAACAAAGTGTGGACACAGCTGCTAAAGCACTTGAAATAAGAAACAATTTAAGCCTAGAGATATTTTTCTCAGCTTGAAAATATTTTATGATGTGGTCAGTGGTGATAAGATAATCACTCAGTTAAAATTAAGCCAGTCCCTTACTGATACCTTGGTTACTTTGTCATGTTTCATTGTAATAGTTTATGCACCTTTTATTAAAACACATGAGCATTGGCTTGCATGACTGTAAATCCAGTTTCGAACAGAGCTCAGATTACTTAATATGTAATTGGAGTTATCAAAAAGAAGACATGTTAGTAGAAAAATATATTGTTGTGCCTATCAGTGTAAAAATGCTACACAGTTAACAGTATCTGGCCTAACAATGACACTGCTCCATCGAATGAGACTGATCCCAGGCACAGCAATGTGCCAGAAGAAAAACTCCAATTGATTTTGACGGGGTTGGGAGCAGTCCTGCAATTATTAACTATAGTACAGTTTTAAGTTATTCATAGGGATTAAATTGTATTGAGAACTGGTATAGTCCTTGGCCTTTCTTTTGGGCCAGGTGCAACTCTCAGATGGGCAGGTGCACTGAATAGGGTGAAAATCCAGCCTTAGCAAAAGTTGTCTTTGTCATTGTTGAAGTTTCAGCAGCAAGTTCAAGGACTAAATCTGATCCAATGAATTAACTCAGGTCTGTGAGCAAACTGACTTTCTGGCTTTAAGAACCTTTTTTTCTTTTTAGACTGGTAGAAATTAGCCTTACTGTCTCAGGTGTCTCTTTCATTGGAATTTAAAACCCCTTTTATTGTGAACTGATTATTTCCATTGTGCAATTGCAGAATGGCATTAGGGAGTGACAAGGAAACAGGGAAAAGCCCCTTTGTCACTGCTCAGAGGCTCAACTGTGGGCCAAAGAGTTTCTTTTCTTTTATCCTTTTTAACATTTATCTGCTGAGTGAAATTACCTCAGTAGTTGGTGCAGGGCATTACTGAGCTGTGGCTGGGGGACAGCGCACACGGATCTGGTGTCTGTGTGGCAGCACATACACTGACAGGGGGATGCAGAGGTGATTAGATGATCCTGTACAAAGCTGACATGCAAATTTGTATCTGAGCCTGCACTCTGAGGTGTCTGATGCTGGGACACATCCCTTTTGAAAGGTAAGAAGATCTTGGAGATTCACCTGGGGCAAAGCTTACTTCCTTATCCGTCCAACAGAATGATTACAAGTAAAGTCTTTGAACTAAAAGAGTTTCCTCTAGAGGACTTGAAACAGTGAAGAATTTGTTACTTAGTTGACAGAGGTTTAAGATCTAAGCAACATGCAAAAAGAAATACTTAAAAAATTATGAGAAATACCTTGATGATTGTTAACTTTCATATTTCAGAGCGTGGCAGCAGAGTGGCACAAGATATGTGTATCTTCCTATTGATAACAGTGGCAGCTGGGCAGGCTAAGGCAGGAGAAAATACAGAGAAATACTGATGCACAAAGCTGTACTGATGCTTTTGGTTTAGCGTTCGCTATGTTGGAAAGAATGCACGCTGCCTTAGAGTGTGTCCCTTTCCCTGCAACCACTGTTAACTGCTCTGTGCAGCAGCTGAGCTCTGAGCTGAGCAGAGGAGGCAGCTAACCAGTTACCTTTTTTGATGGAACAGATCTGGAGGCTAATCTGTTCTGTATTAATTTCTTTTACAATGCTTTTTGCATATTTACAGATATGCAAAAAATACTAAATACATTAAGCTAATGCTCACACAAGGCATTGCATCCTGCATTTTTACATTATGCAAGATGTAGATAAGAAGCTAATAGCTTGTATGGGTGGTATTTCATACACTGCACGGGTGCAAGACACTGAAACTCAGGCTATAACCTCAGCTACAGAAAAAAGCTGAGTAACCCCTGTCTAGATCCTCTGCCTTGCACTGTGGCCAGATGCAGACTGTAATGCTGTAAATTCAGAGTGGCTTAGACTGCTCGCCCTTCCCTTGATGCCTTTCCCTCCACAGAAGCAGTACTTTGCTCCATAAACAGCTCTTGCAAAATGCCATAGGAACACTTTTCTAGTTCTCTGCCATACAAGGGCTCTATAATCGTACTCCAGAGCTGTCAGAATAGAATAGGAGTCTTTCTCCCTTCATCCCTGTGGCCCTAAAACTGCCAGCCCAGACTAGCACTGCAGCATAGCAATGTTCCAGGCTTTCCTGAATGCAGAAGACTTAGAGTTCAAAGCTTGTGAGTCCTATAAATTAAATACCTGTACAGGAAACTTCCTTCTAAAGTGTGCAAAGCCCATTTAATGGACTTCTGACCAGAAAATTCCATTGCCCAGCTACCTTTCAGAGAAATGTAACTTCCTCAGTGAACTGTTACTGGTCATCACTACATCACTGCTTTCATTATTTAATTATGCTTCTAAAATTCCAGTATTTTTGAAACAACTAAACACATGATGGTTCCTTGATGTTTGGCCTGCGGGTAAACAGAGTTGAGAAAATGGGAGCTATAGTCTGGACAGTGGATATCGTATGTATTTCTGTAACAGCCCAAGTTGGATTATCACTTACAGTCTGTCCTCACCTTGAACTAGAAGGAATTGTTCCAACAGCGTCCTCCTAATTATTAAAACTTGGTGAGAGACACACACAGAGCTATTAAATTCAAGTGCTCAAGATATGATTCTTACAAATGTACAAGTACTTCCCTTAGGAATCTATCTGTAAAAAGACCATTGTAGTATGCAACACAAATGGAAAATAAATTATACTGTGGGTTTCAGAACTCTTAGCAAGTGTTCATCAGCTTATAAAGGTGAGAAATCAGATTTTAAGATTTTTTCACTTTTAGTGACAGTACCAGCTGTCTTAAACCTAAACTTCAAAAACATGCTATTCTAAAACGTTTAGTCACAGACCTAAAAGCACAGAGTAAAAGTGGGTAAGCAGAACTGTCCTTATTTTCACATTAAGAAATTCAAAGGTTGAATGACACATCCTTTCAAAAAATTACCCCATAAAGATACCAAATTTTAGTTTTATGTTCCTTCTAGTATAACTCCTTTTTACAACTGTGCTTAGAAAAATGGGAACTAAAATATCATTTTAGTTTTTAAAAAGAATCAAGCTAGGAAATAAATATGGACTAAAAGACTGGTATATACTGATCATGTGAGCGATAGTAATGAGGAGCTGTGCTTTTCCTGTATCTTTAAGCAATTTCATGTTATGATCATCATTTTCAGGTCAAGTTGAAATCCCTCTACCATCCATAATACTGAAACCATGTAGCTTTGTTAGAAGTCCTCAGAAAAATATCAACACTTTATTAATTGCACAGGCAGGAAACAGTAAAGTTACTTGAAAGTGGCTGTTATGATTTTGTGACTGTACATAGATCTTGCAAAATGTTAATCATAATATGCATACTGTACCCCACATAAACACTGCAAGAATAGCATGGTCATTGTTAACGCTTTATAGCTGTTGTGGAAAATGTCTTAACCTGCATTCATGATTATAGTGCCCATCCTATTCCCATGCCTTTTTATACAGTTGTGGTAAAATTGTTATGAAATCCTTTTGTCAGTCATGTTCGAGCTAACTTACCTATGTATAGAATTTATATATTAAACTCCCCTAATTTATACTGTGTTTTAACAGTTTGCCTGAACTGTCTATGGTTTCTAAATTTTGTAATGTGAGTGTCAAATAATAATAATAATAATAAAAAAAAGGCTCAGCTGTGTGGATTTTGTTCTTCACTTTTATTTCTAGTAGAGATTTCAACAACTATAAATCTACAGACTGAGCTGCAAAGAAATTTGGGTTGCTTTGCAACTCCAAAAATTCAAAGATGTCTCTGACTCTGCACTGGCAGTTCATGAATATGTGTGTGGGCACAAAAGTACCTGTGGTTTCTGCTCTGCCTCTTGTTTCCACTTTACTGCTTCTCTCTCCATCCTCACACATTCAGAACATTGTGCTGCATGTACACTGCAAGGAAAGGAGACAAATTTTCTTAGTTCCCATAATAAAGTATGTTCCCAAATAGGAGTCATAGACTTAAAACTTCTACGTAATGAGAGGAAAAAGCTGAGACTGGGCCTGAGTATTTTTAGTTTGTTCTTGTAAAACTCCATGGTACAACTGATGATTAAACGTGTTCTTTTATTATTTGTCTTGCAGTAAACGGAGAGTAATAACGTACAGCAAGAGGCATCCTGGCTTTGAGTAGCTTAAAATTCTTTTTAATAAAGAAGAAAGAGGCTCAGAGGTGAAACTCGTGTAGGCGTAAGCGGTGGAGTTTCCTTGATGTACCATTAGGCAACCACACCGCATTGCTTCTGTGAGCGTGTTACTTCTGTTCAGCACAGCCTGGTTCTGCCTGCTGTTACCAAGCGAGGACTTCTGCTCTGTGTAAGTAGTGTCACTGACTCCAACGCTTGCGGAAGTGCGATGTGCAACCTCCTGTCTCAGCGCGGGGTTCTTACGGTGTCGCAGCTCTGGCCAAAAGGGACTGTCATCTGGCTGAATTTCCTGCAAACTGTGGCTTGCACAGGGTTCCCAGCGTCAAGCCCCCAAGTCTCTATTAGGCTAAAACACTTCAATCCTCAGAAGCCTCAATCCTCAGTTGTGCCACAGAGAGAGAGAAAAGCCCAAGTTTCAACCATCATTGTGAGCCTTGCAATAAAAGGCAACGGATCAGGTCAGCTCAGACAGGGTGATCCTAGCTGGACAATCATACCATGTATTACCAAAGTAAAAACCACTCTAAATACTGGAGAGAAAATGTCTTGCCCGAGTGGCAATCTGCCAGCCATTTAAGGCATAGTGTTTCGATTGCCCTTAATAATCTTAATACAATGTATGAACATGCTGAGGGCAGTGTAGGCCATTCCAGTCTGCCACCGGTCACAGCTCAGAGAGAACCATCATGTTATTTGGCCACAACTTTTCACCAACGCACGTGTGAATGAACACAAGTGCCCACGCCCACACAATGTTTCTGGGTCACCGCTTTTCTAAGAAAAATTCTAATAACTCATTAACAAGGAAAATGTGTCCCTGAGGCATACCTTGTTCTTTTTGACCTGACTGAATATATACAGCATTTTTTCTATTCTGCGGCACAATCTGCAAAGTATTTAAAAATTATTCTTTTCAAAAATAAACTCTCATGGAGGGGAAATACTACTGTCAGTGGGTTCTCGCTTTGGCTCTCTGCTGATCCCCCCATCCAAGCTCCTATTATCTCTTTGAATTTACATATGCCACTACAGTCTAGGACACTGGCTCCCTTGATCAGTAGTTACAGTGATTTGTGAAATGAATAATATATTTTCCCTGATATATCTTAAAAATGCTCCTGGTGGTTTTTCCATCCCCATCCAGTTCAGTCCCTTCTACGCAGACAGTATTGTCATTACTCTGTCCCTGAGCTCCCCAGCAAAGCTACAGCTGGTACCACCCAACCGAGGGGAGCTATGAAATTCTCTCCAACAGTATAAAAAACAAACCATGGAACTGCAGAAATACATAAACAACTGAAGTCAAAGCACAACTACTATTCAACCAGCCTCTGATGCTAACCAGAGGGAGGAAAAACAAAACCAATACATCTTTAATTAAGAGAAAGCAAGCACAGCACTGGAAGTACTGAAAGCCAGGAATTTTTGGCTCTGACATTCACTCTTCTGAGGCTTTGGGCAAGGCAGACAACTGCTGCTTTAAATTTTGTATCCGAACAATGAGAAAACTAAATGAGATTTATGTCTCCTGAATAGCTGCTGTGAGGATGGATCACCTACTGTTGTAAAGCATTTGAAAGAGGGACCATACAAAATTGCATTTTGAAGCAAATGTTTTGAATGTAGCTTTTCATACAAGCACAAATGTGTCCCACCAGGGTAATTACACTGAATTGTAACATATTTTGCTGTACAAAGCAATTTAAAACATGGTTGCATTGTGCGTTCCTCCCTCCTCAAGTTGTGCATACATCTGGTGTTGTAAAGTCTAATTAAACAAGGAAATACCTCATATAAACAACAGTAAATACCATAAGGGTTGACAGCAGAAGTAGCTGCAACTACACTCAAATGAGCTTCCTTCCCAGTTTTGTAAAGACTAAATTTCTCTCATTTGATTCTTCACCGCTAGATTATTCCCATCTTACAAAAGGCCATTTCCAGAGGGGCTGTTGCTTGCTTTGCACTACATAACCTAGTCATGGCCATTGAATTTCTCATGATTTTATCCTTTATTCTTCTCTGAGGTACCACTTAAATTCCAGCTGATCTCTCTCTACTGCTGGGTCGCCACTGCCACCTCCTGAACAGGAAGGAAAATTAACTGCTTTCAGTACTGCTTTTCTTTAAAATGTCTGCAGCGGTATTTTTGAAAGCACTTTGTTCAGCACGAAGAGCAATAGCTGAAACTGCTTTGCACTGTCTATAGAGGCTACTTTCTATAAAACCTGTTGTAAGGCTTTTGCTTCAGAGTGAAATTCCTTTAGTTTATATATGTTTGACGTGAAGGTGGTACAACCTTTACATACCACTTTTCTTCTTCAAAAAGGTTCAAAACGAAAAGCTAATTATTTTTACCTTCTGATAGATTTATTCCTCTTTCAATTGTCAGCTGAAAACCTCTGACTGAAAATGATAATGGTTACTAGCTCCCATTCATTGCATTTTCATAATGAACAATAGTTATTTTCACCCTTTCTATTCCAGACTGAAGATCCTTCTTCCTGACAGAACAGAAATACCCTAGAACCAAAATCTCCCTGCTTCAAGGTACAGTCAGTTCTGCTGGTCTCTTCCAGCATTAGCTTTTTCTGTCCCATTAAATGGGACTTCCCCAAATTGTCCCTGAGCTGCGACACACACTTAAAGCGCCTGTCATCTATTTATACAGCAAGACAAAAACAGCAAAGGTAAGACCTAGTAAAACCCTAGAAGAGGCAGTGAGGCAAGGAAGGCGGATAATGTGATTCTGTCACATCCCATCTTCTCTGCCCTGCCGGGGATACCAGCCGCTGGTTTGTCATCAGCCTTTCAGCAAGAAACTTTCCATAAAAGCCAGATACCGTTCCTACACATTCCTCTTGGAATAAGGAATTAGTGAGAAACTGTGATTATCTGGTACAGTTGGCTAGCGTCAGGTCAAAGGGTGTTCTCCGCATGTGCGTAACACTTCCGCATGCCCATTCACGTGCGCATGCTCACTCTCTGTATATGTGATTTCATCCCCCTGTCTATTTTCTGGTGCTTACAGTCTGAGAGAATTCCTAAGGCAGAGGCTGTATCAGTGGATGCTGGGAACACTCTTAACACTTTTGCAGATGTTATTGCTAGCTTTATAAATAATAACCAATCATTTACATGCTAAATGAGAAATCATAAACTGCTGGCACCAAAGCCATGTTTGGCATTGACAGATTTGGTATACGACAAGAACTAGGAGGTTAAAAGGTGGTTTTTAAAAAAAAAACACGTGGTAACAAACAGCTGTCAATGCTCCACACTTTCTCTTCCTAAAAAAAAAAAAAAGAGAAACAGGATTTTCACTCTAGAGCAAACCATGTTTAAATACTTATCTTAAGCTTATTAGCAAACAAATTTTAACGCAAATTTTAACCACGAAACCAAATGTATGTCTTCATTTTAGTACTATTTGCTAATACTGTGGGGGACTGACATACAAAAGACAGCAGCACTCATTCAATAAGTACACTACACATTACATAGTCTGGTTTTTTCTTCAATGGCAAAATCTTGCTTAGTTGTACAACTTGCTAAAGCTATTCTGGGAAAGAGTCACTGACTTTTGGAATGTATCTATTTATGCACTAGCCTGCAGAGGTTTGTCATTTTCCCCAGATAAAACATTGTGAGTTAATAAATTTGAAGCCTGCGTTTCAGTTCCACTTTCCCCTCATTTTGGATTTGCTTTTCTTCATTTTAAAACAATCTCTTTGGGCCTATTAAATTCTGTCTGAATGGCTGCTAGAGGAGTTGGTAATATTTTTCCACTGTAGAGTACTGCATGACCTGTGGCACCAGAGTTTTGCTTTTCTTGGAGCAAGCGTTTGTCTCCGTCAGCCACACATGACTAAGCTTGATTCACCATATCGATGAATCGATATATACGGTATACAAAGATGATGAGGGGACTGGAGCATCTCTCCTACGAGGAGAGGGCTGAAGGAGCTGGGCTTGTTTAGCCTGAAGAAGAGAAGGCTGAGAGGGGACCTTAGAAATGCTTATAAATATCTGCAGGGTGGGTGTCAGGAGAATGGGGCCAGACTCTTTCAGTGGTGCCCAGCAACAGGACAAGGGGCAACGGGCACAAACTGAAGCACAGGAAGTTCCATCTGAACATGAGGAAGAACTTCTTCCCTCTGAGGGTGACGGAGCCCTGGCCCAGGCTGCCCAGGGAGGTTGTGGAGTCTCCTTCTCTGGAGATATTCAAGACCCGCCTGGACAAGGTCCTGTGCAGCCTGCTCTGGGTGACCCTGCTTTGGCAGGGGGGTTGGACTGGGTGACCCACAGAGGTCCCTTCCAACCCCGAACATTCTGTGATTCTGTGTCACCTTTCTGTGGGTACGAGTGAGAAATTGCAGCAGCGGTGCCAGGCAGGGCTGGCCAGGCCCAGCACCCTGCCCTCCTCAGGCCCGAGCCCACAGGGAGCAGCCCTGTGGCCTCTCCTGGGTCTGCCCCAGTAGGGTACCTCCTTTTCCTTGCCCTCACCAACGGACGCGCTCCCTTTTCAGCGGTCAGAGCGGTTACTCAGGGAGGTGAGCTGCTGACTTGGGCAGATAATCAACTTCATTAGCTTTTTACCACCAGCGTCACAAAGGAACGACTCCCCCTGGATCTACCTCCGAGCTACTCCTAGAACGTTAAGTGTCAGCATGAAGCCAGGCCTAGCAGTGGACAGTGAACTGCGTTTGGTGAGTTCATTTTGGCGGTGCAGTTTCTGGCCCGCTCCACCCGTGTGGCAAAGCCACACGTAAGGCCTAGGCAGGCACCAGAGGAGGGTGGCCCTGCAGCTCAGCGGTAGCCATGAGCCCGAGCTCGCTGCTTGAACCCCTGCATGAATTTGGGTCGCCAACCCACACGGCCTCAGCTCCTTCGAGGTTCCCCCTCAGAGGGGCGCGGGGAAAGGGCAGGGTCAGGCGGACAGCCTCCCCCTCCCCTCAGAGCGGCCGCCATGTTGCCTACTGCCGCGGCACTTGGGGAGCGGGGCCACTCCCCCAGGGCGGGGCCTCTTCCGCCCCGTCGGCGCCTGTGACGGCTCGGCCCTTCGTCCTACGCCCGCCCATTGTGCTGTGCGCCTGGCGTCACGCCGCACAGGAGGCGCGAGAGGGAGAGGAGCGCGAGGGAGGACAGGAGGAAGCAGTTGCTCCGCGCTCGGTCGCGGCCGCCATTTTGTTTGTGTGCGCAGGGCGGACGCGGGGCTCGCTCGCCTTTTTCTTTTCAGCTGTAAGTGGTGGAGGCGGCCTTCTTCTCGGGCTCTTTTCTTCTTCCCTTTTTCCTCTCTCCCTTACGTTTCCAGGGGGCGAAGCAGCGGGGGCGCAGAGGGCCCGGGGTGGGGTGAGGAGGGGGCTGTTCGCGTCGTCTCCGCGGCCCGGGGAGCAGGGTGAGCGTAGAGCCCTGCGTGAGGGGTTGACTGAGGAGGTGTTAGTGTGGGTGGGGGGATTCTCGGTACAGGACCCTCCCCGGTCAGGGTTTCCCAGGGGCGGATCTGGGGGGGCAGAGCTGGGGCCTCGTGTGCGGTGGGTGCTGCGGGGTGGGGGCCGCGCAACTCGGCTGGCGAGCCCGGCCTGCACGGAGGTGTTTGGCGCCTGCTCAGATGGCAGCGGAGAGGGGCCCTTCCTTCCCCCCCCTCGGGCTCCAGAAGCCTCCCGAGGGAAGGCCGGCGTGGGAGTGGACTTCGCGGCCCGTGGGTTGGGGTAGCGGGTGTCTTCTGTAGGACCTGCTCCTGCGTATCGGGCCCCCAGAGACTCCGGTCGGCCCGGCCGGGCGGACTTTGGTCACCTCAGAGAAACAAGCCTTTGACCTCTTCCGATCCGTACAGCCTGCCAAGTTTTCGGGGAGAGACATTTAGAAATTGCTGCGTAGGCAGTTTATGGCAGGACTTTCGTGGCCTTCCTGAGACGCGCTATCTATGGGTCTTTTACAAAAGGTCCACGGCTCCTATTTGAGAAACCTTATGGCAAAATGTGGGAGTGAAAGCGTCCTGTGGTATGGATTAGGACCATATGCTATAGGAATGCATATGTTTGTGTCAGCTGTCAGTATTACATAAGTGAAGTGCTTCGGTGCATAAATTTAGAGGGAGTGCATAACACTCAAGAAATCTTAAGGTGGCTCCTGCTGTGAAATGGGTTGTGGCCACTTCGGGCCTTGCACAGACCGATTCTAACCATTTGGTTATTTGCGTTTACTTGGCTCTTTTAGGGACAGGATTTGCAACTTCCGTCTTCATTTCAGTAATTCTGTGTACACTTGAGTGTAGTTAAGCAGCAGTTAGTCTTCAGCTAAACCTTTTCTTCCATTTTTCTGTGTTGAATGTCCATCTTTCCACGCCCAGACCTCCCTCTGCAGGACACTTAATGGTGATTTTATTTAGATATTTATTTAGGTGTTCCACTATAAAGCCTTAGTGCAGCCTGCCTTATGCCAAATGAGGAAGGAAATGAAAAAGGCAATCCTAAGTACAATCCTCAACTCGCCTATAACTTAGTGTATGGGGGGGGGGGGTGGAACTCTTCACCTCAGAAGCAGAATAACTGAAACCTGAGTGTGTTTTATAAATTATGTAGGTTGAAAATAGGGTAGAGTGGCTTTGGAGCTGGGTAAGAAGAAAAGAAATTCGGGCATGTAAATGAAACGGTAATCGGTTTTAATTTTGTCTTAATCCTTCAGATGTTTTTGTTTGTCATTCGATACATTAGTATTTTTATTTCTTATTAATGTATCATAAGTGAATTAAGATGTTTGTGAGACCTAGATCATGACTGACTCAGGTGTGTACCAGCCATTTATTTTTGCAATTTGCTGCTGTTTGCATTGTATTTGTACTTTGAAAACAGTTTTTTGTAAAAAACATTGGTGTAGGTGTCTATAGTGGGGGGTTTTTTAACTACCAACCTGTGATGAATCTTATGAAAGTACAAGACATCCTCTTTTTCAAAACAGGCTTGCCATTTACATGTTCTAAAAGTTTCCTTCGTAATGCCTCCAGTTGGTATAGAGGCAACCAATGTAGTTCTGTGTAACATTATTTTTTTTATTGCTATCTTTGTTACTGAACTACTTTTCTTGCTATCACTGCTTACTGTGGAAACTTTTTTTCTCGTCCTGTGTTAGTTCATTCTTCAGAATATACTGTAAGCTTATTTTCAAAAACTCCTGCCACACATGAGTAAACAAAACTGGGTGGTTTTGTTATACTCTTAATTCTACAGCTGTGATTTACTTTTCCTTTTTTTCAGTTGTGCATGTACCTGTTTGAACACAGAATTCCTCCATATAACATCTAGCAACGGAAGCTGGTGGGTTTTGGTGAATCAGCTGAATTGTGAAACACCTGCGTACTTGCATGCTAATAAGGTTCGAAAATTGTGGCTTGAATCATAGTACTACAGAGTTACTAATATATCAGGGTTCATTGTGGTTGTTGCTAAAACTTCAAAAAGTGTCTGTTTAACGGTGATCTCTTTGTGAGAGAAGTTTTTAGTCTGATTGTACATACTTGACTTACATGTAGTAACTTATGTACCATGCAGAATGAAGAACTAAATCACGATTTTGTTGAAGAGGGTGTGTTTGAAGATTAAAGGTCTCTCTCTAACAGAAGACTCGTGAAGGAAATTATTCTCTTCAGTCACTTAAAAGTTTATTTAAAACAGGCTTTAACGGCATGTTTGAAGCTATGAAGTGAAGATGAGTTGGCCTATTTAATCTTGATTTGTTTCATAAGTGTTACAGTGTTAGGATGAGAAAGCTATGTGTACTCGCCAAACAAAATGATACTTGGAGGAAGCTGAGGAAGAAGAATGATTTGAGGAAATGGTTCTTTCTAGTTCTGTCGTATTTTATGATACTACAGTAGTTGGCTTGTATCTACAAATACTAATGTAACGCTTTTGTCTTTTACGTGTTTTTGTTCATTTGTTTTTTTTCAGTGGCAGATGCGGCATTCAAAGCAATCTCGTTGTCCTGAATGGGACGACAGAAAGAGCTGGGATCAAAGAAAGTACAGTAGCAGCCGTAAACGCAGGAAAAGGTCCCACAGCAGTGGACAAGAAAGCAAGCGCTATAAACCAGATCACGTTTCAGACAGGTATAAGACTCTGAATTGAGTAGCGCTGATGTTTCTTACCATGTCTAGAATAAATATGTTTTCAGGATAAGAGTTTTTGAGTGCCCAAAGTTGGCAATGCCTTGAGGTTTGGCTCACTTAAGACAAGCCGAAGAGGTAGTTGGTTTTGTTAACACAGTACTTGAACCGTTAAATGGAATTTCTTTAATAAAAAACAGGTAAATGCGGCTAGTTTGTTTCACTGTTATCAGTTAATTAAGTATTGAATACTTTCAATATTAAATGTCAAGTGAAAACTATGCCTTTTCATTTATGTAATCTGAACAAAAGGAAGAGAAGGTTTATTTATCATTTAATATAATGGTAAGTATGAGTTTCTCTTACTAATTTGGAGGTGGTTTGCTTTTTCTCCCACACTGCTTTCACTGGAAAGATGTGGTTTTTCTGTTGTGTGGTTTTGTTTTTTTTTTTCCCCTTGACAAGAAGATCCCATGCAATTCTTCTAAGAGCTCATACTCATGCTTACAAAACGCTGGAAGGAGTAAGTGTACAGCAATATGGGGGCTCTTTGCCTCAGTAGCTTTCTTAAAGATTTTTTTTTTTTCTGTGCAGAAGATCCTTGATCCAGATAGTCTCAGAGGCTTTTAATGTAGAGCACTAAGAGCAGTGCTACTTCTTTCAGTCTCCAGGTTTTATTTTTTTTACACTTTGAGATTTGAAAGCATAGAAGGGGATTATTGCTGTATTAAGAATGTTTTATCGTGTGACTTTGAAGATTGTAATTGAGTTGCTCGGTATGTTTTTAGGAAGTGTTCTCCTTTTTGAGTCTATTTACTGTGCAAACTGGATGGATTATATATTGTTTGTGCTGATGTCTTCTATGTATTTGAGACTGACACTGTTGTTAGATTCCTAATAAAGTAACATCAAAAGCTCCACTATTTTTGGGGAGTCTACTAGAACACATTCTTGGTGTAAGGACAGTTACGGTGTAACTCTGTAACTCAGCTCAAGTCACTTGTCTTGTTGGAACCTCAAGTTTTTGAAGTGGAGAACATTCACTTGAAATATATTTTCAGTCATTATTTGGACGATAGAGCCATAAATGAAAGAGACCATCATGACCGGAGATATGTTGAGGAATACAGAAATGACTTCTGTGAAGTGTATGACCACAGACATTATCACAGAGACTATGAAAAGAGTCACCATCATCACTATAGCAAATCCTCTGGTCGGAGCAGGAAAAGTAGTCATAAAAGGAAGCATAAGAGACACCATTGCTCCAGTCACCAATCGCATTCGGTATGAGTAATTTTTAACTTTATTATTAATGAATTAGTGGTAATAGGCTGCTTAAGTGAGCGCTAGAACTTCAATTCCTGGTCACAGTACTTTAAGAAATACTATAGTATTAAAGAAGGATTTGTAGTTGAGTCCATTTGCGAGCATATGAATGTATTCTTACTTGAGACTTTTGGATCGGTGTTGGGTGGGGGGTGAGATTATCATCAGTACTCGTTATACAATGGGAACGTAGGTGGCTAGTGGTTAAGATCACAGGGATTAATCTGAAAAATGTTATCTTGAAATTGAGAACAGGTAACTATCCTATTTCGAAGTACAGTTGTCACTTTCTAGTTTTACAACATAGTGCACTGTGGTTTTTCAGGTAGACTGTGAGTTGCCATACATTCTATTTCTAAAAGTGATTTAAGTGACATGTCTTTTTAGTGTAAGCTTAATTAGAACTGAGATGTACATGTCTGGTAAATTGATCAGAACAAGCTCTACAGTTCTACACCTGATTCCAGAAAACTTTGATAAGCCATGTGCCTGGTTAATGGCAGCTAATGTCTTACTGAAGATGGGATAAGTTTGCTGCTTGCCTTCTTTGAAGGCACGCTCTCTGAATTTCTCGGTGTTGGCATCATGCCCACTCATACATCTTCAGCTTCAGGTGTTTCATGTCACATTTAGGCAATAGGAAACAGCAAGTTGTATTAGATAATACAATGCAAACTAGCAACTTCAGAAAAATTTTTCTTCTCTCTCTAAACATGAGGGAAGTAAAATTAATTGCTATTTTTTTTAATGCTTAGATTATATAAAGTGTATGTTTAAAAAATAGTAACAGTTCACCTGACTGTAAGCTTAGATGTGTAAAATAAATACATTTTTTTGTTATTTGCTAGCAAAGCATTAGAAATAGTGATGTTGCATTCTTAATCTGTCTTCAGTTAAGCCACTGTTTGAGAGACAAAATTGTGTTGTTTTTTCTGTTGCTTTGTCACTTTAAGTATTTATCTGAAAATCTGTTCCTTGCCATGTTTTTCTTCTGTAACATAAACTGTGCCCTGTGAATTTCTGGGGACTGAATTTGAAATTGCTCCTGCCAACTGTTCGTGGCCTGGTGTGTAACTGAATGCCTGAATATCTCCCCGCTGAATGAATTGCGTGTTCTGCCCTGAATTCACTGTGATATATTGATTGGCTGGACGATCTTGGTGCCGTTTCCAGAAGAGTCACCGAAGGAAAAGATCCAGGAGTGTAGAGGATGATGAGGAGGGTCACCTGATCTGTGAAAGTGGAGACGTTCTGAGAGCAAGATGTATAGAACATTTTTCAACACTTTTTAAAAACTTTTCAGCAAAAAGTCTGTTTAGAATAGTATGTCAGAGGAGGGGGGCTAAAAAAATCTTCATTGCTCTTTTTGTTCTGTTTTTTTTGTGCTTTTTTGTTTTTTTGCATATCTCCTTTTCTGTAGAATTTAAATACTGTGTTCAAAAAGTTCCAATTACTAAATGAACTTGAATCTTGAGATTAGAACAAGAGATAGCTTTTTTGCTAACTGTTTTCATGACGCCTGTCCAATAAAATAATGCACTCAGATGCTGAGATTTAAAGTAATTACGCTTTTGTAATGGTGCATTTTTAAATCTACATTAATAATAATCATTATTGTTTAAGTAGTTGTATAATTCTAACTTGCATTTGTTCTTTTTAGATGAAGTTATTGCAACTTTAGGAGAAGGAGCTTTTGGAAAAGTAGTGGAGTGCATAGATCATGATATGTAAGTGTTGGTTGTCTTCGTAAGCGGATCTCGTGGCAAAAGACAGAAATTAAAGCTCAGGGATGTTTTTTTAAAATAGTCACAGTTCAAATATATTTAAGAAAGAAATGGTAGTGGTTTTGTGTGAGAGCTACCTTCTAAGCTTATTTCTCATTTAAAATTTCGAAGGATTTTCAGGTGATACCACATCTGTTCCTGATTGTTTTTGAGGTTCTTCAGTCATCTCTTCCAGTGCTGTAAATGTTTTTTGTTTCTTCTGTTGCTCCATGAAAGACCCTTGCAGGGTACTGACTTTCCAGGAGATGGTATATAGAGAAATACTTTTGGTTACTTTGTTTATCCTTTAAGTTTTGAGAATCTGTCTTTAGCAATAAACTAACCGCGTTTGTCTTGGGAAACATCTGTCTAGAGAGGGTTTCTTTCAGAAATAAACCTTTTTATAACTAGACATATGTTTTTTTCTGTACAGGCTATGTAACTGCATGGTGCAAACTACTGATTACTAAATAGATGTCATCTGCCCTTTTTGAAGGGGGAGAACTATGATTTGCTTCATTATGTTTTTCTGTTGGTCATACAAGTGCTGTTGCCTTAACTAGGGAATGTGAGGGTATGTAAAGGGTGCAGAATTGATTTGGGAGACTGACTTTTAGAAGATGATGCGGTGAGATGCTGAGAAGGTAGTTTTGGTTCTCAGTGAAAGCAACTGCTTGGGATTGGCCAGGGTGTAAATTTCTTTCCTCAGTCTCCATAATCAGAATTACCCTTTGAACTTCTGAATGCACAGCAATCCAGCATAAAACCTTTTGTTTAATGGAGTGGTTACTTCATGTGATGGCCTGTTTGGTGGAGAAGAAAACTCCTGTATGAGTTAAGTCTGTTCAGAAGTTTGGTGTTGCAAGGGCAGACAGTATGCTTAAGTCATTAGAATCTAAATAGGTTTACAGAAGCAATTAAAAATTGTCTGTGATTGAATGGGGTAGAACGAATTACGTGTATTGGTGTTCCATTTAAGTAATAGAATGTTATACTGAGCGTAGGTCAGTTTTCACTAGTACAAAATACTCGGACTCTGAAGTTCAGAAGATGCTCGATTCGCCTGATTCCATAGCAGCACTGGAAAAGAGCCAGAACAAGTTGTGCAAGTTGCAGGAAAAACTGTCAAATTTTTGCAGTACTTTCCTGAAATGAGAACTTGGCCATTCTTTTTTTAATCGCCTTGCAGGTGGATTCCTAAGGTTTATTGTACCTTAGATGAGGTAATAAGACTGAGAATTAGTTGGTGTAGCATGTACTGCGAGTATTTGATGATGTAGAGATTGGTATTACATTTCTTTATGAAAACAGTTATGGTTAAATTCAGTGTGCTGAAGTCACATTCCCCTAATCCGACTCATAATTCTCTCTTTAATCTTCCTGTGTTTTTTATTAAAATCAAGCTGCTTAGGGGTTACAATAATCTTAACAGTAAGTGATTCAGTTTATGATGTTTTACTTTCTTTTAAAGGAGAGGAATGCATGTAGCAGTTAAAATTGTGAAAAATGTTGGTAGATACCGGGAAGCAGCCCGTTCAGAAATACAGGTGTTGGAACACTTAAACACCATGGATCCAAGCAGCACTTTGTAAGTATGAAATTAGAATATTCAGCATACTAAGGATTTGCGGAAGATAATTATTCAGTAAATTGAGTTTTCATGTGTTTATATATTTCTTTTCGAAGCCGCTGTGTCCAGATGCTGGAATGGTTTGATCATCATGGCCATGTTTGCATTGTTTTTGAGCTACTGGGACTTAGTACTTATGACTTTATTAAGGAAAACAGCTTTCTGCCATTTCATATTAATGACATTAGAAATATGGCTTATCAAATTTGCCAGTCTATAAACTGTAAGTAAATCTCAATAGTCTTATTAAATGTTTTTTTTCTCCCCCCCCCCATTAATGTATTAATTATGGAATACTGTTCTTTTTTCCTTGTAGTTTTACACCATAATAAACTAACTCATACAGATCTCAAGCCTGAAAATATCTTGTTTGTGGAGTCTGATTACATAGTGAAGTACAATGCCAAAATGGTAAGCTTGTTCTTTGTCTCCCAACTTGAATTGGGCTGCTTCTGTCTTCAGCTAAACTTTTATTTTAAAAAATATGAACTACAGAGGTCCAGTGGTATTCTAGACTTTTTTTTTTTCCTGTGCTCTTTGAGATGTACTAACTTTCTGCCAAGTGAGTAACTTTGCTCTGATTGTAACTGTTTCATCTGATCACTAGTTCTTTGCTGTTCAGTGAAGTTCTGGCATTCGTAAGGAGCATTGTGTTAATGGCTTTTAATTTAGCCAGGTATTTTCCTTTGTATTTCTTAAGCCATTTGAATCCATTTCTTTTAAGCATCTCTGCCTTTTGAGAGGAATGTCAGATCTTGCTTTCTGTCTGATTACCCTGGAGTCTGAAGTGACTGTCAGTTTTGCAGTCCTTGGCTTAATAGCTAAGATGGGATTTTCTGTTTTTCATCAGCATATGATGTTGATCATTGGGGTAGTGTTATAACTGGCATGTGCCCTGGACAGGACTATTCGTGACCAGTGTCTTCCTTTTAAATCTAAGAAAACACTAAGACACAATGTGAGGAGAAGGACTTGTCTGCACAAATCACTTCTAGCACTGGCAGAAATACAAGTTTTTCTTTATGTTGCTGCTCTTTTTTCAAAGTATAAAAACTTTTATTTAGAGCTGAATTTACGTAAATGAGCATATGCACCAATGGATAATAAAAATCAAGACAGAGATAACTAACTGAAGTTGACTTGAAGGTTAAAGAAAGAGGCAAGGAGCTCTGTTAGTGTGGGAAAGGTCTTTTACTCGGCTGTTTCGAGTATTCAGATTAAATCACTTTGTTATCAGCTCCTCTTTCTTGGAGCTTGAGCTGAGCAGGAATTGATGTATTTGGAAGGAGTGCTTTGTAACATAGGTTTATTTTTTAGTGTTTTATGTTAACTGTTATTTTGGAGACAAGACAATGTGATGAACACCTTTTGCCTAACTATGAAAAAACAAATTTTTCTTGCAGAAGCGAGATGAACGCACTTTAAAAAACACAGACATCAAAGTCGTTGATTTTGGAAGTGCAACTTTTGATGATGAACATCACAGCACATTAGTGTCTACAAGGCATTATAGAGCTCCTGAGGTTATTCTAGGTCAGTAAAGACTTTTAAACCTTCTGGCAGTGAATTACAGTTCATTGAGATGTCTTCATGAATTTGAGCAGTTTCTTGTGTTTCTAATAATTCAGTCATCTGTTGCAGATGGTGGTGTTAAAATTCTTGTGAGTAAACAGTAAAGAAATATTCTAAAATATTTTAGAGATACTCTAAAAACAGAAGTCCAGATGTGTTCCTCTCCCACCAAGGTTTGAGGAGAGGTATGGAGGGGAAAAATGGGCATCAGTAAATGCATGGAAACTGGGCATAGGCTTTATGGATTACAAGTTTTGGGAATATATTAAAAAGTCAAACATAAACTTTGCCTATTTTGCAGCACTGGGATGGTCGCAGCCTTGTGATGTTTGGAGTATTGGTTGTATTCTAATTGAGTATTACCTAGGATTTACAGTGTTTCAGGTATGCATTTAAATTGAACGTTTTTGTCACAGACTATTGATTTTGATATTTCAAGGACATGCACTTAACTGTTACTGTAAAAGATGTGACCTTACAGGCTTTTTTAAGTATTCTGTAGATGAGATTATAAAGACAGCCTGCATATAGGAATATGTGATGTCTTGGATACCTCCGTCAGACTATTTAAGATCATCTCTTCTGACTTTCTGGATGGTGGAGCCTGTCTAGAGTCTGAGGATACTGCTAGAATTAAGAGTAAAGAAAACATACTCATACAAAACTTGAACATCTTGTTTGTAAATGCATGTTGTTACCAAGTGGCTGAGAGTAGAAAAATCTGGAAAGTGCATTCATTGCTTTTTCCACGCAGACACATGATAGTAAGGAACACTTGGCAATGATGGAAAGAATACTAGGGCCTCTGCCAGCTCACATGATCAAGAAATCCAGGTGAGTTCATTACAGGAGGAGTAAGTTGCCTGATATTTTCCTATTATAAGAGACATCTTAACATTTCCATTGTTAGCTGTGAGCTTCTGGAAGTCAACAAAGAGACTTGCAGGCTTTTTGTTACCTGTTAGTCTGTTGCAAGAAGCTGTGTCAGATTTAGGTGAATAAAGTAGTTGATGGTAGTCCTGTCTTCTGGTTTTAGTCTTGAGTTGCCAGCAACCAAAATGCTAGCCTCTTGAACAATAACTGAGTATGAATGTTCTTAAGCCTTCAAAGCTAAGTTTGGTATGGTTGCCAGAACAGCATTAGACACCTATTTTTCTGTATGCTGTGAAAATAAAGAACCTGCTGTCATCAGAAGATTTATACTGAGAGGAAGAAGAGGGTCCTGACTTGCTGAAACAGCTGCCAGCCTCTTCCACTGTCCCTTTGCATCCCTCAGACATGTGCTTTAGTGACCTTTCTCTCTTCCTCAAAGATAACTGCATGCAGCAGGAGTTTTCCACTTGCACTGCAGGGAGAAGCAGCCAGCACAGGGTTCTTCCCTAACCCCTGTATGTCCAAAATCCAGAGCATGTGAGATTTGATGGTCTGTTGTCTTTCTGCGATAAATTGTCCTCTTGCCAGCTAATCTAGACAATCCTGTAACTCGTGTTGTAGTAGAATTCCAGTAATTCTGGGCTGGGCAATGTATTTAGGTTATTACAGTTTTCCAGGGGATTCGTAATACATTTTGAAAAATGAGAAAAAACTTAGCTGCAGTTGGAATAGAGGACAGGTAGTATTTTAAAGATAAAATGCTACATACCTAGCAGTGTTAAAGTGATGCTGAGATATGGATTTGTCAGAAGTTTCGTTGCACTGGTAGTCTCATGTATTTGCAGTACACTTCTTAAAGATATTTGGGAATGTCTGTTTTTGTTAAATAGTGACTACCCGGTTAAACTCTGCAGATTTTACAAGAAATGTTTTTCAAAAAGTTGAGAAATTGGCAAGCTGTCTTTTATTTGTTGCTAGCAGATGACACCAAGTTGTTCTCTTGGAACATCCTAAAGCATCCATCTCTTTAAATGTCAGTAATGGAAAATATGTCTTCAGTGGCTGCTTTTTTGATGGGAGTACTGAAGGGCCTGATTCTAAATGTTGTGACAATGGTAATATAAAAGCAACAGGTCTCTGTGAATAAGTATTAGCTAGAAGAGATGTCAGCTTCCAAATGCAGAGGGATATGCAGGAACACTTTTTATGGTGTTTCCGAACTTCTTAGAAAAGCATCTGCCCACTTTAGGCACTGGCACGATCTTAAAATAATGTTCTTTACCGTGCAGAAAGCATTATTTTCACCACGACCGATTGGACTGGGATGAACACAGCTCTGCAGGACGATATGTTAGGAGACGCTGTAAGCCTTTACAGGTAGGAGACAACGTTTTTATTACGTTTTTTTTAGATTTGGTTGTGAAAGATCTCTCTAAAATGATTCCTTTTCTTTTTTTCTTCCAGGAATTCATGCATTGCCAAGACACAGATCATGAAAATCTGTTTGACCTTGTTCGCAGAATGCTGGAATACGATCCAGTCAAAAGAATTACTCTTGATGAAGCCTTGCAGCATCCTTTTTTCCACCCATTAAGAAAATAAATGAATTCAAAGATCTTTATGCTTCTCCAGGGAGATTTCTTAGACTGTGTCAGTCAACGAGGTTGCATGAAACTTTTGTAAACCTTAAATTATTTTGTACAGTTAAGTCTGTAAATACTTACCTATGTTTTGTATAACTGTTACGTTTACCTTGTTGAACAGTTGTAGTCTTAGGGGTATCAAAGTGAAAAATAAAAGTAATTTTCATTTTTGAAAATTGTTTTCTTTTTGAAACTCTGTGCTTTTTCAGATGGGGGTAGTTGAGCATCTGACTTGAGGTGAGGAGTCTGTGGGCTAGCTGGGCACGTTTTGAAAACATTAGATGTTTTGACCTAGCTTGCTTTTATCAGTCATAACGAAAAGATTTGAAGGCTTAAGGCTACCTAATCATGCTGTATATAGTACTTTGTGATGGCATCCTGAAACGTGGTTGAAACCAGTGTATATTCTAAGTAGGTATCTCTCTTGTGGGTCACCTTTTTGCCCGATTGTCTGGTAAACAGCATGCGTTGCTCTCTGGCTGGCTAATTAGTCTCTGGAAACTTGTCTGGTGCTTTCAGTGTTAAGTACTTGCAAGTAATTTTTTTGTTAAGGTCTGAAAAGTTACATTTTCGATATTGTTTTGATTCATTGAAGATTGGCATTTTCATGGTAAGGTTTCTAGAAGGACTGTACTGCCCATGGAGAAAAAATGCACAGAAATAGTGTGTGCACAAAACTGTGGCCTGTTAAAGCCCTTCTCTTGCACTAGTGACAAGATTGTCCTGAAGTCTTTGAATACATATTTCTGTGGAACTTGGTTTGTAATTGCTGATAAATTAGGCAGCCTTGGCAACTGAGAAACACTGCCATCAGACTACAACAGAGGAAGGAGGAGGACAGGTTTCCTGAGCTGGGGTGCTGAGTTGAGAAGAAAATGGTAGTGTTTTCCAAGCCCCATTGATGCACTTCAGTAGTTTTTGCTCTTCGTGTTAAGGCTGATGTTTTCTTGGTTTTGTTCAATGCTGCTTTAATCCACTGGATGCAGCATGGGTGGCTTGCTGGGCAGGGGGAGGGGAAGCTTCCGCGGTGGGGTTCATCCAGGCTGTCAGTCCAGATGCGATGTACAAGTTGCTGTCCTGGCTTTACCATGCAAGCCTTTCTTCAGGAAGGAGACAGGAAATAGTTTCAGCTGTGCAGGAGCAAGTCCTAATGCACAGTGCAATTTGAAACCGGTGTCCTGGTTCCACAGGTGGAAGGAGGCTTAACTTGCAAGGAGCTCCAGGTGTCCCTATCTCTGACCCGGCGTGGAATATAACTGGGACGGGTTTTGAAAGCTTATGGTCTGTAGCCAGTGCCACCTGCTGTGCTCGATGATACCTCGTTATAGACACCCCCCCTTCCTAGGATGTTGGTGTTTACCTCATTGTTTCTTCTCTGCATGACAGAAAATCTAACAGTTGGTACCATCCGTGTCAGCGGTGACCAGGGTAGGGCTGAGGAGGACGGGAGTAATTCCCTTGCTTCTTCCCGCAGTGCTGCCATCCACACCGTCAGAGGCAAAGCAGGGACTTGGCTGAGCGTGTCACCCAAGTGATGCAAGTCAAAGGCACGTGAGGGGGGAAGTTTATATGCTGCTGTAACTTTAAAATGAACTGTAAAACAGTTCTATCAAGATTGGAAAGGGAAGTTGGTGTGCTCTTGCTTAAGGAGTACTTCCAGCCTTTGTTAGTGTAGTTACTAGAATGCAGTGCACTTGCTAAAGGAGAGACGTGCTAGAAAAAAGCTATTATAAAAACCTGTTTAAATTCACTTTCCTCCTCCCAGTGAACTTAAAAAAATGCACTGTCGCTATTGCATCTGCAGCGTGGTGCCAAGTGGTTTCGCAGGCCTTACAGCGTGTGCAAAGGTTTTGGTGTGAAGGGGCAGGAATCAGCGTCCCCGGGGGAAGCAGCGCGGAGCTGTGGGCAGCTGAGTGACGGCCGGGTGCCGGGGGTGCTGTCTGCAGTGGGGCCGATTCCTCCTGTTCTCGGGGCTGCCCTCGGTGGGTTTGTCTGTACTAGGGAAGAGGGTTTTATGCACGCACCCCCCTGTTGTTAATATATGAACATAATCTGTGTAGTTTGTAATCTTGGTGTGTTTGGATCGAGCTCATGCTAACTGCCTGTAGCTGTTGGTAAGACCCATTCGCATCTTTCTCTGCACTTGTGACTTTTAGCTATTGTACCTTAAAAATGCAGTCTGTAACTCTCTGAATTGGTCAGCCAGGTGGACCAACGGCATGCATTTCCATAACGGGTCAGTTATGCATTGCACTAAACATGGATGGTAGGAGAAAGCTGTCTCTGAAGCACGAGCAGCATCTGAGATCCAGACCTTCAGCAGCTGGGCAGGGCAGGGGGGGAGCTGAGCTGGGCGCTAAACTTCAGGGCGAGGAGGTTCTGAGTTCTGGGGCAGAGGGCTTGGCAGCTGGAGTCCTGATCAGCCCGACTTCTCGTATCTCTGTTGTAAGGGGGGCTCAGGTCCCCTGGGCAGGTTTTAGGACACAATGCTTTGCCCCTGGGCAGCTCCCCCAACGCGATGGTGCTGTCTGCGTATGAGCGGGAGAGCTTGTGAGCAAAGTCTTAGCAGGCTCAGAGAAAGGAGAGGGGGAGGAGGAGGTGAAGAAGAGGTTGCTCACGAAAACCTGAAATTTTCTCTGTTGTGTCTTCAGGCATGTGAAGGAGAGCAGGAAAGAGTTAGCAAATGCCACAGCTTTGCCTGCCTAACTGGTCTGGAACTGGTGGCTACAACAAAGCGGTGTGTGTGTCCAACGCGGCAGTGTGTTAATAACAGACTTAGTGGATACTGACACTACTCCTAGTAACGTTTTCTAACTCCGTCCTGGGCTTTTAGAAGCAAGAATGACTCCTGGAGGGGCAGGGTCTGCGGCCAGCAGGCAAAGAGCACGTCTGGATTTGTACCCTACGTGCTTGGAGTTGGGACAGGTCCCGAGCTGCCCGAGGGTGGCTTAGGGGCGAGGTCAGAGCTGGCGGGATGCAGCCCCTAACGGCGAGGAGGGCCGGGGGGCAAAACCAGCGCGGCGGGAGCCCGGCGGGCTGCGCGGGTGGGGTCTGCTCCCTGGGACGGGTCACGGTCCCACCAGGAGAACACCCCCGTCCCCCTCCCCTCCAGGCCGCGCCCGGTGGGAGCGGGGGGGCCGCTGCCCAGCTCCGGCCCCGCTGTCCCGGCCCCGCTGGAGGGCGCCCGCCCCGCGCCCACCCCGCACCCCGGGGCAGCTCTGGCCACGGGGCACCGCCGGGATCCCGGGGGGCGGGGGGGGTGGGATCTGCTCGGCGTAATCCCCCCCCCCCCCCGGGGGGCGGCGGGCCGCTCTCGGAGCATCCCCCCCTTCCCCCCTTCCCCGGCGCGGGGGAGGCGGCGGGGGAGCCGCCACCACCCCCCGCTTCCTCCGTTTAAGACGCGGGGCCGGGCGGAGGAGAGAGGAGCGACCGCTCCGCCACCGCCGGCTTCCGCGGCAGCAGCGCAGGGCGGGCGCTGGATGCGGGGGGAGGCGGGCGGCAGCCGAGCGGGTCCGGGGCGATGAGCGCGGGCAGCGGAGCCCCGGCGGGCACCGCCACCTCCGCGCTGTGCCTGCTGCTGTCCCTCAGCGCCGTGGCCGTCTGCCTGCTGCTGGGCGCCAAGACGGCCGAGCTGCAGGGCCGGCTGGCCGCGCTGGAGGAGCGGGGGGCCGCCGGCCCCGGGCCGCTGCTGGACGCGCTGCAGCCACGCGTGGAGCGGCTCTTCCGCGAGGTGAGCGGCGGCGCGGGGGGGGGGGGGGCACGACACACGACACCGGGACGGGCCGAGCCCGGGGGCTGGGGCTCGGGGGTCGCCGGCTCCTCTTCGCCCGTGGGAAAGCTTCCTCGCTTTTGCTGGATTTCTCCCCTTTTCGCCGTGGGGCGAGGCGTGGCGGAGCCCTGCCGAGCTGCGGGAGGGGATGCCCCGGGTGGAAAGGCGAGCAGCCTGACGCTCGGCAACACGCGAGATTTTTCCCCTCGTTCCATTCACTGGCAGAGGTAACCCGAGCACTTCAGCGCAGTTTGGATGCAATGGGCTATAATTTCCTTGTGAGAAATTAATGAACGCGATCCCCGCTATCCCAACACGGGGTATCGTGCCGTGGGATGCACGGCGGGTAGGGCAGGCGAGCGACCAGTTGCTTCGCTTTCAATCCCAGGGTTTTCTGAAATTATTCAATAAATATTTCTGTGCTGAAAGAGTTCTCCAACTTAGAGAGCAATCATCCGCGCTGATGCCCATCTTCGTAACTAAACCAAGTCTCCAGGAGAAGTTATACCTGGTCCCAGGGTTGTGTTTTTCCTCAGACTCCGGTGTTCAGGTTTGGGACTTTTCACAGGTGGGGGGGATGGGGAGGGCTCCCCTCGCTCGTCGGAAACACCTGAGGGTCCCACACCTGGTCTGCTGGGTTTGTGTGAAGAGCAGCTCACCGAGCGCAGCAAGGCTCAGCCCGGCTTACGGGGCTGCGGCGGGACGCTCCTGAGCGATCGGTTCCGGCATCTGGGGATGGTTTGACCCTGAGGTTTTATTAATGTCCTGACCAGGGTGCGAATCGCGGTGCTGCGTTGAAATCGTTACAGCTGTGAAGCCTCAGTCGTGCAAAAATGTGTTTGTCCGTGGTGCCTTCCGGCTGCGAGCGGCTCTGGGGGTGCGAGGAGGGATGGAGAGACACCACCTCCTGCTCCGGGTTATCGCTGGGGTGGCGGTGAGGGTCTGGCCGGCACCGCCACAGCCTTGTCCACGCTCCTGGAAACTTGGTTGCGTTGATGTGCCTTGATAAAAGGGAGACGTTAAAAAAATATTTTTGTGAAAACCCTGAATGCCAGAACAGAGGGGTGCCTGTGAGGCGTAATCACAAAATCTAGTTAACGTCTTTTCTCCGGGCAGGAATTAGCCTGCCAGTCACGGCAGTGGTTCTGTTCCAATTACTCCCATAAATGTGCTTAGCAATGGGAATGGTTTCTGTGGCACTGCCTAAGATCATGTGCAACCTCTCACTGAGATTTAGTTAAGTGTGGAAAGCTTGTTTTGTACTGGGAACGCTCAGATGGAGATTGTACAGGGGAAAAGAAAGCAAAACCATGTAATTGGGCTTCCAACGCGAGAGTGAGCTTGTTGAAACGTTTAGTATGACCAAACTTTTGTCAATACTGAAAGCAAATTTTGAAATGAGTGACAAATTCAAGGAATGCAGGGTAGCGACTGTGCTATCTATTACAGTCGTGTCAAATGAGCTGATTCATTGGTGTCAAAGTTTCAGAAAGTGCCTCTTTCTTGACCAAATCCCGCTCCGTGACATGAGACCACTCGCTCGTCGGGCGACTTCTGTCCTTTCTGTGCTGGTGAGTTTCTGGAGAGAGAGGGAATATTTCCATCATCATGAACATCAACTGATGCCTCGGGTCAGTTTTTTTTGTTAAATTCTGTGTTGGTCCTCCTTTGAAGTTTACCACAACATTTCAGAAGTGAAACCAAAGCCCCATACGCTCCCTGTGCACGGCCCGGCGTACTTTGTTCTCTGTGGCTGCCCAAGAAGCGTTGCTCCAGATACCAATCTAGGAGTTCGCTGGAGTAATTTACGGCAGAGCTGCGTCTAAAGAGCAGCAAATGCAACAGCAGCGTGCTGGCTCTGTTCCTTTTAGGGTTGTTTAAACGTTTGGCAAGTAAAAGAGGATAGGAAACAATAAAGGAAGGGTGAGCGTGTAGTTAAGGCAATGAAAACTGATTTGGACAACTAGGATTTCGTTTCTGGCCCTGTGACAGGCATCCGTCTAACTTTGGAGGAACTGCTGGTTTTTAAGGTGGTGGGACCGTGCCCTTCCCTTGGCCGCTCCTTTAGCGGGACGTGCTGCCGGGTTCTGCTTTGATGCCCTCTGAAACATTTCCAGCAGCGTGGTCCGAACGTGGCGGCGTCTCCACGTGCTCTCCATCAAAAGGCTCAATTCGAGGCGCGTAGTTCTCGTACTGGAGGGGGGGGGAAATGTTAACGGGAGGATTGTAGACGCACCCAGATGTTGTAAACAAAGCTGGACCCTTTTGTTCACAAAGGCTTTATTGTCCGCCGTAGGCAGAGAGTGTCCAGATTAATCAGGTTCATGACAAGAACAATTCAATGGGAGAACAGAGGGCTCGCTCCAGGATTCGGGACTGGAGCAGATCTCCTCGGCTGCTCCCACTGATGCCTGCTGAACTGAAAGCATGGAAGAGCTTGTTTTCATTTCCTCGAGCATATTCATAATCCAAATTACTTGAGAATGA
Source organism: Opisthocomus hoazin (assembly GCF_030867145.1). NCBI lineage: Eukaryota > Metazoa > Chordata > Aves > Opisthocomiformes > Opisthocomidae > Opisthocomus > Opisthocomus hoazin. The sequence continues at coordinate 5,539,300 of NC_134435.1, read as the reverse complement.
ACATCAAAATCGAGTGATTCTGTAATATTTAGATGGCAAATAGCTGTCAGAAAAGTCTCTTGAGATACTTTCTTGCCACTTTTTCTCAAGAAATGCGTACATGTTGCAGAAGGCAGCTGGATCATTCTGCTGTTTACACTTCCCTTAGGACAGCTTCTCTGTCAGGTGCCATGAAACATTGTTGGTATTTTCAGGACCTCTTAGTATCACATCTGAGCAGCTAGAAAGGAATGTAGAGGATTTCAACAAGAGATAAAACCACCTAATCCCTGGAATAAAAGGAAAAGAACCTAATTCACAGGTAGCCTAGTTCCTGAATAGTCTTCAAGTGTTCAAATATTTGACCATAGACTGGGTCATCAGCTGTGTAAAATTCAAGTCTGAACACCTTGAATTCAATAAGGACTTTGAATTTTCTCTCTTTGAAATGTGGGGACTCCGGTTATCAGATTACTGGTTTCTCTCTTGGTAAATACTGTAGGTGAGACAGGGCATTCCTGGAAGACTGAGAGTGCGGGTGAAGATGAGATGTTCCCACCCTTGCTGGGCTGCCCCAGCTGTGAAGCGCTATGCCTGAGCTAATACAACCTACCTGTCATCAGGGCTTATTAACGTGGGCTTGGCAGCATCCTAAATGCAGGCATGAACATTTTGGTTGGCTTGGAGAGCAGGCAGAGCGTGCTCACATCTGTCTGCAATATGCCACGTAGACATCGCTGTAGTTTGGGGAATTTTTACATGTTCTGGTAGTCCCATTGAGGAGTTTTTCACCTTGGAGATGGGAACACAGCGCTTTTGGTGGACCTGGGGGTGGGTGAGCACACCAGTCTCGCTGGCAGTGCCCACCCCGCTGCCCTTCAGCTCCTTATCTCTCTCCTAAAGGACCTGTAATGCTCCACATAGCATGAATTTTAAGTACAAAACCAGCCAAATCAGGTCACATCTGTTGTGCAAATATCACCCTGCCATGTAACCTCCAGCGTGTTTGGAAGCAGCTTCGCTGTCGGCTGCAGCGGGGCTTTCACCGGGGTGTGTGCGCTGCTGGGGCCGTGGCAGAGCAGAGGGGCTCCGTCCCCCCACGCTGCTTGTGCCACCGAGCACGTCGGGACATGGGACATGCAGGACCTGCTCGGGATGAATCCAGCCCGCGGTGCCTGGCACAAGGGGACTCCTGGGGTGTGCAGAAGGAGCCTCTGCCTGCCCCGTGCGAGGGCTGTAGACTGGCTACTTGCTAAGAAGCATTTAATATTTTGTGCCTGCTATGGCATGAGAGACTGTCCAAAGAGGGTGAGCGCAGCAGGGCGAAGCTGTTACCTCTCGCTGGAAGGAGGCGTGCTGGATGGGTTGGCTGTTGGCACGCACGTGCAGTCTGCTTTTGGCTATAGTGCGTTCTCTAAATGGCTGTTTTTATTCCTCCTCCGAACAGAAACTGGGTGAAGGACTAGCGAAGCTGCGGACGGCGAGAGAGGCTCCGTCAGACTGCATGTGCCCCCCAGGTAGGTGCAAACCCGCACGGCCACGCCAGACCGCCCGGGAGCCGCCTGCTCGCTGGACCGACGCCGCAGAGCTCCTCCTCTCCTATTTTATATATTCCTCTGTATCAAGGAAAACGCGCCAAGCAGTGGTTTTTCCCAAGCCGAAGCACTCTCTTGTGCTCGAGACTGTTAACGTCTTCCATTGCCTTGCTTTGGCCTGTTTACAGATAAAGGAGTTTGAGGTTTGGACAAAAGTGACGTTTGGCTATAAGAATAAAAAAGCAAATAGCTTTACTCGGTTGTGAGCCCTGGGTGTTGGGCCAAAACAATTTAGAAGTAGTAACAAAATCACTGGGGCTTAATGCAAGTGTGATAATTAAAAGCTGCAGCCTCTCTGCCTTTTAGGAGGGTAGCGACTTCGCCGGCGCTGCCGTGCTGTAGGAAAGCTGTCACTGATTGTTTAAATTTCCTCCCAGAGTTTAATGAACTTCTTAAACTGTCAAAACTTCCTGTTCTGCTGTGGAAGTGCATGCTCCTTGGAAACAATAAACAGCTTAGATTAGTTGGTAAAGGAATCTCATTTATAGAAATGCTCTGCTAAGTGCTCTGCTGTCATACTTAACGGCAGGAATGACTTTGGGCTGAGGCTCTTCTTCTTCTCTCTTCTTCTCTCTTCTTCTCTCTTCTTCTCTCTTCTTCTCTCTTCTTCTCTCTTCTTCTCTCTTCTTCTCTCTTCTTCTCTCTTCTTCTCTCTTCTTCTCTCTTCTTCTTCTCTCTTCTTCTTCTTCTCTCTTCTTCTCTCTTCTTCTTCTCTCTTCTTCACAAGTAGCAAAAGATGGGTGAAAGATGTGCAGTGCTTTGATGGGGGGGAAAATGCATAGGCATGTTGTAAAGCCTTGCCAGCAGCAGATAGTTCAATTCTGATTTTAAGGAAAAAAGCAAACTTGAAATGCTACGTGTAGATGCATAACAGGCAAATGGACAGTCTCAGATTTTCCTTCTGTCCTGGGTATGAATCCTACCAGGACACATAGCATTGGTCCATACTCACAGGACAAATATGATGGACTCTTTCTCACAAGATTACGTGTAATAGACTCAGAAATATTTCAGTAACGATGCTCTTAAATGTGCTGCTGTGGTTGTGCTCGCTGGTTTTCTAGTGGAAGGCTCCTGTGGGCGTCCTGTACACCTCGCTGCCTGATAACCAAACCCCGTCAGCTGAGACACACACCGGGCTTATTTTCAGGTCTTCGCACACCGGTGGTCAAATTATTTTTCTCCTTTCTGATGTGCAGACCTAACCGAGTCCGTCAGCCTCGTGGGGCTCTGCGGACTGCGTCTTGCTCCGGTCTGTGCAGCCGGGGCACTACTGCTGCGCTTAAGTGGTCAAGAGGATTTTCCTTCACTCTGCAGAAAGCAATTGGGATTGAAGAGGCTCCTTTGTGGCCAGGAAAGTCCCAATTTGGTTCTGGGTCACCGAGTTTGCTGGCTGCTGTGTTTGAGAGATGGGGGGAAGAGAGGAGGGGGAAGGTTTTCCCACGTGCTGCTGAAATACTCATTACAGTCATTAGTAACGAATGTCAAAGTAATTTGTGAGCCGAAGGAAGGAGAAGTGATTTCCCAGTGGGTAGGAGATGTCGCATCGGTGGCGGCTCCTGGCTACCACCGTCGGGGAGCCAAGCACTGTGCTAAGGCAAGGACGCGCTGCCAAGCTGTCGTGCAGACTTTTGGCTACTTTTGAGCAAATCAAAGGACTCTTTGCCTGTGTTTATTTTCTTTTTTTTTTTTCCTCTTTCTCCTGAAGAAGGCTGAGTTGTCCTCTGGTCTGTAGTTACAGAGCTTGGTCCAGAAACATCCCGAGAGCTTGTGACCCTCGCTGGCATTTGCTGCAGAGCTACACCAGGTTGTAGACTAAAAGCAAAGCCTCAGTTTGTGTCCGTGAACCAAAACTTAGCCCCTGGGGAAGAGAAAACCCTGTCCATGGAGAGGACGGGGAGGTGGGCAGATCCTGCCAGCCCTGCAGGGCCAGGAGAGGTGGGGAGCACGGCCAGCATCTGCAGCCCCGCTCCCGCTTCCCAAAGGTGGCTGGAGGCTGGGGGGTGTCCGAAACGCCTGGCCTGGGGTCTTTCCCTCTCCAGAAACCCTGCTAAGCTGATTTCCTTCTTATCGCTGGATTTGCAGCAAGCTGTCAGTGATGGTGCTGCCGGCGTGATCCCTCCCTTGGTGCCTGGTTGGGAAGAGGGGGACTCGCCTCCTCTGCGGGAGCAAACTGCAGGATCAGAGCTTGCCTTGTGAGCTGGGCTTCGTTTGGGCAAGAGCTGCGTTCCCTTGGAGCCAGGCACTTCAGGGTTTTGTTGGGGTTTGGGAGGTGGGGTGGTGTTTTTTGGGGATCCCTTTGGTAAAAGCAGCTTGCTGCGTGTTAAAAGCAGTCTGGGACAAGACGACTATGATCCGTTGAAAAGTTAAATAAGGCTCAAATTATTTCAACTGCAGCGAAGTCCTAAAGCGGTGCTTGTAAAAACAAACCCCAACCAATCAAAACAAACCACCTCCCCCCAAAAATCCCAAACCCCCAACCCCCCTTGTTCAAAACCCGCCCGGTTTTGTGCTTTGTGCTCTGCAGGGGGGCACCTCTTTGGCTCCGGGGCTCAACTGGGTTGTTATGGGGCAGCTTGACCTCTAAACCGGGACAAGGTGGGGCTGCGGAGAGCAGGGGCCGGTGGCCAGCAGAGGGGGCCCGGCCGTTTCGCCAGGGCCATGGAGACATCCCAACCGTCAAGAAAAATAATAATAATATTAAAAAAAAAAAAAGCTTTGTAAATTACTACCCTGGCTCTGACGCTGGGGATGCTGCAAAAAGGCGTCTCCGCAGTTGCTCTCGGCATCCGTGTGCTGCTCTGAGTCGAGTCGTTTGGCTTTATTTATTCATCCAAAGCGGAGGGGGGACGAGGACGACGGCTCCGCGTCACTTCGGCTGCGTCGTGGTTCGGGCATTGCTGCGGCAGAGGGACAGCAGAGCATCCTCAGGGGTTTGGGGCAGCCTGGCCAGGAGCACGTTGGGCTCCGATGTGCCGTGACGGCGTGGGTTGGTGACCCCTCTCCGGTGAGGACCGCGGCGTTCCGGTCCCCCGGCTCTTCGGGATGCGGCCGCAGCGGCTGCGTGCTGCTGGCGCCGGGCAGGCCCGGGACAGGCTGTCCCCACATGTTGGCTCGCTGTGAAACAGCAGCTCGATATTTTTACGATTGTCCTGCCCTGAGCAAGGCCTGTGATCTTCTGCAGAGAGGCCCCTCGTCCCCTGAGCCTTCAGCCTCTGCCTCTGGTGGGATCCTCGCACAGCCCTGGCCCCGAGATGAATCCTGGCAGCTGCAGGGCCGTTTGTGTGCACGGCGTTTCGGACAGCCGCCGGCTGACGAGCGCTTGGCGGTGGGTGGAAAGCAAGGCGAAAACTTCATCCTCGCCAGGCTAGAGCTTCACGCTTGCGGATGCTTTGTTTGCAGTTGCGTGGCCTCTGGCTGCCTTTTTATTTTTTTTAAGGAGTCTTTTTTTTTTTAATTTTTCCTCCTTGTATTTTTAAGCACCGTCTTTTGAAACCTGGGGTGTGAAAGGTTCTTGTTAAATACGATATTTGCCATGCCAAAAAATCTTCAGCGTCTGTGAGAAGGTCCCTCTAGAGCTCGAGGTGCTGGATGCGCTGTGCCAGAGCCTGAGAGCAACCGTTTCTTCTTGAATCCAGGGAAAAATAAGGCTTGAAACAAGCCCCAGTCCGCAGAAAATGCCCTGCCCGGCAGCTGGTCCTTGCCGTATCGCAGACTGAGGGTGTGAAAATCTCCAGCTCTTTCGGCTGCCCTTGCACGGTGTATTTCGACGTACGCTCTGTTTCCATGTGCCTTGTTATTTAACAGCACCTCCGCCAGCTTTGCGCTCCGGAGCCCGTACTCCGAAATTCCTGGCTGCTGGGTGATGCGTATGCCTGTCTCCATCCTCAATTCACGCTGAGATGGCGTCATATGCTTTTGAATGTATGTATATATTACAAAACAGTGTTAAATGTTGAGTGCAGTAATCTGATGTTCCAGTTAAGATGTGACAAATATTTCCCAATAACGGCTTGGCAGCGGGAAGAGCGGAGCGGTGCTCCAGCCTGCAGGACAGTGGATTGCTCCACTTCTCGGCAATTCAAACCATGTGTACTTGGGGAAGCCGCTCATTTAAAATCCTCCCTACCTCTGCAGACTCAGCAATTCCAGGGGCTCTCTTGCTGTGCTTATTTACATAAATTTTCATTTTTATTATGTTGATTTTTTTTTTTTAATTTTTTATGCTAACTTTATACACAGGGAGCAGCATTCTCCAGCCTGCTGTGGAAGTTTGGTGCTGTACTTTTTGTGGTTCCCAGCAACTTGAAATATCTACCTAATTTTTACTGGTGTAAATGTTGTCTTCAAGTGTCGCTCGCTATCTGCCTTCTCCCCGCGTTGTCTCCCCAGGTAATTAGCACAACAGAATTCCCCTAATTGCTGGAGATCAAGGGGGAGAGGGCTCTGCTTGCTTTGCAGCCCTGACAGACGGCAGATGGTTTCCAGCAGGCCAAATGGGGAGTGCCGAGCTCTGCTAGCGCCGGCTCTTTGTTTCGCACTCTTGCGTGATAGCAGCTCGCTATTATTGCTCTCTTTTTGCATCTTCAGTATCTGGGTCTGTAGTTCTGCGTTTCTGAGTCATGAGTCCTTCAGGATAGTTAAATAGATGTGGAAAAATATCACATGAAAGCGAGCATTTCTTTTTCAAATTAGTGGTGATCGCTGCTTTTCTGAGTTGCTTTGCATCTACTGAGCTTCAGTGGCTGAAGTATTCCTTACTGTCACATCAATGCTTTTCTACCTCCTGAAACCATTAAAACTCTATATTTTTCTGTAAGTTTTATGCTTTAGAATGAGACAAAGAGCTGTACATCATCTTCAAGTTTTAAAATGTTTCCTAAATTCTCCTTGCCTCGGTTTCCATGAGAGCCCTGTCCCTTCCCGTACCAGTCACTTGGCTTCAGCAGGGTTTACTCTCTCGGTCTGATGTTGCCCGCAGGAGGGTAGGACATTATCATTGCAGGAATAATATAAACAGGGGTGTTTTTTTGCATGAAACCTACAAACACAATCAGGATTCTTTCCTGCACGGAAAAACCTGTGCCAGGATTGTAAAAAATGAGCCAGAAGCCAAGCGTTAAAGCACCAAAAGACCAAAGAACAACTGGCAGAGGAGGACTTTTGACAAGTGGTGCCATTTAAAGGCAGGTGCTTGCTTTCTGTTTAACGCGTTTTTGAATCTTACCCCTTCAAAAATATGATCTGATCGCGGATCTTAGCAGCTTTTGGAAAAAACGGGTTTTTGAGCACAGAAATTGCTGCTGGCTACCTTCCATCAGCTCCTTCCTGGCGACCGTTCCCCAGTCCCTTTTGGATATTTGTGGAAGGCCCCGAGGACATCTGGAGCTGTGTCTGCGTGCCACATGTGCGGGAGCCGCCAGCCGCCTTCTCCCGGGAGCTACCTGGGATGGCCATGGATACCCTCCCGCCGCTCACGGAAGGTCCCGGAGAGCGGCCGCCGCGGAGCCGAGAACCCCATCTCATCCTTGGGAAGCTGAAAGCTCTGCTTGGAGAGTTGTTTCGTGGCTTCGGGACTCTCTGTTGATGGAAACCTATGGGTCGGGGGGTTGTTTTCTTCAGTCGTTGCAACAGGAGGAAAGAAGTGAAGGAGAGAGAGCCTTGCTTGGTTGGGCATCTCCTGCCAGCCGCAGGACTCGTGCATGTGTTGTGTGCTGCAGGATGCCAGCCAGCAAGGGGGAAGGAGCCCAAAATCCCTCCTGGAAGTGGAGGAATGGTTTTTCTCGTGGCCCTGTGGGTTGCTGTGTGTCCCGAGTGGGTTGCTGGCACTGCGGCAGCAGCCAGGTATGTCGGGGCGGTGTCAGGGGGACTTCTGCTCACGCTGGCTTGCTTTTCGCTATTGCAAAGCCACTTTGAGGAGCTCGTGGTGGTGGAGGGAGTGGCAGGCGACAGCCAGGTGTGCAGCAAAGGGGAGGTTTGAGTCTGGGAATTCGGGGACTGCTCTGAAAGCGAGCTCCCCAGCTTGCTGGCATCCAAGGGAAGGCACGTCCTCTGCTCTCAGCACCCGTCCAAACAATACCCTGCCCGATCAGCTGCTGTGTCAGCCAGCAGTGACATTTAATGTCCTACCGAGATGACATTAAATGATGGATGTGGCCAGGACTTTCCGAGGCGGGAAATAGCGTGGTACCAGTGTTATTCCCAGAGCTGGCAGCGCCTCTGACACGGAGTCAGAGGCGTGAGCTAAAAGGCAGTCTGGCCTCCAAACCACTGGCGCAGGATAATGGGCCGGAGCTGTCTCCCAGTGAGGCTGCGGCAGTATTTATTCTGGTGGTGGTTAGTGCAGCTCCGGCATTTGAACACGGAGGCCCAGAGCAGTACACCAGGAACCAGCTCTTTCCCAGCAGCATTCATCTTTAGGCCACTTCAGCAAAAATTAATTAAAACTGATGACATCAATGGGAGAAGGCTTTGAAAATTTATTTTTTCTAAGTCTGCCAAAGTTATTTTGAGTGTAATGAAAACTACAAAAATAAACCTGATGACCATATCCTCTGCAAGAGGCTCTGTGTAACTTTATCTTTGTCTCGACATATGAAGTCATTTATCTAGGCACAAATATTTTTTGCTGGCAGTCCCTTCAGCGCTGCCTTTCCGGAGAGGAGGCTCTGAAGCAGGTTGATTCAATGCTCGTGGGCTGACTCACCTGGGAGTTTCCCATCACCTTCCAGTTGGTTTCCTTCTCTTTCTTGTTGGAAGGATGGATTAATGTCACCCACGTGAGCAGCGACTTGGCTTTGCAGAACTGATTAGTGAAAATAGACTGCGCTTGGCGTGGTACCTACTGTATCTCCATGCCGGTAGTGCTGTCATCTCCTGTCCATCCCGTATGTAACAGGGTGGGAATGTGTTTTAAACCCGACGTACTTTAGGTGGATCTTATCATTCATGCAGTGTTGATGGAAGCAGGTTTTAGCACAGAAATGATTTTTGGGCAGTCAGCTACCTCTGATGTGTTCCTGAAGCGAGGCCTACCTTATTTCTCTGCCACCAAGAATCATAGAATCATAAAATGGCAAGGGTTGGAAGGGACCTTAAAGATCACCTGGTTCCAACCCCCCTGCCATGAGCAGGGACCCCTTCCACCAGCCCCAGGTGCTCCCTGCCCCGTCCAGCCTGGCCTTGAGCCCTGCCAGGGAGGAGGAAGACACAGCTTCTCTGGGCAACATGTGCCAGTGTTTCACCACCCTCATGGTGAAGAATTTCTTCCTAATATCTTGTCTAAATCTGCCCTCTTTTAGTTTAGAGCTGTTCCCCCTTGTCCTATCACTACACACTCTTGTGAAAGTCCCTCTCCATCCTTCCTGTCAGCCCCTTCAGGTACTGGAAGACTGCTATAATGTCACCCCGGAGCCTTCTCTTCTCCAGGCTGAACAGCCCCAACTCCCTCAGCCTGTCCCCGTAGGAGAGGTGCTCCAGCCCTCGGATCATCTTCGTGGCCCTCGTCTGGACCCGCTCCAACACATCCATGTCCTTCTTATGTTGGGGGCTCCAGAGCTGGAAGAAGTTCCAGGCTGATGTTTCATGACTTGTATTCCTCACATACATGCTGCATAGTAAGCATGATGGCCTGTGGCTGGGAGCGTGTAGGTAGCAGCAGTCAAAATCAAACTGGAGCAGTGGAGCTGTAAGACTTACGCCTCTGCTCTCGCTGCCCTGGGTGGGTGTTGCTTCATTCCTTGACAAATATTATTAAAACAGCTGGTTGGCCTCTTTTAGGGAGTGCCTGCCTGGGCAGAGGCTGGGCAAACAGTCTCATCTGCCCCACCAACCTGGGTAGTTCCGGACTACCAATAAACCTGGCGCGTCTCCGGTTTTGCTGTTCGAGGACTAGCAGTGTTGCTCTTCCCCGTGCTGCGTGCTTGCTCCTGCTTTATTGCTCTAAGACATGGTCATTTGTTTTACTTTGTGGGGTTGCAGAGGCAGTAGGTGTTGTGCACTTTGAAGAATCCAAAGTATCTCCAGCACTCCGGCCACTCTGCTAAAGGCCAGTTGGGTCCTGGGGAATTAACCCCAAAGGGGCAAATCTATCAGTATCTTTTGGGTTATTTTACAGATTTCTGGGCAGAAGAGTCCCTTTCATCTCTTGTTAAGTAGAGTTTCCTTAAAGGAAAGTGTTCCTCTGAACTCCAGCACCCAAATAACATGCTTTTATGTTGCCAGATTTGCTCATCCTTCGACCATCGTATTTTCATGGGAGGGAGGAAGCTAAATTGGAGAGTGAGACCATAGCTGGGCATCGCTGAGAGTCCCAGTAGGATTTCAAGCAACTAAGTATGTTGCACCAGTTGCTCCCTGAGAAGTGTGGCTTGCCTGGCTTATGAGGACCAGGGTGTGAATCCAAACACCAGCCGCAAGCGTGGATCGTCGCGCTGCTCTCTTGTCCGTTTGCTACCAACCCAAAACACAAGCCAAGCCGCAGTCATGCCAGCTGGGAACGCAGTTAAGGCTCCAGGTGTTGTTTCAGACCTAGAAGCAGAGAGATCAGGGAACTTTTGTCTGTTTTCTCAAAATATGTGTCACAGTTGACTGGGACGATGCGAAGAGGTTGAAGGGGGAAACCTGTAAATATGGTGCAGAACTTCTAGGAACTGCTTGGCGTCACTGAAGGCAAAGAACCAGTGTGGGTCACACCACCAAAGTATATGGGAAAAAGCGTGTTAGATCATGAAAGATTTGTATAACAGAACTTCCTGGGAAGTAGGCTGGAGCGAGCTGTGGAGTTGAGCGAGCAGTGGGGAGCAAGGAGGCAGGATTTTCTTTTGCCGAAGGTTTTCATAGCTGAAGCCGCAATAACCTGAGTGAGTGGGAATTTTACAGCAGGAAAATCCTACTTTTGTCAGAGTCTTTAGCAGCCGCTGAGCTTGGTGCATCCCAGTCTTAATTCTGAGCATGGACCAGGGTTTACCTTTATTGTAGCAACCAGCTCTCTAGATCAGCAGTGAAATTATTTCAATTATCATGTCTGATACGCAGAGCACCCGAACCTTGCTCTATGGGAAGGTGGTGTGACGCCAGCAGGTTTGTCCCCAGATGTGTTAAGGGGGTGGCAGTTCTCCTGCAGACTGTGTGACCAATTACTCCTGCACCTTCATTTCCCATGAAGCCAGTCTGGCTGAAGAAATCACGGAAAAGCTATTTTAAAAGCAGCCAGTGTGGTGGATTTGTCTATGGGCTTGTCCATCCTTGATCATGAGAAGTCTGGAGACAGCATTGCAGTGGCAGTGTCCCTGGGGTCCCCTGGCCCTGAGGTGCTGGGGGGTGGCAGAGACACGGTGACTGTACCTGGTTGGGGTCGGTGCTGGGTGTGTAGAAACCGACCATTGAACTGACCTCACCATATGAGTTCACAAGGTGGACCTGTCCCTCAGTGACAGGTCCTTGTGGTGCCACACTGTGTGGAGAAGGAGCACGAGGAGACAGATTCAGTTGCTGGTCTTTTTTTAATTGCACCTGTCCTGCCATGATAAACTAGACAGTAAAAAGGCTGGATTTCTTTCTGCTTTTCTAAATTGGACCTAAGAGGCAGCGATTCTTGTCATTTCCCACTGTGATCCCGTGGTGATCCCACCACTGGCACCCAGCCCTGGGGGGAGGCGATGGTCTCTGCAGGCTGTGGCTGCCCACCACGAGCACGAGCGTGGTGGGCGCGGGAGTTTGCGTTAATGCAGCCTTACAGGTTGCAATCACGTGGTTTAGTGACCTAATTAAACCTCCACCTGTTCTTCGTTTGTCACCATCGGTCTTTGTTTTATCCTGTGGCAGAACATGCGATGGTGCCAAGATACTCCTGAACACGCGGGTTTGGCAGCCTCTGCAGATACAATGTGCTTCTTGGGTTTCATCCCTGCGGCAGATGGATCGAGCTCCCGGCCTTTTGTACGAGCAAGGCAAAGAGCTGCTGGGAATGAAGAGGATGGCAGGTCCTGAATGTCCCCGTGCCCACCCACCATGTGCTCATTTGCTTTTTTTAACGTGACCTACTGGGGAAAGAAAGACAAAAAACTGCACGTGCAGGATGAAGCGAGTGCAGCCAAGGGGCTCACAGAGGGGGCTCGAGGGAGTCTGCCACTGGGTTCATTTGGTGCCAGAACTCCAACTTTTCTACAAATCAGAGTTGTGGAGGTATTGGTGAAAGACCTCACGTTCATCTTCTAGGGCTTTCTGTGGCCATGCTGAGTCTTGGTCGGGGTAGGGATTTGGGGCTGTGTTGGTTGCATTTGAAGCTGTTCATGTTTCTGGCTCGTATTTAAATTTGGCCTATTTATTTATTGAAGACATTGAGAGAGCTTGGCTTCTGGTGAATAGCGGCTGCCCTTTATGGTTTAATTTTTCAAAAAGGTTGCAGTCAAGACAAGACTTGAAGGCCAAGAAAAGCCAGTCTTTTCTTGGGGATGGCCGTGTAACACAAATTACTTTTTAACTCCCGTGAGCAACCCCATGGCAAGAGCCACTGACCCCTGACAGCATGGGACTTTGTTCATCAGCAGGTCCCTGTTGCTGCAAGTTGACTGGGGCCATCTATGTCAAGACAGCTCCAGCAGTGGACTTGGCTCCAGCCCCACGTGCGATATTTCCTACGCACTTGCAAGAAATCCCACGTTTCTCCCTTTGCTTCTGGCCTCTTCGTAGCACGACTGTGGTCCTCAGCTGTACAAGCGGCACGTGGAGCCCTGCATGGACCTCTTAAGCCCAGGCTCTGTGCACCATGTACTTTTTTACCCCTCATGCCCCAGGCTCTTGGGCAGCTTCCCAGCAAGTATGACATGGAGTGGGAAGTATTTACAAAGAAAAATTAAATAGGCTTGATAGAGTTCCCAACCATCTGTATGCTTGTGGTCAGACTTCTAAAAAATAATACCAGTAGAGATGAGGTCTATCAGTACAGTACATCTGGAAATGTTTCTTTCTGGCTCTAGTTTGTCTGGGCTTTCCCCCCGTTTTGTGCTGTCTCTGAGCAGTCCCCATTCGTGCTACTCCAGTGCGCAGCACGCTTGGTGCAGGAGGATCAAGCAGGTTTGTGCTGCTTCACTGCTAAGAGAGATTGAAGAGCTTGGATGAGATGTTGAACAGATTTTTATTTTTCTTTTTTTTCCTTTCCTCGGCAGATCTGTCTGGAAGATGAGAACAGTTGGTATTGATATGTTCTGCTTCGTATTTTGGGAAATTTTGGCAGAACTACTACCAAATAATGATACTTCTGGATCCCTGTTGTGCAAACATTTAAATATGTTCAACCGTGTTGCACAGAGACCCTGTCAAGAGACTAACGCGCTGTCCCAGGGGGACTTGGGGGCATGGCTGATTGCAAAAATGGGGCTTGGTAGGGAACTGTAAGGAATGTATGTCTCATTTCTTAAGAGAAAGCCGGGCTTTTTGGCTACTGGCAGATGGTGTTTCCTTGTCTGAAGACAGCTGGTTATTTACTGGAGGAAGATCAGATGGGAAACATGTTGCTGGTAGTGGGTTGTGTGCTGTTGGTGTGGGCGATGGTGCTCGTCTGTGCCATGGACACAGGAACTTCTCGTGTTTGTTTGCTTCTTCAGGTTTTTGTCCTAAACTTTGCATCCTAAAGCACAGGTTTTCCAGCTCAGTCCTGGAGGGCTCTATCAGGGGCCATCCACGTTATTGAGGCAACTGCTGCGGGAGGGTTTCCCCCAACCCTCGTCCTGCCCTCATCACTGGAGCACGGTGCGAAGGCAGAGGTGCCCTGACCCCGTCCAGAATTTGCCAATGCTTTCCTTTTCTGCTTCATTTTCTTTATTTTTTTAAATTTTTTTTTTGATCTATCCATTTTGTAGATCAGGACTGTATAAAAGTCTTATTTTAAATCCAAAGATACAGTTAAATTCCCCAAGAAGAGGTGTTCAACTCCGACTTGGGAGTTTATGCAGACCACTTTGACTTCAAGGATAAAAGCCCTGCATTTCAGCTCCTTGAGGGTTGCTTTAATGTGGATTGAGCCAGAATTTAAGGAACTCCATTTCATTTTCAGAGTGAAAAGATTCACAGTCTTTAAACTATTCCTTCCCACAGACGTAAGGTCAGAGTTCATCGGTGCCTCGCAGCATCCCTGGGCGCTCGGTCGTGCCCTGGTGCTGGGGGCAGACGGCCGGGCTGGAGATGATCAGACACGTGAGGTCTGGGGTATCTGGAGGAGCAGAGGCACAATCACCCCCCTAGCTTGGTTCCCCTTGGTTATAGTGACACAAAGGCACATTCACGCCTTTGATAAAAGCCAGGCTTCTCCGCTTTTACACAGTATACAAAAAAAAAAAAAGCAGAGAAGGGGAGGCTGTGTTTTGTTAAAGCAGGGGCTTGGTATTTAGCGAGAAAAGAACCACAAACCTCACTTTTTTGAATTAAAAAGAGGATCTGAAGTTGGAAGCACCCCTTTTCCATCCCTCTCGCCCCATCAGGTCAGCGGACATTTCCAACTCCCCCCCCCCCCCCCCCTTCAGCCCCATGATGGTGTTTATAAGGAATAAGGTTTTTTATATATACATATACATATACATCTCTCCCATGCCACAGTAACCCCATATATATGTGTATATACTCTTTAGTGCTTGTTAAGCAACATGCAATGAAAAGAGAGGAGCAGGGTGTAACACACACATTTCTTCTCCTCGGGGAATAAACACCCATCCTCTTTGACTGGGTTTTATTCTGGGCTTTTCTTATTGCAGGTTTTAGCTCCTCTTTGTTCCAGATTGGTCCTAATCCACGGCTCTGTGCCGAGATCTCGTCCCTGGGGTCTTTCATTGCGGGAAGTGGGTGAAATTGGTTGGCTCCATCCTGGTTTGGTTTAAGCTGGTAATTAGGTGTTGTTTGAACCCAATGGTTTGTTGAATTATTTTGCTTCAAAATTGATTTGATACCTAATTTTAGAATTTTTGCTCATTGCAGCTGGGGATTCCTAATGGCTGTATCAATGCTGTGAGTCTGTGTGCCATTGCTACCCTGAATTTCAGCCACTTCACACAGCGAGCTCAGTGCTGCTGACAGGAATCCCCTGCAGAGCCCCCGTAATGAAGTGGCAGTGTCAAACCTGGCACTGATACCCCAAGGAGTTTGGCCTTTGCCACCAAGTGTTGAAAATGTTGGCTTTTTCCTGAGTGTAAGACTGCGTTCACTCAGGGGAGAGGAAACGTGTGCATCGAAGCTGTGTCATCTAAGATCTAAAATCCCATTTTGTAGCATCATCACACATAGGAGTGTTTCGTTCTTTGGCTGCTGGCCTGATGGCTGAAGTGCTGTCAGCCTCAGCAGGGAGCCCTGGACCTCTAAATGCACCGCAGCATCCTTCTCAGGGGGAAGTAATAAAAAATAGTTGGTACATTTTAAAACTTCTTTAGATTGAAGCTCTTAATGCTATTTTAAAAAATTTACATGCACACTTCAGTGATGAAATTAGCAACATTTTTTGTCTTAATTGTATAGCTCACAGTTCTTTTTCATGGTGAAAGGAAGAGCGGTGCTGAGCCCCAGCCTGGGAAGCGGTGGAGCTGTGCTGCTCCGGGGCTGGGACCCCAGAGGGACAGGGGCGAGGACCTCCCCACCTCGCCTGCGGCTCGGGAGACGCTGTCTGCAGGCTGGAGATCAGAACGCTGAGCCTGTATTACCAGATGCTTCTCTCATCTCTTTCTGATGTTCCCCCTGCCCCCAGGAATGACCCCCAAACTGGCTGCTGCTTCTCTTCCCAGAGAGAAGAGAAGAGTTTGGGGACAAACTTCTTAGCAGGGGCTGTGGTGAAAGGATGAGGGTTTTAAAGTAAAAGAGGGGAGGTTTAGACTGGATATAAGGAAGAAATTTTTTACACTGAGGGTGGTGAAACCCTGGCAAAGGTTGCCCAGAGGGGTGGGAGATGCCCCATCCCTGGAAACATTGGAGGTCAAGCTGGACAGGGCTCTGAGCAACCAGATGAAGATGTCCCTGCTCATGGCAGGGGGCTGGACTACATGGCCTTTAAAGGTCCCTTCCAACCCAATCTATTCTGTGATTTCCAAGGAGCCAAGGGGGATATCAGTAGCATCTCTCCCTCCTCAGAGTATCTTAGGGAGGGGAACAGAAAAGGCCGTAGGGCTGCTCCCCCTCCTCTTGCAGAGGATTACACCAGGTGTGTCCTCTTTCCCTCCACACTCACAGCCTGCTGAGGAGCAGAGCTGACCCTGCTTTGCCAGTAACGGTGCTCAGCTGCTGCTCCGACCCACCGCCCTGGCCCCAGGTGTGTCGGGGGGCTCCGCCTGCCCCCGGAAAAGCCCAGGCTCAGTGGGCTGCTGGGAGGGTTTGTGCTGATCTACTGAGTCCTCGTGGGGAGTTTCAGCAGTGTGGACTGGGGTGTCCAGGAGGTTGGAGTGTGACTCTGCTCCCCGTGGCTGTGGTGAGTCTCTGGTGTTTGCTGTTTCTTGGTTCTGGGGAAGGTGCAGCAAAGGGACAATTTCCAAGTGTGCGCTCATGCTGGTGTTAGCTGGGATTGCCTTTCTGCCTGGGAATGAGAGTGAAGTATGGATGTCCTTAAAATATCTGCATCCCCCTACCTTTCAAAATACAGAGAGGGGGTGAAGATGTACTGGAGTGAGAGTCGTTGCAAGCAGGCAGGAAAGCAGAGGGGTGTGTGTATTTATGCGTGTTCATGTGTGTGGAGGAGCTCATGTAAGGTCTGGTCCATGGGCAGCGGTTGAAGCAACCTGGGTGCTGTCTCGAGAAGTCCTTTGGGTTTTTGGTGGTGGAGGTGTGAGGCTGTAGCAAGGCTCTCTGTGCTCTCTGTGTTGCAGGAGGTGGTGTGCTGCCCCGGGTGGGCTTTTGGTCTGACTGAGGGCACAAGTGTGTTATTTTGAAGTCTGTTTTAACTCATCCCCTCTGGAGTTTGATGTCTACTTGCTTCACATTATGCTCCAGTTGTTGAACAGGAAAAGATTCTAATGAATGTGCACCTTAAGGGGATATCCTTTGGAGAAGAGTTAAGTGGCCCAACTTGAAGATGTTAAAAACACAGCCAGGAAGGTGAAGACCCCTCAGAAGCATCCTGTGGTTTAAGTGCTTTACATGTGTAAAGTAATGCTTTTGCTCTGGAATAGCAGCAGAGCCCATGTGTATTCCCCCACCCTCCTGAGCAATGTGTTTCACTGGAGACCCCTGCAAACCATGGCTGGTAACCTAGCTGGTCCTGTCTGCAAAAGGAGTTTGAGTACTGGAGAAACCTCCCTGAGATGGCTGCTCCCTGCTGATGGGCAAATAGTGAGGGGATCCCCCCATCCCAGACCTCCATTTCGTTCAGTGGAGGTCAGGGCTTGGTGGATAGCGGGCGCTGAGCCCGGGTGTTGGCCCTGGCGAAACAGCAACATGACATTCGTGCAAGAATGGCAGATGAAGCAGTGCGTTGTTATCCCAAAAAGGTGACTGCTAGAGATGGACTGGTTTTCCAGGCAGTGGGGGGAAAGTTAGCATTAACACTAATGGGCTTCTGTCAGTGGCAGCCTTTCCAACTCGGTTATGTGACTGCACTATGGTCTTTGGGATTTTTCCCTTTTTTTTTTTTCCTTCGTTTTTTTTTGTGTGTGTGGAGTGTCTATATTGGGGCAGGGGAGTCAGACGAACCTTTCTGGATGAAGGAAACATTGCTCGGGATGGGTGTTACAGAAAGCAAAGGGGAGGGTGGGGAACCCACCCCAAAACCAACCTCCAATCTGGAAAGGCCTCTTGCCCTGTGGTGAGCAGTGACTGCTAACGCTGTTCCACTGCTCATCCCTGCTGATGAAGCATGAGGTTGTGGCTGTAGGTGGGGCTGGTGGACACAGAGATCACTGCTGATGGGTGCCAGCGTTTGTGTGGTCGGTGCCAAGCTCTGCCCTTGAACCTTGGTGCTGGGCAGAAGTTAGCCATAGCCTGGCTTAATGTAAAATGGGGCTCTGGGTTTAAGCCATTAATCTCTTCTACTTGGGGCTGGACCCTTGCGAAGGAGTAACGAACAGCCTAATGAGCGGGGCCAGCTGAAATACGGCTCTCAGCTGGGAGACTGACAGGGGACCCCTCAAGGGCACTCACTGAAGCTGTTTCCACTCAAATTAGGACACGCTGACAGGGCCTGTGGGTGATACAGCCGTTAGCACCTGAGACTTGGAATCCTAATGCCTGTTAAAGGCAATTTGTACTTTTCTGATAGCTTGACGTGCAAAAGCTGGAAGAAGGAAGATGAAGGGACGGAGGCTCAGCCCGAGACCGGAGGGATGGATTTCCCTCTCCTGGCTGCCAGCGTTTTGACGGGGAGCCAGGAATGCTGTGGGCTGTGAAATGTTTTTGTTTCGCTTCGTCGGGTTTGTGCAGCCAAGTCCTAATCGGGGCTGTCATTTCCAGGGAGGGAAAACGGGAGGTCCGTGTTCTGAACACCTCTGTGGGACTCCTGCAGGGAAAGGGTCCTCCCCGGTAGTTTTGAGACAGCTAGATGTTACTGGATGTTCTTTTTTTTTTTTTTTTTTTCCTTCTTAAAAAGTCAGGGAGGATTATTTTTTTAAGCTGCGCAAACTGATTTGCTGGTTGGAGCCGTTAAGTGGTACAAAATGGGGCTGAACTGAAGCCTTCCAGTGCCAAGCATCGCACGCAGCTCTGAGCAGCTGAGAGCTGCAGCCAAAATCTGCTTCTTCCAGCTCATCTAGGGAAAAATACATCGGAGATGAACATGTCCCCCTGCCTGCATCTTCTTTTAGGGTTCAGCCTAGATGTATGAGCATCGCTAATGTGTTATCATTTAAGTCGCTGTTTCTGTTCACATGCGACTCTTCAGCTCTCCTCTATAAATAATCCATCTGAAATAGTGAATAGCAAACTGAAGTTGCTTGTTTGCAGATATTTTTGGTTGGAGGAGCCATCTTTGGTGCGCTTGTCTTCCTTACCAGTTTATACATCTTGACATGCCATTTCCTTCATGGTCTTCCCACCCTCCCAAAATGGATTTGCATATGAATAATTAAAACCAAAAGGAGACAAATCTCCGTCATAAATGTCTTTCACATTGGGTAAGACACGACTTTGGAGGAAAGAAGACTGAGGTAGCCTGTAATTCAAGCATCGCAGACAAACTGTGTGGGTGTGAAAGGGACCCTGCTCTGCTGCTTCAGCCTCTCTCCCTGCTCCTCTTCTCTTGCTAAGTGCTCTGTTGTACCTGCTGCCCTTTCTTGAATCCTCTCTCAAAAGAGCCAGAGGGAACCACAGTGATTAGACAAATAAGTATTTTTGCAGCGAGTTCCTTAAGGACGTTGATTTAGTCAGCAAGCCCATCCTCCTCCAACAGCCTTTGCTGCTGCCTGCGCTCACCAAGCCCTCTCTGTACCTTACACTGTTGACTTAATCCCAGCTCTCTTGGCTGTACGCAACAATTTGGCTGTAATTTTAAGGTAGCTCGTAACGGGAATATACCTTTAAAAACCCTTCGGTTGCAGTCAGTCCCTATTCTAGTTTTGTTGGTCAGTATTGGATCTGGTTATTGTTAACAGATTTCTTTATTCTTTATTAGGGTTGAAAGGTTTTTGTTGGGATGTGGAGGTTTTTATTAGGCTTGTGCATGCATTGATTTGTCCAGTTGTTGCAATATCTCGTGCTGAACAGATCACCCAGAAGAAGATCGTATTTCCCACAGGCGGTTTAACTGTATATTCTGTAATGTTGTGGCACCGCTCCTTAAATAGATTGACCTTTCAGTTCCAGTTCTGCTCTCTTCTGCCAAAATAATTTCCTTCTTACTCTGGTTCACATTATCAGATCATGAAGCCATTGGTTCTAGTTCTCGGTAAGGACGCTGCTATCCAAACCTGGGCTCCACTCAGGCTTCGAAAAACTCCTGATTACTCGCATGGCCTGAGGCAAAGTACTGGGGGAAAATGAGGTACAGGACTGAATAGTCCCATCAATGAGAAATGTGTATATTTTTTTAAATTATTTTGTTTTTATTTGGATCGCGGCGATGTGTGCAGGGGAACTCAGAGTGCGGTGCCTTCATGATGGGGACAAGGCAAGCTGCAAATCCTCGTTAGGAAAATGCAGCGGTGCTGGTCAGCACTGGTCGCTCTTGTGGGGGGCAGGAAGGCTCCAGTAAATATCTGCTGCATCCCTGTACAGCTGCAGGGACAGCGCTGGTCTACGGCACCTCCTGCTTTTTGCAGGAGGGACTTTCAGGAGGTGATAATCGCAGAATGGTAGGGGTTGGAAGGGACCTCTGTGGGTCACCCAGTCCAACCCCCTGCTGAAGCAGGGTCACCTATAGCAGGCTGCACAGGACCTTGTCCAGGAGGGTCTTGAATATCTCCAGAGAAGGAGACTCCACAACCTCCCTGGGCAGCCTGGGCCAGGGCTCCGTCACCCTCAGAGGGAAGAAGTTCTTCCTCATGTTCAGCTGGAACTTCCTCTGCTTCAGTTTGTGCCTGTTGCCCCTTGTCCTGTCACTGAGCACCACTGGAAAGAGTCTGGCCCCATCCTCCTGACACCCACCCTGCAGATATTTGTAAGCATTTATTAGGTCCCCTCTCAGCCTTCTCTTCTCCAGGCTGAACAAGCCCAGCTCCTTCAGCCTCTCCTCATAGGAGAGATGCTCCAGTCCCCTCATCATCCTCGTAGCCCTCCGCTGGACTCTCTCCAGTAGCTCTTCATCTTTCTTGAACTGGGGATAATAAGTTGATTGCAGTTTTGTAGAAACAGGGGGGTGTGTGATACATATTTTTTTTTCCAGAATTAATGAGTTAAAATTATATTTGAAAAAGTTGGACTGTTATTTCAAACATTGACATAAGGAAACTTTTATTAAGCTTGAATTCTTTACTCCCCTACCCCTGCTACATAGAAACAGATAACTCAAATGAGCAAATGGTCCTGCAGGAACCCAGCTTGCTTATTCTTTTGGGGTTCTTCTGGACCCGCAGGTCACGGAGCCACGTCAGAGGAGCAGGAGCAGCGCTGCTCCTGGTGTGCCAGCTCTGCAGCTCACACTGGCATAGAAGAGCTTGTGGAAATTGTGAACTGTGATCAAAGGTGTCCCTATGGTTTATTTAAAAAAAAAAAACACAAAAAACCAACAAACAAACAAAAGAAACCAAACAAAAATCCAAAACCCAATCCCCCCTCCTCCCATATCGTACAGTTTTGGGTATTCGCTTTCTTTGGCTTGGAGTGCATTATTCGGATGCTGTTAGGCTGCTGTAAGCGTCCTACTGCAAGGCTGCAGGCTCCAGTGCAGATCTGCAAAAGCCAGACTTGAGCCAAATCTGCTGTGCTGAACGGCTTCAACTTGTTGCTTTTGCATGGCGACATCTCAATTCTACAACTGTTACTGAGAGTTCAAGAAACACAGTCTTCATGATGGAAGCGTGTCCGAATAACGCAGATTTGGTGCTGAGGGATGCTCAAGACATTGCCGCTGGTGGGGCAGGAGGAAGAAATCTGGGGTGGGAAGGGGGCAAGGTGGCAAAAAGAGTGTAAAAACTGGCTAGATCCTCGTAACAGTTGTAATAGTATAGGAAATATTGGCTCACACTGAATGAGGAGATAGTCTTGGCATAATTCAGTGAAGAATATGGCTCTTAAAAATGTGTGGCTTTTCTTTAGATTTCCTCTTAATACACTAAATAATCTCTGGCTTTGACATTTTAATTGTACAGCCCAGATGTGAAGACTTTCCACCAGATTCTGGCAGAAATCCCAGCAAACTGTTTCAAATAGAGGAGTTTGAAAGGGGGGGGGAAGTGTTTCTTGCACTTGTAAACCTTATTGTTTCAGAATTTATCAGCTAATATTGAACTCTCCGGGCTTTATAAAAAGCAGGATAAAAGCATTGCAAGCGATAGTGTGGAGGAGATGTGATGGAGGCCCTTTTTCTTCAACATGAAGTAGTGTCTTTGGTGCTGAAGAAATAGGAAGCTTTTGACATTTGTTTGGTTTTTGTCAGGTTGGAGAGAGGCAGAGATCCAGCCATTGGTGCTCGAAACTGGCCTAGAAGTTATAATTTTAGCAGTGCTGCTTTGAATTTTGTTCAGTGGTACTTGCAGGGGACAGAGGTTTTCTCCATCCATTTAGCAAGTAATACCGGACTTCATTCCCTTTGTATCCACTCTATGGCCAGGGAAGATAGGAAATATGCATGGGATCTGCAGAATATGCGTAAAATCAATTATGTAGGGTTTGGGGATTCTATTGAGTCTGTCGGCTGTGATGGACAAGCTCCTTGAGAGGAGCCAGCCCAGCCCTGGAGCTATCCCCTCCGCGTCTGGAG
The DNA here is from genome assembly GCF_030867145.1 of Opisthocomus hoazin. Classification (NCBI taxonomy): domain Eukaryota; kingdom Metazoa; phylum Chordata; class Aves; order Opisthocomiformes; family Opisthocomidae; genus Opisthocomus; species Opisthocomus hoazin. Next base: position 5,517,409 of record NC_134435.1, on the reverse strand, counting down.
CGTGTTTAGGGGGGCAGAGGGAGCTCGCGCGGCTGTTGCTGCCCTAAAAGCAGTGTCCTGGCTCTGTGTGTGCGTGTCAGGGCTCTCCCATGGTAGAGGCTTCTCCTTGGGGAGATGAAAATGGAGTTCTAATGCGATTCGTGGATTGGTTTTGCCAGTTTTCTGTGCTGGATGCTTTTGGCATTGGAGACATTATGGGGTGGTGGCTCCCATAGTGGGACGCTGGTGGACAAGTGGACACTAGTGGGGCAGATGAGGAGCCCTCTGCTCACGTTGTGCTCAGCAGCCAAGCATTTGCTCATTTGTAACAGCTGTGAGGTTGGCGGTCAACAACTCGGTGTGCAGAGCAGGCGAGGGCTGCGGTGATGGAGGGCAGCAGCTTTGTCAGCCTGGCGTCTGTAACCAGCATCTCCCATCCTTCCTTCGCTGGCGCAGGGTCAGGCACAGCCAAGCCGCTTTGCACCTCTTGCAGCCAAGCACAGCGCCTGGGTGGGGGGATGGAAAACATCCTCAGTGTCAGAGCCCTTCACAGGTCCCAAATTGCCCATTAATGTCAGCTCAATTATGATGGGAGAAGCGTGGCGATGGCCTTCCCCATCTCTTGGTGGGATGCTAGCATCGGGCTAAGCAAAGCACGACTTTCGCCCTCTGCTAGATTGTAGCGCGATGCCTTCTGAGTGCGGTGTCAAATCAGTTCAGTAGCTCCTGGGGGAACTGTAGGCATCCACAGACAGAACCTTTGTTGTCCAAGTATCTCTTCCTATCCTAGTGGAGACTGGAAAACCAGTAAGGGAAGGTGGAGAACATGGAGCCCTCATAAGTAGACTGGTAAATTCAGAAAATTAAAACCCAACCCAGACATCTTCCATTTACCACACAGTTTGAATGGATGAATGAATTAAATCCACATAGGAGAGATGGGTGACTACAGAGGGGCTGTAAATGAAATTCCCGTGTGGGAACGTGGATGCTGGAATGAATCAGGAGGGAGGACTGATGCATAGGCATGGTCACTGGTGTAGGCGAGAGGGTCTGGAGTTCATAAGATCTCAAGTACTGAAGCAAAGAAATATCACTGGGAGTTTAATGCTGCTGTAGCAAGGAAGAGAGAAGGATAAAATTATAAAACTGAGTTTGCAGATCTCCAGTGGCATGGCCAGTCTGCCCATGATGGTTCTCCGCTGTCATTCTGGCGTATGGGAGTTCACCATACCCCCTTCATGGACACCTAGGCCAGCATCGTTGTGTAGGGAGACAGAAGCTCTAGCAACGCTGCTTGGCTTGTCTGCCTCTGCTCTGTACCAGGCAGTTTTCCTTAGGTGCTAGTTAAATATTTTTCAGAAATTGAGGGTGTTTTTTTTGTGGCTTGCTGGGCTCTTCCCCAGAGCACCGACCCCTGAAATCGCAGCAAGGCCGCTCTGGTGCTTTGCTGATGTCTCGGGTTTCCATTAGCTTGGTATTGCCATTAGTGCACTAATTGTATTTCCCCCCGCCCTTTTTTTTGCCTGCAGGAAACCGTATGGCTTTTTGCAAACACTGTTTGTTATTTAACTCTGGCTTCACAGAATGCCTGTGAAGATTGGTCTCCATGAGAATCACTTGCAGACAATTTTCATTGCAAACGGAATCCTGTAGCACATACGTGTGCAGCCGGGTTGGATTCTCCTCGGAGCACGTGTAAAGGTTTCTAGATGGAGAGGAAAATCTGAGATGAAATAGATCCTGACATGACATTTTCAAAGTTTATGAAACAATAAAACACAATAATCATGGTTAAAATTTGATAAATATGTGGTGGTATTTTTCTAGCACAGAGTACAGTTCTGCAATAAACGCTAATTAATACAGTCTGTGGTAAACAGATTAATTCCTTTTAAAATCAGAAACTTTCCATGCCCTGAACTGAGACAAACATGCATTTTAGCAGCCAGTGTCTAACCCAGGGAGTAAATATCCTTCTGCTCTCTTTTTTTTTTTTTTTTTTTAATTGTTATTATATTTTAGTGTATGCCTTGAGCAAGGACCAAAAAAACAAAACCCACTCAGCAACTGCCCTGGGTGGCATCGGGCTCTGGCTGTGCGTGCACAAACCCTTTCCTCTCTTGCTGTGAAGCACATATAGCTCAGCGTCTGCCTGCGTGGGGCTGTGTGGGTTGATTTTTGCGTGCAAGCCGTGATGTCTTTGCCATCTCTGATGCTTTTTTTGTTTTCCCCCAGCGGGCACAATTTCACACCCTCCCCTTTCCCAGGGCTGAAGCGTGGGGCTGCGGGAAGGGACACGAATGTCCTTGGGGAGTGACGCCGCGAGTGGGGCGAGGTGCTGGAGACGGTTTGAACTGAACTTAATGTTGACTTCAGCTGGGAAGATGTACCCTTCCCCGCTCTGAACTGTAGTTAGAAGTAATTAATTTGGCTATTCATCCTTTGATAAATCAGGATCTGAAAATCTAAGATGCATGGGATAGCAGTGTGTGGTGGTGACGGTATCAGGGGACACGTTTTTCGGGAGCAGGACAGCAGGTCTGAATTTCCGAGACCACTTTACATCAACTCGATGTTTCCTGGGTGACTACACCTAAAATTGCTGTTGTATCAAGCCTTTAATTTCTTGAAAGCTGGAAGAGTGGCTAGGTTTTCTGTGTTGCCGAAGTGAACTTTGTCCTTGCTACGTGTACCAAATCGGATCTGCACTGAAAATGCGCCTTTTCACCTCTATCCAGCTGTGGTTTTCCTAATATGTGTTTGTGAAACAGACCTGACTGCCAAGGAAAACATCAGCTCTTCCACTTGCTGGGAAGAGAGGATTAAATTCTGCTTCCTGATGGGATGGTGGTTGGATTTCTCACAGGTAGTTTAGACTTAATAAAACTCCGTTCTGGGGCTTGCAAAAAAGAGAGATTTTTATATTGGCACTGACTTGTGGCTTGGCGAGTGTGTACTTTGGCTTCAGTCACGCAGATTTTGTTTCACTGGAGCAGGGATGCCCAACCTCCTGCACCACCAGCGTAAGAAGTCTCTCGTGCAGCTCCTGCTCTGGCCTCCAGAGAAGAAGCTCTGCTGTAAAACGCATCAGCGATGTTATTTTTTGGGGGCAAAGAGTTCACTGAGGTGGATGAAATCTGGACAGAATTAGGTGGAGGACGTGTTTATCAAAGCTTTGTGTTAGTGCAGTTTGTATTGTGGCTATTCAAAGAAGCAAGAGTGGTTGTGTTGCATGTTCCATTTGGTGGCAGTGCCTGGGGAGTAACTCTTGGAAAAACCCAAACAAAATAGTACAGGTGAGCATCATGGGGTCTTCTCCCCAATGCAGCAAGTTTGGTGGAGTTTAATAATGTCCTGACTAACTGGGAGCTGTGGGCACAGCAGCAGCAATTGATTACTGCCAGCCAGAAGTCCCAGCAGCCTCCTGCTTGCTATGGGAAGCCGAAGGCAAGGTCCCCAGTGGGAGCAGGGATTGGAAATAATGATTTCAGCCAATGTTCCTGTGAAGTTCAGCTTACTGGTGCGTGAGCCTGTGGTCAGAGCTGGCTTTGGGCTCTCTCTGCTCCATAGACATAATTAAGAAATTGTCCCGAGAGGATGGGATTTGCTGAAGAGGAATTCCAGGTAGCTGTGGGTTTAAAGTGGAGAATATGAATCTTTATGTACAAAAATGTCTTTTTGTTTGTTACCGTGGGATGTACGGCTCAAAACCTGATAATGTGCCACTGAACGTTTCCTAAGTGAGTATATCGGTGCCTTACTTGTTTACTGAGCTAATTGAGTTTATCATGTCCACAATGTTTATGGCTGTCCCTGAAATCCTTCAGGCAGACACATTAATGTGTTTTCACATACGTAAAATATTAAAAACCAATTGTTTATTGTGCACTTAACCATAACAAATTGTGGCAGACTGAGTTTTCACATGGATGCTTATAGACACCATAAGCATTTCTGCTGTAAATACCTTCTCTGTCACAGCACTCCGTAGCCTGGACTGATTGCACTGCCTTTAAAACGCAGTGACTTCTTCTCGCAGCCCCTTACGCAGGATTGGTTTTGAGTGGGGTGTGTAGAATTCACACACGTGCATGGGTGCATACAGATGTGCGCAGCCATATTCAAAAATAAAGAATACATGCTTTTCCCTCTAGAGAGAGTGATGCTTGAGGCAGGATGTTTTCAATCATGGAAGAGGATCAGCCACTGGGTAGGTGCGTAAAAAGTGCATTTCAGTAGCGACATAAACTCAGCAAAAAGGTCTTGCTTGCTTAGTGCCCTCTTATCTCAAAGCACGCGCGGTATCGGAGAAGAGATGTAATGACCTGTCAATGTGACGGGCAGGCATCCAGGTCTACTATGTGTTGTTACAAAATAATCCTGAGTGTTTTGGACTGGACTGTGTTTTATGAACTTCTGTGTATTGGTTATTTGTAATTGGAGGGGGATGAGATCAAATGCTCTTAAATATCTGCATAAGAAAGTCCCTGGCCAGGGGAGGGCTGTCCCTGTGCTGGGCTTTGGGAGGGCACGGCAAGGTCTACAACCAGGAGGAGTTCGCTGAGCAAGGATCTCTGCATATGTAATAATGTCCTGAACCACCACAGCCGAAGGAAAAGGCAATCATCTGACTCATTATGAGGACTGTTGCAGAAACGCACTGAGACATGTAAATCTCACATTAACACGGTTTATAAGCAGTTATCCCCAGGAAGCAACAGGTAGTGAGAAACCCAGGGAGTGAATAATTTTTGCTGCTTAGAGTGGCTTCCAGTTTTCTCTTTCCTCTCAGCATCAAAAGGCCTTCAACTAATTCTGACCTGAGTTAAATGAATGCTTTAATTAATGTGTGTGTCTGTTGCTTGACCATGAGGAAAATCGCTTGGAAAAAGGTTTGGGGTTGTTTGGAAAACTCTAAATGGCTTGAATAGTTTCAACCTGAAAACATCCCTGTTTACGTTAGCAGGGCTCTGGTTTCCCCAGCCCTGTTTCTTTTCTTTAGTAAGCTCAGTACTAGAGAGGGAATATGGTAACTTGGAAGTGAAAATGGGTGACAGTGCAGGTCCTTTACCCACTGGGACAAAACATAGCCCTGAATTTCTTGACGGAAGGGGTGGTGATGTTGGGGCTGCATGAGAAGCGCACCACCAGGTCAGACCTGCGTCTGTCTGTCCGTCCCGGTGCATTTGTAGGACCAGTGGAACTCCGTGATGCCGATTAGGACTTGCGAGTCAGACTGAAAACTGACATAACCCAGCAGAACTCCTGCCAAGAAGTTAACACCTTGCTCCTAAAATCGCGTTAGGTTTCGCACATTCAGCTGCAAAGCAGGTGGAGTTGCTTCAGATGTGTGGAAGTGCCTTTGATCCCGGGGAAAGATGAGCTGTGGCAAATGTTCCTTCCTTCCCCCGAAGGTCAGTTGTTGCAAACTTGCAGAGCAAATGGCTTGTCTAGCCCTAAACAAAATCCTCGTCCTCCTCGGAGCAGCAGCTCCTGCAGGAGCTCCCTCGGAACACGGGTCCCTGCTGCCCTTTCTAACGCCGTGGCCGTCGAGGTGTAGCTTACACACCCGGCTTTCGGCTGTAAACCCCTGAGCTCTGCCTGGCCCCTTGGCTTTCGGGTCGAGACCTCGCAGCCTGGGGTCAGCCCTACGTGGGCACGGGTTGTCCCGCAAGATGCATCTGATGTTTACCAAGTCCGTGCCTGTCCTGCAAAGGAGCGTGCCTGGCCTCAGCGAGCATCTTCCTCTGGGCTGCGGTCCTGAAGGAAGTCTTGGGAGCAAGACAAATAGTTGCGTTGTCCTCTGAAGAGGGAGCTGAAAAAGGAGGGGGGAGGAAAAAAGTCTCGCCATTGCACTCTCGTATGCCTTGAACTTTCCCACCTGAACTGGAATTTTGCCAGTGCTAAGCAATGGCTCTTCTTGAGGGATGTTGTCATGATGAGGGGACCGGTACAATTCTCCAACCACAGTCCTTTTTCTCCTGTATTTCTGTAATCAAGAGATGAATAGCAAAGCTATTTTATGCACGAGAAGGGACTAGTCCTTTTAAGTAATTTTTCCTAAAGAGAAGATTGTTTAAGTAACTGTTTATAGTGATTAGTTATGAGTTTTCAGATTGAATCAATAGCAGATGTTACTTTTGAATGACCTTTATGAAATGTGTACGTGTTTTCATGCTAGGCTGACTCTTCAGGGTACCCTTGAGGTAAATCAGATGTCTTTTAAAAACCCTAACCTGTGGCGTGCCAGCATGTTATGCGCTTATGAAATGAATGACAGACAGCTCTGCTGGCCAGAGCAGCGTGGGATCTACGTAAGTGATTTTATACTCTTGCAGCCAACAAACACAAGGACGTGATTTTCATACAGGTTTTCATGCTAATTGAGTTATATGCAGAAAAACTAGCATGATACAAAATCAACTTCATTTTCATAGAGCGACTGCGGGGAAGAGGTTGACCAGAGGTTATCTCTGTGGTTCATTTTAGGAACTGTGAATTTAGAAAATGGGAAAACACTATTTCTAACATATTACTTCATGTAGTTGGCTGTCTGCTCATTAACAGCCTTATAGCTTCTTTGGCAGTGCAATTAGCAGGCATCCATGGGAATGGAAAGATCAGATTTTGTTTAGATTAAAACCTAAAAATCTGTTCCTTGTCAAGAGTATTCGACTCTGATTTTTGTGGTTATTCTTCATGGTTTTTCTGATGCCCCGACAAGTAATGCCAATTTGGCTGTTCCAGACTCTGGTATCATCATCATCTACAGCAGAAATACAGAATAGTGATGCTCGAGTCGGGTTATCCTACCTTGCAAAAACATGTATGAACATGGATAATTGGTGAACAGGCATCTCAAAATTCTCCCACTACTCCCACTTGGTGCATGAATACCTTGTCTTCTGAGGGCTGGGGTAAGACAGAGCGCTCTGGGAGTCTTCATTTTGCTGGCAAGCAGCAGCTGCCTCCCTGAGGTCTCCATTCGTGAGACCTCTCGGCATGCAGAGCTCAAGCAGCAGGTAACTGAGCTGCTGGCAGGCTGCAGCCACTTCTATCTGTCCCCCACAGAGTTCTGTCTCAAATCGGGGAGGAAATGGATGTTTCAAATTTCATCATTATTTTTCTGAATCAGTTGCTAGGCTTTGTTTTGACTTGCTTGCAAAATTTACTTGCAGTTTCAGGTAATTCTTAACATGTTCTTTTGAACAGTATAAAGATCTGAGTTAAATCTTTGCTTGTGGCTTAAGTGTTTTTCTCCCATCTTTATAATGTTGTTGAACAAAAAGCACTCAGAATCCTTAGAAGGGGGAGACGTTTCCTGGTCAGTAGGTTTTTTTCCTGTCAGGAAGACATCCAGATCCAACTGTAAAGCATAGATGAAATCACAGGTCCATTTCCTCTGGAATGACCCACTTTTATGATGAACGCTGGGCGCATTTACAGTGTGATACCAATGGGATCCCCTTTGCAGAGAGCATCCGTGCCCCTGTGTGATTCACTTTCAGAGAGGAACTTTCCAGATGCATTTTTTTTTCCCTTGGCTGTTTGATATGTTAATGTGAGAGTGCTCAATAGCAGCTGGCCAGCGTCTTGGTGAAGCTAGAAAGCCCGGGTGATATCCCAACATCACATGTGAGACAAATCTCACCTGGGGTGGAGGGAAGGGAAGATCCAAGGAAGTGCCATGAGGTGACTTCTCTGCAAACTTTTTGGTCTCGGCTTGATGGACTGGGCTGCTGTATGTGGAGGCAGAAATGCAGATGCACTCAAAGCTCATCAGGATATTTCTGAACCGGAAGAAAAATGCAATAGTCATTTTAATTGTTACTAAAGCTTTTGGTGTAATCAGTAATTAAAGTGAATCATCTTCAAGCTCTGGAATTTGTATGCAGAGTGTGGGTGTGTGTTTTGGGAGAGGCAAGGTATGCGTTGGTACTTTTTGCTTCTTTTTGTAGGAGTCTGGCATGTGTGGCACTAAATATGTAGCACCCAGAAACCTCAGTTAAAGAGCATTGTTATACAGACCCTAGAAACAACATGACCAGAGGGCTTGTAATTCACCTGACTGTTACTGAGGTAGGTTTAAAAAAAAAAAAAAAAAAGCGTGAGATTGTTTCTGGCTTTTTTTGGTATTTGGTTGTGTGATATGGCAATGTAGAACGTCCTTGAGAAATTTGTTTCCAACATAAGCTGCAGGAGAGGATAAGGAAATCTGTTGGGTGCCTGTGTGGGTGCCTCACTTCTGGTTGTCCTGAATGTATACGTTTTAGTTCATGGTGCAATTATGTTGAAGAGCAGTATGCTTAAGTGTACTTGTTATTTGACAATCTGGCCTATCCTCTTGGTCTGGGTGAGTAGTACGGGGAGGAAATCCATCTGGGTCTCATTTGGAAGGTGCGTGCTGCAGCCCTTGGCTGCCTCTGTCCCTCTGTGTGGCTTCTCCTGCTGCCCCCTGCTCCCTTCTGGCCAGCTTGCTTTTGCTTTGTCCCTCACTGCACAGCAAGCTTCTAGTATCAAAATCCATTTTTTAAAAGCTCAGTTTTAGCCTAATGTCTGGAAAGAAATAATAGTGCCGTAAGTGGGCCTCAATGGAAAATGGACTTTTAAAGCACAGTGAACTCTGGTGTTATTTCAGTCTTGGCTCCTCTCTGTCCTAGTTGTGAGAAGTTGTGAGCCATGGAGAAAGTTGTGCTGTTGTGAATGCAAGATTTAGAAGTCAGTGGGAGATGTACGAAATACTTGCTTTTGGCTCTGTTGCTTACAAATTTTTATATTCTATTCTATGTATAGCTTGGTAAAAGGTGTTTCTCGCATCACATTTTTCTTTGAGTAAGCATAGCAATGTGACCTTCATGTCTGCTTGGACTGACTTAATGAACCCCTGCCTCATGATGTAGGACCTGCTTCATGTGACTTAAAGTGAATGCAGGTGTTTTCCAGCAGTTTGAATTTCCTAAAGCAGATTTTTGTTAAGAATGGATGAAATGAGTTAAGTGAGCATCTTTTTTTTTCAGACCCCAGGTGAAAATTGCTTTGTTATGAAATGGCTGTTGTAAGCTATGACAGAGCCCTCTGCTTCAATGGCAGCGTGGGTTAAAGTATTGGCTGTTTTTAACTTGGGAGATTCCTGGGAAACTAAACTGAAACATCACAAATCGGTGTGCTTTCTGGTGCCATGTGCTTGATGATGCAAAATCAGCACTGAAACCTGATTCCCTGTAGCTGCGGATATGGCCAGCTTGCTCCGCAACCTGTGCGGTTATTGAGATTAGGCACCCTGCTATGACATGTTTTATGTCTTCATCCAAGTTTTGTGCCTGTAAAGTCATAGAATCATAGAATGGAAAGGGTTGGAAGGGACCTTAAAGATCATCTGGTTCCAACCCCCCTGCCATGAGCAGGGACATCTTCCACCAGACCAGGTTGCTCAGAGCTCCATCCAACCTGGCCTTGAGCACTGCCAGGGAGGGGACAGCCACAGCTTCTCTGGGCAACCTGAGCCAGTGTTTCACCACTCTCATGGTGAAGAATTTCTTCCTAATATCTAATCTAAATCCTTGTTGAGGGCTGTCTAATGCAGGGAAAGAGGCTCTGTGTGTCTGTTTCTCCATTGGCAAATACATCTTCTAAGTCAGCTTCTGAAATGATGACTGGAAAATGTCCCAAGGTTGTCATTGCCCTTGCGTCAGTCCAGTGCACCCTCATTTCTTGCAGGAACAAGGCAGGTGATGCGATCACATGGGGCTTGCTCTCTGACAGCTGGTACTTGCTTTGCTGATGGGATTATCCAATCACTTCTTTTTTCCTTGCTGTTAAAGCGGGCTTCCTGACGTCAGTTGGTGACCTAGGTCTTGCAGGTCTGTGGTTTAATTGCATAGAAACAATAAAAGTAATTTAATGAAGGTCTGAGGTGTCGGTGTCTCTTTCATCCTTGCCTATGGTTCAGTTTGGGTCTGGGGGGTGCTCGGCTAGAGGGGATGCTCTCGTGCGTTGTCCGTGTGCGGCGTGGGAGAAAGCTGATCGGAGGCCCCGGGGCTGAGCCCCTTCCTCCCTCCTTGGACGTGCTGCCAGGATAACACTGTTGCATCTAGTTTTGCCTATTACCACTTTCTGTGCTTTTTAAAATACAGTGTTTCCCTTCTGAGTTTTACTGCCTAAACATACAGTATTACCGTAGCTTTTGCTTAACAAGCCTTAAAGGCTGTAAACATTTCATAAATATTTAAACTCAGAGCTGTGTTGAAGCTGCAGTATGAGAATAGCACCTTCCTTTTTACCAGCTGTGTATTTCAAATGCTCTTGGTAGAGTTTGGTTTCTCCTAATGCTATGGTGTCAGCTTGGCAAAGAAGGAAGAAGCTGGAATTTTTCTTCTTTTTAGGTTCATGTACCATTAGCAGGGTTTTCCTGTCCTGTAGGAATGACCTAATTTGGCTTCCAGACCTTGGGACACTGGGAGCTGGATCGCTTTTTTTTGTGAGATGTGTAATTGAAACTGAGTCAGTACCCCCAGGTAAGCCTTTACGTCGCTGCACTTCATGCACTTCCCTAAAACTGAGGGAGAAGAGATCTCTTAAACCTTTGGTGACATGAACAATTCATTTGGTCCAGTTGTATGGGAGAGATGCAGGCACAGGAATCATCATATTCTGGCTTGGTAAGGTCAACGTATAGAATAAGGTCTCCAAAAGGAGCAGCAGGAGGCAATGCTGAATGGGATGACAGCAGCATGGACTGGTTCGTCATCGTCAAAGCTGTACCATCCAGAGTCTCTTGCTTGGGCAGGGTGATGAGCATCCCAAAAGTGCTGTTAACAGGCCTTTTATTGGTTTGGTTAAAACTCTTGTAGCTGTAATAGAGTGGCAAAAACACTTCAAAAGCGAACAGTTGCTTTATGGCAATAAAAATCTCTGAGCAGGCCCGTCCCTTTGCGAGGGCATAGGCTGCATGCTTGCTAAAGGGCAGGCGCCTTTGATGCCCGTTAAATTAGGCTGTTGAGAAAAGGCTGCAGAATAACTTGTTACCCCAGGAAAAATCTTTGTCTAAACTTCTTGGGCTGCTATTTTTTCTTCCAAAGAGAACCCAGAAACATCGGTGTGAAGGGGTTGCTGGAGGGCCCTTGTCCAGCTTCCTGTGCAAAAGGGTTTGGTCAATGTCCCCCTTGATATGGGGGGCACAGAGCTGGGTCCAGCCCCCCATCTGCAGCCGTGCCAGTCCCAGCAGTGGGGGATAGTACTGCTCTCAATCCTCTGCCCACGCGGGGCTATAGAGTAATGCAGACCAATAAATCCGCAGTGGCTGTGGTGTCCTCCTCTAGCCACCCCCACCCCGTGCCACCCTGGGTCATGATATTAATTTGTAAGGCAAAGCCTTGCTGTCAAAGGATGTGACATTTAACAGTCTGTGTTGTAAAATCCATCATCTGTGTTTGGACATCCTCAAAGGCCACTGGGAGAATACGAGGTCACCCGTTACGCTCACATTTTTGCTTGCACGTGTCTGGCTGTGCAGCCCTCCATGCTGGAAGAGCTTTTATTTTTTCCTGCCTGTTTGCGTGTCACAAACTATTGCAGCTCTGTGGACCCCTCAGAGCTACTGGTTTTTATGCTGTGATAAGCCACAGCGCTTTAATTCTCTTGTGAAAAGCATTGTATAAGTGTGTTTAGGCTGAAGGAGCATTTATAACTGTTTGATGTGGGCTGATTATGAATATCATGTGTTGAAAACACAGACTTTTTTTTTTAAACACAGAACACATGGTGCGGAAGGTGGAAAGCTTTCTTCTTTCGTCCCACCCCAGCATACAGGGGAAAAACAGTCTGACGCTTGTCGTGACTCTGGAGGTTCACTTTAGGTAGCTGTTCAGAGGTTTCCTTCTCACTGGCTTATGTTTAAAAGAGCCTTCAGGGAAAAACTGGATGCTGCTTCATGAAACTGCACTCATGAACCCTCAAAACAAGTGGGAAACTGAGCACCAGTCGCTCTGCTAAATTTGGGCTTTGAAGTGGATGCTTGCTGTATACAAGTCTCTGCTTTTCTCAAACCGAATGTGCTGTGTATCTGCCCGTTTTCCTCCTAGCATCCATCCCGGTTGTGGTCAGCTAGCACAGACTTGCGTAGGGCAGTGCATAAAGGTAACCACTCTCTACAGATTATGAAATTTCTTATCTGACAGTATGCATTTTTGCAAGACACTAGGATGAGGGAATAAGCAGAGAGGGATGTATGTCGCAAGGTGTTCCGCTTGTGAGAAGATGGTAGCTGGTGTGGATGGGCTGGAGCACTTTGGCAGAGGTGGGAGAGGCCATCGACCTCAGGGGCTGCTGTGGTTTGGCTTTAACATAGTATTGCTGTGATTTACAGAAGAGTAAATCCAGCGCGATTCCTTCAAGAGCTGGGAATTTCTGCGGATATAACTGCTAGCAGAGTTGGATCTGCTCTGCTGAATTTGTTATGCCTGCCTGAAGAAGAGGAGCATGGTCCTGTGCAGCTTTGGGACTGCTAAGCTAGTTCCATGCTTTGGTACGCACTTAGGACATTTTATCATTTACAGAAAAATGGGATTATATTTTTTTTAAGAAGGTAAGGTTTCTGCAAAAGCTAACACATCAGTAAGTTCCATGGAAAAGTTGGTAGGGAATTCAAAATGCTAACAATATTTTTGGTTGCTGAAGCTATTTTAGTTGTATAAAAACATTTTGATTAACGCGGTCTCTGATCTTCAGATAGTTTTGGAAAGGAGCGGGCTTCTGTGAGAAGTGAGCTCTCCCGTGCTGCCTGGGTGGACCAAAGACCAGGAGAAATGGTGATTCTCTGGAAGAAGACTCTTGTGATTCACTCGGCTTGTGTAAACTGGTGTGTGCAGCGTTTATTCTCGCTAAAATCCAGAGTGGTGACACCTGGTTTTAGTTTTTAAAGGAGCTTATTGCTGACGCTACTCTACCAGTAGAGCATGACATTTTCCATTACTTTAGGCAAGAGTTTTAAGATGTTTGTGTAACAGATGTACTACTGTGGATTTCGTCCAGTTTCTAAAAATACAAATATTTCATTTTCTAGTAGGAGAGGATGTGTTTCCAGGCGCAAACTGTACATTTTGCCTTATAGTTCAATTGTGTGTACGTATTCTTTTTGCAAGGAAAACCCAGAGCTTAAAAGTAGTAGGGGAAGAGTCACAAGTACAAATTGCTGCTGCTCCATTGAATATTCCCACCCAGCACACATGGATGGATTTATGCCCACTTCTGTAATTATGACCTGGTCCCTAAAATCTGGTTTAACCTGTGTTACACTTAATTGTACCTTCTTTTGCCTATAAGCATCTGAAATAACTCGCCGTTAGACTTCGCATACGATTTGAGGGACCTCACCAAACACAGAGACTCGATGCTGACAGCAGGAATCAATTAGGAAACCTAATATGAGATTAAAAGGTTCCTGAGTATATTTGTAATTGAATTGTACAAAATGCCTGATTTGTGCACTGGACAATGCACAAGAGACCGCAAGCCTAAATGAAGCAAATTATAATTCAATTATATAAATGCTTCCAGAGCAGTTCAAATCCAATCCTTAAGACCACTTAACGTGGAGAAAACGCTTTTGCATTTTTCTTTTAAGATATAAAAATAAGCCCTTATCTGAAGGGTGTCCTCTATACCGCTTCTGGCAGCAAAGCGAAGTGGAGCATATAAGCACGCCAGCTACAGCGATGTTGGGAGTCTCTGAAAGAGAAAATAGATGGTTTGTAGAGAAACGAGAGAAGATCATGATCGCTTGTAGTGGTGAAACAGAGTCTGCTGTGGAGCTATCTTGCAAGCTCGGCTCAAATTTTACCATTTTCATGAGGCATTTATGAATTCAGTCCCCTCACAGAGGTTGTCACCAACTAAGTCCAGGCTGATTTAAATTTAATTCGATCCAACTTGTGCCTAGCTTAGGATTTTTGTTCGTTTCTTCCCTTCTGATCTTTTTTTTTAACTTATAAATAAAAAGTAAGTTGATGCATGCTTGGGAGTTTATGACCAGTGGTGTAAAGTTTAATTAACCCTCTCAGCTGCTTTGTTTAGTTGCATGAGAAATTTAGTCATCGCTGGATATACATGTCTAAGCCTTACAATAGCAAAAAAAAATTGCTAATTTTGAACAGAAATAAGAACTCAAAATGTCATGAGATTTGTGAAACTGGAAGGTTTCAAGTCACTTCTGACTTCCACCCCCCCCCCCTCCCCCCAGAGAAGGTGGTATCGGAGTCAAATACTACTACCCCCAGCAAATCAACAAGGGTATAGCTGTATTCAAGGAGTTGCAGAGAAGTGATGGACAAGGTGTGAAATAAATTAGGCTGGTGACTTGCAGGAGTCCCGAAAGCTTAGTTGGGACTGGGATGCTTGGCAAATCACAGGAGAAACAGGAGTTTGGTTGTTTGCTTGACGTAAGTCTGACACTAGTTCTCATTGTTTTTGAGCAGCTTACTTTGAGAGTAGAAAAAAAAAAAAATCTCTATTAAATGTTTTTTTTCCTGATGGGGCAGATGAGTGTAACATGGCACTGGACTCCTGCAGAGCCAGCAGGAGAAATACCTCTGGTGATAGAGTCGGGCTGTGCCTTCTTGGCCAGACTTCTCAGCTGTTTGGGCATCACTGGTAGTCACTAAAAAACCCATTAAAAATTAAAAAAAAAAAAAAAGACACCTTGAAAAACAGGGGCTGGGAGGGTTACTGCTGTCAGGCATGCTTGCAGGCTGCAGCCGCTCAGTAAATACACAGGAAATTGCTTAATGAGAGCAGATATAAGAATATCTCTGCTTGTAAAAAACTTTTTGGCTTGGCTGGTCCCGGATAATGTGAATTAGGCTGTGTGCTTCGTGAGGCCCAGAGGGCAAAATTGGTATGACTTTGCTGCCTGTATTAGGAAATAATTGCTGCCTAGGTAAGGAAGGGCAAGGTTGCCTATTAATTTTAACTGCAAGTGGTGAATGGGGTTTGCTGGGTACTTCAACATATCCTATGGAAAAGCCACCGTTCCTCCATCGGTTGTAACGTAAAAATTAATTTGCGCAATGGTTTGTCACGTCTTGTCCTGCCTGGAGGAGCCCTGGCTTGGGATGCTCCTGATGCCCTCCTGGCCCAGGGGACACCTCATCCAGCATGACCAGGACTGACTTGGCTGAAGAGCACTGGCGTGAAAAGCTCTATTTCTATACTTCAAATTACTGTGTAAACAAATTGGGTTCAGAAAGAAGTCATGTGTTTAGATATTTAGCACAAATCTTCAGTGTTATCCAACAGAGCGTTCACATTGAATCTTGTGAAAGTCTTGCATAGCTGTGATCTACCCAACAAGTTTAAATGGCTCTGTCACCTGCAGTCTATAAATAGTTTAATTAAAAAACCTCTTCCATATAATTATGTTGAATTTTTAGATGTGATGATGTAAAGTGTATTTCACGGGTGTGTTCAGAACAGCGTGCCAGGCTTGCTTGTCTCGGTCAAGAGCATTGCAGCAGAGATGAGTTGAACTTGATGTGTTTAAGGCAAATATGCTTATGTCTGATAGTTCTGGTGTTTGTGGTAGGCATTTCTCAGCGTTAAACATCTTGCTCATTTTAGTTTCTTCTTTGAAAATTCTGAAGTCTGAAAGACTCTGTGATGAATTGCCAAAGTTCACATTTTAAATTACATTCCTTCTGGGCTATATAAAAATAAATGAGCATCATGCTGCTTGTGTATATCTTGTTCACTTTATTATGTTCTGGTTTCAAAAGAAGTGAATTTTTTTAAAAAAACTTATGAAATATGCTCTTTTGTCAAAATAATGCACGTTCGGATTTAGGGGAGAGCGAATGCTTGTACATTGTGCAACTCTGGGTTTCCAGTACAACTATTTGGACAGGTTGATGGAGGTGTTAAAACCCACTGACTCATCATTCCCCAACTTGAGTTCAAGATACCATACATGGAAGCTATTTTAAAGAGTGAATTAAGACCCACCCATATGCTCCTATAATTATCTTTTCTCTTAAATTCTTTCTGGCTTGATTCTTTTCCTTCCACACGAGCAGTTTCTTCTTCAGCCTCTGCCTCCAGCTCCATGCTTATCTTCTCCCCCAGAAACAGCTGCATGAGTTGCAGTGGTTCTCGCAAAGCTTTTTGGCTGTCCTCTGACTTGTCATGGCTCATCCGCCTTTCTCTTGCTCCCCAAGGTGAAACGCAGCAGGGCAGATGTCCCCAGGTCTCTGACCATGGGGATTTGCTTTCCTTTCTCCCTTTGCTGTGCATTGAGCTGGTGGGAAGCGGGGCTTTTGCTCAGTGGCCATGAGGTCCCTGTGGAGCTCTGCTTCCTGCCCTGAGTGCCTCTGGCCGTGCTGCTGCTCTCTGCAGGTGTCCCCTGAATCCTGACCGCGTGGACATGTTGCAGCAGGGCACTTTGCCATCTAGCAGAGCTTTTTTGGGCATGCGGTTCTCAGCTGGCCCCACCCAGTGCAGAGCCCGCCTCTTCTCTTCGTGTGCCAGCTAGCATGTGAGTTAGGGTAAGTTTTGGAGGGAATGAGAGAACGGAGAAGACTTAGGAGACTGACTTTGTTTGTAAGCCTTGGCTAAGTTGACAGTGGTTCGTGCACTGTGCAGTTGCTCAGACCTCAGGTTGTCCTGACCATGATTTTTCTTCGTTCACATTCTTCCCCCGGGCCAGATGAAGAATATTGCTCCTCTGACCTCAGTCCATGGCTGCTGGCTTTCTGACACCTGTTGTAAGTGTCCTCCTCACCTCAAAAGCCCTTGCTCTGAAAGGAGTCTGCTGTCTCTTCTCCAGATGCATATGGGCCATGTGGCAGAGTTCCTGTAGGTCTATTGGCTTTGTCGGCAGCTTGGCCGTTAGTAGTAATGAGATTTTCTGCCAATATATTTGAGACCAACTTCTTCAGAGCCATTAATGGTTATGTGACTGGATGGCATCTTGCCTCCCTTCCCTGAAACCTTGCTGCTGATGTGACATATTAAGTGTGGTTTTTTTATGTGCTTGTAAGTGATTTGGGCTAAAGGTGGATGGTTGAGAGGTTGCTTATCGCAGTAACAGTCCGAAGTGAAACGGGGAAGCATTGCTGGGCCAGAAGTCACGAGGATTTGTTTCAGTGCAGGGAAGGGAGTGAATCCCCCTGGTTTTAGAGGGTAAAGTGAAGACCCTGCCGCATGGCATGGCCAGCAGTGAGAGCCTGTGAGCCGCTGGTCCCGAGCCTTGCGTTTCCTCCTAATGTATGCTCATGGATGGTGGGGAGACCAGTGGGATTTGAGTTTGTTATTGCATCCCACACCAATGCTGAAAGCACCAGTGTGTTTAAAGTGACCCAAAGATACGTTTACTAGACGTGTTAATTTTTGTGGTCAGGCTGAAGGAGTTGCTTTGTTGTTCTTGAGTGTATTTTGCCACCAAATCCCCGCAGTTTGTTGTACCTACCAGCAGCGCATCTGCAGACCACAGGAGATGCTCTGTGCAATGGGGTCTCTAAAATGTCGGTGGGCAGTTTGCCGCAAATCTTCCTTTTCTGGATCTTAAAGTTAAGATCCCCCATGAGCTGAGAGCTCAACCCTGCGCTTCACGTAAATGTTTCATGGTACAGCAGGGAAAACTACTGGTCTCGAAAAGCCTTGATTCCAAACTGCTCTTTTGTTACCTTTGGCCCAGTCTTCTACACAAATAACCCAATAATAAAAACAAGATCTTTATTTCTTAGATTTCACTTTCCTTCTGCTTTCCTGAAGTCCTTGTCTTCTGCTTGCGATATGCTCCAACCAGGCAGCAGATTCTGCATAAATCCACTTGGAGTCAAGATGTTTTCATGTTTCTTATTCTGTTAAAAACTCTTCTTGCTTGCCTTTCTGCGCTTATTCCTACCTCAGTGAAACTGTTTATGAGGATAAGTGCAAATTTATAGGCTTTGTTTGCTCAGCTTGAATCTGTTCTCTTTTATGAACAATGTTGTATGTTTCCGCAGCTCTGCTGAACTGAACATCATCTTGATCCATCAATAAAGCTCCCAGCACAGTACACCATGAATGCCTGTTTAACTTCTTGCTATAGGAGATTCATTTACTCTTTACATTTTTAGTTTAAAACGAAGGGTTTTGCTAGCTCCCTTTCTCTAATGATTAGTTAAAAAACAAACCCAGAAACCCCAAACTCAATATCCAAAAAAATAATAAACCTATGAAAAGGTTAATTTAGGAAGTGGCCCTAAAATACCTTTTGGCAGGCTTTTCCAGGAATGGGCAGCTTGCCATACTTGTCTGTGGAGACACGGGAAGTTTAATCCTCTATAGCTGATCAAATTTGCAAAGCTTTTGAGCTTTTGTTGGCTTGGTTTTGTGGTAAATAACTGGGTGGAGACAACCTGTGTGTCACCTTGGCCCGTTTTGGGGTAAAAGGGAGAAAACTTGTCCAACGCAGAACAAGTGCTGCTGTTCTTGGCTGCCCCAGCTCTATGTTGTAGGGTTGTTTGGTTTGGTTGTGGTGTTTTTTTTACATCTATTTCTTGGAATTTAACTTGTGACCCATAAGGATGTTTAGTTTAGTATAACTTAGCAGGTAGTGGAGGTTAAGCCGGGTGACCGTGGGTGCGATGGAAAGGTGGAGGCACAGGGCGTAGATGTGCACTGCATCGGGGTCAGCCCTTGTGCAGGGGACTGGAGGCCTGGGGAGCCGGGGTGGTGTTCATCAACGGCCTGGATAAAGAGTTAGAATGTACCCTCAGCAAGTTTGCTGACGACACCAAACTGGGAGGTGTGGTAGATACACCAGAAGGCTGTGCTGCCATTCAGCGTGACCTGGATAAGCTGGAGAGCTGGGCAGAGAGGAACCTGATGAGGTTCAACAAGGGCAAGTGCAGGGTCCTGCACCTGGGGAGGAACAACCTCATGCACCAGTACAGGCTTGGGGTGGACCTGCTGGAGAGCAGCTCTGCGGAGAGGGACCTGGGTGTCCTGGTGGACGACAGGTTAACTATGAGCCAGCAGTGTGCCCTGGCTGCCAAGAAGGCCAATGGGATCCTGGGGTGCATCAAGAAGAGTGTGGCCAGCAGGACAAGGGAGGTTCTCCTTCCCCTCTACACTGCCCTGGTGAGGCCTCATCTGGAGTACTGTGTCCAGTTCTGGGCTCCCCAGTTCAAGAAGGATGAAGAGCTACTGGAGAGAGTCCAGTGGAGGGCTACAAGGATGGTGAGGGGACTGGAGCATCTCCCCTACGAGGAGAGGCTGAGGGAACTGGGCTTGTTCAGCCTGAAGAAGAGAAGGCTGCGAGGGGACCTTATAAATGCCTACAAATATCTGAAGGGTGGGTGTCAGGAGGATGGGGCCAAGCTCTTTTCAGTGGTGCCCAGTGACAGGACAAGGGGCAATGGGCACAAACTGAGGCACAGGAAGTTCCGTCTGAACATGAGGAGGAACTTCTTCTCTCTGAGGGTGACGGAGCACTGGAACAGGCTGCCCAGGGAGGCTGTGGAGTCTCCTTCTCTGGAGATATTCAAGACCCGCCTGGACAAGGTCCTGTGCAGCCTGCTGTAGGTGACCCTGCTTCGGCGGGGGGGTTGGACTAGATGACCCACAGAGGTCCCTTCCAACCCCTACTATTCTGTGATTCTGTGTGATTCTGTGACGGTGGGTGGGTTTGGTTATCTTTTCCCAAAAAACCTGCACTGTGCAGGCTGAGCTTGTAGAGAGCTGGGTGTTGGGAAGGTGAGGGCTCGGGTAAGGGGGCAAGGTTGAGCCCAGTGCAGTATGGTGGGGCTTGCTCCAGGTTTGCTTCCACGTGAAGGAGTGGTGGCTTTCATTTAAATAAAAAAAAGAAATAAAATTGTGAGCGCTTTGACATAAATTTTTTTTATTTGTATGTGCATGTATATATCCATAGAAATACAGCACATCACCTGTTCTCACTGCTGGCTCTCCAAAATCTTTCCCACTGCATCTTCTGTCACTTCAGGCAGGAAGGCCAGCAAGGACACTATTGTGCCTTTTCTTTAGGGCAAGTGAGGAAGGCAGAAGGTGGTAGAAAAATCATTGCTGCTTGTGATGTGAACTTCTTGGTGGAAAAGCCTCCTTTTCTTTCCTTTTTTTATTTCCAGCAAAAAGTAATCTATAAAAGATGGTGGCGTTGAATGCTGACTTCAGCTGTGACTTTTTTTATTTCCCCAAAATTAATTAATTCTTTTTTTCTAAAAAAAAGAAAAGGTAGTTCTGTGTAAGTGAGCAATAGTTCCTCCCAGAGCCCTGTCTGTAGCAGAGTAAGAGGATGTGTAAGAAAATGAAGTAAACCAGACCCTGACCTGCTTCTTTTTATCTGGTTGCCGTCAGCTCAACTGATCTTGATTGTCGACTCCTGCGTTCCTGCAGTTTACTTGTTTATCTGAGCACAGGCCAAATCAAACAGCCGCAGAATGTGCCTTTAATCTCCAGCGATAAAGAATACCTTGGAGAGGAAATTACATTGTAATGTTGGGAGAAGAGGAATAACTGGAGAGAAATGCATGTGAAAGCATTGCTCGGCTTGCCTTGGAACCCTCTTTCCACCCCGTTTTTCTCACAGATCTCCTGGAAGGGGCTGGCTGGAGGGGGAAGGGGAGCTGTGGGGAGCGGCAGGTTCCTGCTTGCCATTTTGGAACGAAATTGCAAACTATTAATTAGGAAGATAAAATTAGGGGGGGAATTATGAGTTGCAATCTTGAAACATTAGTTTCTTTCCTAAATGCTTTGTTGACGTTGCTGTGATACTGCCTTTCTTTTTTTAATAAGAATTTTTAACTTTGTCCTTACTTGATGCAGTATGCATTAATTATCTTAAAGCTTTCTCGTTCTCTGTATTTCAAAATATGGGCTATTGGTGAATTATTTTGAGTTTTTCTGGCCTATTTGCGTTTCGGGCCTTAGCCCCCGGAATGTCAGGCCTTTGCGGAAGGCATCGTATTTCATGATGTGTGGACTATCTAGCCCAGAGGTTTCCCCTCTCCCAGTTGGAAATGCTGATGCCCATATGTTCAGAAATATTCTGCTTTTTAAGTAAAAATAATTGTGACTAAATTTTCCCATGAGTGAGTGGTGGGGTTTCCTTTCCCTCCTTCAATCAATAGATTGTCTAAAGCCTGGTTTGTGTTTTCTTCTTTTCTTGTGCTCATAACTCTGACTTCACGTTGCTTAAAGTTTTACAAGGAAAACAGCTTTTGGGCTCAGATGATGCATGGAAAACTTTAGTCTGCTGCAAAATTTGTTTAATAAAGCTATTTGCAACTGAAAAAGGGGATTAAATTGGAAATGCCATCCAGTCCTAATGCTCTCTGCTGTAACCTGTGCCCGCACACATACAATAGCTCGTATCTTTACCATAACCTCTTGCCTTACCAAGTGGCTTATCTCGGTGTGAAATTCCTGCTTAAATATTTTCAGTGAACAAGTTTAAATAAACTGATGGATAATTGCTTTCCCTAGCTCCTTATAGCATTTGGCACTTCTAGACTTTGCAGAGTTTTTATGAGGCATTTTAGTCTCACGTTTTAAATTGGTAACCTGAGAAGAAAGCTGGTTTATGCTTTATTTAAGTGAAATCAGAGCATTTGAATTAAGCCAATTTTTTGGCTGTGATGGGGGCTGGTAGAGATGCAGAACGCAGGGGAGGATGGATGCTGCGTTGAGTGATGTGGATCTGCCTCTGAAGAGGCATCTCCGAGATGTTGCTGAGCTCATGGCTGCCGAGCTGGCCTCAGGATTTGCGTTTCTGGAGAGGTCGGAGAAACAGGGAGGCATCTTGATTGGCATGAAGAGCCACTGATGTCCTCAAAGAAAGGGTTTCTCTGGGTTGGGTCGTGCCAGTTATGCAATTCTGCCTTTTGCCAGTCTCTGCTTCCAGCTACCTGGTACATCAGCCAGATGCCGGTGTTGACAGTGTGTGTCCCAATTTTGACTTGTTACTCTCTGTAGCTGCCACTTTTAGTTTCTGCATTTTTTTCAGTGTTTTCGGTTTCAGTCTTGTACAAGTCAATTGACATGTTGACCTGGTCTTTCAGATTCATTAACAGCCTGGAAACCTGAGGAAAGTAGCCGTTCCCTAAAGAAAACCCTCATATTATGTTTCTATGTGTGTTCTGTACCAAAGCTGGTCTTGGAAATGTACCATAAAATGCAGGTCTGGTGACTCTAATCCCTGGTTTAGGATGGGGTGGAAACTGGTTTCCTGTGCTGTACTGGGCAAAGCTTTCACTGGGGAGCTTATTTTATGGCTAGGAATATACTTTGGTATTTTGAATCTATGCAACTGATTTTGGTTGTGACATTTGGCTGTTGCTGGGAGTTTGGGGCATGGAGCCGGAGCTGCATATCGCAGCCCCAATCTTGTGCAGGGCTCTGAGAGGAAAACACTATCCTCCCCTTCTTGCCTTTGAGTAATGAATTCCCATAGTGACTTATGCATTTCATCTCCTCTGACTCCCCAGACAGGACGAGTTACATGTTTAGTGGTGTTCTGTAGCCAAGAAAGGGAAGGAAATGCACAGTTTCCCTAATTGTTGCCATTGGTATATTATTGTTGAGTTTTTGGAGGGTTGGAAAAGAGTATGCAGTTGTCCTCTTTCATCTCGATCTTGTGCCACATTGCAGATTCAATACCATGACTCCAAGCTGAATGTTGCCTGAACATGACAGTTTCGGCCATAAGAAATCAATCATCTTGCAATATAGCCTTGCAGCACATAAAATGCCCCAGCAATTACATTCACATGCATCGCTTGGGCTCGTATACTTTAAAATGTTGCTATTTCTGTGCTCTGTTGGAAATGGAGACACCAGAAAGGAGGAACTGGTTGCACCGAATACATTGCTGTTAACACAGAAAATGTGCTAATACTTGATTAAGTGCAAAGGCCCTCGGGTCTGGCTTCGAGATGCACATTTGGCTGCGGAGTAGGTGATTGTTTTGTGAGCCGGAAAGTGGGAGTGACACAAGTAGCCAAGGCGAGGAAGAGGTACAACTAAACTGTGTTCATGGAAATAGTGGAAAATCTTGCAAAATTACTCTGATCAGTAAGGGCATGAAATACAGCATTTCAGTCACTTGCATTCGTGAATGGAGTGCCCATATTGGACTTTTGTACAATATTTTTTAATACATGGCTGTGAGCTGACCATAAACACGCAGGCAAAGAAAAACAGAAAAATTTTTCTTCTTACACAAGCAGTTGCAGATTATGAGGACAAAGCCATGTGCAAAGCTTGTTCTCTCAGTCTTTTAATTTTTTTTTTGTCAGTAAAAAGACCGCAGCTATGCTATTGATAGCTCAGAGTGAACGTGGAAGAAGCGGATGCTGAGCAGGTAACTCCATTCACCTTTCATCTCTGAACTGGCACCATCAATGAAGCTTCTGTGATGCCTTCTGAGGCAGATGGTGGTTTGCAATAAAAACCTGGGGCTGGGCTCGCATTTTATGTACTGAGGAAGAGAGGAATCACATCCATAACTTGAAAAACACTAAATATACAAAAGCTGCTTGTGTTCTGGTTCATGAATTGATACTGGATTGAGTTTAGTACCTTAGGGTTGGATTCATGTCTCTCGCCGTGTTAGTTTAAAAGGCAATTTAAAAGTATACGGGTTCAGATGGTGTTATTGCTGCTGTGTTTTCATAACAAAATTTCTCTTGTTGAGGAACTTAAATTTTAATAGCTTAACGAACCAAAAAGTTTTGAACTGGACAATTGTGATTTTGTCCAAATCTGAAGTGATGGTTTAGCATTTGATAAGCACAAGTGCTGCTGAGCTGAAATCTCTGTGTCCCTTGGCAGCTTTTTTTTTTCCCCCCCGCATCAATGTCACTTTGACCCAGCCTTTTCTTCTGTTTTGGGGATTAGTCATTGCTTCCTTCTGTTTTTAATCAACCTGATTTATAAAAAAAAAAAAAACCACTAAAGAAAAGCTGAGGCTCGTACCATTCAATTTGTTGATCACCAGTGTGGTGTATGGTTTGATGTAGATACTAGCTGTTGTTGCTGGTTGTATCTACAGTAGTGCTTTTGATGTTAAAATATGCCAGAATTTTCCTATTTGATTGCAAGCGCTCTCCAAACCAACCAAAAAATGGCACTGCACCCTAACTCCTCTGCCTAGTGGCAATCGGGGCCAAATCAGGTTTGGGTGACAGGCTGAAACCCTGTGATTTGGCAGAACTTAAAATGCCAGCGAACGTCCAGGTCGTCGCTGGCAGTGGAGACTTGCCCTGTAATTGGGACCATAAAACAGTTTTCTTACTCACTTAGCTGGATGTTTGCCCTAAAAATAGTTTGGTGTAATACCTGCTGAATTCCAAGACATGGGCAATGACATTGGTGCCATCAGTCACGGAGGCTCTGGTTGCTTGGGAGCCACAAGCAGTGGGCTCTGGCTGCATTGACATCGCTTTGCTCGGGTTCGGAGTTGTAAAATCACTTTGGGTGACCAGAAGAGCTCAAGTCCTCAAGAGGGTCCCTGAGGGAGCTCTAAATGGCCAGTTTGGTCAGCTTAAATATATTGCACTTTGTGTTTGTCGTTACCAAGACAGCCTAATTACTACATTCATGACAGTAAAGTCTGCTGAAGAAAACAGCAGATGCCAAACCCATCCTGAGCTGCCGGGCCAAGCACGGC
Organism: Opisthocomus hoazin; assembly: GCF_030867145.1. Classification (NCBI taxonomy): domain Eukaryota; kingdom Metazoa; phylum Chordata; class Aves; order Opisthocomiformes; family Opisthocomidae; genus Opisthocomus; species Opisthocomus hoazin. The sequence goes on along the minus strand of NC_134435.1, from coordinate 5,492,769 downwards.
TCGCTCACCCTCGCTAAAGGGACTCTGCCAGGAAAGATAAAAGCGTGTGGATGAAACCCTATAGGTCTGTATTTAGAGACTAGCTAGTGCCTTGACAGTACTGATCAGGGATTTTTAATAACAGATTACTTCCAAACAGGTTAATTCCTCAGAGTTAATTACACTGTGTTGCACGGGCTTCATTGAGTGGAGAAGTTCTTGCCCCCACGCTCATGGGGAGCAACGTGAGCTCTGTGCAATTCAGGAGTTAGGGGCTTGCTCAGTCGCTTAGTAGTGATGTGTTATGCAGGTTTAGGTTTTGCAGGGGAGAGGCGATACCTTTGCATTGCTCTAGCAGATATGCTTATGAAAGACAGACGTGCTTTTGAGCACACGAGTGTTTTGGTCCCACCGAGACCTCGCCTCGCAGATGTACTCAGGTAGTCACCCCCGTGGCCGTGCTGCTGCTTGTACGACCAGCTCTTGAGTGGCTGAATATCCTGAGTCCAAAGTGATTTTTCTTTCCATCATTATTGTTTATGGCATTGAATAGTCAGTACAGTGCTGAACAATCAGTGCTCTGGGTGGCTGTAAAGTGCCGTTTCTATTCTGTCAGAGCAGTGCAATAGCGTGTCCTCTAAAGCGCCGAGTGCAAGGTGTGATGCTTATTGGAAACCCGCTCTGCCAGCTGTGATGCTGAAGGAAAGAGCTGGGATGGGTTTGGAATCAGGTTAACAAACAACCGCTGCGGCTGTGCTGGCTCGACAGCTTCGGTGCTGGAAATTCCCCTGGCACGTCCTCGAATTGCTGGAAAAAGTACTGGGGACGAGCAGATTTCCCGGGTGATGTGGGGGTGTAGCGAGGAACTTCTTGAAGAGAAGGACAGGGACGGGTGATAATGCAATATTTTTTGGTTTTCTTTTTCTAAAGAAGATAAAGCTGAAAAAAGAGGTGCATGGGTTTCGAAGATGTTACTCAATATCTCTGTGCAATATGATGTTCTGAGCAAAGATAAAACCTCTGTGCTGCAGTAGTTTGAAGTGAAGGGATTCCTCTACCACAAACAACACAAGTGAGTATTAATGCATGTGGAACACGAGGGAGGCTGAATTCTGCAGAGCGGCCTGAGATGGAGAGAGGAGAACAAATGGCTACGGGGGAAGAATAAATTGCAGTTGTTTACAGCTCGCAACTGAGTCAGCCGCAGGCTGAAAGGTCAGCTTTCCTCGGAGGAAGATGATGCTTGGCATCCCATTTCAGGCCTGAGGACAAGTCAGATGGCCGAAGAGATGTTTAGACTTTTTTTTTGGTATTATTATTTTTAACTGAGTGTAGGTGGGTAACAGGAGGCAGATGGCGGCCCTGGTATCGCTGCTCTCGGATGACCTTCTGCTTCCCCGGAGACCGGCTGCGCGGTTCAGGACAGCTGCAAGCAGATTTTGTGATTTAGAGTAAACCATCCAAGAAATTAAAGGATAAACCTGATGGCAGACAATGTTCCCGAAGGGCATAACTGAAGACCTTTCTGAAAAGAGTAGCTCTCGCTCTAAACCTTGGACTGTAAGAGTGCTCTCAGAGAGTGGAAGGTTCATGAACGTCAGGAAAATGTCTGTATTTTCAGGACCTTGGAAACGCATTCCTGATAAAAACTGGGCTTTGTGCTGCCTGGGCGCTCTGAGTGGAAGCTCCTCTTGTATTTGATAGATTCCTAATGACAGTATCATGCCCGGTGGCTTTGTTGTTTAAAATTTGGTAATTGGAACCGTTGACGATAGTGAATTTGGGAATGAGACGCTGTGCTCTGTCGGCGGGCTGGGACAAGCGTGGGGCTACTGGTCTTGCAGGGGAAGTTGTCCCAGTGTCTCACTACCACTTTCTACAGAAGAAATGAGCAGTATTCTTTAAATAACTGAAGAACTTCAAAATGTTTTACTAAAAAGAGTAAATATCGCTGTCTGTAATAGAGTTTGCATTTTAAACTCTCTCTGGTCTTCTGTGAGCAGCTACCAGCCCTGCTGGGGACACGCTTTAGTGTTTGTGCAGGCTGGTGTGACGGCTGGGTGCAGCTCGGAGAGGGGGGCATGGACTCACCTTTTTCCTTATGCTTGACCGTGGTGAGTAGCTGGGTCAGCCCAAGGCATCGTCGGTCCCTTTTGCAGGTGCTTTTGGGCTTCACTGCAGCTTGGTGCCCTGAGCAGCGGGGAAGCGTGGGGTGAAGAGTTTGCAGTTCCCGTGCCATGGGAGAGCAAATAGTGACAGGAAGAAGTTTCCCTTGTGCACTTGGAGTGACTGGAGAAATACCTCCAAGTAACAGGAGACTTAAAATGATCCATTCTTGCCCTGGAATATCTCTCCTAAAAGGCTTGGAGAAAAGATGAGCAGATGCTAAGCAGCTGAGCAAGGAGGACGGAGGTGTGCGGGTGGGTGTTCACTAGTTATTCTCTTTTCCTTGGCAGCTGCTGGATATTCAGGATTTTTTACAGCCATGCGTGAGACTTGATTTGCTAGTGCTTTTAATTACGAGATACTTCTAAGCTGACTTGCCTCGTTTAGTTTACAGGGGGATTTCAGAAGTCTGTCCAGTCATTTGTCAGCTTTATTTATGTAAACTGAAAATGTCCCTGCTCTGAAACACCACATGAAACACTTGGGCTTTCCTGGAAGTTTGCAGCTCTCATTGATAAATTTTGCGGTCCTTTTCACCGTGGGACTTTGAGGTAGATAGAACATCTACTGCTAGTCTTCATGCTTGTTCAAGCTGGGAATGTGCTGGATACCTCAGCAAATGCTGGGTCCCTGGCTTTGGGTGGGCGCAGCCCTGACAGCACAGAGCTCAGTGGTGAGGGCTGTTGACGGGGCATCCGTCCTCATCTTGGCTGCAGTTCAAAAATGCTGTGTGTGACAGCAAACCTGGAGGCTTCTCCTACATCTCTGCCTGTTCCAAGTATTTAATGGGAGGCAAGATAAGGTGGAGTATCCTGCTCAGATGTTGATGTGAAAGAAGTCTTCCAAGGAGACCAGCTCTGAGGCATCTGCCAAATTTGAGATTTGTGTATTCAGTTTTCTGCAGATGTGTTTAAAGGTATGAATGCATCTGTACAGATGGACGCTGTTGTGCACGAAGGTCCCAAAGCAATAAGTGTAAGAGAAGGCCTCTGATCTGGACTCGCACTGCAGCAAATCGATGAGCAATGCGCTGCAGCCAGAAGGTGCAGTGTCCCTCTGCCCCTGGCGATGTGCTTGGTGTCAAGGTGATCTTTGCATCAACCTCTGCTTAGGTCCTGTGGTAGGGAGACAGGGCAGCTCTTGGAGAAATCCTGCTCTTGGATCCATTTAGACACAATGTGAGACCTCTCTGTAACGTTTTCCCTGGCAATGTGAGCCACATCTACTCGTGTTGCCGCCAAAAGAGCTTCTTTCACGTTGCGCTCGCTCTTGTCCCTGTACCGTCTCCTCCCCCTTGTTGGCATAAATGTCTAGGGATTCAACCCAACTTTGTTCTCTCTGTTTGTCCCCAGTAATCTCTCTCTTTTCTGGTTCACCCCGCAGTCACGCCGGCAATGGGCCAGCACGGGGTTGGGTGGGGCTGGAGTTAGGAGCGAGCGGCAGAGCCTCTTGCAGGGGCAGTGCTGGATGAAACCCCTCCTGCAGCAGCAGTGGAAGGTTAAACAATGTGTTGAAACATCCACGGGGGGGAAAAAACTGAAACTACTGCAAGTCCGAGCTCTTGTGCCTGGCACTCGGCGCCATTCTTGATGAGCTGTACGCAGTTTTTTTGTTCGCATTTTGTTACTTCTGAAATTGTAAATATTTATAACCTACAACTTCGGAAAACATGTTTGCCAGGACAATGTGCAACTTAAAACTTGATTAATCTGATTGGGATGGGTTTAATCCAGAGCGCTGTTACTGGAGGGTTTTCTCCTCGAGTTTGTGTACATTAGCCTGAAATTCTGGGAAACTGGCCCCTGTGCACAGCGAGGGTGACAGGATGCGAGAAAAATACTGGCAAGTCGTATCTGCTTGTGACCTGGTCCCCTGCCTGTCGAGTTGGTGGAAGATCTCCCAATTACTTGTAAAGCTTATCTTCTGAAGTTGTTTTTCCTCTGCTCTTTAAATTTTTGGGTCTCTGCCAAACCCAGTTAGGGCAAGCACAGGACACATCCCGCTCCCCCCATCTCCATTACCACTGAAGGATGTCGTGTGGGTTGAGGCTGCAGGAACTGCTACATGGAGTCAAAGACCTCAGCCCTTTCTGGGGAACCCCTGTGCTGGGCACCCACCTGCCCCCCTCTCTGTTCTGCTAGGAAAGTGCCTTCTCTCGTCCTCATTTTGTTGCCTGCGAAATAAGAGGGTTGTTTCCTTTCTCGGTGCTGGGGGAGTCAGGGTTTGATGAAGGCTTTTGGAGGGGGGAGCAGCAGGGATGGGGTGAGTGGTTCCCCCCAGGTTCTGCCAAATCTAAGCACTTGGCTACTGGGCTGTGCTATGGCTTGGTGGACCTCAAGCCTTTCCGCTGGTGGTTGCGCAGGGGAGGGTGGCTCTGCTACAGTCTATGGAGAGCAGTGGTGTTGCAGGACACAGGTCTCCCCAGGTGTGTATTGGCGTTTTCCCCATCCAGCTCTTCATCTGCAACACTTTTTCTAATGTGAAATGTGGAGAAGTGACCGTGCTGGCGGGCAGGTGGGACTTCGAGATGGAGATGATCAGAGCCAAACACCAACTGGGTGGTTTCCTATGGTGCTGTTGCACTGTCACCCCGTGTTTCTGGCTGGAGGGGGGCTGGTGCTTCCTTGCAGCTCTGTTCTGGGTCATCAAAGCCTTGGAGCTTTTCCGTTTAGTTATTTTTTTCTTGCACAGTTGTATAGGGATCAGTCTGTCTTACTCATATTCCGATGAAAACAAACGGGAGAATTCCCATATGCTAAGTACACTTTCAGCCACCTCTGGCTTATCTAAGGAAGCCTGTGCTTGGGCAAAGTTTTGCAGAGGCAAGCAACTACTTTGTTTTTGTGAAATTTGCATCTAAAGAGTACATGTGCCATTTGGTCACCAGCTGACTTAGCTCGAAAACCAAAGGCCCTCTTTGACTTCATAAGCTTTCAACTTATGTGTGGCACCTACAGAGACTGACTTAGCGAAGACAAGTTTTCCAGTAATAATCATTTCATTATAAGGATAAAAATAAATGTGTGAGTCACATAGTAGGATTAAACACATGGGGAGAATGTCAGCTTTTCGACTACATGGATTATTTGGAAGCTGATGGATGGTTTTTCATAATGCATGCATATTCTTCTGTAGGTTAAAGAAGTGGAAAGCTATTGCCCTGTTGATTAAAATACCAGACATCTACTGCATTGAACTTGAAATTAATTCTTTCTGATTTAGTTGCCCTTCCTTTAAAACATCAGTGAGCAACTTATGCAAAACATATATTCAGAAAAGATGGCGGGTCCTCGCCAGTGATCCAATGTCAGAGTTGAGGTAGAAGGAATGAAAAGAAGCAATGCAGGTTATATCTGCAAGGGATGAATGACCTGGGTTCATATTTAGGTTTGCCGTTCCTCGCTTAGATCAAACTTGCAACTGTCACAAAGTTTTGCAGAACAAATTATGAGAAAGCTATCCCAGGGATAAAGGGGAATCCGCTTTTCCCAGTTCCAGGCTGGAAGAGGCTGTGCCCTTCGAGTGAGCTGCGGTTGCTGATAATGCGATAGTTATGAAGAAGTGAGGCAACATCTGCCTGCCCCGTACAGTAGTTGTGTCCGGGAGAGGCGTGAGCGCTTGAGGCTCTGGTTTCTGTTTGCCGAACACTGATACCTGTTGTTCATGGGAATGAATCCCTACCTTCCAGTTGATATTTTTTAATGCCTATTTCTTATGTATTTTTGTCAACTGGGAGACATCAAAGCCGCTTTACCCAGGAAAAACAAGAGAGATAGCGAATAGCAATTGTTTCAAATTAGATCTTAATGGGGTGCAGATGTTGAGCTGTGCTTGCAAGAGTTTCTTTGAAACTGCAGATGGTCTGGTAGTTCAGGGGTAAGAGAGGGGCTGGGAGGGTTTTTGGTTTCGTTTTCGCTCCTATGCCATTTGCATGACATGTTAGATTAGGGCTGAATGTAAATGAAGAGGTAATACCCTGCTTAGGTCTCTGGTCTTGCAAAAGCAGTGCGTGTGTAGTCCTTGTTATTGGAGCAGATTTTGTTAAGCAGCTTGTACTTATGTACAATACATCTCCATGCTTTCCCTTTGCATTTAATATTGTTTTGGGTTGGAGGTGAATGGAGGAGAGCAGAGGGGCTGTGAAGTATGCGGAGATGTCCCGACTGCCTAGAAAGGCTTTGGACTTTTTCTGCTCAAAAATGTATGATTGTGTTTTAACGGAGCTGGAGCAAACTGTCATATTTAAAATGCATATGGCTTTCTCTGCTCTGTTAAACTTGGTAAAATGTAAAATCTGCCTTCTCCCACTAGTTCATACATTTTACTGCTCGCTGCGGTGAATCTCAATAAATAACTGGGAACAAGATCAAAGGCCCATCTTTAAAAGACTGACTGTTCGTAAATGCTCATGTTCTCTGCAGAGATGATTGTACACATTGGAGGACTGGGTTTGGTCTGAATGCAACGTGCATGATACATGTAAGGGCTGCTTTAAAATACAGAATGTTTCGGTGTCTTTCCTTGCTGTCCCAAAGGCGCTGAACCTCGGAGCTTGGCTGAGCTCGGTGGGGGTTTCAGACCCTTAGCACATTTGCCAGCCACACTGTCCGTGCTTATCGGGATAGGTGGGAAGCCCTGAGGAGTGTTTTTAAGCCACTTCCACACCTTGGCAGATGGAGGGATGCTGTCGCTGGTGCCTGTATCCTGCCCCGCTGGGTGCTCCCGGGAGATTTGGCTCCTCTGGTCACACTGCTGAGCCCCAAAGCTCCCATCCCCTGCTGTGAAAGAGGGATTTTCCCCCAGAAAAAAAAGGAACAGCAGCGGTGTTGGTGCCACAACACCTTGTGCATCCCTTATCTCTGCGGTGAATTTCTTTGGTGCTGTTTGCATTCTCGTCATTAGCCCTCCTGGTAATGAATGTGAAACAAAGCCTTTACCATCTCTTTGATGTGGTCTTCTACCTTTCTTCCGCCTCCGTGTAGTGTTAAGCCTTTTAAATCTCGACAGATTAATACACTAGCTACAGCTGTAAAAGCACGAACGTAATTAAACCTTTAGTAATAAGGTTACACCTTGTTAGCTCAAAATCAGAGTTATGATGAAATCACAGGGCAAGTGGCTTTCAGCATCTCAAAGCCTTTTTCCTGTTGAGCGGGGATTGAGGAAGGCATGCCTCGGTTCATCTGCTGCCCAGTGCCTCCCCGCGACGCCAGGAGGGATGCGTGTTGCACGTGTTTCTAATAACAGGTCAAGGCTGTTGGACCTGGGTTGGCCATGGGTGCAATTGCGTGGAAGAAGCTGTTTGGGAAAACAAATGGCTTTTTGTACTGGTGTAGAGGTGGAAATACCACAAGTGTCCCATGCTATTCCCCTGTAGGAGACGGAGCTATCGGGATGTAGATGGTATTTGTAAGTTTGGTTTTTTTTATGTGATAGGGTCAAGTGTTTATAATAAAGACTTAACAAAAAATGGTAAATTATGGGGGGGGAGGTAGTTTGGAAATGCACAGAATGAAAAGCATTGGCTCTTTTAATTAAAATATCTTGAAGTGCTCAGTCTTAATGAAACATTAACTCAAAGTGAAGCTTTTATTTTGTGATGACATCCAGTTTACAACACTGTTATGACAGCAGTTTGCATCAAAGTGTCAATCTGCAGTTAAATGTTTCATTTCAAGTGAGTATTTGGATGAGCAGACTTAACCCACAAATTGGAAGATGATCTTTAACCAGTTAAGGAGACATGTTCTGCAACATCATGCAGGCTTGATGGAGTTTGGTTGGCTCAGAGAGGAACTTTACGATTCAGTTGCACCATTTGTGTTGGTGCAGGGGTGACTTTAGGGAAATACTAGTCCAAGCAGTAATGTGTGTACTTGATTTTTAATCTGTCTTTATCTGGCATTAGTCACTCTTCACTAAAAGCTAATGTGAGCTGCAACCTTGCACAGCTCCTCTTTGGAGAAAGGATAATAGGGAATAATATCTGATCTCTGAAAACATGGTGTCATCTTTAAATAAAGGGCAATGTGTCCTCGGGATGCTGGGCGGGGGTGTGCATGGCCCCGAGATGTGCAGAGGAAAAGGTGGGTGTAGGGAGTCCCGGACCCCGCGGTGGGTGCTCAGGGCTGGAGCTGTTGGTCCCTCTGAAGCCACCCAAAGCACTGGGGTGCACGATGCTGATGTGTGATGACTGCTTAGTCAGGGCTTGTCTGGACTTTGGAAGAAAAGAACTCTAGATGCACTGTAGTTCACAGTGACCATCTGTTGAGCAGCAAGTCAGTAGTTATTAAATGTTTTATATTTATCCTCTCTTTTTCCTTTGAGATAAGTTTTGTGAGATTTTATGTAGGTTTATATGACTGCGTAGGAGCAACAGGGTTGTAATCTCAGCTCTGGATAACAGATGCATGACACCCCCCAGATTACAGGTTAGATTTTTTTAAAACCAGGAAGAATTATAGGGTTGTTAAGTCTGTGTTTGATACCCCCCACAGCAGGATTTCTTCCAGAAACCAGATTAAAACCTCTCATTTTAGAGAGGTATCTAATCTCTTCTGTAAGACTCCAAGCAGTGGCAAGTCATCCATCACGGACTGTGCTAGTCAAACAGCAATGGGCGAGAAGCAGAGGTTTCACATTTGGGTTTGGAGCAGCACCCAGACTCCACATTCTTGCTCGGAGCTTATCTGGCAAACGCAGACCGCTGGAGCCTGGTGGATTGAGCGTGAGAGCTAACGTGAACAGGCTTCTGCCTTGCGTGGCTGCACAGAAGCTGCTTTGCCATTTTTCATGTGTGTTTGGGCACCGAGCAGAGCAATATACTTTGGGCTTTTGGGAAAGATCACAGGTGCTGGTGTTTTACACCAGGTGTCAAAACTCTGCTTGATCCATCCCTTTCCCATGCGCGCATCCTGTACGGACCCAAAGAGCTGCCAAAGTTTGGCCAGGAACAAAGCGTGCCTGAAAGCATCTCTTTTTCCATTCCTTTTGGTTTGATCTGTGCCAGAGGCATGTGGGTTTAAATTTTCTCACGTTCTTCATTACTCTATTTGGTCCTCTATCCTAAACAACATTTTCTTGAGGGGATGTGTTGGAGAGCAGCTGGTAGTGAACGGAGGGAGCGTACAAGCGTCCCAGCTGAGGTCAGCGGCTGCTTTTGAATTTCATGAGTAAAAGGTGAGAAACTGCAGTGACATAGCAACCTGTCACTGCCCGTGAATGTCGCGATGCCTACGGGAGAGGAGCAGATTTAAAATGAGCAGAGAAAGCATAAAATCAACAGACCCGACTTCGTGTCCTTCAGTGAAAGTTCAGTCTACCCTCAGAGAAATGAGAGCAGTTCAAAGGGGCCAGGCTGTATTACTTGTTTATTGACAGATAAACTACATCACTGTTACCTGCTATTTTTCAAGTATAAGAAGTTTTATAGGTATTTGAAACACATCTGATCAGAAATTATAAACTTCCGCCTAAAGCGGGACGTAAGTGGCTGTTAATTGAAGGCTGGGCGGGCTTAAATGGCCTTGGGCTGTATTTGAGAGGTGGAATATTGACAGACAGGTTCTGCAGTCAGTGCTGTGGCTGAAGCTGCAGTGTCTACTGACAAGGCTGGCTAAGCTTAAAAAAATCAGGTGGGGGTAAAATACAACCATTATGTAGACATTAACTGTTAATGAGGTGCTTTCTGACCGGTGAAAAGCTGGAGAAAGAGGTTTAGTGACACAGGAATTTTTCTTCTCTGGTCTTTTCACAAGGAACTTTTCTTTATAGGAATTTCTGTCATTAGGAGCTGACTTTGGGTTGAGGTTTTCTTTTGTGTATAATTCTCTGAACCTTATGTAAGTGACTACTAATGAGCTTTTTTTTTTTTCTTGCTTTGCTTTTGTTTAAAATAAATCTTCTCTGCAGTGGTCTTTAGAGGCTTTTCTCGGTTTTCGCTGCCTGACAGCAGCCCTGTGTCACAGTCTGTTGTTTAGGTTTCTGCTTACTTTGTTTCAGGCATTGGCATGTTGGCATGGGAAGTGGTCAAATTTTCAGAAATACTAAAACCTTGACTCCTCAGTATTGTGGTGAGAGGAGATCAAAAGCATGAGTGGCTTCTTCAGGCCCTTGCCATCACGGGAAGGCGAATGCTCCTCCAGAAAGGATGACCCGAGACGCAAGTCACCGGTTGGGATTGGGAGAGCTGAGCTCTGGGATGGGAGCGTTGGTGGCGTGAGCCCAGGCAGCTCGTTGCGAAACAGCATCGCGCTCGTCGCTGGTGGGGCTGTGTCTGAGCCTCCCGGCACAGATTGTGCCGCTGGGCTGGGGACTGCCTCGTTATTGTGTTTGCTTCTAACTGCCGTGCAATTTGGAAGGATTGTGCTTGCTGCCCACAGACATTCCCGGAGCAGGAGTGCCAACCGGACCCACGGTGTTGTTTTCTCTCCACAACTGCCCAGCTCTAGTCTGAGAAGGAACCGCGTGTTGGACTTTGGAAGAAACAAGCTGTGTTTGATTCACTGCTGATGGTCTGACCTCGTACGTAACCTAGGCTTGAAGCTGCACGAAGAGGTAGGCTGTGTTGTTCTCAAAACACAGCAGTGATTCTGCACAGCAACTGTGCTTACAGTAGGGTTTATTAATAAGTCACTGTATAGCAGTGGGGTGGCATGAATTTGTCTGGATGCATCGGTGATACAGAAGGCAAGTGGCAGCAAACTCAGTAAAACTCAGATAAGCCCCGCTAAGGTAAAGACCTCGCTCGGTGTTATCGGCTCTGGTGGATTCACAAACTCTGCCTTGTTGACCCTTGATGTCCTAAAGGGCTAATTGCAAAATCAGTTACAGAGTAGAAACAAGCAGCTAATTTGGGATGGATTAGACAAGATGAAGTCCTCCAGAGTGTCAGAACTGGAAGTGCCTCTCTTCATGTCATCAGCATCAGTGAGGCAATGTTTCTTGGCTGGTCACTGGTTATTAAGCTGACTGCAACCTACATAGTAGCTGGTTAGCAGCCTGGGGCTTGCGTGACACCCCGGAACAGTTTCTAGCAATTCAAATAATTAGCACTTTAAGGTTTTTTTTGTTTTGTAATAAACCTTAATGCCAGGAGTTGTAAAGATTTTTTTTTTTTTTTTTCCCCCCAGACTTACATGCTAGAAACTTAACAGGTTGGAGCTTTACCCTTGTTTTGCCCAGTGAACATAACCCGTTTGCTTTTTCTTCCTAAACTCAGCAATTCCAAGCTGCGGTGAGGGGAGGTTATAAGCTTGAAATGAAAGAAATATTTTGTCGTGTCTAGGATAAAATAGTGGCAAAGAAGCTTATGGGGCTTAATGCCCCCATGTGTCTGCTGGCGGGTCTCTGGAGCAGGTTGGGAGGCTGCGGTCATGTTTGGGGTCTGTCTCTGCAGCTGGAAGAAGCCCTGTGTCCCCAAGGGTGACACTGTCCATGCAAGTAGCACCGTGCAGTTGTCCCCCAGGGCTCTTTGCCCTCCTCCATCGTGGTCCCCGTCGGTATCATGGCTCTCCTTGCTCCCCATCGTGCCATCCCTCGGCTCCCCAGCCCTCTCCATGGCAGCCCTGCAGTCACGGGCGCTGCCCCCCCGGGGCTCTGCCCTCCTTTGAAGGCTCTCCAGGCGTGGGACAAGCCAGCCCTCCGCGCGAGGGTTTGGGGCAGAGGAACAACACAGGCGGTTCTTGTCCTGGTTTTAATCTCTATGCCGGGGATGGCAAAACTGTTTTTCCTTTTGCCTTCCAGTCAGATTCCTGTCTCTTCCTAAACTAGGGTGAGTTTGGAGGTTGTGTGGCATTTCCTGTCCTCGCCTGTGTTTTGGGTTAAAAGATGGAAAATTCTGTGTTATAATTTTGATGTGGCCTCCAGAAAAAAAAATTGTTTGATCTGTGCAGGACACACGAACGCTCTGCTGCCAAGGAAGCTATTTATAGCCCTTTAGTGGTGACTACATCTCAATCTGGCGAAGGCTGGTGGTTTAGGGCACGTATATGAAGTCGGATGTTCAGGCTCCAGAGGCCAAGAGGAATCGTTAACTGTAATCTTGTTGCCCAGGCCGTTTTGATCCATTCTTTGGCGGCAGGGCTGGATGAAGTGATGCACCGATGGTGTCCTGCATTTCACGGTGCTGCAGCACTAAGGAAATGTGCTCTCTATTTCCTGATGAAAAAGCATAAAGGAAAAGTAAAAAAAAAAAAAAAAAAAAATCCTATTTTCCATCTGAAGAAAAAGCAGGGAAATTATGAAATGGGTGATACATTTCCAGTGTCTTCTATTTAACTGGAGAATCTTGATGAGGAGGACATCCCTTTCTGTTCTTCTGACGCTTTCCCACCTTTCCCCTGGTACTTCCTCACGCTCCCATACCTTACCTCTTTCCCCAGCACCCAGAGTGTGACAGTCATGGCCATTCACCTCCCCTGCATCACCAGCTCCATTCAGCCCACTGCACTGAACCCCACAGCCCCAGGAGCTGCAAAGGTGGCATCTAGCCAAGCGTCCGTCATGGCGTGGCCTCTCCAGAACCAGCCCCTCGCCCAGCTCCGGAGGTTTGGTGACAGACCGCTTACTCTGATTTCGTGGATGGCCGGGAGTTTTCTCTTGGAAAGTGCACAAATGGCATCGCAGCAAGCCTTGAGCTCTGCCTCCTCGGACCCTCCTCTGAGCAGCCGTTTCTTTGTGCTGCTTCATTGGATTCTTGTACTTTTTTTCCAGAAGGAAAAGAAGCATTTTGAGAAGCCCTGGAGAATTTAGCTTTGTCACAATGACTATTTTATATTCTTACTTGAAATTATAGGAAGGAAATAGTGTGCAGTGTACTGATGCTTCCCGTTACACTTGTTCCATTGTTGTTATAAATTCCATTTTCTGGGGGTTTGTAGAATTTTAGTGCTAATAGGATCAGAATGTTAATGTATTTGACTTTTTTTTTTAGAGTCATTAGAAATTGACACCTTGCTGGAGGTTTTTTTTCCTCCAAGTAGATAGAGCTGCAAGAGAAATTTGAACCGTGTAGACACTGAAAACCATGGTCGAAGTGTGTTCCCCCCTCGCTGCCCAGCTCTCCTGCGCAGCCCCTGGTACTGGTGTGGGCTGGGGCTTCCCCTCTGCACTGGCTCTTACTGGTCCTGCTGTTTCAGCTTGCTTTTGGCTGGGACATGCTGCACCAGGGTTGCAGGGTCAAATTAGTGTTTGTGATGTATGAAATAAGTACTTCTATGCTTGTAATTGGATTTTAGCTTGTTAAAGAAGGACTTTGGGTTTTTAACAATGAAATTGGTAATCGCAAAATCATTAAATCATGGTCCTTCAGCACAGTTTAAGTGTATCTTTGAAACATTTTCAAGTTGTTCGGTGCCTTGCTGTGTGCAGATCCTCCTTTTACCATCTTTGGCCACAGGGTTGGGAACCTTGTCTGTTGGAAAATGGGATTTTTACGCAATGCCTGGCTTCCAGGAACTGCTTTTTTTGGGGAAAATGCCCGTTCTAGCGTAAGATTTTGAAAAACAATAGTGATTGCTAGCATTGATAAAACTAAAACACTGTTAGTGTTTGACTGGGGCTGCACAGCTTCTCGCTAGTGGTGACGCCTTTGAGTTGGTCGCCTGGTGCTGCTCACGCTGAGCCGACGAGATGTCGGTGGTGGCATGCCATCGGATGGGACAACCATGTGGGATGACTTTCCCCATGCTTCGTGCCTGTGGAATAACAGACAAAAACTTTATGGCATGCTTCTACAGTGTTTAAAGAACTGGGGCCAAGTGGTATGCCTTGTAGCACCACAAATACCGGAGATAATAAGGATGTGTGCGTGCTTTTCTGAACTGTAGCGTGCTTGTGCCTTCCTCGGTCCGCAGGAGTCCTGCTCTGTAAAACTGGCTCTTGTATTTATGGGGTTTTCACTTGCAGTGGTACATGTTAGCTGGAACGGAAGGTATTTGAGTGGTCTCCTAATGAATAGGAACCGAAAAAAAAGTTTGCACAGCCATCCCGTACCCTTTTTTGATGAGCAGAGGGAGTGGGACGAGGGCTTTACATAGCACTACATCCCCTTCGTCGGTGTCGGTGTGTGGCTCTCTTGAGGGGAGAGAGCTGCTCGCTCTCTGCCAGCCTCCAGCTGATGCTGCCTCCGGGGCTTTTGTTGTTTCCATGTTCAGTTTTGTGCAAGAACTAACCGACACCAGCGCAAAGACCCTCAGCGCTTTTTTCTGTGTTTCTTCTTCTGTGAAATTGCTTCCCAGGGAGCCTGAAGCCATGCGCTGGGGGTTCCCAGGGAGCATGGAGAGAGAGGCACAGCTTTGGGAATCTTATTTTCCCCCCCACCCCCTTTCCGCTGCTTTCTCAGGCTATCTCCGAAGTCAGGGCAGGAAATGAAGGGGCTGAGAGGTCAGGGGTGCCCGGGGAGTGCTAAGGGCCAGCCCGCCGAAAGCCCGTGGTGAGTCTCCAGGCTTGCGCATGAAAGCAGAAGGCTTCGGATCTACTTAGAAGGGTTTCTGGTTTGGTTTTGTTCCTAGCCAAGTCAAAAAATAAACCTGCAGCCCGTCTAGAAGGAGAATAGAACTTTGTGTTGAACTGGATGCTGTGGCTGGAGTGCAGTGGTGTTTGTATTTTGGGTAGGAGCAGTACGGATGCTGCAGGAAATACAATGCATTGCTCGTTAAAAGTCCATAGGGATTACCTTTGTAGCTGTGTTCCTCTTGCTGTGTTAATTAGTTTGCCCATCAGCTGTCATCAAAAACTGCAAGATGCCATTCAGAACTTGTTTCAAACGACAAGTGTCCTCTTGTAGTTTCCTGGTGCTATTCAGTGTGTGAAAGGATATTTTTAAACATTTTCCCAAATCTTTCCATATAAATTTTCCAGAGTTGAGCAACACGGCTCACAGCATCGCTAGAGAGGGCTTCTGAGCAGCTTCTCAAAGGATTCCCAGTTCATCAGGGCATGACAGAGGGAAATGGAAGAGGCTTTCTTCAGTCTGAGCCTTGGTTTAAGCTAAGCCTTATTTAGATACTGTGCTGTGCCACTGCATGGTCTCCTGTCCAAGTAAAAACCATTGAAATGGGGTTGTGGCAAAGGAAAGGGGGAAGGTGTGCAGTGCTTGGGGCCAGGGTGCACGGCTGGGAATGAGGACTTGAACAGGAGTGGCGGCTGTGTTTGGCAGTCCCATGCGATGAGTGTGTCCATCTGCACCCTCCTCGGCTGCATGTTTATTTGCAGCCACGTGCCCTGGGTGTTTGTCATCTCCGTGCATGCCCAGCACCCTTTGGGTTAGCGAAAGAGCTTTCCCAGGTTAAACGCGTGTGCTGTTGTAGATAACTGGCTGTTCTTTGGCTATTTGGCATCTGTACACCTTCGGTTTAAGGATGGACTGAGAAAAGTGATGAGCTTCTGGCATGGCCGGAGATGACCTTGCTGATGTGCTGCAGCTGCTTTGCTCCCAGGAGGTAGCTGGGGCTGCTCAGCCTTCCTCACCTACCAGGGTAATGTTTAAAAAATGTTCTGAGGAATGGTCTTCAGGGCCCTTGCTTTTTTAAGTATAAATAATTGCAAACAGTAATTGTTTGTTTATTTTGCACCCCTACTCCGGAGCCGTGGTGGGTGCTGCTCTCCCTGCGGGTGCTGACAGATGGAAGCCTGGAGTGTTTTACCTGACAAGGAGGTTTTTCCCCAAGTGATAATGAAGCTTTGTTACCATATGCCTGATCATCTTGTGAGAACTCCAGTGAACTACCAGAAAAAAACTTGAAGGAAAGTAAGATTTCTTTCTTTTTTTTTGCATTGTCTCCCCATGAGTTTAAATAATAGGGAAGTAAATTCTTGGGCTTTTAATTAGAATTTTGTTCTCCTGTATGAGTAATTGATTGGATATCTGCTGTGCAGGTCTCTCTCCTGGCATGAATTACTTAACTCCGCATATTTTTTGGCCTGAAACCTCTCAGGCTGCTTCATTTTAGAAGTAGTTTGTTCCTTTTTCTTTCTGTTATGACTTTTGTATTGTGTGCCTTTAAAATGAACAAACAAACAAAAAACTGCATATATGTAGTGTGCTTTTCTTGGGGCATTGCTAATAAACCAACATTTGTAAACCATTAGTTTTAGAGTTAATGAGAGCAGTTTTGGCAATTCTGTCAAACTGGATGTTCCTTTATCTTAGAGGAAGACTTTCCAAGTCATAAGTGGACCAACTCCCATTGGCTTTTTGGAAGAGCAAGATGCATTTCTACCTTATACAGCATTCTCTTAATGGGATGCAACTTTTTGACCTCCTAAGTTTATGTAGATACAACCACAATTGTATAGGATTTTTATTATTTCATTATGAAGTTCTGAAGGGACGGTTAAAAATTGCTGATATTCCTCCAATATTCTTGGAGTGAAGGTCTCCTGTGGCCTTATACTGAATGCTTTTTAAAGTAGATTATGCGTATAAACTGCTCCATGGCTTTCAAAGTAGTAGGAAAGGTGTCCTCTTCCATCTGTATGGTGATATCTAGAGTTCATGGGGGAAAAAAAACAGATGAGATGCTTATGATGGCTTCGTTTCTACCTGTATTTTCTCAGCTCACTTTACACTTCTTTTACTGCTCTTTTGCCCTGTTAATGGGTGTTTGGGTTTGGAGCCTCTCTGAGGGATTCTTGGCTCTTCCTTTCCTCCTGCTGCAGTTGGAAATGTCCCCTTGCAGGAGCTGCTGCACGATGGCTGCTCCCACCACACGCTGAGAAGCTTGTGCCCTTGGGGCAGGAGGAGATGCTGCAACACCCCTGCCAAAAGCCTGGTGTCTCCTTGGAGCTGCTGTCCTGGCATGGCCTTGGCCGTTGGTGCCAGGAGCTTAACTTGAGACCTCTTGTTGTGCTGGTGCCTCTCTGTCCTTTACTGCTGGAAGAGCGTGCTCATGCCTTAAGCAGCAGGGCAGACTTAACGTGGGTTTGTAGCGGGTTTTCCCTTGAATCATGACGCTTGCCGCACATTGGGTACGTGACTGGTACCCCGTGCACTGCGTGTGCAGCCCATGAACTGTGCCAGACATCAGCAGCTCCGGCTGCCATCATGAGCCACATTTTCGGGGAGGTGAGGTGCCCTGGTCTCTTGTTGCCTATTTTTGATGTTAGGGAGTCGCTTTCTTTGCCAGACTGAGTTATTTCCAGCTCTTGCTCGCTTACTTGCCAAAGCTGTGAATGTGGAGCCTTTTAATGCTGACACAGCTTTTTTGGTCCTATAGGTCTCTCGAACACAGATTCACACTTCAGGCTATAATTGATTGTTAACATTTTCCAAAAGTTTGTTTGTATTTAGAAAGAAATATATGCTCAATTTTCAGTCAGAGTTGTACGGTCGTCTTGAGGAGCACACATGCATTCTGCATTACCTCAGTGTTCCAACTTTGTAGAAAAACAAATGATCTTCATCAAAAATAACACAGAGCTGGTGCCAGCTCTTCTATTGCTCAATTCTCACATTTTTCAAACAAGCACCTTCATGCTTGAGAGGAGCTGCACGTAGGCATCTGCAAAGCCATCTCATCATTCCCATCCTCGTTCCCACTCATAAATCTCTCTGTAGCTATGAAGATTTTAAAAAATAAAAGAAAAAAAAAAAAAGGCTTGGCTGCTTGGACATTGATACTACATTGATCATTAAGGGGTTTTGTGCTCCTGTCTTGGTTTGTTTGGGCTGTTACCTTATGAATTGAAGGCTTTTTGGGTAAAGGCTTACCTTTGCACTGTGTTTTTGGGGTACTTGCCATGGTTCTCGTGCATGACTGGGGTGGGATAACACAGTAATGCCAGAAAATACAAGCACTGCTAAGTGTAAAATTTGCTTGAGCAGACTATAAGGTTCTTAGTTTCCAAAGAGAGGAGTGAATTTCCCTTATGGATGGCACTTGTGTGCTCACATTCCAAAGTCGTTGAATTGCTTTTCTTCTCTGAAAATATTGTTTTGTACTGGAAAAACCACCAAAGCAGATCTGTATTTTCTCCTCCATCTTTGTTGCTGGCTTTTGAGGATGGCTCCCATGGAGTCAGGTGTCTAGCTGGAGAGAAAGCCGTTGGTGTGACTGTGATGGCTGTTGTTGCTTGGTGCTCCCACGGCAGATCTACAGATGTCCCCATTGCTGAAGCTGCTCTCTGTAGGTCATTGATAGCTGAGGAGTGAGCAGTCATTCCTGAAGAGTCAGAGAGGAAACGGTTTGTCTTCTCCAAGTTCAGCGCTACTTCCTTGTCATTAATTGATCTCCCAGTTCTGAACGTCAGAATGACTTTTTAAGAATTAAACAAGCAGTCTGGACGCTACTTTAGCAGATATTTTAAGTGTTTGTAATAGAATCTGTGTGCATCGTGGTCTCAGTAGTACTTTGCCAGAGTAGTTAAGAGTCAATGGATAGGTCACTTATGCATGGAGAGGAGGAATTGGGAGAATAAACATAGGAGACAAATATTGAATGTTGCCATAAAAATAAGCAAAGTCCTTGTCATGGGCTTTTGGACTCCTCTGGGTTGCGTTTGATGGGCAGCACGAGGTTTGCAGCTGTCATTCTCCAGCCTCTTGATGTCACAGCTTATAACCTGGGAGGTCTTTAAATACAAGCAGAAGATCAAAAGCAAGAGGAGGAATTCAAGCTCTGGGCTTAATGCTTGCTTATTAGGTTATGTTACTTGTTTTAATTTTTTTTTTTTTTTTTCTGAAGCACACAAGGGAATTGGTGTGCTGCTAGCACTGCAACTTTTTCTGTGGTTTGCAGATGTAAATGCAACGCTCAGTGCTAACAACGCTAACTAAAAGGCTCTCACTTTGATTTACGGCTTGTACGCATGGCAGTGAAATAATATCCCCAGGGCGAGCGAGCGCACTGGTATGAGCGCCATGCGGGATGTGTCTGCCCAAGAAACAGGTGGTCACGTATTATCTGGGGGCTTCAAATCTTCTGCGTCGTATGTTTTGTGTAGGGTGAAACTTAACGTTCAGCTGTTGGCCTGCTTTGGCTGTGCTGGTTTGCGCAGGAGAGGTGGCTGGTGCTGCAGGACCAGGAGAATTCTGCTATATTGACAGACTTCCTTTCTGTGGTCCAAATGAGTTTTATTTTGGTGCAAGTTAACAGTAGGAGCGATTTTCCCCTGCAGACAAGATAGATGGATGACTCCGCTCGAACAGTTATCTTTAGGTTTACACATAGTCCCCTTTTCTGAAAGGGTTAATGAATTTTGTTACCAATGTGCAGCAGAAATCTTATTTGACTAGTACCATCAAACACCCAAACATTTCTATTCTGCAGCAAACTTCAAAGGGGCAGAGGCAGAGGAACAGCACTAGAAAGAAGATAAAAACAAACATGCTGAGTATCCAGGATGCTGTAAAGCCTTTATTGCTTTCTCTTGGGAAGACCTTCATAATTCTACCAGACCTGAACTCAAGGCAATAAAATCTTTAAAGGAATCTGTACCATCATATGTTCTCTCTATACTTGAATTTCATAAGCAGTGTGAACATGGAATTTTACCAGGCTCTAGTCTTGGAGGGATTCTCTTACATACACAAACGCGAGCAAGGATATTAGTGCCTTTCCCAAATTTTTTTTTCCCTTGCATGTTGTTTATCGTTTAGATTTCATGGAATCATATATTTTCCTGATTATTATCCAAGGGGAAGCCACAGTAATTAAGGAGGTTTTGGTATATACTAACGTCCTCTCCATAAAAGAGAAAATGATGATGCTCTGACTTACGGCCTTGGGGTCTAACAGTGCTGTAAACCTCTGTCTGACAGACCCTGCCTTGAAGCCGTGCTCTGCATGGCAGTATCAAAGTAGCGCACTGGGATGTGGGGAAGCTCTCAGACTTGTGTGTCCATGAAGAACATCACCAGGACGACAGGGTACTGTTAATTATCTGAAGGCTAGGGAGCCTGTGGAAATTGTTTTGTAAAAGGAAAAAAAAAAAAAATAGAAACACTGAGATGTGTGTTTATTTTCTTAGGACTCTGCTTCCAATTGAGAACATGATTCAACTGTACAGTTTAAAGTCTTCTGCAAGTGTTCACGTGTTAGGTTTTGTAGCGGGAATATCATTGCTCTGAAGTGCACTTTCATGTCCACATGGAGAGACGAGGTCTGTGGACTCACGTAGAAAGCAAGCTGCTTTCGGTTCTTGTGGTGATGAACTGAAAAGTGGAGGTTCGAGATCCTTGTTTGGTGCAAACCACTGTAATCCTGTGGTGTAAAGTGGAGAGGTTGTGTGGTATGGGTGTGCTTTTTCTTGGAAAGGAGAAGGGAAAAGAAACTCAGACTTCTTGGAGAATGTATTGGTTGGGCGTAATCCACTTGTAGACTTTGAAGAGAGTGAGATGTGGAATAAACTTGGTTTATTGTATTGTAACATCATGGCTCACTGTTGTGTTCTTCAGTTGGAGTTTTCTCAGTTTTTTAGCATATATAAACACATTTTTTGATAGATGCAGAATTGATCTGGCCAGAACCAGATACAACTTCTATGATGTTTATGCATCCAGGAGGTAACTCTTCTTTGTAAAGGCAACTTTTAACAGCACTCCCAAATGATAATCTCTTTTAATTTGTGCTTTTTTTTAAAAAGTATCTCTCTGAAATGCATGGTTCTGATCCATGTTTGTCCCTCCTTTGTCTGTTCCTAACCAGCCTCCCTCAAACCTCTAAAGACATAGCTGTCATCGTAGCTTGAAAGGTGTGGTGGGACGTTTGCCTAAGCGGTATCTGTAAAAGCAGGATAAGCCTGCAGGACATGTTGGCTATGAGCTCTTTAGGGAGCTTTCCTCGAGGTCAAAGCTGAACATGCGTTGTGAAGAACTTGGATGTGGCTGGGTTGGGGTTTTCCTCCACTATGTGGAGTTTGGGGATTGTTTTCTAATGGCAAGGTACATGGGTGGTGGGTCCGTGTTGCAATTTCCCAACAGCTGCTGGAGTGCCAGGCGATAAAATGACAGAAGAAATGTGGTGCAGATATAGTCATGCATGTGGGAGAGGAGTGAGTAATTATTGAGGAAGATGAGAGAAATTTAGGCCTCACCTACATCTTGAAACAGTATGTGTGTCTTCTCCCTTCTCCAAAAGGATGTAGAAGACCTCCAAAGTGCACAGAGGGGGGGTGAAAAGGATGATGAAAGTTATGGGACAGCAAGGAGTGGTTACATAGACCGTTCTGCCGTGTTTTCAAGTACCTGCCCAAAAGCAAGGAGGGGCCCTGAATGTTTTGGTTGGCAGGGTTTGGGATTTAACCAGGAAAGTGTGCACATGCAGTCCCCCATGAGCACAGATCCTGGAGGTGTTTCCTGCCCCCAGGGAAATCGCAGGAGCTGGTGCATGTGCACAGCACAAGAGATGATCCTCAGCCTGGGAAAACCATCCTCCTGATCCCCACCGCTGGGCACGGGCTGATAATGAGGAGAAGAGTCATCCCGCACATGTTCATGTTTGAACTTCTTACTAATGTTGTCATGTTTGTCAGCAAAACTGACAGCAGCAGAACCATGTAATGCTTGCTTCCCCTGCTGCAGCTGTACTCCCTCATGCAGTGCAGTTGGAAGTCTTATTCCCAGTGCCTTTTTTTTTTTTTTTTTTACTCTAAATCCTGTTCATACTCATGGCGTGCAATCTTAACCCACTATAGAGAAAACTGGATTTGTGGGTTTGGCAGACCGGTTGTTATGATGGCATGTGAACACCAAAACCTGGGAAATCCTCATGCAGTAGTGGAAGGGCATAAAGCAAGTGCCTTGCTCCTGCTGGATAGCCTACGCAGGTGGGCAGCATTGAAACAGCAGCTGGTAGCTGTCCTTCGGAAAATCCTTTTGTCAGCCAACTTTCAAAGTTGTTGTTTTGGGTATTCATTGGGCCTTCTCTTTCCATTAAAAATAGTGGTTTTCTGATTAGAAGTAAGCTTTCATTTTTTCTGAAGTATGTCCATAGGCTGAGTTCTGTCGAAGCTATGTTTTGGGCAGTTCTGCAGCCCAAATATTAAGTTTCTCCTGTTGATTTCACCAGCACTCCAGTTGGGTCTGAAGTTACGTGGGAGGTTTTTTTGGTAAGTTGGTGGGTTTTGGGGTTTGTTTTGTTTTTCTGTAGAGTAAAAAGGCATCATCTCTTGAATTCAGGCAGCTGCAGGTGAGATTTCCTGGCCATAATAGCGCATCAGGTTGTTGAACAAATGGGCATCTCCTCTGTTGACCTAGGAACTGGTCTTGCTTGTCTGTGAAGGGTAGTCTTGTCATACCAAAATCAAGGAAGAACTTCCAAGTTACAAGCACTGGTGTAAGATACCTGGAGACATTTAAGAGTCTTTGGACCCCTAAAAACTGGTATGAATATTGGAAGAAAAAAACCTGTTTGTAGGTAGCTAGATGTCAATGATAGGTTCAGAATAATCTGCCGTGTGTGGTTTTACTAGTGGTGCTCATTAACTAGAAAATGCCTCCAGTCCTTTTATGTGCTACGTTAATCTTTCTAGTTATTTTTGTCCAATTAAACAGGCCAGAGATGGGCAGACATTAAGCTGAATTCAGCTGCCTAAGTGTATGCACTGTTGAACGCCAATAAGTACCCATTGTCTGGGTCTGAGTCCACCAGATAAACCCAGTTAAAAGACCGTGATGAGAAGCCAGCTTTTCTGGAGATGGCAGACCTCTCTGGAGGCTGGCATCAAGAGGAACTGAGTTGTGACCAATCCTTTCCTTTGACTGTAAAGGCCTCTGGATGACCAGCTCTAATGGAAACCTCTACCTCGAAGGCAGGTCAAGGCAGGTGAGAGAAATCCCACTCTCAAATCTTTATCAAACATGCTGGAATAATTTTGCTTTGGTTTGAGGCTTTCTTTCGTAATGTAGTGCCAAGAATAGTGAACTATCTTCAATTTACTCAAGAATTTAGTTTTTATAACTTCTTTCAGATAGTAACATGCGAACACGTTTCATAATTTCCTTTACAATTGTGTGCATCCATCTATGCAAATATACAGGCTGTTTGAATTATTTAATGTTGGAGTGCTTTGAAAATGTAATGTGCTATGTAAATGCAAAGTATCAACGATACGGTCCTACGATTAATAAGGCCTTTTATTAAATAAATGCTGGTCCTTGCCAAAATTCCAGAGAGACTTGTGGTAGAGCATGTGTACTTAACAGGTCAGAATGTGAAAGTAATAACACACATTCTCAAATAGAAAACACATGTATTTGTTTTTAAACTTGGATATATTATTTTAAATTCTTAATACCCTCACCCTTCTTTGATTAAAGGGCCATAGACTAAGTGGGGTTTTGTAAGAGATTTTCTAACAGATGTTCACTGCTGAGAACATTTCAAACTGAAGACAGAACAGATGAAAATCTGTAGAGGAAAATATAATGTAATATTGATCTTTAAACCTGGAAGACTGTGGGAAATAACGAGCATAGCTTTCCTTCTTTCAGCAGTCAGTGCTTCATGCTGGCTGGGCGGTTGCAGAACCCCATGTACAGCAGTAGCAAGGGGAAGAAATCGAATGGTAAAAATGGGAAAACTGGTTTCAGTCTTATTTAATACTCTGATCATACAGAGAAATTATGCTGGTTGTGTTAAGCCCACTGAATGCCACTGAAGTGAACAGGTGTATAGAGTTGTACCAAGGCTTAGGTCTCTGACCTATCTCAGCTGCATCATCTTAAATGGGAACGTTGCTCAGGTTGATGGAGGTCTTGCTATCAAGCTCTCCTCTATTACTATGAGGCTCAGTTCCTTTTGCTATTCAATTTATCAGTTCTTACTACAGACAGATTAGAAGCAGTAGAAGCTTTGTCACAGCAAAAATTGAAAAGCCTCAACATCTGGTCATGAATAACTGTGTTCTGTTACAAAGACCACTGGGAAGAATGAATTAATCAATGAAATACATTGCATGGACACTTACAAGCTTGGGCTTTTGAAAAGAGATTACCTTTGCTATTGAATAGCATGTATTGCAGTAAATTACTTTGTAGTAGTTTTGGGGTAGGAATGGGAGGGAGTGAGCTTTGGATCCAGGGCTTCAGTGTCTGAAAGTTATTTGTGAAGTTGAAAAGTGTGGTGCGAAGGTGCCAAACAGACTCCCTGGCCACTTGCATCAAAGTGGGTGTTTTGACAATTACAAAGGAATCTGAGATCAAAATCTGTTGTAGCACAACTGTAGATAACATCAGTAAACAAACAGGATAACCACATTTAAAAAAGAAAGAAAAATCCCCAAACTAGAGAACTTGTGAGCTTCAATGCTCTGTGCTTTCCTCCCTCTCTTTCTCAAAAAAAAAAAAAGAGAGGTTCGGGACTGTGGGGTTCCAGCTTCAATCCCCACCTTGCTCCATTTCTGGGAGGCCCAGTAACCCAGTACCAGGTCATCTGCCTGGCGGCAGGCTCTCCAGAGCGGCACTGCTGGGAGCACCCGTCCTGAAATACGGGCTGGGGCAGTGTATGGATTTGGAAATCCACTGCAGCTCTCTGTTTAGGGGACAAATGGACACGGCCGTCGATGCGATGTGTCCTGTCTGTGTTGGTGGATGTGAGATCGCGCGTTTTCCCCATCTTGGACTCCTGGTTTTTGCACTGCTGTGTGAGAGCATGAGTAGAGCAGCTGGCAGCGCGCTTTGGTTTCTGACAGTGAGAGAGCACAAGGACACTGGTATTGATTTGTGGCGGCTTCTCTCACAAGCAAGTTAGTTTTTCAGATTAAACTGCTGAGTAGCTGCTAAAAATGATGAGCACACAGTAGGGTCATTCTCACTGTCACAATCTGTCTGTTAGCTAGTTCCTACCTGTGTTTAAGCTGTTTTTATTCTGCCCTGTGTTTGTCTGTGGATTTAAATAGTGAACCAAGCTGGTCAGAACAGTTTGATCTCTGCTGTAAACCGCCTATAATTTTCAAATTGTCTTTGGACTTAAATTTTACTTTATAGCATACTGCAAACACAAAACTGGTTTCTGATTCTGAAAAACTTTGGCATATCCTGAAAAAAATTTTGCTTGTTATCTTGATGCTGTGATGTGACTATATCTAATGTCTCTCTGTTCAGTCTTTTTTTCTTTTTTTTGCCATTAAATGTTAATGGACAATATGTTTTGGGGAAGTTTTTTCTTCTGCCTTGAATTTAGTTTTGCATTAGCAGTGCTGGAGCTCTGTGGTGTGCGTGTCAGAAACTGGCGCCTCTGCCTGTTTTGATATAGGGAAGGTCTGGCTTTGGTGTCTACACAAGGATTTGTTAAAAGCGGGAGGACCACCTTTCACTTCATTTGCTAAGGGAAACAAGTTCCACTGTAAACCAAGCCTGGAAACAGGAGAATGTGGTTGGGGGATAAAGAAAATCGTCAGGGTTGGGGTAGGCAAGGGCTTTCAGCTTCAGAGGCATTGGCCCTGCTGAAAAATGGTGACTTCTATCAATCCATCAAAGGGCAGAGCAGTAAGGTAAACAGCGGCCGTAAACAGGGACATCTGGCTTCCATAAATTAATTGGCCATTTACACAGTGAGGGCTGTTTGCATGTAAAAGAAGGCTTTCCTGCGAACGCTGTCATACGCTTTTGATTCTCCTGGTTCATCTGTGAATTAGGTCGGCTTGTTTTAGTCAGCTGGATGTAATTTATTTTACTTTGTCACTCTTGAAATGAAGAGGAACTGGGCGGTCATGAATCATCTGACACTGACACTTTGTCTTTTGATCCTCTGGGATCTTGCTTATATTTTCTCTTCTAATAAGAAACCCAAGAAAAAGGGATGATGAGCCTGTCTGCACGAATGTGAGTTCAGACTCCTCTTCCCCTGAGAAATCTTTTTTTCCCCCGCCACTGCCATCAGTGCTGCTGAGTGTAATTGATGGTGCCATGGGCTGAAGAGGTTTCCTCCTTGCTAAAAACCTTCTGAGAAGTCCTCATATGTGAGAGCAGTCCGGGTTCTCTGAGCCGATGGTGGCAACGCCTCGTGAGTTACTAACTGGGTATGACGAGCTCCGAGGCCTGGGCTTTACACTGGTGCAATCAAGAAGTTGTAGCTGACTGGACTTTTGAACCATGCAAGAGGTGGATGGAGGGGTGCGGAGACCGCTGCCATTGGGATGGACAGGGCTTTGGCCTGCATCCAATGGAAAGACTGAAGCAAACTCAATCCAGTGTAAGGAATAGATTTATGTTCCTGGGCACAGGGCCAGGACATGCTGAATGCATCCCAGAAGTGTTGTACTACTTAGTTCGCATGCCTTTTGTAGGGTTAAGAGAAGTTTGCCCTTCAGGGTTGCTCTCCTCGATTCATCCATTAAGCAGTGTTGCGGGGGGGGGGGGGCAGCTACTAACATGTTTTAGCTTGAATGAAGTAACCGCTGCTGCCAGATGTGGCACTGAAGATTGTCATCCAAATTTTTGAGTCTCTTAAATACTTGAGGCTTCCTCTCTTCTTCAGGCCGAGGTGAACAACACATGGTCTTGCTTTTCCAAGAGTGTAGTTGAACTGAGATGGGGGGGTGTTCTCTGTTTGTTGTGCTTGCTGTGGGGTGGGCAGCTGGCAGGGGAGAGCCTGTGCCCTGCTCCTTTGCTTCCCTGTTGCACCCATTCCTGAGCGCCAGGTGACCTGCTGGGGAACAGGAGGAGAGCTTTGCTGGAAAACAATGCGTGGAGCATTTCTGCAGGCGTTTGTGAAACCTATGAAAATCCCCCAAATGTCTTTCCATTGATAGGAGATGCTGAAGATCAGCCTGATGAGCCCTAGTTAGCAGTTGTTGGGGTTATCTTGGGCTGTCCTGTCCTACTGGCAATGATACATGACACAAAGGGGGTTAGTGTCATGGACAAACTGCTGATGGTTTTGTGTGTGGTACCTAAATATTTCTGAAGTTCTCAAGGACAAGATTATTGATTTTAATTATTCCAGGCATAACTGTTGGAATGTGTTATCTAGGAGGGGGGAAAAAAAATCAAACAGGTATTTTAAAGGGGAGGAAAAAGGCAATTTAAAACTGTTTGTTTTCATGTTTATATTCCTGTTCGTGTTTTAATGGTAATTATCCTTGGCTCCTGACAGCAGCCCTTTATGTGTGCCTTCAGCCCAGCACTGCGCTGCACTGTTAGATGCCTTCCACCACCCGTTTCCCTCGCCCTGCTCTTCCGTGGCTCTGGCTGCCCCGTGGCAGCGCAGCCTTGCAGGGGCTTGGACCTCCTGGGGCTTTTCTGGCAGCAACAGGCTTTCTGTCAGTCCAGGGACCTCAAAACACCTTCACAAATTGCAGCCATGTAAGGGCAAAAGTTATTTTTCTTGCATAAGGTACTAGGTGAGTTACGCTTTGCAGGATAAAATGATGTCCCTGTAAGCCAGGTGCCCCTGTCAAACTTACCTGTGTATTCAGGTTTGAGTTTCTTCCTCAATTTACTGCCCAGCAGATGTATTCGAGGGCATAAAACAATCAGTCCTCTTATGTGCAGGGAATAACAAAATACACGCTGGAGGGGCAGAAGCACGGCTGGTTTATGAGACAAGGTGCTCACTCTAGAACTGATGGGTTTGAGAACATGTGTTTTGCTGCTGCTTTTTTGTTTTGAGACTGTGCAAGGATTTTATATGTTTTTTTGTTGTTTTTTTTTTAAATCTGTCTGGCAAGCTCTGCCCCAAGATAGAAGGATTTTACTCTGCCAAACATCCCTTCAACTGCGTCGTGGTTTGGCTGGGTGGATGGACCCTCCGCAAACCTGTGTCTGGTAGATGTGGGTTTCAGGTTCAGCATCATCCAGGGAATCTAGCTTGTCTTGAGAAAGCATTATGGGATTTTTCTTTTTTGGAGTCAGTCTGTAAGCCACTTGAGAGAATACTAAGTAAATGTGTACAGCTGAATCAGGCAGGCTTTGTAGTAAAGAGGGAATTTATTAGAAAGTATTCAGAGAATAATAAACATCCCTGAGAATTCCTGGGTTCCTGCCCACAGATTTATGAGTTCATGCTTTAGCTAGATAGATCTCTCTGCCTTAGTTTCCCCTTTAGGATGGAGTGTCATCTCCAGCCCTCTTTCCCTGCTCTTATCTTGAAACTGGAAAATGCTATAACCAAAAAGATATGTTAACCGTTCCTGTAAGCCCTCCATCAGACGTCGCTCCGTGGGCAGTCTGACTCATGCTGAAAGTTTTGTTGATTGCTAGGTGGCTGTTGCTGTCAGGCTGGAGATTTAGGGAGATCCCTTTAGGGTCTGGGGTCTCGGTGAGTTGTTCCCCATGCAGTAACTTTTTTGCCTTCTGTTTGGATGCGTTTCCCTGAGCTCCAAGTCCCCGTGGTTGCTCCTGAGAACAAAGGAGGCGTATTTTCAACAAGAGCGTGTAAAAATTTGAGTATGAAATACCATCAAAGAGATATTAAATCCCGTTATGCAGCTTTTTGAGTTACCATTGTTTTAAATGCTGGTACTGGCACCTCGCTTGTAGAAATCTCTGATTTTTATTATGACTGAGGTCTGCCCTGAGGAGAGGAAATGCAGTACTGACCTTGGCTACCTCTCAGGAGCATCTCTTCCACTGAGGGTTCTTTGCAGGAATGAAAACCCACCAACCCTTTTGTGCCAAATAGAAGCATTTTTGAGGAATGTTTTCTAAGAAGAAATGTTCTTTATTCATGCTGCCCAATGTGAGACCATGCATAGCTGAAGAGGAGGTTGTGGTTTCCTGGGCAGTGACAACTGGAGATATGGGGGCCTGCTAATCACGGGAAAGCAGGAGTTGTCTCGGAGAACTTCACTAGGGGAGACTTGCAGGGAGAGAGAGAAATGCATGGTGAGAAGGTTGGTTTGGGGATTTTTTTTTTATTTTATTTTTTTTTAAGTGAAGGCAAAGTTACATGAAGATAGAAGCTCCGCTTCCCACTTGAGCAGAGAAGTTTAGCGGTATCTGAGCCCACCAGACTTCACGCTGTGCCTAGGATTTCCCCGGCCAGTGGTGGTAGGATGGCTTTTGCTAGAGGGAGGAAAATAAGAGAAGTCAGTGCTGAGTTCTCTGCTCTCTTCACCTAGTTCAGGTAAAGTCCTCCATGATGCAAAGCCTCTAGAGAGCCAACCCAGAAACACACGATGGGACACCAGGCACCTCTCAGCAGGGCTTGTCTGCATCTCTCATTCCTCTCTCCAGTCCCAGGAAGAAACTTCCTTAAAAATTGCCAGATTTCCGAGGTTATTTGTTTTACCAAAACCTGTTGTTGCCAGGCCACCGTGACGGTAAATGGAGCAGCGTGTGATTCGGGGAATGGTGTTGAAAGAGGCCTTCCTTGTGTTTCCTTCTCAAGGGGGTCTAGGTCGTGCCCGCTTATCTCCTTTCCTGCGGATTATTGGGAATTTGTTTGTGTACTCCCAAGCTCTGTCTCTTGGGCTTCATCTGCTTTCCTTAAAATGTAGTAGGGTTTTGGAAGCTGTGAGGCAGCGGTGGCAAAGTGCAGGAGCTGTATTTGGAATTTGATGGTAAAGATACAAGTGGCAGGGTTTTTCTGTATTTGGGTTACTTTTGGAGCTCGGAGCAGTGAAGAGTTCTCCTTTGTGCGGTGAAGAGTTCTGATTTGTGCTTCCCAAAGTTACCTCCTGAAGGAACAATGTAGGTCTTTGTGTGGCTACAGATTAATTCCCTTAGTGTATTTCTACTCATATTTCATCAATAAAATAAACATATCCTAATAGATGTTTTTCTAGTGACGTTCAATAATGCATTCTCTTATGAACAAGGTGAAATATATCCATGTATTTTAAGCAGACTCTTTGTTAGTCAGGGTTGCCTTGAATATTTAGATCTCTGTCCAGTGCTGTAAAAAGTAACAAGCGTTTTGGACGAGTAGTCTAGGGGTGGTTTTTACTTCATTGTGGATGTTTTTTTCAAGTACCCCTAATTTAAATAACCGAATCGATACTGCTTGCGTTTCCTGAGCAGAAGAATAGTTTTGATGGATGACATGCTTTGATATGAAGAGATTAAAGTAGCAGACGCCTACTTTAATGATGTAGTGAGATACAGTTTGCAGATATCCCTTATAATTTAGGATTTGATAGAAGTCTTTCTAGGTTTATAGTGCATTCTTTTAGTCTCTTTTCCCATTATCTTGTTGTGTTATAGGGACTAAACTTAATAAATGAGGAGCTGGAGTTTGATTTATTATGGGTAACTCTCTCTTAAAATCTACTTTCATGTACAGATGGGCTGTAGCACTTTTAAGTGACTGGTGGACAGAATGATCTATTTATTTTTGTTACTGCTTGATAGAGAAGAATTTTTCCCCAGGGATGTAGTACTGCACAACTGACCTATTGCATTAAATAAATCCTGTACTTTCCTTTGGAGTAAGCAAACCAGTCTATTCCCAGAGCAATTGTGGATGCGTGCCCCTTCCCCTTGCTGATTCATACCACATTGGTACGAAGACCATAAATAAACAGCCGGATTTTTACCTAACTGTTTTACATGGGAATGATGTGCATGGAGCTGGCTGAGGCCGATGTGATCCATTTGAACTATTGCAACGGTGCCTGAGAACTGCCTCGACACATCGGCCTCGAGGAAGAGGCCTGGAGATGAGCGTTGCAGGCACTGGGATCTGGAGAGATGGTCTCAGCCTTGAGTGTTTATAAAGAAATAAAGCAGTAACCATGGCACGATGACTTTGAGCTTCAAGGAGGAGTCAAGTACAGCACAGCACACGGTGCCGGGCTATCCGTAGTGGGTAGCTGAGGACAGAAATAGAACGCAGCGCCTTCTCAAGCCTGGTGCTGAACTGCCTATTGTACCATGGCGGCATAGGAATGGGCAAGCATCGAGCAGTGTTTTCTCTGTAGCTGAGATGATTAAAGCCATTCTAATGCTAATTCTCAGCCCTGTTCCAGATTTCATTTCTAGATTTTACAAACCGCTGTTTGCGGGAAAGCGCAGTTTATTTTGGTATCATCTGACGGCTTGACATGAGCACAGATATTGTTGACAGAAACTCCTGAAGAATTGGCGCCAGATCTGCTACTTCGCCTCTCTTTATTATGCCTCTGTTCTCCTAATGAGCGGATGTGCTCCGGGGCTGAGAGAGGCAGCCTGGTCTTCAGTTCAAGAAAGATGAGGAGCTACTGGAGAGAGTCCAGAGGAGGGCTACAAGGATGATGAGAGGACTGCAGCATCTCTCCTATGAGGAGAGGCTGAAGGAGCTGGGCTTGTTCAGCCTGGAGAAGAGAAGGCCAAGAGAGGACCTTAGAAATGCTTATAAATATCTGAAGGGTGGGTGTCAGGAGGATGGGGCCAGACTCTTTTCAGTGGTGCCCAGTGACAGGACAAGGGGCAACAGGCACAAACTGAAGCAGAGGAAGGCCCAGCTGAACATGAGGAAGATCTTCTTCCCTCTGAGGGTGACGGAGCCCTGGAACAGGCTGCCCAGGGAGGTTGTGGAGTCTCCTTCTCTGGAGATATTCAAGACCCGCCTGGACGCGGTCCTGTGCAGCCTGCTGTAGGTGACCCTGCTTCAGCAGGGGGGTTGGACTGGGTGACCCACAGAGGTCCCTTCCAACCCCGAACATTCTGTGATTCTGTCTTCAGCACACCTGACAGATCTCTTGGCTTATTTCTTTATGGATGGTTTTCCCCGAACTCACCTTTGTTCTCATCACTGGAGTTTCTCTTTGCTTTAATTCCCTTTGAATTCCCACCTTCTGATAAGCATTTAAAGCAAAGGATTATGCAATAGAGACATGAACAACCTCAGCCCTGTTCCCAAGATGTTTTAATGAACAACTGAATGTGAGAGGGAAGTAACACTACTGCCAAACCCTAATGTATGATATAAGTTCCAGAAAACATCACAAACTCATACATGTAGTCTGAGTCCTAGCGCTCAGGCTTAGGGTTTTATGGGAAATTCTACCTCTGCAACAGAGTTCTTAACAGATTATGTCAGACAGTGGTCTAAAATAGTGAAGAAATTGTCCCTTTTTTGCTTCAGAAGGTGACAAACTTACTTAATTGAGAACCTATTAAACTTGGATCTGAAGTTGGGTGTAGTTACGTTTAATGCACGCATTCAGCCTATTAAGTCTTGCTGCTGGTATCGGGGACTACATAGGAAAAACTCTGGAAAGTAAACAATTTGTTCCTTGGTTTTAACTGCAAAACGCCGCCCTGTTTTTTTTTCTTATAGCTGCAGGTCTTGCTTACACTGCAAGTAGTTACCCTTCGTAACAACTTTATAATACGCAAAATTAACTGAGCAGAAGTGCTTTGATTATAAAAGGAATACTTTTGCCTGCAAGTGCTGGTGTTCCTGAGACTCGGGGATATTAGTTATTCCAAAGCATGCGGTGATTTCTATCGCTTAAAGTTTTAAACTTACAGACAGAAAACCTTTCCTAAATGTATTCCCGTGACTGTTCTGTGAAATGGGAGTGCTGCTCTCTGTTACCAAATGGGATTCTCTGAAAATATTTTTGTATGCAGATACCTCTAATAGTTGCGTTTTGAATGCAAGTGTCAGGGCAATCTTCCACAAAGAATTATGGTTATTAAGTTGAAGATCACAAAAAAAGTGTTGTATTTTATCTGATGGATCACTGCTGTAGATAAGTCTAAAGCCTTCAATGAAGTGCAACAGCAGATTCCCCACCAGCCTTAGTATTGTAGGGTGTCTTATCAGCTGCTATTAACGTGGAATTTTTTGTTGTTGAAAAGCAGGTTTTGATTCTGAAATAGATACCCCACTATCCTGTCCCATGGAGGCCAGCAGAAATCCTGTCGGGCTTGCATTAAACTGCATCTAAGGCTTCTTGACTTTCCCCGGTGCCGAGTCCAGCTGTAGCTTGGTTTCATGGGCAGGGAAGCAGAATCTTGCGTGGGCTTGGAATGATAAACAGCTGTCAATCTAGCTGCGTGCTTTTACTGTTTTTATCCCTTTTCTATATCAAAATCTGGTATTGTGTTTTAGTTCTTTGGTTTTCTTTCTGTGATAATAGGAGACCCACATCTTTTGAGTGTTAGAAGGACATGGAATCATTTGTTCTGATTTATTTTCAAAACGAATTATTTACTGGTTTTATAGTAAAACATGACAGCTTGAAAGAAACTTGTGCCCTGTCCAGGAATAGCTGGGTCTTCCTCAGTTACACGTACAGCCTCAGGCTTTTGTGTGATTACTGAAAGCAGCTAACAGGACATCTGAGGAGTAAATTAACTCCATCCCTGATGACTGTATGCTTTCATTGTTAGCAGCAGCATTTAATTAAGAACCTCAGAGCCTGAGATACTAACCCAAACTGTAGGAAGGTACGCCTTGTCCTGAACAAATGAGTATTTAAACAAATGAAAACCACTTCTGAGAGGCATAGGCACAGAAAGGAATGATTTACTGAAGGCTATGGCATGGTGACCTTGAGCAAGTTGCTGCTGAAGAGCGGCAGTGATCTGGAGACACGGTCCGGTCTGCTGCCCCATGGATCGGGCTCTTCTGAACTCTCTTCTTTATCCCGAGTTTCTAGGAGTCACTGGAGAGGTTTTCCATTTACTGCCTCTTTCGGATGGCTTCTTGGCGCATCCTGCTGCTGTAGTCTCCTCTCT
Source organism: Opisthocomus hoazin (assembly GCF_030867145.1). Classification (NCBI taxonomy): domain Eukaryota; kingdom Metazoa; phylum Chordata; class Aves; order Opisthocomiformes; family Opisthocomidae; genus Opisthocomus; species Opisthocomus hoazin. The sequence goes on along the minus strand of NC_134435.1, from coordinate 5,459,072 downwards.
GCTGCTGTGGTTGCTGCCCACCTGGCTCCTGAGGATGCCCTGCGCAACATCTCTGGTTGCAGCGGAGTTTTGGGGAGCCGGGGCTGTTGCAGACACTCTCATCTGTCAGCTGAAGTAGCTGCTTCTGTCCGGTGATTGCTCTTCGTTTCGCACCCCTCTTGATAGCTTGCTTTTCTTCCCTCTCGTTGGAGTTCTGATTTTACTGAGTTTCTCTTCATGTATGTTGTTTTAAGCTGACAACTGTGCCCTGTTTGAGGCGTTTTTAAACTGTACAGGAATTGATTAATCTGAGCACTGGAGTGGTGCCATTGACAAAATATGTGCATGTGTTTCTGCGTTTTGATCAGTACAGAAAGACTAGTAGTCATTAATCGTTGTTTTTTTCCAATAAAGATTTTGTTTTAAGAGATGTCAAATACCTCTTGGAGCCAAGGAGACATTTGTTCTGAGTCGTCAGAAAAATAAGATCCTAAATACCAGTAGGAGATTTTTCTAATCAGATTTGTTGATCATATGTGAATGTAGCATGCTAAAACGAAGCTCTCTGAAACACATGCTGTTTCTTGGATTATGGTAATTACAGAGCAGAGGAAAACTTAAGCTGGTGGAAAAATAAATTTATACTTGACAATTTACATACTGACATCCAGAAACAATAAGATAGACTTGATGTACAAATAAACAGATTCTCCTCTCTGATGAATTTGAGTGGCATAGCTCCAAGCACAATAGTTTTCCAAGGAGGACATTTTCAAGAAAAAAAGCGCATGGGTTTACTACTTGTTTTTCTTTCATCCATAAAGAATGTACAATTTGGGAAATTACAAGGGTCTTGCTAGAAACCATGCTAATAAATGGACCTTGGTGGTGTTGTCTTTGGCAGTCAACCAAGGAGTAATTCTGAATTAGTTTTGAAGGTCCTGCTTCTAAGAAGTCCTAGCAGACCAAGGTCAGGGTTGAAATGACCCGGTAAGGCGGGACACAAAGACCATTTTGTAGAATGCCTGTTTCAGCGTGCTAATCTCACTGTGTGTATCGAGCTCTGCTAACTGTGCCCGGGCACCTGCACGAGCCAGATAGCGCTTGCGTGGGCTGGTGGAAAAGGGTGCAGCAGAAGTCCTTGACATAACTGCCTTTAAGGAAGAAAGTGATAGTCCAGGTGGTATTGTTGGAGGATTGCTGGGGGACAGGAAATGTTGATTTTTGTGACTTGAATGGCTTTGATAAAATATTCTGGTTTAAAGAAGAAATGGTCTAGTTGAAGAATTAATCAACAGGAAAGGCTGATTGGTGCAAATACAGTGTTTCTTTCTCCTTTGCCCGTGTAACTTATGGGCACAAAGCCACATGGGGAATGCACTGCTCCTGACTGTCCAGCAAGAGCAGGGGAGCTGGGCCAGCAGCCTTGGCTGCTCAGCAGCAGCAGGGCATCCTGAGGGACAGGGATGGATGCCTGAAGGTTTTGCACCTCCTTTTTATCGCTCTGGTTGCAAATGCCAATGGGGAGTGAGGAGCAGGGTGCTGTGGAAGGGAAGGAGCTCTGTTCTGGTTTTGGGGGCTCACCAGGAAGAGCTCCTTGTAGGAGATCACCGAAGCTGCGAGCTCTCCATCACTGGGGGCTGGTGGAGATGACTTTCTTCTCCTCGCTTCCATGAAAGGGAAGGAAGGAATAATACAGTCTGTAGCTCTGGATTCATGGGTGAAAAATTTAGTTGCCATCTTTGTCATCCAGAAGTCAGATGAAAAGGTTTTCAGTGCCCTCCCACCCTGAGTAGATCTGCATTATACAGCATATTGCAAAGCTGATGGGATATCGCTGCAAAGTGTTTCTCTTGCATATGCGCATATGATTTTTATATGTATAATGGATGCAATTTATCTGCGTATGTGTGTGCAGATGAGTTGCAGCCAAGTACATATTAAAAAAAAAAAAATACATGGCCATTGTAATGTACACCTTTCCAGAAACTAGAAACATGAATTTCCAGCTTTCTTGCCACTTATTTAGTGCAAAAGTCTGCGCAAGGTGGAGTGCAGGTGCGCGCAGGGGAGTGCTGGCTGCGGCCCCAGCTCTGCGTGCTCCCCGCTGTCCTCGTGAACCTCGCTGCAGCTGGTGATGCTCCGTGCGCGTACTGGGTCTGCGGATCGCTTGCGTGATTGCAGCCCATGTTGCATGTTTGGGACGACTGTAAAGTCTCTAATATGACAAACATTTAAAAAAAAAAAAAAACTCTTCCATGGAATATTGTGCTGCTTAAATGCTGAAGTCATTTTGATTTACTACATAATGAAGTTATACGTGTCTTTGAAATATTATGTGCGTAGTTTACCAAGAGGTCCTTCCAGACTTTTTTTTTTTTACTCTTACCACAAAGTATCATGACTGCGGGATGGCTTGTATTTGGTCTGTGGTTTTGCAAATAGACTCTGAGACTAGAGTTTAAAAGACAACAACAACGAAAACCTCAGAACTTCGAAACATATCCCTAGCTCTATTTTAGGATCCAGAGCTACAAAGGAGCCTGGAAGAAGCAGGAGCCAAGGCCTGCTCTTGGTTACCCTGCTGAATTAGGGGAGTTATTTCAAGCTGTCGTCCGACCAGTGCTTCTTGCAGCAGCAATGCCAGCATAAGCAGCAACTGCTGCTCTGCGTGGTGAAATGGGCTGAGAACTGACTCAGTTACCAAAAAGAACGTGTGGAAATGGCTCTTCTGAGTCTGGGCTGGGTACCACCGGTGCTGACACCCAGGGAAGTGCTTCTCGTGTTGAATGCTCGGGTAGTTGCAGCAGCCCTCTTGCTCCATGGAGTAACCAAGGCTGTATGCAGCCAGCTGCTCGTTTTCCAGACAAAAACCATCTGCAAACCTCAAACCTGCTGGCATGGAAAAAAGGCAAGGCAATGCATCTGAAAGGTAGAGGGGGCTTGCCAAGAAGGCCAGTGGTATCCTGGGGTGCATTGAGTGTGGCCAGCAGGTCGAGGGAGGTTCTCCTGCCCCTCTGCTCTGCCCTGGTGAGGCCCCATCTGGAGCACTGTGTCCAGTTCTGGGCTCCCCACTTCAAGAAAGATGAGGAGCTACTGGAGAGAGTCCAGCGGAGGGCTACGAGGGTGATGAGGGGACTGGAGCATCTCTCCTATGAGGAAAGGCTGAGGGAGCTGGGCTTGTTCAGCCTGGAGAAGAGAAGGCTGAGAGAGGACCTTATAAATGCCTATAAATATCTGCAGGGTGGGTGTCAGGAGGATGGGGCCAGACTCTTTCCAGTGGTGCCCAGAGACAGGACAAGGGGCAACAGACATAAACTGAAGCAGAGGAAGTTCCGTCTGAACATGAGGAAGAACTTCTTCCCTCTGAGGGTGACGGAGCCCTGGCCCAGGCTGCCCAGGGAGGCTGTGGAGTCTCCTTCTCTGGAGATATTAAAGACCCACCTGGACAAGGTCCTGTGCAGTCTGCTGTAGGTGACCCTGCTTCAGCAGGAGGGTTGGACTAGATGACCCACTGAGGTCCCTTCCAACCCCTGCCATGCTGGGATTCTGTGTGATTCTGTGACTCTTTGTCCAGTCCCTGCATCATGTAAGGATGTAAGTGCTCACAGCTGAGCTGTGCCAAACTGACTGGGGTTCTTGGGCCTGATTTACCCAGGAGAGATCAGCTGGCTAAAGTAGCGTCTGGTTTCCAGCTTGCTTTTACCTGGGTTTTCAGCTGGGCTGACATAGGCCCGGGGAAGCCCTCAGCAATCTGGCCTGGGCCATGCGGTGAATCGATGGCTTATTTTACTTACAAAATGATCACAAGCTCTGCTGGGTTGTGGTCCTGGTAGTCATTGCTAGAGCTGTATTAACTTCATTAAAATACACAGATGTGCTTCACCTTAGTAAGGCAATAATTCCCGTATTATTTGGAAATGCAGAGAGATGAGTCCAGCTGAATCTCAATGTTGCTAGAGTATTGCATTTATAGTTACTAAATCTGATCTCCTTAAAGCACCATGTGTTCATGTTTCGCGTGGTGTGGGAAATATTGCCTGGGCTGTGAAACCCGAAGGGCCGAGGGATGAACTGTTCTCTACCTGCTGCACCTGAGGCAAGGTGATCTCGCAAAGACCAGCTGGATGCAGAGCTGACGCTTGTGTGGGCGATTCAGGAGCTGCTTGCTTTTTGTTTTAATTACTAAAAGCTTATTGTTAGCACGGGGGTATCCTGTGTTAAGAGGCACTCTTTTTGTGGTTTTCCTTTTGGAAACGCTCCCGCGTTGCCTGAGAGCGCAGGCACGCTGCTGCCTGGCTGAGCCTCCCCAGCTCACGGCTGCGCCGCGGTACTGCCGGCTTTCATGCCGCAGCTCTGGGAAATGACCCAAAGACCCAAGACAAACACAGATACCTTTGCTATACTGTGACACGGCAAGAAGAGGTGTCCAGTCTTAGTGAGATCTTACAGGCAAAAGGAGTTTTGCCAATGGAAGCAATGTATTTGCCCCATAGCTGGACTGTGGCTCTTGGCTGGCCAAAGTGTGCCGTCAGGGATGGGAAGCACATCTCAAAAGCAAAGTTCAGAAACAGAGTGAGCGGTAGTGGGGCGAAAAAAATACAACCATTATGCTTTTCTATAGCACCTGGCAGTTTGGGGTCTTGTGGGTGCAGCTACGTGCCCATCTCTGGTGTGGGCTGTGCGTGCTGCTGCGTGCCAAAGCCAGAGCTGAGCCACGCTGCGAATCTCCCCCAACCTTACGTAATTCAGATCAGCTACACATGGGTGTTTAGGTTGCTCTGCAGTTGGTTTATGGCATTCACATGCTGCTTTCATTATACCTTACAGCCTTATTCCTTTTTTTTTTTTTTATTTTAGGGGAGGGAATAAAAAGAGGAACAAATCCAAAACTAAAATTAGCCTTTTGAGAGTCCATGTTTGTTTTTAACTTGTTGGCAGTTAGGGTGGGTTTGGGCTGGGGGAGGTTTCCTGAGAGGAGGGGGCTGCAAAGATGAATTGTGGGGTGGAGGCGTTCATTTCTCTTCTCCCTCAGTGTCCGCATAGTCCTTTTGCAGTCACACCTACCCTAATGTAACACCAAGGTGTTGATGTTTTATTAGGGTTTTCCTTTCCTGGCTCTTGTCACTTGTGGTGTTTATGTGGTGGAGACGAGTTAGGGCTGAGCCACCCTCATCGGCACTCACAAGCACGTCGATGCTTGGTGCTGGGGTGGCTGATCATCTCCTCGTGGGGCTCCTCCTGCCCCATCGTTGCTTCATGCTGGAGTGGCTTTGTTAGCTGAGGTTGCTTACTCTCATCAAACTGCAGCTTTTGGGATGCTGAGCATAGGGGTTGGTTTGTTGTTTTTTTTTTTTTTTTAATCTTGTCCCAGAGTTTTTCTCTGCAATTATAAAATTGGTTTTTCCCCAGTGCATGGCTTCTCCTACAGCTCGCAACACCGGGAGAGTTGACCGTGCTGATCGACAGCTCCTCCCTGGCAGCAGGCTCGGGGCCAGGCGCCCATTAACATGTACTTAGATCCCTGTTGAATAGTGAAAAAAAAAATATAGTTGTTTGCAACATGTGCTGGCCCCCTACCAATCACCTGGAGGTAAAATGCATAGTGCCTATTGCTGTTTGTTAATTCTGCGCCTTCCCCACCGTACCTCTTGCCATCCCCGGGTAGGGAAAGGCTCCATCCAGCATCCCGGCATGGTGTAGGGGAGGCAGCAGGAAAATGTACCTGTGCTGCCCACGCTGCTTGCTGGGGGATATCTCAGCCTGAGAGGTTTCAGGAATTTGGGTCTTGGTCCTGCCGTGGCATTAGCAAACATGCTGGAGGGGTATAGTAAAGCCGAAACAAGATAAATTTCCTCGATCCCCCAAATCCTGCCTTGCTTCTGACTTCTCCTATGCAGGATTGTGCCCTCTCACAAAGCTGTTTTGGTGATGTCTTCAAAAGTAGCAAGAAACTTCTCCCCATGGGAGCTTACTCCGTGAGCTCATACGTCTTCCTGGTGGGGTGTTTCTCCTGACTGCCAACCTAAACTTCACCTTTTGCTTCTTCCTGGGGGTCAGGTAGCAGCACGCACTAGATCATGGCTGTTCTCTCTGTGTTTATGCTACCTCTGCTTGGTCAATTCACTGCAGGCCCCTTTTCAGGTTTCCTTTAGCTACTTCATCATCTTATTTTTTCTCTGTGTGAAGGTAATCTTGTGGTTGCAGCAGAACTGGAAAGTGACTCATTGACCTCCTGGTTTCTCATGGGAGCACAGCAAAAATGAGAGAACTTTCCTCCTTGCTTGCAGCCTCCTTACACAGCAACTTTCTATCTAATATAGAGATCTTTTTATTCATGGTTTCCTTGCAGAATTATTGCTTCTCTGCTTTCTTCCTCTCTTTGAAGATGTTGCTAGGAATGATGGCACTGGCCTTACCCAGCAATAACCATGTAGTAGTGTAGGGCTGCGATGCGTTACGGTGCATCCTGTTGGTGATAAGGTCACATCCTGGTGCACTTTTACAGTGTATCAATTCAAGCATTTGCCACGTTCCTATTTTCTTTTAAACATTGATAAATCCCCTTGTATAAAATTTAATTTGAGATTTATAACGAGAGATTTGAAACAGGAAAAACATCTGAGTAGAAACTGAACAAAAATCCCATTAATGATGTGTTATTGAATTTGACGTCAGTCAAACAGTTGTAAAACATGTTACAGTAAAAGTATGCTGAGAACAAAACTGCTCACTGCTTTTTGGCTCTGGTGATTTAGTTCTTCATTGTGAACATAACTTCATAGCATGGGTTTTGTACATATTTTTAGACTTACTTTTTTTTAAATATGTGCTGCAGACCATCACATAAGATCCCTACCGACCAATTTTAACCCCTTCAATAACGTTTCTAATAGAAATTTCAGGAGAACAGGCTGTTGCCTTCGCTGTAATGGTTTGTGACGGTGTTTTGAGCTGTATAACATATGCTTAAGAGCTGCGCGAGTGCCCTTTGGGTGGAAACAGGCTCCACTGTGAGTTTACAAAAATCGATCGTGCCTGGGCAGGGAGAGGAGGGAGAAAACGCACTATATATCCTCCTTCCTCCCACCCCCTTTTCCTCTTTGGCATCAAATAAAACAATGTCTCATATGGCAGAGTACGTGGTTCCTGAGGATCTTGCTGTCTCCATACCACCCAGGATGGATCTGGTTCTGATTGTGTATACTTGCACACACAGTGTGGAAAACCAGACTCCTTTGCTGAAAAACAAAGGCTTCAAAGCACAGTTAATTGAGAATTATACACCTATTACCTTAGGGGAGAAGCCTGCAGGATGGATGTAATTTTCTTCAAATAGGATTCGTGCGGTTTAGGATGGAAAAGGAGATGGTGAACTTTTTCATTCTTCAGTGAACTGTCCAACTCTGATCTCGGTTTCCGTGGGCTCTCCACATCTCTCTGGATCTTGCTGTTTCATGCCCAGGAGTAACCTGTGGGTTTAGCTTTTGCTGCTCATGTCTTACGGTTAGTCAGTGATAAATGTAAGCCCAGATGCTGACAGAGCTGAGTTACCCAACAGAGAAAGGAAGAGTGCTGTGGTAAGGGGATGAGGACTGGAGGAGCTGAGAGCACTTGGGTTTGGGTTCCACCTCAAACACAGTGCAAACAAAGCTGGACAAATTGTTGTCATTTTGTCTCCTATCTAGAAAGCACAGAAATTATTTCATAGCCTCAGGATGCTTACTGAAATGCGTGGCGGTTGTTCATGGCTCTGGTCTGACTCCTGTACATGGCCTTCCCAAAAGCAGGGGAAGGGCCTTTGGACAAAGTGTCGTTATAGGGAGAGAAACAGCTTCATCCTCAGCACTGCAGGTTCTAGATATGTTGCAAAGCCAAGGTGGAGAAGTCGGGCATTTCACCTCTAGCAAGTGGGAAATGGTGTTATTTGTTAGCGTTTCCTTCAGGCTCAGCAGCCCAGCAATAACAGCTCTAGGTTGGCTTGGGTTCAGCCTGAAAGCACTGTCCAAGTTATGACAGCACGTCGCGTCCCCAGAGGCAAGGAGGATAGATAGACACCTGTGGAAAGCATCCCAGCTGTGGGCTCACTTGCCATAATTCACCTGAAACCACCTAAAGTAAATTCTGTATTTAAAACAAGTAAATTTTATCTTTCCCTCCTGCTTCTGGATGACAGTTTTATGACTCAATAGATGGAGAACAGGTCTGTAATGGGCTGGACAGCTTGCTTAGAGCTTTTATCTACCTTTGAATACAAAATGTTGTAACACTAAAGAGTCGCAGTGCACTGTAAATGATTGGGATGAGGGAACCAGCAGAATTTGAACTTTTTTTTTGCTCTGAAGAAATTTTGAATTTTTCCTAGAGCAGTTGATGTAGGAATGTAATCATGTCCACGCTAAGTATTACAGCAGCGATAAATATTACTTGCAGTGAGTTTGGGGTCCAGAAACTCTACTCCAGGGAATTTTAAAATTGTCTTGGAGGTGCAAGTAACCTGTATATATCTGTGAGTTTCACTGTTGGACTTGGTGTGAGAATGTGTGTCACAGCAGGTATTTGTAGGTTTTATAGGGTTCTTTTACAATGCTCTTTAACAAGGGGTTTATTGCTTGTTCTAGATTTGAGTTTGGCACCGCACTGGCACCGAAGTATTGGGAGAATCTCACCATGAGACTGACAACATTCGGATAAAACATTAAGCTCATGTTGGTGTTTTTTCCGGATGGATTTGAGTTTGTTCTGGCATACTTGAAAAAGGTAGGGGAGCACCTCTCCATCCTGTTTTCACATTGGGAGGCCCCCACACAAAATGCCCTGAGCTCCAAGGCTCGACACGAGCCCTTGCGAAGCACATAATAGCTGCTCTGTCTGCCCACGCTGCCGTGGAGAGCCAGCGCTGGCACCGCCCGTGTGCTACGGGAAGCACAGCTATGCAGAACAAAACAGCTTAACAGCCCGCAAAAGTCTTGTAGACGCCAATATACTTCATCAGCCGATGTTTTCGTGAGGATTAGGTTAGGTCGTTTGATAAAACGCACTGGATGCATACAAGAACCATTGTGTGTAACCGTCTAGTACGCCAGGGCAGATTCGTGTTAGTACTGATGTGCTAACATGCAATGAAAGGCAGGCGCAATTACTCTTCAGATGTCCGAGGAGGCTGATGACAAGTGTCCTCACTCAGGCCCCTTCAATAAAGTCACTGGTGGGTTGCAGTATTCCCTCTGTGGGCAGTGCGGTCGGATGGGGCTGCGGCTGGCAGACGGACTGGCCGCTGCCGATGGGAAACCCTACGAGGGCTCCAGCGTGGAGCTAAGAAGAAATTAGAGACATGGGCAGAAACAGTAACATAAACAGAGATTAGGCTTAAGATATTTTTCTTTCATTTTGATTTATGGCAGCTGCGCAGCCAAATCTAAATAAGTTAATCTTGCCTAATACAAACACGGAGTCATTTGTCCCTCAAGAGAATATGGTGCTGAGGGAGGGATGGGACGCGACGCGACACCATGGGGACCCCAGGCTGGGAATTTTCCTTAGTTTTCATGAACTTGCTGTTTTCACTGGGGTGTTTGCTTCACTCTTGGGGATGGTGTTGTAAAAAGTTGGCTGTTTGAGGCATGGGAGCCGTACCCTAGATATGTAGTGCTGTCTCGGAAAGGAGAAGGGGGGAAAGGGCTTGGTGCAAGGTGCGTGCTCCCTGCTGCAACTTGTTGTGTTGGGTACACCCCAGGGGGGTTAGCAGATATTCATAGTGGCCTGGAGACACCTTTAACATGGGTCTTGGCAACTCCTGACCAGATACAGGGATTTGTAGGCATGTCCCAAAAGGAAAAACAAAATTTATTTTCCCCACTTGTAGATTAAACCGAAAAAGGTTTGGTTTGGGTTTTGGTCAGACCAAAATCAGAGCTTTGGCGGTATGTTTCTCTTTTTGATGTGAAATGCTGACCTCCTCCCTCAGGCTGAGCAGAGTAAATCCAGACTGACATCTACAAGCAGGTCTCCCAGGGTTGTCCGTTCTCAGCCAGGTGTTTTCAGTGTAGCGGAAATGAGGAGCTGGAGCGTTGGGAAGCAGCTGTAGGAATTAGCTCTCCGACGCAGTAAATCCATAGCCCTGCAGCTAGTGAGCACTCCGAGGGGGATTTTCACTCTGCTTTGAGATGCTGTAGTTTTGCTAGTGAGAGAAATAAAGCTTAGCAGCTCCCCTCAGCTGTGGTTTGAACTCTAGATAGAAAAGTAGCTTGTTTTTAAAATTGACTTTTAATACTGCTCTTCGTACACCCTTTCCAAGAACAAAAATCTGCCTCCTTTGAAAATGACACTGGGATATTGCATCTGCTACACAAACACGTTAATAAATTCCATATTTAAACCTCCACTGTAAAACCCTGGGCTGTTGTGTTTTCTTCTTTCTCGTGTTTCAAATATCTGTGCTCCACCATGGGTGATGTGTCTAGTCCCACTTGAAAGCTTTAATGGTGTCTCTGGGAGAAATGTGGAAAGGTTTTTGATTTGTAATGAAGTTTAAACCCATCCAGTCAAATTATTTAGCCTTAAATACTGAAGAGGAAGATAATACATCTTAATAAAGAGGGACCAAAACTCATGTTAGAGGGAAAAGGGAAGGTGTTACTGGTTAAAAACAGAAATGGTTACTCTTTGATCTTAGCGAACAGTTCCTGATGGTGCAGATCATTAGTACTACCAAAATACACACAGGCATTCCCTAACCCTGAGTTATTAAAAGTGCGATGGCCACTACGTGCAGGCAGCTGAGAGGCAGAGCGTGTGAAACGAGACACGAGTTTTTAAAAACATCTCTAGACTTGAAAAATCGGGTGGTGAAACTGGACCTCCAACCGTGGTGCACTGGGGCCGTAGGGTTCTGGGCGGCACCGCTCGTGTAACTTCTTGACTCTGCTAAGCACCAAAGAGCAACCTCTGAAAGGAAAATACCCAGGGGATGCTCGTATCCATTTTTGAAGTATTAGTCACTGTGAGAAAGGGACCAACTTCCCGTCTGCATGGCAGAATTTTATCGCAATGTGGAAGTACTGTGCTGACAGCAAATAAAATTATCTCTTCAGATTACTTTCTAGCTGACTCTTTCAGTCACTTCAGTGCTCTTTATAAAGCGAGCAGAGATGTTACAAACTCCGAATTATTGTTCTTTTATAGGATTCTTCACTCTAATGTGCCATTTCCTTGGGCTTGGAAAGTTTTCCCTCTTTAAACTCAGTAGTAGGAGGCAACAGGAGTTTTCTGAGACGAAAGGATTGTGTTGGGTCCCCTGATAATAAGGGTTTTCTGCCAGTGACTTGCTGCTTCTGAACTTGACTTGGGACAGAAGTTCAGTTATGGTCTGGCTGGGAAGCCAAGGCAGGTCATTGCTACACATGTGCCCTCTGACAGGCTTTTCAGGCTTTTTTTTAAATCTTTCATTGACATGACCAAAGGGTAATTTCCTACGTTTCCTTTTAACAGTAATTAGCCAACCTCCCATTCCTTTGGAAATGGATCTGGGGAGGTGCATGGCAGCGCGGTGGGCTGGGGGCAACGGCAGGCTCCCATGGCCAGGGCACGGAGCTGGGAAGTAGAAGAGCTGGGTTTGGGTCTTGCTGTGGGATCAGGCACATCGGTGTGGATTATAATTTCTAGCTGAGAATCCATTGCTATCTGAGGGTGAAAATCACATAAAAGCTGCATTGTGAGGCTTCCGGTTCCACAAACCCACGTGAAAATCCTGGCTTGTTTTACAAATGGTAACTAGTGCTTAAATTCACCACTTGCCCATAGCTGCAATTACCTACTAATGCTGCAAGTGAGTTTTCCCTGCCTTTGAGTAATACGTGCCATAAAGCCTAAAACAGAGCACACCAAAGTAGACATAATTCACAGTTCGTTCTTAATCCTAACCTAGGGCAAGACACTCTCTGCTGGAAACGAGTCTTCAAGTAATTGTGACGGTTTGGCTGTTAAATCTCACATTGCATGTCCTGCCATTCTGCCTACTGAGTCCGCTACTTCTTTAGTCACTTCTTGGAAGGGAGGCTTTTATTTTTCTTCTGCTAGGTGCTTAGCAGAGGTTCAAATACTACTAATATTATGGAAAAAATTTTCCTATGTGTCTCCCGGTGCTTTGCAAGCGGCACCAGTTTACTCATGAGCCTACTTCTATTAGAGTTGTTACCTTGGATAACGATGAATATTTTGGGTTACTTGGGTAGTAACTGGCCGTTAGTGTTAATTACAAGTCCAAATTCCTCATTTATTTTTATGTAGAAACAATTGAAATTATTAAAGTTTGCTAGTCCCAAAGTAAAGAAACAAGCAAGGGTTAGTAACTAGGTTAAGTAAAATGTCTTGTAAATGCAGTTTGTCTTTACGGTGTCATTTGAACTTTACAAAGTATTTTCTCTGAACAAAAAGACTCTTCACAGCGGACAGTTGAAAACCCAAAGGAAAACATATTTCTACAGTGATTTATTCCCATCAAGGAGCTTGGATATTTAGTGTCTGACCTACACAGCCTATTTTCATTTTAAAGACAACTGAATATCAATGGCAATTAATGTGTAACACTGGAAGGGTGGCAAAAGGACGATGAATTAGTGCTTCCCTTCCCATTTTGAAGCCTTAGAAATGGGAATATATCTGTAAATGCACAGAAAATAACCTCTTGTAAGACAGGGTTGGGAGTCAGAAAGCCTTTCTAGGGATGAAAGGTCAAAAGCTGATGTTCCAGAGGCAGGACATCAGAGTAAGTGTCATACAGACATTTTTAAGAAGCCTGCACAACTTCAAAGCGCAGGCAACCGGGTGTTTGTGCCAGAGGGTCACTTCCTCTATGAATTGCTAAGATGCACTAAGAAACCCTTTGGAGAAATGCATGGCTTAGAAATTCATGGTACAGTGCCAGAATTTTAATGCTCATAGGGTCATCTTTGTTGTTTGGGGTGGTTTTTTTTCCTCCTTATAAAAATAATTTGGGAAGACAAATACTGCTTTTCAGGATCTTATTTTTACTTGAGTTTTTGCAACCCCTGGTAATACCTTGCAAGTCTTTATTCTTTCATGCAGAGATAATGTTAGGTTTGTTTATTTTATTGTCATGTCTCATTGAAAGATTTTATTCCCTATTTGTAATTAAATCTTTTGCATTTCTGTTTTAGCTCATTGCTCACCATGGTGTCTGTGCATGGGTGTGTGTGGTTGGGAACAGCAGTCTGGGAGGAGAGAAGGAAGGGCAGAGAGCGGGCAGTTGTTTCTCTACCAGCTTTTGCGATGGTCCTGGAGGGCAGCTGGGAAGGGGTCTGGGGGGATCCCTTCCCCTTGATGCATCAATATCACCGACCCCTGGCTTGCATCAAAGACCAGAAATCAGTATTTTACCCTGCATCTTTCACCATCTTTGCTTTGTGATTTCCTGGTTGGGGGCAGTCCAGCCACTGCTGCTACAAAAGATATTGCCTGTTTTATTATCATTTGAACAGCAGCAGCTATTTGAATTCCCAGCCTAACAGCGAAGAAAACAGAACCAGTTCTTGCTGAGCAAACCCCGTGGGTGTTCGGAACAATAAAGCCAGGCCTGTTGGTTAAGGGCTTGACTTAGGGCAACTGTTATTTATGACTGTGCAGACAACAGGATCGCTTGTTGAGGATGCTTATTTTAGACTAACATTTTTGCGGGGATAAATTGTCTTTGTCCTTTCTGCCCCCGCTTAGATGCTTGCTGATACTGTGATTTCAATAACTGGGATGCCATGGCATGGCTTGCAAGCACGAGCAGTGCTATGCAAGTACATGAGCTTATTTTGCAGCGGTTGGGGAGGCTGTGTGGAAAGCACCCATGCTTGCCTTTCCTGTGGTACCTGTACTTAGGAAGGGTGAAAAGGCAACTTGTAATAAACTGTCACTGAGGGGAAAGAATGTGATGGAGGAATTGGGCTGACCTTGAAAGTTGCCTGGGTTTTCCAGCTGCTGGCCTTGTATGAGCAGTACGTAAATCTGATGGAATTCCTTTTAGAAATCTCACTTTGGACTGCCTTCGTGCAGCTTTCCAGGAACTGTCACGTTGGCAGAACGCTTCTCTGAGAGTCACTCAGATCCAAGCTAGACCATGCTTGCGGGAGAATGGGTTTTCCTTCAAGACCTGTGCAAGCAGTTTTGGAATTAGTTTAAAAAATAAAAATAAAATCTTACCTGTTTCTGAAAAGTGGAGGAATATAAACCACTTTGCCAGTAGCCTCCTTATTTGGTGTTTTGTGCTTCCCTGCAGCCCAATTTGGACCAGCAAATACAGTCTTTATGGGACAAACAGGTCCTGATGTGATTTTGGTTAGGTGTCTCACAGCTCGCCAGCACGCAGCCACTGAAGCACATCAGAGCTGCAGTGAGCTCATGTGAGAGGGAAAACTGGCTGCCTTCTCCTTTCCCTGTTGCAGTGGGTCAATGTGACCTGCTCCATGGGGTCCATCAGCGGTGGTCCTGTAGGATCACTTCTCTGGCCTTTTGCTGCAAAGGTCGATGGGATCGCTATAACCCTGATGACCTAAACGTTTGCTCTCTGTCCTCTGCCTGAGTCTCTTCAGATACTGTTGCAGTACTGCTCAGGTCTGTGTAAGATCAGAAAATCAGTTCCCTGTGTGGCCTGAGGTTGGTTGGTTGCCACGCACTCTATGAGAGGATCTGCTGCATGTTGCTTTCTTTAAACTGGAACTTAGTTGTCTTACGTGTTTTTTTTAAACCTCTTTCTAAATTTAAGAGTAACTCTAGAACATGCAGTGTTTTGGTAGCTGTATGAGATGGAAATCAGGTTTTTGGCAAGTAAGGCAAAACTTTTTGTGCGTGCTGTGGGTTCTGATCTATCCTAAATGGGCCATTTTCAGTCATGTTGGCGTGATAGAAATAATTTCAAGATTGATGGTAAATCTTGCTCCTGCAGTGAGTATCAGAAGCAGTTAGCATTTTACATGCAGTGTAAACAAAAGGATGATCATTAGCCATAATTTGATTTTCATGGGTTTGTAAGCTGACTCATGCCCCCTGGAACTTTTGCACAGCGAGCTAAAGACATGCCAAGGTTTAGAAAAGTGTGATTGCTCTTTGGCTTGTAAAAATATCAAGTTTGGATGTACAGCTGTTGTGTGTTCCGTAATAAGACAAGAATGTTGTAACCTTTACTCATCCCTTCTTCCAGCAAAATTTCCATGGGATTGAGTAAGAGCTTCAGGACGTAGTTTGTGGATGCTGGCTGTTAATGTTAGATTGGAAAGCCAGTAGCAAAAATAGCCAGACTCTGATGTTTCTTTAATTTTGAGGGGTGCCAAAGATAGCAGACTTCTGAGTGGGCAGCAAATCTCAGCCCCAGCTTTGAAGTGCTGAAAAATATCAATCACAACAGCAAGTCTTGGCCTTTTGGAAGACCTGAAACCATGTGGTACACTGTGGCTGAGGAGTAAGATGTTTTGTAGGGCACTCCTGAAGATCTTGAAACAGCTGTAGAGAAGTTCCCTCTGAAATTCAATGGGTGACTAACTCCTGAGCAAGTCATGCAAGTCGGTGCCTTGTACCCACAAGGCTCTTACAGCTTCTCACAACTGTCTATTGACACAGAGCATACTGGATTAGATAATTCTTCTTTTGATCTGCAAATCTGTTGACATTAATTTCTACTTTCAAAACCGTTCCCAAAAAAATATTTCCTTGAAATGCAGCTTGCCACTTAGGTGGTCCCTGAGGGAGTCGGTTATCATGGTGGCTCTTCTGGCTCATTTGAGATCAGAAGTTCAGTCTGGCACCCGAAGGTCTTTGGCTTGAATGTGCTGGGTAGGACTCGGCGACAGTAACGATGTCCCTTCTCCCTGTGCAGCCTGATGTCTTCTGCCATCACCCTCCCTCAGTCACCACTGCTGCTGCAGATGTGCTTGATCTTCCCTGACGCCAGCGTCCAGCACGGCTGTGCCTGGATGAGGTACAGGCTTGACCCTGGACTCTGACCATACAGGTGACTGCTGTGTGGGGCTGGTGGGTTTGGACACTGTTGTGCCTTGCCAGTGTCTGTACCTCACACCTTGCTCTGGAAAACTTCTCAGGTTCTTATGTCTATCCAATAAATTAAACTGCATGTGCAAGAGACAGGAAAGTCCTCTTCCTAGCTGACAAAATAATTGCATCATTTCTGTGAAGAAAACCAGAAAATTGGTAGGTATAGAACTACCATTCCTCAAAATTACTGTCTCTCTGGGGTTTTTTGCACATGGAGGAAGTTTCCTGCCTGGTTATGGGATACTGAAATGGTTTAAATGAAGGTACACATGTCCTCCGAGGACTGAGCACATGGACGTGTGTAAATATGGAAATAAGCAGACTGGTTTCTCAGTGCTGATCTCCCTATTACAAGGTGCAGAGGCTGAAAAACACAGGGTCACTTCTACAGCTTTGACAAAATGCATGAAGTGGCCTAAGATGATGATGATGACGATGATGTATGGAGATCTGTTCAGACTGAAATTGTATAAACGCATTGGGATAGATGCCCCTCACTTAAAAGAAGGGGAGGGTGTTAAAGCTATGTGTTTAAGCATAATGATAATACAGTAGCACAAAGCACATAGCTTATTTGATTTAACCCTGTTGGTACTGCTGCTTTAAACAGGGCAGAGTGCCTGATAAGAGCATGGGCAGGAAATGGTCCTGTGTCATTTGGGGGAAAAAAAAAAAATGGACAAGAGAATTGACTAGCATCTGTACGCTTCTAAAATGTGTCATTCTGGAAACCCCTAATCAGAAACAGGAGCTCCAAGCTGTACAGGGTCTGAATTCTCAGTCGCTTACTTGTCCTTCCTCGCCCCGTTGCCCAGTCGCTGCTGGGCAATGCTGGAGGTTGGCAGCCAGATGACTGAGAGGGACTCGTGGCTGTTTGCCTGTTTGCTTTTGACTTCAGGAGCGGCTGCTGTGCTGCCTCGATGGAGATACTTGTATTTTTTTTTTAGCATCTGTTGTGCATTTTACTATGGCAAGAATTACAATCCCCGAAGGAATTGTTGGCTGATGTATAGATGATGCCAGATGAGGAAAAGCACCATTTGGCACATTCCACATTAAGCAGCTCTCTGTGTATGACACTGTCATTTGGAGATGATTTACACAGCCGCTTTTGCCGTCAGGATGTCATCTGCCCTCTCTGCGCTGCTGAGCTTTAAGGCTTGGATGCAGCCTGACTACTTAAACACACTGCTGTGATTGGAAACACACCGAGGAAAACAAATGCATGCGCTTGCCTTTTCTTGCAAACTGTTTTATTTCAGTGGAAAGCAGAAGTAGTGGAGTCATTTTCCCCTCTCTGATGTTGATGTCAGGGTTTCAAGCCTGACTGCCTGGATGACGAGAGCCGTGATATTTCCATAGGACAGAGCTGTTGTCAGGTTTCAATGTGTTCCTGTTAATGTGGAGGGAGAAAACTTCACTCTCCTTCCCATCTCGGCCAGATGTTTCAATGCAACAGCATCGGTATCGTGCATGTTCTTCCAGCTGCATTTTGTCCTCAGGAGATTATTTTGTTTTCCATCCTTTCCTCTCCATTTTGCACAATATAAAAATAACCATGGGCAGGTTGTGATGGTTAACACTTCTCTCCAGATAAGGTCCAGATCCTGTGCTAGTGTAAATCAGCATAGCTCTGTTGACTTCTACAAGATGACTGAGTCTGGTCTCCTTGCTGGTGTTTGCCCACGTGCGGTGTTGTTGAGGGGGGTTGTCTCCATCCCCGCATGTGGTGGCTGTGGTGATGGTTGGGCCAGCAGCTCCTCTTCCCCCCGGCCCTCAGCTGAGCTGCTCACAGAGCTGTTACCCAGTTCCACTGAAACTGGGCTTTATCAGCAAAATCCCTAATGTTAACATCGTTAAAACAACACAGGAAGATCTAAAAGATCTTATCCTCATGTCTTCCCCCCGTCCCCTCAACTGGGGGCAAAAGGAAGTCTATATATTGATATAGCCATCGCAGTTACAGGAGTTGACTTGTACCACTGAAATCTATCTGTGGACAGTTAGTTCTTTCAGTTGTATATTTAGTATGTTAAAACTTTTGCGTGTCCAGAAGACAGAGATTTTGTTCTGTACTTAACTCTAATGGTATTTCTGAGACGATGAAGTTGCCTATTTGGTAATCCTTGCCCACAGATACTGCCTTTCCCACCCAAAAGCTTCCAACTTGAGGTAGATCCAGTTCTGCAAAGTTTTCAGTGAAGTCCCAGTTCTCCCAGCCCACATCTGCCCTTGCTGGCTTAGTAAGCATTTGCTGGAATAAAGCCTGTGGCTCTGAGAGGACGATGGTGGTGGCGTCTCCCCTGTGTATGACAAGGAAATGGGCAAATGTAAGTCAAGCTCAAACCCAGAGGTTTTTCCTCTCCTAGGTAGCGTACTGATTTTAAGCTGGTTTTAGGACAATTTAGACAATTGTTTTACTTCCTCAGTTTGGTCTGTGGAAGCTAGATTTGATATTTTCAAATGAATAAAGCAAAAATGACTTTCTGTTCTGCTTTTGGCACTGTATCAAGAATTATGTAGCAATGTGAAAGTTTTAAACTGTGAAAGAAATAGTTGCCTGCTCTAATCGGCGTTTCAGGGGGAAGGCTTATTAAAGCACTGATACATTATCTGAAACTTTTGAGTACCGTTCCTTCCATTTACAAGAACTTGAACTTTCCATAGCTGCTTCGATAAACTTTTCAACAGGGTTCAGAAAACTAACAAATGATTCCATTACAGCCTACGTTAAAAATCTATTCATCTTATACTAATGAGTTAGTGGACATGCATAAAATAAAAATATCAGTTCCTTTTACATTGTTTGAATTGCTACTGTCAGGTACTTCAGCTCCAAATGATAATGCGTGTTTAAAAAAACAAATACATTAACGTTTCATGTTATTTTAAAATGTCTGTGACTTTTTTTCAAATGATTTATATTGTGTTTGTGATCCAAGCCTGAAAGTATGTGAAGAGGCCTGGGGAGAAGAACACTGGCTTTAAAAGTAGAGTATTTCTCATATTATTACCCCAAACCAGTGAAGTAAAGAAATATGATAAAGGAATTGGACCAGATTGCTGTTTTTATCTTTAGCAAGTTTATTTAAAATACAATGTTTTTAATTAAATGACAAACCAATTTAGTGATGAGACATAGAATATGGAATGCCCGACTAATCCCTCAGTACTACACTTCATTTGCTTCCCCATGTGGTTTGTTTTGGAGACATGCTACTGAAGTATCTTGGAAAAATCAGTCACGCATTATTGTAAGCACCTCTTTCAAATGGTGGCTAGCCTGCTGGTTTGATACACATCTATGACATTGAATTATAACACAGAAAGGGCACTGACCTTTAAGGAACTCTTCATGGGCACGTGCCCTAAATGGAAAGGGCTGTAGGTACAAAAAGCCCTGTTTGGCTTAATCTGTAGGAGAGAGAGCAAGACGCTCCTATAGAGAGGTATCTGTACAGTGAAAAAATATACGTTGGGTGGTATCTCTCCCATGCAGCTTCTGCTTTACCCGTCCTGTGCTGTGAAGAGATGCTGTCAGCATCCTCCTCCTGGTGCAGCAGTTCTGTGTTGATGTGTTCTGGTTGCCTTCAGTGGTCTGATGCAAGTAGGTTTCGAAAGCGCTTGAATAGCTAACGTTGACTGACATTTAAATAAGATATCCAGGAAAAGCCGTCATTGATCAGACAGCCGGTTCCTGTGCTGAAACAGTAACACATGTAAAGTATAAATTACCAAGAGGAGAGTCGGGAGTTTTGTAGCTTCTGATGCAGCTCAACTCTGGGGACTGCGGACTGCCGAGTTTGTCCCAACAGACTCCCTACAGGGGCCTGCTTGATTCAGCTCCCTCGGTATCATTCCGAGATGCTCCAGGAAGGTGGAAACAGCACAGGGATGCTCGATCTCCTGAGAGCACTTCCCAGCAAGTAATCACATTTGTTTCATCCTACTGTCAAATTGGTGAAGGTCTGTCTTGAAAGCACTTTTTTTGTCCATACTCGTCTGTCCAAAAACTATTTCAGATCTTCCGTGGATCGTGAAACTCCTAATTTTTAATACCAGTTAATTCACGGTCAGTTTATTGTTCTTATGCCAACACTGTCCTGTATTTCAAATAGCTTTTTGAAAACAAAACTGGGCGTATCTCCCTTTTCTTGTGTTTGTAGGTGGGAATCTATCCCATCTGTCATTGTCTTTCTAGGCTAAGCATGGCAGGCTCTTCTGGTCCCCTGGCCAAGGCTGGACCACCAGTGCCTGCTCCCCTCTGTCTCCTGCTGGTTAAGGAACAGAAGTAGGAATGCATGTTTCAGCTAAAAGCCACCTTCAGAAGGCAACACTGAGCCAGGCTTCTCCCTGGGGCTTAATTGTTTTAGTTTTATTACATTTCCTGATGGCAATTTAAAATTGTGAGTGAGAATTGCAAGAGTGCTGTTGTGGATCCGAAGGGCTCTCCTTTGAAACAAAGCGAGTGCGCGATCGCCGTGTCCGGGCACTGGGGAAAATGCCGTAGTGGTGGTGTATTTTCATGTCTCTAAGGCAGCGATTGCACTGACATTAATTCCTGTGGAACCAAAGTAAAATCAGCTGTGAGTTTATTCCTTCAGCTCTTTGCATTTTCAGTGTCATCTTGCATTTGAATAATTCAGTAATTTTGAATTATTTTTTTAGGACCTTCACACTTAGCAAATCCTACTGATATTTTTAAAAGGAGTCATTTTTTCAAAATCCATGGAGAGGATGTACAAAAACAATTTGAAACAACCTGTCAACATGTTCTTCCCAGAAAGCATCTACAAACATGAGATTGATGATGGTGCCATGTCCTGCTGAAGATGCACCTGGGTTTGAAACAGCAAAGGAAAGTCACGTACGGCCCAAGCCGTGGTTTTGCCGATTTCTGTCACAGCAGTGGAAATGCTGCTTGTGGATTTATACTATTTTTTTTCAAATGTGTGGCTGAAAAACAGCCGATCTTAAAAGCACTGTCCTGCAAACCCAGCTGTGTAAATATTTCAGTACATTTTTCCCTCCTGATTTGTTATTCTTCCCCCACCCCCAGCCCCCTTTGCGATAGCAGATTATTCACTTTTCCTTCAGAAAGGGAGCTTTGCAGTTTGAAGTTTCCCGGCATCAAACTCCGAGGGGGACCTTCGCTCTCTTTTGCAGCAGCGTGTCGAGCCCTCGCCGTCCCATCGATCAGAATTCAAACTAAATGACCCCTGGTATTTCCTTGCTGGATGACCAGACGGTCACGCACAGCGACGAGGACGTGGCGGGCAAGTCCAGCACCTGACTGCCCAGATCTCTGGCTGTATCATTCGCCTCCTCGGTAATGACCATGGGAATTGTACTGTAGAACTTGCAGATGGATTTGTCTGAACTGGGGTTTTGTTTTAGTCTCTAATCTATTTTGGTATTAGCTGTATTGTTATCTACTTTTCAATCTGCTGGAACAATTGTCAGGAAATCAGTGTGACTTTCTCTAAACCAAGATAAGCAGAAAGACTTTGCTTTCCTGTTTTCACAAGGGCTTTAGTTCTGCAGGTTGAAAAACCCAGTGGGTTTTTTTTAAGCTTGTAATAAACTCTAGTCAGTAAATGTTTATCCCACTTTGGTTACCATCTTAATGGGCACGGAGAGGAGCGTCCATCTAAAGGTGTGCTCCAGAACTGGAGCTGCTCTTCCGGAACAGACCCAACTATCCAGGCAGATTTGGTTTGCTGCTGCAACCACCGCCTGTGACTGATGCTCCTGAGGAATTGCTCTGGAGACGAGTCTGCTCCCCAGCGGGTGATTTACTGATGTCCTGCAAAAGGATGAAGATCTTTTATGCTGACCAGAGAGTCTGGGCTGGCGGCTCTTACATTCATTTGTAATCTCCAGAGCAGGAAGAAGCGATGCCCAGCAGGGCGCTGAGCATTGGGCTCCGAGCACTGGGCTCCTGCTTTGCTGTGGGACGTTTGCAGACCCGCGCAGGACCCGTCGATGCCCTGAATGCGCTCGGTGGGACTCGGCAGGACGTAGCAGTGCCAGCAGTTCCAGCCACCCCACGCACAGCCCCAGCAGTGCTCACTCACATCTGCTTGCAAAATACTGCGAGAGCCAGGAGGGGTGACAGGGCTGTGACTGGTGGGGCTGTTGGGGTGTGAATTGGCAATCGGTGGTCAGCTGGCGAGCAGCCCTCCTCCCTTGCTACTGCTGGGACCTCCGTTCGTGTTGTCACAAGCTCCAGCTCAAATTTGTCCTTGGTTGACACCTGATACATGCCAATGAGCGCTTTTTTTTGTGGCTTGTAGTTTTCTGTTGCAATATTGTGTTCTAGTTTCTGCCCAGGGATGCCATCGTAGCTGTGTAGCCTGCGGACTACGTGGTTTGCTCTCAACTTCTGTTAAACTGGGAATTGCAGAGCCTGCAAGAGCTAGACACCGACAGCCTTGCAACAGAACGGTTTCATAGAACTATATCCTAAATGGGTAAATCCATACCCAGACAGCCTCTTTATATGCAGTACCCTAAAGAACATATAGTCTCTCTGATATGTAAGTTAGTTTTCTGAAATTAAGCATAGAAATTTCTGTAAAAACTGAACAAAAGCATTATATTCATATCTCCCTGCAAGCACCATCCATTTGATTTATCATAGAATCATAGAATGGTTTGGGTTGGAAGGGGCCTTAAAGATCACCTGGTTCCAACCCCCCTGCCATGAGCAGGGACATCTTCCACCAGCCCAGGGAGCTCAGAGCTCCATCCAGCCTGGCCTTGAACACTGCCAGGGAGGGGGCAGCCACAGCTTCTCTGGGCAACCTGGGCCAGTGTTTCACCACCCTCATGGTGAAGAATTTCTTCCTAATATCTAATCTAAGTCTGCCCTCTTTTAGTTTAGAGCTGTTCCCCCTTGCGCTATCACTACACATCCTTGTGAAAAGTCCCTCTCCATCCTTCCTGTCGGCTGCTTCAGGTACTGGAAGGCTGCTCTAAGGTCACCCCGGAGCCTGCTCTTCTCCAGGCTGAACAGCCCAACTCCCTCAGCCTGTCCCTGTAGGAGAGGTGCTCCAGCCCTCTGATCTTCTCCGTGGCCTCCTCTGGCCCCGCTCCAACACATCCATGTCCTGCTTATGTTGGGGGCTCCAGAGCTGGACGCAGGGCTCCAGGTGGGGTCTCACGAGAGTGGAGTAAAGGGGCAGAATCACCTCCTTCGACCTGCTGGCCATGCTTCTCTTGATGCAGCCCGGGATATGGTTGCCTTTCTGGGCTGCAAGCATACATTGCCGGCTCATGTTGAGCTTTACGTCTACCAGTACCCCCAAGTACTTCTCCTCAGTGCTGCTCTTGAGCCACTCTCCACCCAGCCTGTACTTGTGTTTGGGATTGCCCCAACCCATGGGCAGGACCTTGCACTTGGCCTTGTTGAACTTCATGCGGTTAAGATGGCATATCTTAAAAGCAGAATCTTTGGTGGGAAACACCGATGCCAGGTTGGGCAAATGCTGACTCTGTGCATCCAGCTCAGGGGATTTGTGAATAAACTGGGCAGCGGCTGCTCAGCACCCACCCGGGCGCGAGGGGAGATCGTGAATCTTGCATGAGTCATAGATGTTCAGTGTGTGGTGTTTTTAAAGCTCAATGTGTGTATGAACTTGAGAAAGGGGATCTGTGGAGAAAGCCTGGAAACATTATAGCCAGTAATGTGTTCCCTGTAGCGCTGCTCTCCATCCTAATGCACTTTGCAGACTGCGAACGAGCAGTATGAAAGTTATTGGTTTGCTACTGAAAAGCAACTTGGGACTTTTTATGTCTGTGTTGATTTAGAATAGAAAGTAAATGCGTAAATGATGTCCAGCTGAGGTTGCAGGGGACTCTTTAAAAGGGCTGAAGGAAATTCCTCTGGCCAGAATTTAGCATGGCCATTCCCGGCCACACCTGCGGGTTTTCCCATCGACTGCTCGCAGGAGACACGTCATACCATGTATCGCTTGCACATTCTACTCAGGATAGCCACTGAATAACTTTTTCAAAAAGAAAAAAAAGAAAACAGGTTACCCTGATGGGGATATGGGACCAAACCGCATGGCATGGCATCAGCTTGCTGAAGGCTGGAGCTGAGCGAAGCTGGACTGGGGCAAATTGTATCCTGCGGGATCACTCGGAGGTGTGCTGCTGAAGGGTTGGGACTCCCCGTATTTTAAATTCTGCTTTTTCCTTCCCTTCCACTAGCTTTTCATACCCATCATGAAGACAGGAGGCAAAGGAACCTCCAGGTGTGTGTCCAAAGACAGGATGTGTGTGCCGTACACGCCGCTGCGGAGGCGGCTTGCGATGTGTTTACGCTTTGCATTGTGAAGGAGCTGAGTAACCCAGCCTGGGCCGAGCTCCGCGCGCCGGTGGGTTTGCAGGATCTGAGTTACCACACGTATGTCTACCTGCACGGCACAAATCACGGTGGGTGGTAAGTCTGCCAGCCATGCAAATCATAGAATCATAAGTTGGAAAAGACCTCCAAGATCACCAAGTCCAACTGATACTCTGATACTCTTTCATCAGTAGCAGCCTGGGATGCTGCTTTTGCATCACTACACTTGCACCTTTTTTCTTATTTTAGTGATCGTTAGGTATTTTGAGTACTTTTCCTCTATAGGTGGAGCCTAAGGAGATGGTAGCCAAAAATTTTCACATATTACTCAGGTTCTGCCTACAAGTAAGCACTGGACGTGTTAACACCCGACAAAAACCAAAACCCTGTCTGGTTTAGAGAGAGATGTCAAGCCTGTATTTAAACTGGCACAGCGTATGCTGTGTCCCCCATCGAGGGACAGTATTCCCTCTGATTTCTTTTTTAAAGTAGTAATTTAATACAGTAGAATTTAGTTAAGTGGAAACTTTCAGAAGGGCACTGACTTGTATAACAGCAAATGAAAAATAGGCTGTAACCACCGTCGTTCCCTAAGCATAATTTGCAAAAAATACTTACATCGACTAAGTAAATGTGATCTGAATCAGAAAATGATTCCGAAAGACTGTTTTAGCTTAGCTTCAACCAAATTAATGTCAGTCTGGTTAGTGGCTTGATAATAAACA
Organism: Opisthocomus hoazin; assembly: GCF_030867145.1. NCBI lineage: Eukaryota > Metazoa > Chordata > Aves > Opisthocomiformes > Opisthocomidae > Opisthocomus > Opisthocomus hoazin. The sequence continues at coordinate 5,433,962 of NC_134435.1, read as the reverse complement.
TGCTTCTGCTTTCTGAAGCCACTACTGTATAATCTGATTACAGCTGATGTGGCTGGCGGGGAGCCAGCCCCCGCGCTCGCAGCGGCCTCCTTCCCCGCTGGAATGTTCCAACAAAAAAACACAAAATTTGCTTTGAAAACGATCAGCCGAGGCCGGTGCGTTCAGCACGGCGGCAGCGCGAGATCCCAGCCCGACCGGTGGCTCCAGTCCCTGAAGGTGACTTCGTGGCTGGAACTTCACTTTCTGACTGCGAAGGGAGAAGCAGCCGGGGTGGCAGCGACATGGGGACCTCTCGGTGCAGGGCGCGGAAGGCTGGCTCGTGCCAGGGCCGCTCAGGTTGGAGGGCAGGGGATCGGAGGTGGCGTACCGCTTGGGGCTGGCGTCATCTGAAAACACTGAACGCAGGGGTTCCTTGCAAGGTTGTATCAGATACCGATTAAAGAGCTGCTTCTGCGCTTACCTTCGCTTCCCGGTCAGCCACCCTGGTGTGAATGTCCGACGCTTTGCAGAATTGAAGTCTTTGCCCCAAAACCCTGCCGTTAATGGAACTTTTTTGCTATATCAAGTTGTATTGCTTGATATAGAGCTTATTTGCAGCTTTGCTGATGGCCTCTTCAGCAACACACTTCTACTCATGTGGTAGGGGCTGTTGTATTGCTGTCTGGGGCAGAGGGTGGAGTCAATGCAGTGGAGGAACCTGCGGTGATGAAGAGCTGCAACTTTGTGCAGTGTGACTGGAATGGGAATTTTTCTTGTGATGAGCGTTTACTGAAGTGGGGCTTTTCTGTTTTAAAAATAAAAAACCTTGTACAACTTTGTTTTTTACTCTTTTTTTCCTGCTTTTATGGAGGAGGTTCTACAAAGAGGGTTGGATACCATAAGACTGGTTTCCTGGGCAAGTCAAATGCAAATCATCATCTCTTCCAGATAAGAGTTATTTTATTTCTTCACAGTTGTCTTGCTGTTAGTGCCTAAACATCTTCAAAGACTGTAAAAATGGAGTGGAGACTTGTTACTGTTATTTCAATGACTTTGTCCAAGATGTTGCTCCCTGGATGCTATATATATACACACAGGGTCTGTTTCTTATATTTTCAAAGTTGCTGGCATGAAGGCTGATGTGGGAAATCAGAAACAACAGCTTCGGGGAGGGGGGGGGGAGTAGAAATACCTTCACCTGAAAGTAGCCAGTGATGAGTAAAGGAGTTTAATAGAAAAAAAGATACTAGTGAAGTCTTTCTATATTGCTAGTAAAATCAGCGAGCTCTTTTGGTGCTTTTGTGACAGTGAGCTTTTCCTCCACTGGTGATTTCTCCAGCCCTCTTGGAAAAGCTCATGAGGTGCAGGATCAGCCAAGCTCACAGACAGTAAAATACTCCTGGGATATGTCCTGAGAGCTAGATCGAGACAGCAGAAGCGGCAGCTTGTGTGGTTTGGTGTTTGTTTTTTTTTTTTTTTTTAATGGGTTTTGGATAATATGGCCACAGACACTTGTTGTTGGGCCAGGCTCTAAATGCTTTGAAGCTGGTTATCAAAGTCTTAACCGCAAAGCAAAGCAGGCCTTTGAAAGATAGCGGTGATGGTCAAGGCCAGCTCTGCAGAAGCAGATGTTGGGTTAGAGGTGGGATGTATTAGGATATTTATCTTGAAGTCTGCTTAGGTACCAGTGATGAATAAATGCTTGTTCCTGCTACGAGGAGTCCATGCCTGCGGTGGGCATTGCAGCGGGACACGTACGCTGGGGTGAGCAGTATGGAGTAGCTCCATGCCAAGTGAGTTGGTGGCATGGGGAAGGTGCATGGTGGAACAACGTGACCGTCAAAACGTGGTGCGGAGTTGGGGGGCTGTGCCTGTCTGCCCCAAGAGCAGGAAGGAGATGAAATGTTTGGGGTGGAAATGGGCGTCCCTCAGGCTCTAAAGCCTTTGGATCAAGGCGGAGGCACCTTTGCGTGCCAAAGAGCCTATTGCTCTGCATCATTCACTTGTCCTGCACATTATAAAAGTGGCACCTCCTTCAAACCATACGCTCATTCCCGTGTGTGTGTAGGGGGATGAACTCTATCTCTCCATTATAAATGATAATGTCAGGTAATAGAAAACAGAACTGTGCTCTGCTTACACTCATTATGCTAAAATAGAGTATTTTTTTTTTTATATTCCAGCTGAAAAGAATTAGACATAGATGATTGACATGCAAAATAGGAGAAGATTGGGATGAAAAAGAAAATTATGTTGACTTTTTAAGGAACTGACTCTAAAATTGTATTTAATGTTGTTTAATGGATTGCTAAGAAAAGCACCTGAAACAATAATTTCACATAAACTGTGGATCATTAGTGGGTTTCTAATAATGGAGACAGAACAGAAAACTTAAAGAATTTCAGGAAAGAGAAATGAACTTGGGATATAAAATAAGGTACTTCATTTTCTAAAGAGCTTCACCTCTAAATTTTCCAAATTTTTTAAGCGTTCTCTGAAGTGCTGCAGATACTGAGATCTGAGGAGCATGCTGGCATTCTGAGAAGTTGAAACAAAATAAGGAGTTTTTCTGCAGCTTCAGAGAGGCATGTGAAGTGTCTGTGCATAACATAAAATACCGTCTGTACTAGAGGGGTCTGGATTGTGGAGTTATTATCTGTCTCTTTGCCGAGATGAGCACATCTGCCACAAAATTAGCAGAAAGTATCTGTTTTGCCCTCTCTCTGCTTCCCGTGGGACATGAGAAGTAAAAACAACTTGTCCCAAACTCTTCAATTTGCAGAGCGATTTGTTCAGGTTTCCAGTACCTGATGGCTGAATGGAAGAGACACACAGAAAAAAAGACACAAACCCTTGAAAAATATGGACTTTTAGGTAGTTTGGTTTTATTTTGCAAGAAGACATCTAATTTCAATCAGTTCTTTCAGTAGAAATGTTTGCTTAGCTAAGAAGAAAATGGGACCTTAGAAAAGTTTTCCCACTTCATTGTCTTGCTTTTTTTCTTACATGTTTCTGCAAAGGTTTAACATATTTTAACTGGAATATCTAGTGGGACCATAAATCACTGAGTTTCATTGGGTTTCTTCTTTTTTTATTTTTTGTTTTTATAAATGCATATCATTGCCAAAGCAGACAAGCGGCTTCAAGGCTAATAAAGGCAGAGGAGATGCAGGTTCTTCCAGAGCCATGAATGTTTTTAGTTTATTTGTTGCTATTGAATTTGAACTTACTCTTCAATAAAACTGGAAAGGAAGTGCTGCTATTTTCCCACAAAATTGTGCCAGGAAATGAATTTGCTGTGATTGGGTTTCATATTGGAAGCGGTGGCTGGGAGATCTCATTGAAAGTTCTCAATTATTACAGCTGTGGTCATCCTGCACATAGCTCCCAACGAGGAATCCGAGTCCCTAGGGGTCTCTTAGAGCTTGGAGGTAGGACTCCAAGTCCAGAAGTGTGCTGTGGTCCTGCTCATCACCTGTGCCTCCAGGTCTCGCGTCAGCCTGCGCTTTCCCGCTCTGCCTAAAGGAGATGCTGGGACTCATTTATTGCTCATTGGGTTTTATGGCAGGGATGACTATAAGAAAAGCGGGAACTGGCACACTTAGGGTATAGTTCTTTTTTTTTTTTTTTTCCTAGGAAGGATGTTTAAAGCTACATGTACACAGGTGTGTGGGCACCACTTCTGCGTGCCAAGTGTGTGCAACACATCTGCACTACCCAAAACCATGAGAATTTTAGTACGCGATGATGCTCTGCTCATTGTCTAGGCAGCGTTGTGCCTCCACAGTAATTACTGTGTGCCTAATGGATGAAAACCCTATTTAAAATAGTTATATGGAAGTCTTAGTCTTGCAGACTAAACTATTGAAGCTACAAACTCTGACTGGAATCAAGTACATAACTTCTTGCAACAAAATATGTGCGTATGTGTGGTGTGTTTGTATATGTAACTTTTTTTTTTTTTTTGAAAATAAAAGCATGATCTGTTTTTTCTGGTTTTCTTTCATTTCCTTCGCAGCACGCCAGGTCTCTGCAGCGCTCCTGCCTGCACCTGAGCTGTGATGGATCGATACAAGAGATGGTGGAGGAGGCAGCAGACCTTTTTCTGAAACCAGCACTGAAGGACACTCAGGCTGCTGTTGCTTTTCTAAAATACGTGAGGCAACTGTAAAGCTAGAGGATATCCAGATCAAAGGCGGGGAGGGGTGTGTGTCACCTTGTTCAGGAGGTACCAGCAATTCCCCAGCCTGCTCCCGCACCTCCTCCTCGGTCAGGGCATCTCTGTGCACTTAGAGAAAACAGAATTCTTGAATCTGGGCTGGAGGTGATAAAAACAGCATTAGCAGCTCCCAGTCCTGGCCTGTAGCCTCTCTTTTCTCCAGTCTGCTCCGTTTCTCCTTGCTCCCTCATGTGATGAAGTCACAGGCAGAGTTTCTCTGCTGACTGACCGTGTAGATGGGGAAGGACTTTTCTGCATAGGTACAGTGGAGAAACGAAGTTCTTGGCCCTGGCTGCCCTCCTGCTCCACCCCAGGGTGATTCAGCTCTTATTTTGTGAATACTTGGCAGTAGTGATTTGAGAAATCACAGCAACTGAGTTCGTGCTATCTACCCCGCTTTCACTCGCCTCTGACCCCTGCGAAGAGGAGACCTCCCTGCTGCGGTTAATCCCTAGGGTGAGACCACCCTTTCTCTTTTGTTTAAAATCTCCAAGTTGGTAGATGAATGTGATGGCATCTGCAGCTCCTCGCTTCCCGGGCAGGCTCCCCAGGGGAGGCACAGCAGATGTGACCTGCCGCAGTAACTGCGTCAGCAATCACCGCCAAGTGAGGCTGCTGGAAGAGCTCTTCCCCACAACAGGCGTCCTAGGGCACTGACAGTTCCCTACAGAAAATAATCCTCTCTCACTTGGTCCTAAGGAGGAATTTGGTTTTGTGTGTCTTTAGAACAGAGAGGAAGGGTGGCTCCCCCCTCTTTGTATGGGTCACCTGTGAAACAAGGAGTTGTAGAACTTTTGGGGCAAAGGCTGGGTCTTCGTTCTAGGTTCCTACAGCACCAGGTGTCTCGATGCTCAGAGCTGTAGCTGTTGCTCTTAGGACGCACAAACCAAAAAAGGAAAAAAGCCATCCCTGTGCACGTGGAGCTGAGAGGTTTTGTAATTTTGTGCCACTTTCTCATATTGAAGGTGGCCATGGACATCCTTGTTCGCTGGTGCCTGTTGCCACGCGTTAGCAGCACATCAGTGCAGAGGGCTGTGCTGGTGGTATTGACTGGAGGTTGTCCACCAGTGTGATGGTCCTTTTTTTAAGCCAGCTGTTTCGGGGGGGGGGGGCTTTGTGTGTGTGTCTGTATGTTTTGGGACTGCAGAGGATTTTGGATTCTGTTTTTTAGTAGACTCGTAAAATTCTACCAGGGTCTTTAACGCGGTGTGTACTTCTAGTGCTGCTGCTCCACAGCTGTATGGTTATTGAAATGTTTTATTATTTCAATAACATTTTGAAAGGGATGTTTCCCTCCCAGGTCGAGGGAAGAAAATTGAATCTCCTTTCTGTTGTCTTATGGCTATGGGACTAAAACTGATGTGCTCAGACCCCATCTGAAAAGGGTTCGTCACCTGTGCCCATGCCTGTGGTGTGCGAGAGGACACGCGTCTCTCTCAGCAAATATCCTTTGCAAAGACCAGTTTTATGAGCCTGTTCTGCTCGATGTGAAAGGTTACTTGTGAGCATAAAGGCTTTCTTCCAAGAAATCCTAAGAGATTTCTGCTGCCTGATTCTGTGCTCATAGGCGCTCTAGCAAGGAGCAGCAGGTAATGTATTTATACTAGAGAAAATCTGTTGAAGAACAGTTTTTCCCAGAGATCTCCTAGCTTATGAAATTATACATTAGAGATGAATTTATACCAGCAGATGGGAAAAAAGCACTGAGCTTCTCTGCTCCATATTGGTGGTGGAGGTATGCACAAAAACCCCTCTCTTCTTTTCATTGTCAGCCCCTGGCTGCCAGCCTCAGCGTGCCCGTCCTGCGTGATGCGTGTCTGGCATCGCATCCCGGGTAGGGCTTTCCAACCTCCCTGCTCCCAGCCTGGGCAGCCTCGGAGCACTCGGATGGTGTCACTCGGGATTTTCTGAGTCATCACGACGTTGGTTGGGCTCTGCCTGTGTCGTGCAAAGAGGGTTTTACTTTGAAGTCACTCCTGGCATATGTTCTGTTGAGCAAACATGTAGCAGGCCCTTGTTTTGTTGTTGTCCTTCTGCGTTGCATTAGTTTGTTCCTGGCATGGTGTGTCAGAGAGTGGTGGTTGACAGCTGACGTTAAGACTAGGTTTTCCTGTGTGCAATATTCCCTGTTCAGATGGGAATGGATATTGATGTGAAAACAAGATCAGTTTTCAGTGTTTTATCCATTATTTTTGTCCTTTCTTCTGAAAGAAAGAATTTCCACCTATATAAAAAGGGTGTGCACTCTGGAGGGTAGTTGAGAAGTTATTTTGATCCCATCCTAAAGCTGGACGTTCTGCTGAAATATGTTTGTGGAGACAACACATGCTACTGGTTTAACACTTACCTGGTGGTGAGGAGTAACGAGGCTGAGGCAGTGGGTAGAGCAAAACAGCTTGAGACACACAGAGCGTGGACCTGTGCTCTTCAGTCTGTCCCCAGGGCTGGCAGTGCCGCCTTAGTGGTTCTTCAAGGGTGCCAAAAGAAACCAGAAGTTAAATGCATTCATTGAATTTTGTACTCTTTGTGGCTGGAAATTAATTAATTAGCTCAAAACAATAATAAAGAGGTGACTCCGCTGTGCTGGCCTCTAGCGAGGCGAGCAGAGGGTGCTGGGCTGGTGAGTTTTGCTGGGGGGCATAGCTGTGCTGCTGGCTAGGACAGGGTGTGCTTCAGAAGGGTGGAGGGATCCAAAGGATTTGATTTATAAGTTCAAGTTAAGTATAAAACCTTGGGAAGAGCATAGGGGCACTGCTTACAAAATCTTGCTGGGTGGAGAGCCTCCAGTGAGGGTGCCGGAGGCGGCGTGAGCCTCTGAGCTGCTGCGGTGCCCAGCCGGGAGCCCGTCGGTGCTCGGGCGCTGGCAGGGGAGCGCTCCCTTTCGCAAGGCTCAGCTGTATGGTGAGCACATGTACACATTAATATCTCTTACTATTGTTAATATGAGCATTTTTATTACTATTTAATATTAAGCAGTTGTCATTTGCGCTACTTTCATGCCTTCAATCTTCAGCTAAGAGCTGGACCCTGTTTTGTACTCGGCTCAACAGCAGGAGCTCCCTGTGTGGCCAAGGAGACGCCAGCCACGCTGCAAGTCATGGCTGCCGTCTGCTCAGCATCGCCCGTGGCTGGCTTTGCACTGAGCCTTTCCCACACTGCACCAGGATAAACCCATAGTGCAGGCAGGGCTGCACAACAGTGTCAAAGTGTGCAGTTGTCCAGTTATGGAGAGCGACTCTTGGGCAGCTACAGAAAAATTTCCTTGTCGTTTAGTGGCAGACTACAGCTTCATTTTATGAAGCGGATTCCAAGATGGATGATTAAAGAAAGGGGTGAATTTAAAAGCATGTGTGTTCCTCCCAAATACAACAAAAAAAAAAAAAGGATGTGTGTGTGTGGTGTAAAAAACCCAAGCAACCCTTATCAGGTCAATAGCTGGGAAAGCACAGAGGGAAGGTGAAGCTGAAGACCTGCTTAGGTTGACTACTAAATCTTCCCTTGCTTGATTTCTTCCCTTGCCCCATCATCCCTAGCAACATGTGCAAAAATAAGATGCGCAAGGTGTGGACCTGATGACAGAACGCGGGGCCTTTTGCCTTGGTGCTAAGTGTGGGGTGATCTGTAAGTGAGCCAAAGGACTCATGAAATAAGTTCCTATAGGCACAATGAAAAATGACTTGATTGCCAAGAAACTGTCGTCCTAATGAACTCGGATAGCCTGTTTGTTGGAGACACCAATAAATGGAAGTGGGCTTGCATAGCTTTATTATATTCAAAAATAGATTTTAACTAGAACATTCTGTATTCTTTCCTGTTTGAGTAGAAACAGGGGCTGACAGAAGTTGAAAGCAGCAGATAAGCTGATGTGGAGGCACATATGGCTTTAAGCTAGTGTTTAAAAAGCAAAGAAACCATAATCAGTAAAAAGAAAAACATTCATAGTAGAGAGTCCTGTTCTGAAGGCATCACTTCACGTTGGTTTGAAGACAAGTTTCGATTAACTCCAGATAAATTCTTTTTTTTAATGTGCACCTGATGCAGAATGGCTGTTTGTCACCATCTGTCTTCGTTACTAAGGAGGAAGAAATGTGGAACTGTGTTGCTGCTTGAGCATTTTGGGGTCTTAATGTTAGAAATCAGTTCAGTGTGGTCATCTTATGAAATGCTCTGAACAGCCCATGTGTTGCTCTCATTTTTAGCTGAAAAGGATAAATTTCATTCATAATCAGCACTGTAAAATTGGATACAGAAAATTCAGTTTTCTCTCTGAAGACTGCTTTTTCTAGGGGTGTTCAATGGACTTGGGAAATGTTTTGGTGAAGTACCTTAGATTTGCTGGAGGAGGGAAGACCCGTGGCGGTGGGAAGAGGGACCTGTCCCATCTGATGTGATGCATGGCCAAGCACAAGGACCTGGCTGGGTCTGTGCTGGTGGGACATTGAACCGTGGTCCCTCGTGCCTTGTATCTATGTGGGACACCTGGGTTATTTTCGATATTTGCTGGGATCTTTCACATCCATGTAGTGGAGTCACTGGAGTAGGATGTCTGTGTAGAAATATTCCCTGCTTCTGACACTTTCTATTTTGAAAGAAGAGAGGGAAAATGGTTTTTACAAAATTGATAACACTCTGCTTTTTGATTGGAAAATGTAAATGGTTGTGTTGAATTCTTGGCTATTTACTTTTTAAATCAAAATATTCACTGCAAAACACCCCCACTTTCTCTCCGGTATCTGGACCTTGTACTTTGGACAAGGTGGCGGTTGTCTGGTCTCAGTTTCCTGTGGCAGAAGTGCAACCTGAAATAACACTGGCCTTTTATGGATGCCCTGAATTTCAGAAGCCACGTCACGACACTGGCAAATCAGCAGAATGATATGGAGTTATTTCATATAGACAGGAATTAAATATAAGAAGACTACGTGGGGTTTTTTTGTGAACTATTGCCAATTAGTGTTCAGCAATCAGATTAGAATAGAAAAAGCAAAGGTAGTTGCAGAAATTTGAACCCAAAGGTATAATTTGCTTGCTTTCAAGCTTTTTCTGTATCTAGAATTTAATTGGTAGGGAATAAGTAAGTGATTCTTAAAGTTAGCCAGCAATAGAGCATGTACGTGGGTGAACACAGCAGTACAATCGCTCCTGCTGGTACCCAGAACGAGTGTTGCCTTTTGAACTGGAAACCAGGAAACTTGGCATTATCCCTGGCCATAGCTGCTGTTATTGGGTAAACATCTGAAACGCTGAGGAGTTGTGCGCCCTGTCTGTAAAATATGAATAACGATATTGTATAAATGTTCTTTGATCTCTTCCCATGAAAAGCTCTATGGAAATTCCAAGAATTCAATATTAAATGCTGGATTTAACCTTTGTTGAAAATTGAGACTGTTAAGTTATTTATAAATATTTCTTTCTTAAGTAAAATGTTCATTTGGCATGGTTAATGCTATTTACTGTAGTCAAATACAAGTGGCTAACAATAAAATAAGCTCTGTAGGAGCAGTGATTAAACATCAGTTTAATGTCTGCATCTATAGTATGTTCAGAGGCAGATTAAAAACGCCACAACGCAAGGAGTAATGCAGTAATGTGGGCTTCAGGAATTATCTGAGGTAGCTCTGCGCTAAGAATTGTGGCTGTGGCTGTATAGCACTTGAAGAGATAATTACCACAACATGTGAAGGGAGTTGAAATGGTGGTACTTTTCAAGTCAAACAGGGAATTGAGTGGTTATTACTGGTTTAACAGGCGTAAAAGTCAAGAAGGATACCGCAGTTCAGGCTTTGCCACCTAATCGTGTCTCATTTGAAGTGATGTGCAATGGCTTCTTGATTCCCTGCCATCAGTCTTCTCCTTAGAAACTGCAGGCTGAAGTTAATGGCTTTCATCATGATGGCGATGAACATACCATTTACCTATTTAAAATGCTCAGCAGGGAAACGCTCAAGAATGATGTCTCGTGCTCCAGGCTATCCATCTAGTTTGATGAAATCTTGATTTTTCCTTATGGCTGCGTGTATGCAGACATACTGTGCAGCTTTAAGCTCTCTATCTGGTTTTGAGCATGATTAATTTGTGTCCGCACCAGACAGCTTGTTGTGCATTAAGCCCTGTGAGCCAACAGATAATTTTTCTAGCATTTAAACCAATTTACGATCTAGTTGACGTGCTCATTGTTTCACTAAACCTGGCCAGTCATCACTGTCTCTGCCACAGAGCAGGAAATTAATCTTTGCAGATATTTGACGGCCTCAGCTTTCTTACCTGCTGCATGCAATTGTGGAGGAATTTGGAGAACTTTCTGTAGGAGCTACGTCCTCAAACTGTGTTCACGATAGCTCCGAGTAATCCTCCCTTCCCTTTCCTGGACCGTGTCCCCAAGGGCATCATCTCTTCTCCCACCCAGCTGGGTGGAAGCAGAACACCCAACGCCCAGGGGCGAGGGTTTGGCTGTGTCATTTGTACGACCCAGGATGGAGTCTCTGAGGTTGCCAAGACTCATCTCATGAGTAGGCAGTAAAGACATGACTGGGGTGATCTGAAGACTCAAATCTTGTACTGTTCGCTTTAACAGTTTGGAGTTATTAAAGATATTAAAAACTTGGTATCAGCTTAGCTCCTTGGTTATGTCCCTGGTTTGAGACATGGGCATGGATGCAATTAGGCTGAAACGTTAGCAGGGTCAAGGGAAATCACATAGGAAGCATTAGCCAGAATGTGTACTTTTACCTGCATGTTCATTTATAGATGCTTTACAAAAAGACAAATCCAAAGCTCCCGTGTTGATTGCGCTGTGCTGTTGTGATTGTTGCTCTTAGGAGATAAAAAAGCAAATAGGAACTGGAAAGGAAATCGAGTTCAAATTTCACATAATAAAGAGCACGGTGAGACTGGCATGAAACCAGGTCTGTGTGTGGCAGAAACCCCTGTTTGCACAATGAAGGGGAAGCTGAGCCCCGCATGCGGCCCAGCGGCGCTGGGGCAGGGTGCGGGCACGGCAGCCACAGCGCCAGGCTCGGGAGGGGCTGCTCTGCCAGAGCCTCACTGGGACCCTCTTCTTGTGCTGGTCCCGATATCTGCCTGTGTCCTTGCACTGGAAGGAGTTCACCTTGAATCTCTGATACGCAATTAGAGCTAGTGTTAGTTTTATACCCACCCTTTTCTCAAAATTAAAGCTTGTAAATTCAGGTTTTTAGTTTAAAATTTATTTGTAGGACTAGGAAAAGGCAGTTTGATTTGTTCTTCGAATTTTCAAGAATTGTAGAGACAGAACTAATCTATGAAGAGATTCACAGCAGATAATAGGATGCATCAAAAAGATGCAAGGAGATAAATTTCAAGCAGTCCAAAATTAATTCAGAGATCCGCCTAAGTGACCAGTGTTTTGCTGAAATGCCAGCATCTTTTTTCTTTCAATTTTCTTTTCTCTCTGAGCCATATCTATTGCCTTTGAAGTAGCGACAGCTGACGCCAAAATTTGTGAATTCTGGGAAACCAGCAGTTCTGAGCAAGGAAAAACCTTTGTAGTCTGTTCACAGATGGAGAAACAGAGTAGACAAAGATTTAGGGGGTTTTTTTGTTAATATTTTATTTCCAAGCCTCTGGCATTTGGCCCTCAGCTTCAGCCTGGTTGCATTAAAATGCGTGGTGCAATCTCAAGGAATCTCAAAGGCCAGTCGGCCACGGAGTGAAGAGCTTCCTGGTCAAGGAGACCTGACGGGGAGAGCATTTCCCTCCACGTTCCGCTACTGCCAAATGGTTTGAGTTAAGGGTAACAAGTCATGGGCTGAAACTTGACTGACTTTGAGATGCAACATAGTTTTGCCTCTTCTGGGCAGCTGCGTTGGTTAATTAGGATTGTGGTTAATGTCAGGATATCTAGCCTTGGTTAAAACCTATGCAACGCTTCCATTGACTGACTTGGAGTTCAAAAATTAGGAATCATGAGCATGAAGGCTAAGCAATAAAATGTGTGCTCTTTGTGATTGCCATTTCTGTGTTGTGGCTTGTTCATGTTTGAATTCTCAACCTCACGTCCGCAGCTGCTAAACTGGAAATACCTTTGGCTATGACAGATACAATTCCTGTTACCATCTGATTCCCAGTCTGTGGCGTTGTAAGAGCCAGCGAGTCTTGTGTTGCAACATAAAGGTAAAACCAGTATTAAGTCTCATATGTCCGATGCTCACTCTGCTGAGCAACAGAAGTTGGTATCTTGTAGCACGGATCGTGCCACGACAATGCTGCTGTTGCAAGTGGAAGCTGAAACTAATGCCGCTTCTTTTAGGGTTTTAAAGATCTTTACATTTTTCTCGTGATACTGTGTTCCTTTCAGTTAATTTCAAAAGAGAAGACTACAAAAAATCAAATACAAAACAGTCTGGATATCATCTGGAATTTATTTGACCTCTTACATTGGCTCTAGAAGAAATCATAAACAAATAAACAAATAAAACTTATTTTCTAAGATAAAAAAAGACACTTCATTTAATAACTAGATTAAAAAACAATTTGAAACTTAGTGGGGGAGTTTGCGTGTGGCACAAGAAAGGAAGGAGCACATTTCATTTTAACGGCGAGTGGAGATGCTGCCAGTTCATTTGCATGAACCCCATGTTGGGGGCCTGAAGAAATCCCTGTTGTGCTGAGCACCCCGTGGCTGCAGTGACCTGTGCTCCCACAAGTTAGTGAAGTTGGGATCTTGGTATGGAGGCTTTGGATGTTTGAGAAAAAAAAAAAACAGCTATTTTCTTTTGGGGGGAGTGAAATTTTAAGGCCAGTGTTTAGAAAGGGCATCTTTTTTCACTAGGCAGCCCCAGTACTCCCCAGTTACTTTAAATCTACGTGATGATCACTGCTCTTTTTGGAAAATGAATAGACTAGCTTTCTCTACATCTAATAAGCTAACTTTTATTTAGGCCCAAATACTCAGTTTGGGGCACAGAGAGGTCCCTGCCTTTTCCCGTAGGACACGGTCCCAGCTCTCTCCCCGTCTCCCCCAACACCACTCCTCCCTCCCATGAGGCGCCACTGTAGATCTCTTGGACAAAATGTGTTGCTAGACATAAAACAAGAAAAATATTTGTTTATTCTGCTGCAGACAGCTGTTTAGGATGCCGTGGAAGTCGAAGCCTTATAGTAGTTTTGCAGATGTTGTTTGTATGTGACTTCTTCTTGGAAACCATCCGTGTTAGGAGGCACGGAGGGTTTCTGTGCATCCCTCGGTGAAAACAGTCAGACTCTTTTCCTTCAGCATCTTTGAGGAGTTTGAAGAAGGAGAGGTAGAGGAGTGTTGCCAGTATTTGGTCAAAACGAGGACCCATTCGGCCTTGAGCTACCAAAGAGTTTTTTCTGGGCATGAACTGGGATGCTCAGTGTGTGAAAAAAAAACTTCCCTTCCTTCTAGAAAACGTAGCGCAAGCGTCTGGTGACCTGTACGGAAGTGGGGGAGCGTGTCTAGAAATCAGTCTTTGCTTTTATGCAGGAAAACTGCTTTGGATGCTCTGTGCTTCCAGTCCAGTTCAGTGGGGTTAATCTGCAAATCTCCAACGCGTGGAGAGAACAGGGGCTCCCCGGGGCGATGGCTGCTGGGCAAAGCAGGTTTCCCTCTGGAGGTGGGGATATACACGCACGCACATTCAAGCACTTACATATTTCTATTCAGATCATTCCGCTGACAAAACATATAGCCAAGGGTGATAGAAACTGAGGAATGTGGACTCTTTCTTGGCAGCTCGAATCTGGCTTGGAAGCGTTTCAGGGGAGGATTAATCTCACTGCTCGGCGGGTCAGGGTTGGGGTGGGCGGCGGAGGTTGGGGATGGCTGAACCGGGGATTAGTGCGGCATGGCGGAGAGGCTGGGCCTCATCTGCTGTAAATGAGGATGCAAGGGAAAATATGTCGAGCATCTTTCATCCTAGGCATTTCCAAATGGGCTGTAGTATTTTCAGGTGCTCTGAGCCGGTGGAGTGGCGAGAGATGGCAGAGTTGCTGTCTGTGCTCGGCACGGGTTCCTGCCCGGGGTTAGGTGGGAAGGCAAGAGCGCGCCGGGCTTGTTTGATCCTGTTTTGTTTGATTTGCGGGGACTCAAATACCTGAAGTCCCACGATGGAAAAACTGTCTTTTGGGCCCTGATGTTGTTTGCTTTGTGAAATTACCCACTTTGTCATTAGTTTGCCTGGGTTTTGTGCAATATGTGCATTGTATACAAATGAGTATGGTTAAAACAATGTCAAACAGGCTTGCATTTGAGAAAAGTTAATGTTTCTCTTGGCAGTTCTGGTATCCTTTGTTCCTTGTATGCTGAATTAATTGTGCTCCATGCACAAGGAAACAGCGTCCGAGTAATGTGCTGAAAGTTCACAGAACGAGGTGGAAATTCCTCTGTTTTGCAAAGTGCATATATGAGATGTAACCGCTTCCGCAGAGCTTCCAGAACAAGACAGCAGACCGAAAACAAAAAGTAAAATTAAAGAGTTTGTGGTACAAAGCTACCACAAGCGAAACAAAGCTGGCTTTAGCCTTGTGTTTGGGTTTCTCTGGTTTGACGGACAGACTGTGCCAGGAGGCTCAGTGCCGGGATATGGGATGGATCCCGCGTGGTGGCCTGGTGCTCGTGTCCTTTTTGCCATTCTGCCGTACGTGCCAATAACAGGGTTTAAACCTAAATGTAGGGTGCAATCACCTGGGCTTCAAATGCACACTGCAATTTTTGGATGCATAGCTACAAATTTGGATTCCATCCACTGTCAACAAGAGCTAAAACCTGAGATGGTGCTGGTCTGTGCTACCCTCATCGTGGGTGTTAATTGCCCTCTTTTACTGCTGGGCAGGAGCCGCTGCCAGTGGTGCAGCGGCACTGCAAGAGTGAAGTCTCTCTCAGCCATTTCTCAGGTTGTCATCGTGGTCCCGCTTCAATATCCATTAAAACAGATTCAGGTTTGTTTGTTTGTTGGGTGTAAATGAACCCCTCAGGTTTTGTGTGGGTTGGTTCGGTGGTGGGGTGTGCTGCATGTCATCACGGCCCTACAAAAGGTGTAATTTCCCCAGCGCCGTTGGAGCAGCCGTGTGGGAACGGCAAAGCAGCACTGGTTTTGCAGTTGCTCGAAATTGAGAATTTTGTGGAGTTAGAAATGCTTATAATTTCCATCATGTCGTCCGGGGGAGCAAACCTCCTGCCATGTACCCATGAGCTGCTGCTCTCCTGGGCTCCATCACCACTCGCTCTGACTGATTGGAAGAACAAGCAAATATTTTAGACCTTGAGGTTTTCAGAGATTTAAATGAAGGCACCGACGTATGGCCCAGGCCACATCTGTGGTGAGGACCGGGCAGGCAGCGATGCAGGAGAGGTGCTGGAGGAGAAGGGGCTGCTTGACATACGTGCAGGAAGGTTTTGGGTTGAACCCATCCATTATTCCTGTGTTTATTTCTCATTCCATCAACTTAAGTTGTGTTTCTGGCAAATGTTTGTTTGCTTTGGGCAGTTATAGTTATATTAGTGTAAATATTTTCTAGTGATTGTCAAGTGTCCGGTTTACTTTTGGTTCTTGCAATTTCCTGCTGTAGTTTTAAAAAATTAAAAAAAAAAAAGGCAGAAAACTGTGCTTTTTAAGGCAAAACTCATACCTCTGAAATTTCAAAGGCGCTTTTTTTGTGATTTGAGAACTGAAAGATGTGGCATCTTACAAGGCTGAAGTGAATTCTCCTCCGTGGTTGTAAAATGGTACAATAAAACCCACGTGAGTCACTGCTGCGGGAGTTAAGCGACCATGGGAAATTGATGGTCATACCCTTGTTCTTGTTTATCCTCTTCTTTGTCCCATCCGTTTCCTATTCAAACTCATTTTTGTTGTCGTGTGTGTATATCAACTAGCAATGTCTTTGGAGCAGGAGTCTTGTATGCGTGCGCTTTGCAAAACACATAAAAGTCTCCTGGTTGCTATAACAGTAATAGCACAATAAATGCTCAGTCAAACCATGCTGAAGATCTTTAATCTGGGACCTTATTTTTCTTTTTTTTTTCCTATTGTAAGGTACTCTCTTTCCTAAATACTTTCTCCAGTTTCCCATTCAGATCCTTGGCAAGCGGGCACAGGCACCGAGAGCCGGCTCGCATGCTGGACTGGCCCTGGGATGCTCTGCTTTTGCAAAATTAATTTTTCTCGCGGCAATAGGAGCAAGGGCTGGTTCTTATTTATTTTACCAAAGTAATTTTTTCAATATGAGAACAATTAATAAATGATTATGGAAAAGAAATTCAGCATTTGTTCCCCAACCCCTATAAATAAGGTAATTGCCTTCTCCAGAGGGAACAGAGTTGGCAGAAGGTTCACGGGGAATTGTTGAACTGCGGTGTTTGTTTGACATGTTTTAAATGGTTTACCGAGGAAAATCAGACACAAAAGGAAAGGAGCCTGTCAGTCAGGCGGCTAGCATTGGGCTGTTGATGTCCTCCTGTCAATTGGAGCAAGAGCAGCTTTCCTAGGTGGCTGAGGAGTTGCTGGAGGGAGGTGGGGAGCAGCTGCGATAATTTGGGTTTTTTTAGACTTTCCCATTTTATACAAGTGACACATAGTTTCTTGGAGGATCTGATTTATTATTATATGGATTCAGGCAGAGTGTTTGCAAGATTTACTCTACTTTGTGGTATTACAGCAAATGTAAACACGTATAATTCAACAGTGCCAGAAGAAAATTAAGGTGGAAAATGGCCTTTGTCAGCAGCAGGAGGGGTTTAGAGAGAGCTGGGAAAAGGAGAGAAGAGACAGAATTGTGACCAGTAGTAAGACTTTTTTTTTTTTTTCCATCTCCAAGAGGAAGACTATGGGTCACTTTTTGAAGAAAATGGAGGTGAAGCGATTCCAAGGGTTAGGAGAGGCTCATGCCACATGGAATGGTGCCCCAGCACCAGACTGGACATGGTGAAGATGCTGAAGGGTGGGTTCTCCTGCCTGGACCCGGGGTGCGGGGGGCCCATCGGGGCTGACCCCCACAGCAGCTGGCTCCTTCACTCAGCTGGAACTTGTTTGAGCTCCAAACGCAAGCAAAAAGATAAGAAACAGAAACATCAGCAAGAGAGAGGTTTGACAGCCAAGTTGTGCAGAAACCAGATGTCGTTCTTCATGGCTTTCTTTCACCCGGGTAACACGGGTTATTGCACCCCTCTGCCTCTGGGTTAAGGGAACATCTCCCTCCCAACAAAAGTCTGGTTTAGGACAAATTTTAGCGGTGGTTGCAGTGGGCTTTCTGGTTACGAGTCTGTGCAACCCCTCATGAGTGTGCAGCAGTGGTGGACAAATGTGACTGGAGACTCCCTTGAGGTTTCTCTGCGGGAGAAGATGCTTCCCTGGGACACGGGCTCCCCAGCAGCACCCTCCTGGGGATGAGACTTTCTGCTCACCCAGCTCAGTAAATGTCATTGCTCTGTAACATTATTTTTAGGGTCATTTTTTCAGTGGCGGAGGACTGTGTGGTGCAAAAGATGTTGCTTCATGACACGTTGTGCAGGGGATGTACAGCCGTGTACGGAGCTGCCTGGAGCGAAGCACTAAGACAACGTGGAGACAGTGTGGTTCCAAAGCAAAATGTAGTTTGGGGATTTACTCTGGCTTTGTGGTCTTTCTAATTATCTGGAAAATCCAAACCCAGAACTGACCTTTACTGAGTTCTGAGGCTGTTGAAAAATTGGGGTGGAGGAGGGGAATACCGGGTTTTTTTTTTGTTATTTTGTGTAAGTTCTTAGTTTAGTTCTACAGACCCGTATTTAGTTTCTGTAAAACCCTGTTGAATCTATAGGTGTTTCTGCTCTTAGGGTGGGGATTCTTTAAATGTTTTCTAAAACCTACAGTGAGTGGGAATGTTGGGATTTGGTTTTGGTTTTGGACAGAGCTTCATCGCTCAGCACTCCCGAAGTCCCTCCGAGCCCCGTCCTGTGACACGGACTGGCTGTGCGTTAGTCAGCTGTGGTTGCAGTAAAGGCTGAAAGGCTGATTGTGAATATTGATTAATAATCGAAGGACACCAACCCAATTCTTAGAGGAGTGAGTCAGATGTGCTAGAAAATTTTGATCTGTGGGGAGAAAAATACTGGCTGAAGCAGTGTTTTGAAAACATGCTAATCCTGTAGACCCCTACCAGCATGCATTTCTATATATATATTTTTTTTTCCCCCTTCCTGCTTTCAGTGTTAATTTCCATCCGTTACACTTCCGTATGTGGTTAACTGCCCTTCCAAAAGCTTCATTTACGTCCATTTCAGAATTAGGCAGCAATATATCTATATTCATGCAGGAGCCTCCAGGTTTCTCCTTGAAGTACTCTTAGATCCTCAGGTGAAATTACACCCAGTCTATCAATAGTTTAAAAGTGTATCCAGGAATCCACAAAGCAAAATTGAAAGCAGGATTTGGTTTATTGTGTTGCATCTTAAAGCCAGGTCTGATTTTAGTTAAAAACTTGGCAAGATGCGGCAATAGGCATTGTATATTAATCAATCAAAGATGAAGGCCAACCTGCTGCCCTGCTCTGGGGAGAAAACTGCCTTTTTGTACTGTTTTTGAAGAACAAGGTAGACTTGGAGAGTAGCAGAAGTCTTTGTGCAGTACCTGGAGCCTACGATTGGGACAATAGTAGTCTATGGACAAAATGGTTCGTAAAATGATAATATTGTTTAGTCAAGCCTCAAATTTGACATATTTGGGAAGTGAGATCTTGGGTGTTCGTTCTGTTCTGCAAATCTTCTGTCCCTTGCTCTGACAAAAGGATGCACCCTCTCTCTCTCACGCCCAGACGTCCTCTGTCCGCATGATCCCACCATGGCACTTGTCCTTAACACCAAACCAAGTGAAAGTCAGATGCTTTTTGTGTTTCCCTTTCGTATTTCTCTGGCCTCGTTTCCTCCTTCCACCATATTTTGCACTGGTTTTCTCAAACTTGGACACTTCAAAATAAAAGCGGAAACTGATGGTAGTATCCAAACTTAGTAACATATTGGATAGCTTTGCTCAGAGTAATTGCCTCTTTCTTTTCATCTTATCTCAATGTTTAAAGAACAACAATACCTCATCTCCGCTAAACCTTTGAACCTCTCCTGGATATCGTTTGGTAAGTGAAACTGGCAATCCAGCATTTGTTTAGCTGATCTCTAAAATAGGAATCCAAGTATCTGGAGGTAAAAAGTTGCACCTTCGGGATTGTCAGAAATCATTTAAATTTCCTGTCTGGTCTTTAAGATGCTTTCACTCTTTCAAACAAACAAACAAAAATACCCGCTGAATCTCCCACACTGCTGCCTTTCTATCCTTTTTGATCCTGGGTTTTTGCTTTAAAATGGGGAAAGAGAATGTGAATAGCTGTCATGTCAAAAGATTTACAGACCTATTGCTTTATAGGCGATTGAAATTTTTGAGCTGAAAATGGTCTAAGTACTTCTGAAAGATGCATTTGACTGTATGGTAATGAATTAAGCATCTGGAAGAAGCAGCTGACCAAAATCAGTTGCTTCATGATGACTTTTTGAGCTGTTTGTAAGGCTGGTGATCCTGAAGCGGCCAAATAAAACAAACTGTTCATCAAAGAAGATGCATCACGTAAGCAAATGAATATGGCTAAACAAATCACGGTGGTAATTTTGGTAATTTGTAAGTTTAATGTGCACTTGCAGAGCTCGGCAGCGTACCTTGCAGCTTGGAAAGCCATCGGTAGGGCCACAGGCTTGGAAGCAGCTTGGTGCCATGCGTTGGCTCAGGAGAAGACTTTGGTCTAAAATGAAGCTGTTACTAAAACATTTACCAGATGCATGAGCAATATATCATCCCATCTTTGCACCTGAACAAAAACAACCATTGCCACTGAATTCTGGGCCAGAGCAGGCCCAAAAATGGTAGAAAGGGGCTGTAACAGAGTTTGCCTTTGCAACTTCTGTGAGTATTGGCCAGTGCCGTTTCATTAATTGCTCTTGCTCCCCAGCTCGTGCCAACCACTTCTGAGGCATGGCACGTGCCAAAGAAATGTCAGCGTGTTTTCTGGTATCTCAGCTATGGTTTTATACATGCCAATATACCTTTCCCCCCCCTCCCCTTGGCCTTCCGACAGCCGTTTCACACTCAGTCTCATTGCTAACCGCATACTTGGCATCCACGTTCTCAGCCTGATGTGAGCTCTGCTTCCCCCTGACTCAGATCTCTGCAGCCTGGTCACCTGGGGCTGGGCATGACCAGAGCCAGATGTTGTGTCCCTGTGGCCGGGTATCTTAGAATTGAGTTGTCTTGCCTTCCGATGGCCGTTGTATTTGATCTCTGGGGTAGCCTTTTATATTTCATCGGGTGGCCCAGAGGCTTGTGAAATTGTTGCCCGTGTCCATCCTGAAAGTGCTGGTGCTCTTTGATTTTATTCTGGTTTTTTAGTTGTTGTTTTTTTAGTCAACGCCTTTGTGTTAGCCATCGCATTCCTGCTTGTTGATTGGATTCAGACTTGACATGGATTAGCATTATGGCTGGAAGCCTAGTTCTTTAAACACAGACACAAATGCTGCTCTCAAGTTAGTCATTAATTGCTTTTATTTTTCAGTGCTCTTAAACATGGCCATTTAGACCTCAGCTAGCAATGTTAACTGCGACTGCCTCAGTGTATTTCTGCTGAAAGCTGTGCAGTGTGGGTCAGGTACACGGCAGTAAAAAGGATTAGATTCTTTTGATCATTCACACTTGCTACAGGAAACACCGTATTCTTTCTATGGAGTGAATATGACTGTAGCACGTGCTGGTTCTGTCAATATAATGGAAAATTTTTATCATTCACGCTTGCTACAGGAAACACCATATTCTTTCTATGGAGTGAATATGACTGTAGCACGTGCTGGTTCTGTTGATATAATGGAAACTATATTTTCCATAAAAGTTCGTATGTTCCATTGTTGGAAGGATCTCAGATGGGTGGGAAAGCAAAGGGTTTACACACAGCAAATCTGGTGTTTGCCCAGGGTCATCAGGGAGGGAGGACGACTGTAGCTTTAATTATGTGCTCAGTTAAAATGAAGAGAAGCTTGGTGTTTAAATTTTCAGCACGGTGCAAACTCAAGGTCTAAATATTGCATTTCAACGCGCAACAAAACTCAAGTCTTTAGAAAATATTTTTTTTTTCCTCTGCATCTCTTCTGTAAAAATTTTTCATCACTGATTTCATTGCATTATCAAGGACTAAAATGAGAAACACTGCTTACAAGTAAATATAGCATTTGAATATGGGCCAGGAATTCCTTTTACAGTGTAAGCTTTTGTGTGAAATAAAAGCCAAACAGCTGCTCACAACTTAAGTCTGAGTAAGTGATCTAATGCTATTGCTCTGGTCTCAAATTTAAGGCTAAATTCTTTCTTTGCCAAAGACCTTGTGCCAACCTACCTGGTCCCAATTTGTGAGAACAAAGTACATTGTTTCTGCTGCTCTGGGAGTGAAATAATTTTATTTGACTCTTTTTTTTTTTTTTTTTTTTTGGCATTTTTTTCCATTATATTTTCAACCCTGATGTGGGAAGCCTCTGCAAGGCTGAGACTCTACTTCTCACCTCCAGTCCTCCGGGATATATCTCAGATAGAAAAATACCTCCTTGCAAGGCTAGTCCAGCATGATGTACGGGTATATTTTCTTATACCTGAAGACTCTTTTTGGCCATTAGTGTAATTGTCTTTTGATTAATTGCTCTTTTTTCCTGACATCTTCTTCTCTTGTTCTTTTTCTCTTACGTTTGCTGTGCTCTTCACCAGCTGTTCTCCTGGCTTTCCCTGGGACACCCTCCTGCCATGAGAAATCTCTTCCCGAGGGCTGACTGTGAGACCACCATGGCCTGAACTGGAGACCTCATTCCAGACCTGAGCTTTGGTGGAGCATTGGCCGTGATTTAGCCTTTTGACATCAAAGCTTCCTCAGTCCTCAGGGAATAGCATTATTTGGGACAAGGCAGATACCCCCAAATGACTTCTGTATAGGTTGCTAAGGACTTTGGATACTCCTAAATGCAGGAGGTAACCAGAAGCTAGTATATGCGGGGCAGTTAGTTTTTCAGTTGTGCTGTTGCTTCTCCATACACCACACTTGAAAGTTATTGGGAGGATGGAGGGAATGTTTAAAAAAACCTACAAAACATTATGGTCTGGTGCTGTTTAAATTTGATTTTCATACTTTGGGAAAGAAAGGTCAAAGTACCAAGAAGGGAACTTCCCTAGCTACGGAAAAGGCAGAATATTTCCTACAACCCTGTTAGGCACGGGCTGTATCTCTCAAATACACAACTGTGCACTTGCCCTTTCACAAAAGGATTTAACTTCCAAAGAACTGGAATTCTGCTGTGAGTGTACAGTTAGAACTGAAGTTCCTGTAAGACTTGTTGCAGATGTATTAGCCGAAGGGAGGAGAAAAACCCATTGGCCAAGCAATGTCGTGTGCTCTCCCGTGATGGTGACAGCCTTAGCTGGTACCCAGCGCCACGGGCAAATCTCAGAACCACCCCGGCCTTATTCATTACAGGGCTAAGCAGAGAATTTACATGCTTGTTCTAAGAATTGTTTATTTTCATAGAAACTAAAAATGATGACAAGTGAAGCATATCATATTGTGTTTTGAGGTTTACATTGTTACTGAGCTTTTTTCTACCTAAAAACATAACTGCTGTATTTAAGAACTTAGATGCATTGATGGGATAAGCACAGTATAAAAATTTGTGTCCAGAGAAAATGGGAAAAATTCCTGAAGTTACCTGGTCTGTCTCCTGAATATGTTAAATCATCCTCTCAATTCACATGGTGCTTTTACCTGTGTTTCTTCTGGTTCCTCTTCCATCCCACCAGTGTCCACTTAGAAGACTTTTTCCTGGCAGTGAATAGCATCGTTTTGCATCTGTTGCCGCCATCCTCAGACAAATCTCAATCTCTGCAAGGTCACAATAATGGTAATACTAGCCCTTTCCAATGCGCTGAGTGGCATTTTGACAGCATTGCTCAGAGTGCCTCTCCAGGTGATGTGCCACTGACATAGTTACTGGGAGAGCGCAGTTTCCCGATGGCTGAATCACGTCTCCTTTAAATTACATTGTCAAAAAGATCATCTGTCTTGTGGGTGTTACAACTGGCACAAACAGTAAATTCAATAACACGCAGTCAGTAATCATCTGCCGCACTGGGCTGTGCTGCAGCGTCGTTCATCTCGCAAAATCCTCTCCCGAAACCGTCAGCCATGACCGCCTGGCTTCAGAGCTCACTGCACACTTTCCTGCTTCTCGATCGCATGTGGCTCTGGGTGAGATGCGGTGTCCTGAAACCGTATGTCCCCTCCCTGCTCCAGGAGCCCCTTAAACACCCGTGCCAAGGGAAGGGTCGCTCCCTATGCAAGAGAGGGCTTTCTCTTTTTTCTCTTGTGTTGGCGACTGGCTGCTGGCAGATGATCTGCTTGCTTAGGTGGACTTCTTGTCAGGTAGTGAAGGGCGGTATGAATTCACCCAGCAGTTTCGTTTGGGCTGTTTGGAAGGAGGATCAGCTGCGTCCGTCTTCCATCAGTTCACTCTGTTGAAGGTGCCGTGGTAGTTTCATGCGATGTTTTATATTGGGTAAAATAGTTTTGAAACAATTGTTAATATTCATAGTTTATAGATGTTTATTTGTGTGATACTGCAGTCGTGATAAATTTATACTAATAATTTTTTGGGTTTGTACAGCCTTTACATATGGTTTAAGAGGCTTCACCAATGCTAGCTTGCTGCTCATGGCTTGGTTGGGTTACTGGAGACTGCAGGCTTTTGGAAGCTAAACCACCATAATACCACTGAAGTTTTCAAAATCAGTCGTCGTTGTTTGTTTATGCTGAACTTGGCCAGGAGCACACAAGCACCGAATGGCTGCTGTAGTCAATTCAGAGCAAAACTTCAGTCCCCGATGTTGTGTTCTCTGGTTTCCCTGGGTCTGCAGCATCTGCTGGGACGTGCGTGTGCTGGTGGTAGCTTGCTGGGACCATGGTATAGAAGAAAATATCCCCAGCTGTGGCACTTTCTCTCCGTATATAACCCACACAGAAGGGATTTTGCTGTGTGGGTTTTGTTTCAGTCAGATGTGCTTTTGCTCTGTCTTTTGGAGCGTACGGCGTCTTGGAGCTCCGGTCCAGGGTTAATGCAGATAATGGAAATAGAAACAGCTCCAGAAGCTGGCTTCGTGTTTGTTTGACAGGCTATTCCTGATCTTCTCTCCATATGAAGATGATGTCACTTGTGGGGCAATGTGTAGAAAACAATGTCGTTTTTAAACAGGTGGAGGAAATGCCTTCTGCATGCAGAAAACTTAGGGGGAAGAGAGGATTAAACAGAATAGAAATGTTTCTTTTGAAGACCACAGGAGGAAGAATTTAACAGCTTATTTAAAGATGCTGAAATTGTGACATGGAATAGTGCAGTGTTGGATGAGTTTTGAAACAGGAAAACTTTGATTTTTATGTAGAACTTGATTTGTAACATGGAAGCGAAATCTGTTGGTGATCTTAGCGTGATCGCTGTGGGCTTGGTCTTAGGATGGGCTTGGCCTCGTCCCTCAGATGCTTTATGGCTTGCACATGGCAGCTTGCGCTCTCCTTTTTAGGAAGCTGCGAAACAAAGAGGGTGGAAAATCCTGCCAAAATGGGCATTAACCATGGACTGTGTCCACAAATGTGTTCGTGCAACACTGAAATACAAAATATGTGGTTGTTTGCTTAGAGTCCCTAATGTATACACTGCTCTGTACTTACCGGGATCTTTTCTGGATGTACAAGAAACCACATTATTCAGCTGCTCAAAGTCTTGACTTGCTGGTTTCTCTTCTCTCGCAGTTTTTGTGTGTTGAATATTGAAAATGACAAAGGTGGGGTTTTTGTTGTTGTGGGTGTTTTTTCCTCTGTGGGATACTGACTCTGGAATGGCTAATTCCATTGTAGATAATATGCATTAGCTTTGAGTACTTCCATGCTCCAAAAATGCAATTCATCAAAGCACAAGTGCTTTGTGTCAGATGTGAATGTTTCACGACAGATTTTGTAATCCAACATGCCAAACTTGTTCAAAGGGGAGATTGTAACTGAAAAGCAGAGGAAGCAATAAGCACTTCACTATCTTGCTTACCTGATAGAAGTGTCTTGCAGTCCTTGGCAAAAAGAAAATTATCTCATTTCTGCAAGAAATGCAGAACTATCTGGAGCTGTAGAGCCGCTCCTGATACGTGTGTGTGCTCCTGGTGTTTCCAGGCAGGCTGGTGTTTCATGGGGGCACATTTAGTGACTCGAGCAGAGCAACGCTCATCGCCATCCGCCGAGTGATTCCATGCAGCTTGGTCGCTGGTGCCTTCTTGCTTCTTCCCGGAGGTGACTTTGTGTTAGCAACTATTTGAGCAGGAAAAAGCCTGATTTACAAATGCTTTCGGAGCAAGCAGACCTTGAGGGTGTCCATTTGCTCATCTGTTCTAGGCAGTGATGCTTGAAGTTACCTAGCACTGGAGATACTGTCAGGGTGATGAATTTCAGTCAAATGCTACTGGTGGGCTCCAGTGTGACTTTGGCATCACTCATGTTCCCCAGCTCTATCCCTGCATGGTTTTCTAGCTTGTATCCGTAGCAGAAAAAGGAGTCTGCGTTCATTTTCCAGCTTCACATTGATAAAACTGTGCCTGACTTACCTAACCAGTAAGTCTCTGAAAAGAAGAGGCTGTGACTTGCTTATGTTGTTTTTTTTTCACCTTTCTAGCTGTTTTAAGTGAGTGGGAGCAAATGGGTCTGATGGACAGAGAGGGTCACTGTTCTCATGATGAAACACGGAACGGAATACATGTGCCTGTCTGTGCCTGGTTTCTTACTTTCTGAAAGGCTTTCAGAGTTCCCATCTCTGTCCAGGACTTGTACTGAAGCAGCTGTGTCGGTGCAGATGTGAGAAACTGAAATCCCCCCATAAAAACCTTTCTACCTGGCATAGAGCAGCCCCCGCAGCTGCCAAAATATGCATCCTCCTGTTTTAAAAATAGAGGCGTATACTGCGTACATCTGCTCCTGCCCTGCGCTGCAGCTGTGCCAGCGTTATTATCTGGAAATGGCCGGAGTAAGAGCAGCCATAACAAGAGTGAAAAAAAATCCCATGTTTGATGTAAGTGCAGTTGTGGCTTTATTCCAGTCACTTCTTAATTTATATCTCAAATTCAGTTTATCTTTGTGCCCTGGTGACTAAACAAAAGAGCTGTATGCACTTGACTGTTTGAAGAAACTGTCTCAGGGTGTGGGGAAAAAAAGAGTAAATGATTTAAGGGTGTGGAGGGGGGGAAATCCAGAGGACTGAGTGAGCGGCACTATCGCAGTTGTTTTAAATGGAGCATAAACAGCGCTTTGATTTCAGCAGATCATTTCGTTCTTTGAATGAGCTTGAGTATTTTTTTTGTTCTTTTGCTACAAGCATCCACCCAGGGGAAGAGGGGCTACAATTAAGAAAAACGCTTCAACACCCTAAATTTGTCTCTGCTCTTGAAACGCTGTGTCATCTCGTGGTAATACACCTTGTGTGCAGGTTCTGTTGGTGCTGGTGAACGTTAGATTTGGGACTCGGATTTGCTCTGCTGCGTCTTGTTGGGAGAGTTTAAGACTGTGCGCCCCATCCCATCCTCTCACGGGATACCCCTCCTTTTAGCTCAGCTGTAGTTAAAGGAGAGTTTGAGGGCATAAATCTTTAGTGCTGAGGTCCTGAGATGCTTTAGCCAAAATATACCTTAAATGCTGCCCCTTCATTATTCCATTAAGAACAGCAATATTGCAGTTTGGCTCCTGGAGCAGGGGTTTTCTTCCCCGAGGCTGGACACAGCTCCCCGACACATTGCGAGGAGGATGCTTGTGTACATCCCTGCTCAGAAAGGCTGCGCGGAGTTATAAGAAGGAAAACAATTTGTTTATTCTGTATCTTGAAACAACTGGATCAGCTATTGAAATGCAAGGAGCTTTCCTCAGCTGACAACCAGAGGTTGCTCTCTGGGTGGCTTTTCTACTAACATAAAACACAGCCCAGGATTTCGGAGAGCTTTTGGGGCACTTGGGCCAAACTCGAAATGAATCTAGGTATTATTTTTTCGTTTTATTTGGAAAACTTCTGTAGACTGTAGGTGCTGCGTGTTTCCAATCTGCATCTGGTATTTGCTTTGAATCTTTGGGTCCGTTGGAATCCAAAGCCAGAAAGGTTCACGCAAAGTGTTGTGACCCAAAACTGTTTAATCTTAGATCTGCGGTCTCGGAGCCCGCAGCCTGACTTGAATACCTGATGAGTATCAGCTGAGCAAGCATCACAGAATCTGACTGCTGCCCATGAACCAGAAACCTTTGCCCCAGGGAACAAGCAAGTAAATTGGCTTTTGTGCGGGAACGGCCAGCTTGACGGGGACTGCGGTTTCCTCGTGCTCCATCTCAGACCCCGCGGTACACTGCTGCGAGGTTCTCCTTCCTTCTAAGTGAAGCCATATGAAGAAAGAAAAAAAAAAAAAAATCCACTTTTCTGAGAGTGACTGAAGTAACCAATTTGTTCAAGCTATTCTTCCGGTTGATGCATTTTTAACTGAAAAAACACCGATATATTGAAGGCAACTTGAAAAATGCCAAAAGGGAAGAATGGGAAACAGAACTGAAATCTTTGCAAGCTTACAAAAAAAAAAAAAAAAATGAAGTGCAAGCACGTGAGTGGGTGGACCCTCCAAAACGGTGTAAAACTCCCATGAGAGTATGAGTTAGATACGAGTTCATCTAGAAAATAAGACCCTAAAAGTAAGCTCAACATTTATGACTGAGTCCCCAACGTGATCAGCTCACTGTGTCATGCCTGCAAGGGGGGGGGGGGGGGGGAAATCCCCTGATTTAAAGGTATCCAGTGAGATAGGTCTGCATTTCACTTGGCCAAGGTTTTTACCTGAATGTCGTTCCCAACTACTTCTTTGTATCAACGTACCCAAAAAAAAGGTCCCTGAGAGCTCCAGCAGCACATGGCTCAAAGAAAGAGACGGGCACAGATTTATACTTAATATTTCTGTGTGTAGGTTCTAGGTGGCAAAAGGGTGATGTGTAGGAGAAATGTAAGTGAAAAGATAGCACAAGCCTGGTGCCACAAGTTCGTGGGTAAAAATGTGCATCACTGGCTTCACATTTAGAAAGCACCAGCTATCTTCAGCGAGGTTTTGCTGGGCTGTGGTATCGGGCTCTTCTTGCTGGCATTTCAAACTCACTTTATCCTTGATGAACATTGATTTACCTTATTATGCCCAACAGCAAGGCAGGCAGCAATTTGTCCATAAAGTTGAAGAGACAGGAGGCAGCAGTATAGCCTCCCGAGCCTGGGAATGTGGGTCAAGAACCAGATTTGGGTTAATTACCAGGGGTAAAAAGATGTTAAGCACGTGTAGCACCGCAGACCTGTTTTCCTGGTACTGATGGATTACAGAGTTCATTGAGCAGCCCGATTTGCTGTTACCCAATTTGCACCGGGTAAATTAGTTCAAGCAAGAGTAATTCAGCTCCACTGTGATCAAGGTTTTGGCTCTTGATGATATTTTCTGTGAGCTGTGAAGTGATGTTGATTTGTAATATTTCATTTACTCGCCCACAGTAGGTGACAGAAGTGGCTGCTACCCAGCAGAACAGCCAAGTCAATAGAGTCTATTTACTGTGAACTTTTTACCTTGTTTCTGAGTAGCTATTCTTTAGATGCACCCCTCAGCTCTTCCTCGTAATGTTTCCAAACAGCAAGATATTTCATTCTCTGCCTTTTCTCTTTGTGTTACTAAATCCATCATCTCACTGGAAAGCTTACGGTGTTGTCAGAAAACGCATATTATCCCGTGGATTAAGGCTGTTTAACTTGAACGTGACAAGTTGTTTAAAAATAGCCTGGTTTATGCTTTGTATTCGTTCTCCGCTCCAAAAGTGTCTTTCATAACAATGTAAATAAAGAACTCCTAGAACTGATACAGCAGAGCTGGCATGGTTGGAGGAAAAGGCTCAGCTATTACCCAACTGACGTTAATGCAACATAAATCTTAATTATATTGAACAAGCATCACTGCGAGGTCTTAAGAGATGGAGTCATTAGGTAACAGTTTGCAGTGAGCATTTATCTTCAAATTCCCAGGCCTCCTTAATTTCCTTTGTAGTCTCTTAAAGGGGTTGGAAACGAGAGGTGTAATATGGACTCACTTTACAGTATCCATAGCTCACCCCCCAGCATAGGCTAGAAATTGCTGAAATAACCATCTCTAATCGTACAGACCATGGGCTTAATCACATCTACACAGGACGAGGTTGCAGACGGCGTTACCAGCTCCTGGGTTACTCCTGCGTGCTGTCCTCTCACCACGGGGACCCATGAAGTGTCTGTCCTTCCGCTCACCCACATGTGCGTCACAGGGCTGCGACTTGCAAGTCTTGTCCAAACTGGATACTGGGTGTGGTGTTCTTCCTTTTAATCCCCTCTAAAATTTTCTCTCCTCGGAGACGTTTCCATATTCAGCTATTAAATGACAGCAGGACTCCAGATATTGTTTCCAAAGTACTATTTTTTTTTTTTTACCAAATTGCTTTCAGCTAAAAACAGCAAGTAAAATGAATGAGAATGGATTTTTATTCTTTTTCTCTCTCTTTGGTTTATCTCACAGTTGTCACAATCACGCCATACTCAGAATTCCATGTGCTGCACCCATCTTACAGATTTCCTTGAAGACTGTAGGGAAAGAACTACAGGATCACAGAATCATAGAAGGGTTTGGGTTGGAAGGGGCCTCTAAAGGCCATGTAGTCCAACCCCCCTGCCATAAGCAGGGACATCTTCAACTGGATCAGGTTGCTCAGAGCCCCGTCTAGCCTGACCTTGAATGTTTCCAAGGATGGGGCATCTACCAACTTTTTGGGCAATCTGTTCCAGTGTATGCAATAGTAAATTTTTCTTTTTTGGCGTGACTTATTAAGGAATCCCTTAAATTTTAACAAACACAAAAATCAGTATTAAATTTATTTCTAAAAAGCATCTTTGGTTTCTCAAAGGTTTCTCACATTCTTAGTTGCAAGGCTTCAACCTGAGCTTTATGTGGGAGCTCTGTGCATTCGCCTTTCAGTATCAGCCCTCCTCTAAATTGCCTAAAAGCATTGCTACCAACTCATTAGTCACTTATTTAAAAACTTAGCCTCCCTCTCCTACAGCTTCGTTAGGACATCTCCTCCTCCCTAAGAAACCCTGGGCTTTCTCATCACTGCTAGCAGAAGAGGTAAAATAAAATCGTTCCCGAGTCACCCTAGATTAAATGCATCCAGGAGCAGTCTATCAAAAGACATCGAAGGATTAAGCAAGGCTGTGTTTAACACAGCCCCTCGCACCGCAGGGAAGTGCTGGGTGCACGGGGAGGCTGCAGCCCGCTGAGGCTCAGGCTCTGCCCCGGGGCTTTGACCACCACAGTTACCAAGAGAGTGGTGTAGGTAGATTGGCTTTAGTTGCTCGGTCGCGTCTGGTCTCCGAGGTTGGAAAAGATGTTTTATCAGCGTCGTGGTTCCCTCCAGAGCAACCTGAATTCAGGCTGGAGGGAGCAAATGTTCCTCCTGGGTGTAATATGGTATAATCATCTACCTGGCTTCAAGAATTAAGGAGGCTGAAAATATGCATTTTAATTATTTTTCTTTAGCAAGCACGTTGCTTAGGGAGCTCTGATAGATGTTCTCTACCAAGCCCTTGTGAGTAACCCCCACAGTTGCCATTCCCATGGCGAGAGGAGCGAGTGGGGCTTGAGCTCCGGCTGCTGCCTGCCTGCAAGGGCCGGGTGCCTGCTGGGGACGCGCAGACGGGCTGGGGAGAGGCAGCGCTATGCGGCTTATCTGAACTTTAAAGAGAAAAACTCCCGGCCCTGACTGGAGATGCAGTGACACATTTGGGCACAGAGATGTTTATGGAGAAGGAAATCTCGATAGGAAGGTGGAAGTATTTAATGATCTTTGTTTATCGTCCTTTTCCCTTAAAGCTAAAAAAAAGGCAGCAGGAAGGAGCAGGAGCAGTATAGTTTCACAGCTAGAAGTTAAAGTCTTGCTTTTTGTTGTTAACATTGCTGTCACCCAGCAAACGCTCCCCTGGAGCTGGCTGACCTGCTGCAGAAGGCTACAAAAGTGGCTTTTTGTCCCCATCTGGCAAAGCTGGGAGCGTGGGTGCTGCCAGCTCCCGGGCAGGGTAGCCTTGCTCCAGCCGAGAGCCTGCAACACGTCAGCGAACGGCCCGAAGGACACGGCATCACGGCTCTGTCAGGGACCTGGACGCTCAACGTGTGCTGGAGCAGTGTTCTGCATCTGGTTATTGTTGAAGTGCCTTTTTTTCCTTGATTTAAGGGTATTTTGTCATTTAAGGTATTTTATCCATCACTTAGCTATTGCTGCCCAGAAGGGGAGGACAATAAGCAAGTGTTTTATATCTGAAACCTGGGCTTAAAATAGTAGATGTACGGTCAGATCTAGGCTGTGTTAGCAGCCCACACAAAAACTACTTCTGACTTGTGTAATGATTAGTAGTAAAAGGTTTCTGTTCCTCATTTTAATACATTAAATATTGTGATTTGCAAGACTGTAACAGCCATCTGCAGCGTGCATGGAGTGCGCAGGACCGCCAACCGCTTTGCAAAGTTTTTTCCAGAATTTTGGAGTATTCAAAACCTGGTTCCCTCTACCACGTGGGCAACACCAAGAACTTCAAAACCTGCTTCCCAGCTTGCCTAGGAGCCTGGCTTTTCACCAAAACAATAGATTTTGTGATAAAAGTGTTATTTAAGATATGCCGCCTGCTGTTTTCTCGCTGGTTGGGAAAGGGGGGAAGACGTGAGCTGGTCTGGATCCGAGGGGAAGAATGTGTGGCGGGTCCCCACCTGAACTCGCTGCCCATGGGGCATCGCTAACCCTCTGCTCTCTGCTTTCTGCAGGCCCTCCGGGGAGGCGAGGGAAGCCCGGCCGGCGCGGAGAACCCGGTAAGCATCGCCCCGCGGGTGTCATTGGGCTGGATGGGAACCTTTCGATAACGAATGCCGGTCACCTGCATCTAATGGGCTGCGGAACAGGGGCTTCCCGTATCCCTGCGTGCTGGATATGAAGGTTTTTATAAAAACAAAAAAATGAAC
This sequence comes from Opisthocomus hoazin, assembly GCF_030867145.1. Taxonomy (NCBI): domain Eukaryota; kingdom Metazoa; phylum Chordata; class Aves; order Opisthocomiformes; family Opisthocomidae; genus Opisthocomus; species Opisthocomus hoazin. Next base: position 5,401,601 of record NC_134435.1, on the reverse strand, counting down.
CAAAACACAAAAAGACCTCCCAAAACTAAACCAAGCCTCCAAATCTAACAAAACCAAAACTCAAAACACCTGGTGGTGTTGCGTATTTTATCATTCCTTCCATTTTTCCCTTGTAGCATTCAGACCTGTTGTTAACCCATCCAACAGTGCAGTGGGACTGTGAATTAGCACAAAAATATAGAAGCCCCGGAGTTGTGCTAGATGGGAGGTGGGCACTGGCTTGTTCCCTGCATGTGAACGTGTCCATATGTTGCCTGGCTGGTCCCTTGCGTGTGGTGGATGGTGTCTGCATTCCTGGGTTGGGGATAGGCAAATTGTAGCCACCAGCCTTGGGCACATCCCCTGAGCTCTCAGCGTGCTCTTGGACCGGGTGAAACCGCAGACCTAGCCTTGTTGGGAAGTTTTATTTGAGCTAACTGTTTGCTCTAATTATATGCTGCTGTCATTTTGGTATCTGGTGGTTGGGTTTTTCTTCTCCGTCTTGTGGAATGGGAAAGCACCGACCCCCTTTCAGCTGGGGAGAAGTGCTGTTTACATTCTGCTGTTAGGTCTGAAGTGCTGCTGGAGAAGGGAGGGATGTGGTTGGCATTGCTCTTTCTAAGGAAAACAGACAGGGAATGTGCCTAGAAAGCCGCACAGTTCACAACTGCCTCTGCGTGTCGGAAAGCAGCAGATGAAATTTTGCACACCTCAGCTCTTAGGTTCTCGAATGATGAGTGAATGAATGGGGACCGGGTAGAATTTTGTGTGGTGAGGAGGCTGTTCTCTGCTGCCTGTTGCTATAGCAAATACACGGCTGGGTTTGCAAAGAGGGCAGCATAACTTTCTGATCGTCAATATTTTAAAGGATTTTTTTAGCTCTGGGGAAAGGAAATCAGGGGTTTGTGCTGCAGACTGTGGATGGATCTCCGTGGAAGGCAGGCAGGCAGGCATTTCCCTTCTCTCTTCCATCCATGGTATTTTGTGGTATGTCCTGTGTTTTCTGAGTTATTTTTGCTCCTGAACCAGGGATTACTCATGGCCAGGGAGTGGGTACTGCACTTGTGGGGGTGGTGATGGACCCTAGCTGGCTTCATTGAACCCCGTTTTCCTAGCAGTTGGGCTGTAGGAGTGAAGAGCCACCAGGTAGCTTGGATTGTTTTTTTGTTTGTTGTTTTTTAAATGTCGCGGTGCTCCTTAAAGCTCTTTGTGGAGTACAGCATTCAGCCCAGGGCAGCTGGTGAGGTCAGCCGATGAAGCTGGTTTTTATACGCAGGTGTTTATGTAGACGGTGTCCCAGATGTGTCTCTAGCCCATGTGAAGATCTGGGAGGTAGCGCTGAGCTTGAGCATACCCTGGCTCTTCACTCCCCTTCTCCCTGTTTCACGCAAGCGCTTCTGAAAAGCGAGGTTTGCCCTCGCGCTGCGGCATCTCTGCAAGCGCCTCTTGAGCATCCCTCTGACGAAGCAGAACGCTGCCAGGGAATCAGTGCAGGACCAGCAGGAAAACAAGCACTGTAAAAGAAAAAAAAAATCAATCATTAATAACAACTTATGATCTTCTTTGAACTTTTCTGTGATTGTGGAGGAAGATCGAGGAGAGTGAGATACTGTTGGGGAAGGGAGATCCGTAGGCCATGCGTGGCGGTGGATGCTCGAATGGATTTCTTCTTCTGAAGCAGAAGGACGGCGGCAGCAGGCACCCACGTGCACACCAGCCCTTGCACAGACACCCTCGATGGGGTGCACCTCTTAAATCCGTTTAATGCAGCACAGCCTGCTTGGAACGCTCTGCTGCACTGCAGATAGAAACGCGGAGAGCGGACATCCCTCTGTATATTGCTTTTGGCCGAGCTGCCAGATGTTTGTTTTCACAGGTAGCTGGAATATATATTTCTATATTTGTTTGAGAACCTGACCACACATAAACCATGTCCTTGTTCCCTTGCCACAGCTGATAAATGGGAATAAAACTTTGTTTGCATAGCACGATAGCGTCCATCCCCAGGGGCCCTGCGTGGTTACAGCTTTACAGCCCCCAGCCAAACGTGGCTGTAGAGCCAGCAGGCGCAGCGCTGCTCTCCGCCCTGCCAAGGGGAACGTTTTTTCTGGCAATTTTTGAAATGGCCACGCTGAAAATCTTTTTCTGATTTATATCAAAACTTACTCTGAGGGTGGTGAGGCCCTGGCCCAGGCTGCCCAGAGAAGCTGTGGCTGCCCCCTCCCTGGCAGGGCTCAAGGCCAGGCTGGACGGGGCTGGGAGCACCCTAGGCTGGTGGAAGGGGTCCCTGCTCGTGGAAGGGGTCCCTGCTCATGGCAGGGGGGTGGAACTGGATGGTCTGTAAGGTCTCCTCCAACCCAAACCATTCTGTGATTCTGTATCTCTCAGAAAGAACCAGAGAAACTGCAAAGAGATCATTCTGTCCCTTTTCAATTGTACCCTCTTGTTGATTTAAACCAAGACTGAATTTTACTTTTTTTTGTGATGGATTCAAATAATTAAAAAAAAAAAAAATCCAGCAGCTCTATTTTTCTAAACTCAGAATTCATCATCTGAGAGCCCACTGAGACAACTGCTCTCTACCATAGAAAGACACCACGCTGCAAAAGAATAATTTTAAACAATTTCTAGGAAAAAAATTAACTACTTGAAGTGTTGGGAAGTGGGACAAGCCTGGCTGCTCATGCTTCAAAAAGCACTTGCCAAAAATGTGGGGGTGAACCAACATTGCTGCCGCCTTATTCCCCCCTGGGGAGCTGCCAAGGGCAGGCGGCGAGTCCCGCCGGGACCCTGCCTCGGGGCTCGGCTCGGTGTGTTTTGTTGTAGAGAGGCACAAATGCAACAAGTTTCCTCCATCCCGGGGAGCCTGCGGGCAGGGGGGCTGTGCTGAACCCCAGCCTTTCCTCGGGCTTCGCATCTCCGGCAGTAGCTCACGCTTCCCATGGTGGCATGGTCGTCCCCACTGTCATCTCTTCCCTGACCTCAAATACAAGGCCAGGTACCTGGGGGAGCATTTCTGCTGCTGTCAGCCCAGCTCAACAAACTGAGGAGTAAAGGAGTCAAACAACTCCATCCGACCCATTTTATTTACTATGGCTGTCACCTGGCCCTTGTGGGAATTGCCTCTGCGGCTCCAGCCAGGGAACAGCACCCGTGTCCTGGAGCTGGTGACAGAGATGGAATCCCAGCACGGCAGGGGTTGGAAGGGACCTCTATGGGTCATCTAGTCCAACCCCCCTGCTGAAGCAGGGTCACCTAGAGCAGGCTGCACAGCACCGCGTCCAGGCGGGTCTTGAATATCTCCAGAGAAGGAGACTCCACAACCTCCCTGGGCAGCCTGGGCCAGGGCTCCATCACCCTCAGAGTGAAGAAGTTCTTCCTCGTGTTCAGCTGGAACTTCCTCTGCTTCAGTTTGTGAACTGGAGTCACTGCGGTGACAGCCACCCGAGTGCGGAAGAGGTTACTTTTAAAAAACAATTTATTCTGCTGTTGCTACCACGAGGCCAGGAAATTCACACCAGCGGTCATCTTGGGGAGGTGTCTCTCCTGAGCTGGCCCTTTGGCTGCCCAGTTCGGTCCAGCATCTCCTGAGCTCCATCCCACCCTGCCAGGACCAACACACAGGTCCCATCATCCTTACTCCCACACAGGAGCATCAGCAGTTTCTTGTGCAGCTGGAAAGCAAGCGCAGGCTTGAAGACCCGCGTGCACCCGCCCACAGAAATAATTGGTGTATAAAAAGAAAACCACATTTTAATGCAACCTTACGTGGGATTTGCAGCTTCCTCTGAGCGTGAGGTGGAAGCAAGGCTTTGCAGCACTAGCTGTTGTGGTCGGTCCTGACAGCCAGCCTGCTCGTCTCAGATACAGTTCCCTTTCCATGCCAAAGGCAAAATCATGTTTAATGTCATGTTAGCTTATTGTTTTAACGTGATATGTCCCAGTGAGGACGCAGTTCAACTGTTTTAGTGAGTGTGTGTGAAATAACACGGGTTTTTAGCAGGGGACCTGGGAGGTTTTGCTTCCCTTCTTGCTGTCAGCTGGTGCTGCGTGAGCAGGGTGGGGTATGGCCGCGCAGCCCTCCCGGGCTTTACGTTTATTTTCCTAAAGATTGATCCATACCTTGGTGTTCCTGAAGGATGAGTGAAGAAGATCCAGGACTTGGGAATTTACTCAGTTTAAGTATTGGTTCAAAGTCTCTGCGCAACAACGTGGTGGGAGATCACGGAATCACAGAATCACACAGAATCACAGAATGGTAGGGGTTGGAAGGGACCTCTGTGGGTCATCTAGTCCAACCCTCCTGCCAAAGCAGGGTCACCTACAGTAGGCTGCACAGGACCACGTCCAGGCGGGTCTTGAATATCTCCAGAGAAGGAGACTCCACAACCTCCCTGGGCAGCCTGTGCCAGTGCTCCGTCACCCTCAGAGGGAAGAAGTTCTTCCTCATGTTCAGACGGAATTTCCTCTGCTTCAGTTTATGTCTGTTGCCCCTTGTCCTGTCTCTGGGCACCACTGAAAAGAGCTTGGCCCCATCCTCCTGACACCCACCCTGAAGATATTTGTAAGCATTTATTAGGTCCCCTCGCAGCCTTCTCTTCTTCAGGCTGAACAAACCCGGCTCCCTCAGCCTCTCCTCGTAGGGGAGATGCTCCAGTCCCCTCACCATCCTCGTAGCCCTCCGCTGGACTCTCTCCAGTAGCTCTTCATCTTTCTTGAAGTGGGGAGCCCAGAACTGGGCAGAGTACTCCAGATGAGGCCTCACTAGGGCAGTGTAGATGATGCTCGGGACTCTCGTAGCGGCATGCTGCTTTCTGCCCCTGGCTTGAAGATTGATCCAAAAACTGATCTGAACCTTGGGAACAACCAGGGAGAAAATACACCCGAAATGTTAAGTCTGGGAAGTCTCTGAGTACGTCTCTGCTCTCCTCACCTGAAGCAAGAGCTGGTTCTGGGCATAAACACCCAAAGCTGATAGCTGCAGCGTTGGGTGGTGCCTGTTCGCATCGCCTGTGCACAGCTTCAGCAGAAGGGAATAAACCTTGGTCATCGTAGGTGCAAAAGGGCCCTTGCAGGTATTTTTTTGATGAAGTGTTATTTTGTTGGAAAATGCTGACTTGGCAAAACTTCTGTTTCTGGCAGTAAAAGTTTCATTTACAAAATTTTTCCAATTCACAAACATGTGTAGGGAAAATGTTTTGGAATTGCCGAAATGGGATAAAGCGGTCTGGTGCCCACCCCCCATGACATTTTGTTTCCAAATTTACATTATGCTACAACTGTTTCTTTAATTTCAACTTCTAACGAAGTTTTGATTCGAAGTATTTCTTTGGGGGTGGGATTCATACATTTTCTTACATCTTCTATTTCTTATTCTGTTTAGAGAAATATCCTGATTTGGAACAGGGAAGAATCTAAAGCTCTTCTTTTTTTTTAAAAAAAAAAAAAAAAGCAAAGCACGTTCTATGCAGGGAAACATTATTTGTCTCCCAGCCCTACACATACTTAAACCCTGTATTTTAACCATTAAGACCTTTTCAAACCCCTTGGCCATGTGGCTGCATAGACAAGTGTAAATATACAGCGGTCGTTATTCAGTAAGCACGTGTGTGTGTACAGGTGGGTAAATCATGCAGAACTTTGGGGATTTTCAGTGCTCCCTGTCTTTCTCTTGATACCCTCATACCCAAGGATTTCTTTGGCTACTGCTGAACTTTAGGAAAAATCTAATCTGTCCCACGCCTGCTGTCAAGATCAAGTCTCTCTGCTGGGAGAGCGTATTCCCCGTGCCCACCTGTGCTGAGGCACAGACAGGAATTGCTGGGGGTCAGCAGGCAGTGACAAATGCTCTTTTTCAGAGTGATGTAGAGCCAATCTCTCTGACTTCTTACGACTGTAGCGGTTGTCCTCCTTCTTTGTTGCCCGTGACTGCGTTACTCCCCTTATAGCATCCTGGATTAATAACTCCGTGTGTATGTATATACATACTTTGTGTGTGTATAAATACACATACATATGTTTTAATACAGATATTTATATGTATATATATGTATGTATGCTGTTTTAAATTATCATTTTTTATGTCTTCAGGTGGCCACAGAGATGTTTGTGTGTGTGTGCTGCCTTGGGGACGGGTCCTTTGCCCATTAAGGGCAGCAGCAAAGTCCCCTCTGACTCCTCCTGAGCTGCTGGAAAGGTCTGGCTGGTTTTGTTTCCCCTGCCTGGCAGTGCTTGCTCCTGTCATGGCAGGAAGGCTTGGATGATAGATGATTCACCAATTAAACAGAAATGGTAGCTTGTCCCCGAAATTCCCAAACTGCAAAAATACTTGGAAACAAATGACTGTGACCCGTCATTTCCCATATGTTTGTGTGCTGCTGGGGATGATACCATCATGACCTAATAGGTCTTTGGATATACAAAATAACAGTAATGTTAGTCAAAGAGGAAACCTGGGTCATTTATTTTTAATGGGTTTCTCTCTTCATGCCCTTCTAGCATAACTGTTCATGTTCTTAAGGGAATCTCTTGGTGTTTCCAACTATCTCCGTACCCTTGCAGACCCGGGTGCTGGGTGTTCACTGCCGGCAGCACAGCAGTGACACACGCTGCAGATCGCGGAGAAGCACGGCAGGTTGCCCTTCTTTGTAGCAAATCATTCGTAGACCAAAACCTGTGCATTTGCAGGTTATTTTTTCTTCCTCCTCTTCTTTCTGAAATAAGCCCTCAAGTTAATTTGTTACGGTGTTTTAAACACACAAAGGCTGTTTCCAACTTTGATTCATTATAATAAGAATTTCCAACTGGTTTCACTCTTCCTTTTGAGCTCTCAAACTGGTTCTTACAAGTCAAAATTATTAGCAGTAAACACTGGCAAATTTCTCTGAAAAAAACGTGCCTCTTGTGCAACGTGCCCGCATCGAGGAGACGGCCGGGTGGGGGACAGCCCCTTGGCACACGATACACTGCTTTCTTTATGGTTGGCTTGCAAAACACTTGACTTCATTCCACAAGAAACAAGTGCCTTGTGGCTAGGCTTTTGGAAAAATCATCTTCAGCATGCTAGAAAGTCATGTTGTTCTTAGGAGGAGAAAAGAGGAGTTCAGTGGGCTTGACTTGATGCCTTGATGAAGATTTATCTAGCCCCCCTCAGCCAACAGGGCAGCCACAGATTAGTGTCACTCTGCTGCTGCGGACAGAGAGCATCCAGCGTTGCATATACAGACCCCCCCATCCAAATTTGATTCTTGTATTTGAGGTGAAAGCATTTCCAAAGAGCACTTGCCTGCACGTGGTGGGAGCAAACAGTAGCCGAGGAAAGGAAAAAGGCAACGAATTCCAAGGAGATTATAATTGGTACATGATTGAAATCCCATATTAAAATAATTTCCTGACCGCTTCTTATTTGAGACTTAGCTTCGACTTTTCTACAGAAGGGCTTTTGTGGGCAGCTGGGCGTGAGTTAATAAATCAGGTTTATGATTCTCAGTTAATAAATTGGCTTAGAGCCATCGGCTTCTGTGTTCATAAGAAATTAAACCAAGGAAAGCGAACGAAGAGCCTGTGTGAATTTTAGCACTAAAGAAAATCGGCTTCTGGTCCTGGAGGGGGTTTGGAGGTTGTGTCCTCCCCTCCGCGCTGGCCGGGCGCTTGGCTGTGGTTGTGTGCGGAGCTGAGCACGTGAAGCTGACGAATGCAGGTTAATGGGCTAATTTGTGGCACCACACGCTGCCTGTCGTTCCTTGCTTTCAGTCCTCCTTCTTAGGCTTTTCTTGGGTTTTGTTATTCAACTTTTCAACATTTTAATTTTTAAACAAATTTTTAATACCTTGAAAATGATTCAGCTTGAAATATGCTTCTTGTTTTATGCTATTGAATAATATAACATTAACAAAGATTTTTTTTTTTTGTCCTCCATTTTCAGTTTTCCCACATTTTTTCTTCTTTAGCTGTGATTAGTTTCTGGCTCTCAGGCAGGAGATCGAGCGTGAAGAAGCCCCAAATAGAGAGCTATAGGCTGCCTTGCAAACAGGAGTGAAATGTGGATTGCATTATAGACCAGGGGCTCGGCGTTCACCTCCGCTAGCACCAGCCTGGGCGAGCAGTGGGAAAGCTGTAGAAATCGGTGTGGCAGGTGGTGAAGACCCCCACATCAGAGGGCAATATTAGCAGGATTTTTTTTTTTTTTTTTTTTTTTGTTTTTTTACTGCCATTCATCACAGCTTCAGACCGTGACACCAGTACCCAAAGCCTATTGGAGATGTGGCGGGTTTTTGCCCTGGCTCTAAGGCACAGTGCGTCAGCCCACCAGCTGCCTCCGAGCACAGCAAAGTCCTCGAGTCGGGGCCACGCAGAGGTGGCACAGGAACATGGGGTTGTGTGATGTGTTTTGAGGTCAGGGAGTGATGGGGGACCAAATGGTGGCGATGTCTGGGGTCTGTGGCAGCTCTAGCATCCTTGTCAGGTGCCCCTAGCACTGCACCACTCCTTTGGCTTTTGCAATTACATCTCCAGCTCCTCCTTGCATAACGTGCAGAAAAATAAGCTTCATGGTGAAAACGCACTTTTTGCTCATAAAATTCCAGCTGCGCCTGCTTTTTGCTGGCGACTCTCTGCAGTGGCACGTGATAATAGGAAAGGGGAAATGACCTCAAGTTGCACCAGGGAAGGTTTAGATTGGATTTTAGGAAAAATTTCTTAGCTGAAAGAGTTGTAAAGGACTAGGACAGGCTGCCCAGGGAAGCGGTTGAGGCACCAGCCCTGGAGGTGTTCAGAAGACGTGTAGATGCAGTGCTGAAGAACATGGTTTAGTGATGGAATTGACAGTGTCAGGTTAATGGTTGGGCTCGATGATCTTGATGGTCTCCTCCAACTGAAGCGATTCTATGATTCTACGCCCCAGACCCTGAATGCAAGCAATGCCCTGTGATGTGCCCGAGGTCTCTCCCGGGGGAGAGGGAACAGAGTCACACTGGGGAAAAGGTGGGAGGAGAGTGATTTGACACCCCTGGAAGTGCTGGCATGCCAGCAGCATGGGTGAGACGGTCCCGTAACGGGAGGATGCGGATGGCGTGAAGCGTGTCTGGAAAGCCATCCCATTGGAAATGAACTGGAAAGTACCAAATCATTTCGATTTCTGTTCGTGCTGTGTGCTGTTTTATCAGATCATACTTTTGCTTTGTGATTAAGTGACTTTTTCTCTTTGTTTTTCTTTTCTTTTCCAGGACCTGCAGTAAGTATCGTGGATTTTACTGTTGGATCAACAAAGTTAAGGCTTCCCCTTCCCCCCTCTCCTGCCTTTCAGTGTCGTTGCAAAAGCACAACATTTTTTGGTAGAGGTGTGTCGGGAAGTGAAATTGGTACCAGATGCTGCTGTATTTTTTTTTCATGATTGTAGACAAATAGAGAGGCGGAAAAGAAGTTTTTAAATGTTTAACTTGCTGCCCTGAGGGACTTCCAATAATTTTAAACCTAGAAATTATTCAGTAAAAAAGAGTTTTTTCTTTAAAGAGTTCTTTAGTCCGCTTCCATTTAGCAGAAAGAGTGCTGTACTAATATTTTAACATGTTAGTGGGTTTATTGGTTCTAAACCTCTGTCTCGCTTTTCTTATCTGTTGTGTTTCCATCATTTAATACGGGTTTGGTAGCCTCCCAGGGGGGTTAGAGGGAAAGCCATAGCTTGCTTCCTTCTCTCTTTGAAGCCTTGGGGAGAATAATGAGCATTCCTACCAATGCAACCAGAAAATTTATGGGGAATTTGTTGTTCGAAGGGGGCTGAAGTTGAAAATGTGTCAACTCCTTGGAAGAAAGTTGAGATGTGCCTTTGGCTGTGCCACCACCATGTCCAAATCTGATGTTCTCCTGTTGGTTTTGGAGTGAGGAAACAGCATTTCGTTTGTGCCCTCCAAGTTGCTGAGGGGTTGTTAAAAAAGAAATTATGAGCATTAGGTGCTTCTGGTTTTCTACCTTTCTTCCTCCAAAGGAGGAGGAGGAGGAGAGGCCCAGGCTGTTTGCAGCCATGTGTTCCCTGCTCCATCATTGTACTAACAGAGACATTTCTTCATGTCCTTCTCTTCCTATAGAGCCTCACTGAGTTGAAAAGGGATTGTTTCGGGAAAAATAACTTTGCTAATTGTTCCTAGGCTAGTTAATATCCAGTTCTGTAAATTTGTTTAAAAGCCAAAAGGTGACAAGGACATGCACATGAAGTGTGGGGGCTTTCACAGCGCCAGGGCTTTGGTTCTCCTGGGATCAGCAGCGCTGCCTGTGGGTTCAGTTAATGGCTTTCAGCCCTTGGAATTTTTGTTTCTATTTCAAGTTCATTTTTTTAATGTAAAGACTTAAGAGGAGCTTAAGCAAAATTATTATTTGGCTAAGTTTTGAGTGAGTAAATCAGGAAAATTTAAGACTTAACAGCTTTGGCTGAACCGTTCTTCGAGGGGATCTGAATGGTTTTGCTCTAAAAGTTGTGCTCAGCCCTAGCAATAAATCCAAGACTCTGGCCCGAGAAATGCAAACAAATGAACTTTCCTGGTTAGTTTGTGTTCAGAAATGCAGTTTGTCAATAAATTCATTTTCCTGTAAATATTCTGTGATTAAAAACTGCAGCACAGCATCTCCAACCCACACAATAAAAGTGACTCCGTGGGTTTTTGGAGTATTGGTGACGAGGGCATTGACTGCGGGCCCACCGTGGGGAGGCGAATGGCCCGCCCGGCCCAGAGCTCGATGCCGTTCGCCGGCTTCACCAAAGCCGTCATCAGACGAGATCCCCAGGTCACGGAGAGCATCCACTGAGGCTGAGCGCCGGCAGCTCGGGAACCCTTTTGGGGGCTAGAGCTGGTCCCGCAGGGCTTCTGCCTGGTGATTATTTTAATTGTTTTTTTCCCCTCTCTGCAATTCATACAATTTGGCTTAAGTATTAAAAAAAGACCAAAATTCCTCGCTCAGTGGCAGGTTACAAATGAAGAGGATACTGCCTGTTTAAAACTCCATATATACATATGTATATATACATATGTGTGTATATATATATACACACATCTTTTAAGGGATGTTTTCCTCTTGAGTACTTTGGCTTATTTAAAGTGAATTTATTTAACTGTTTCGGCTCTGCTCCTGCTCAGAGGCTGTTCTCAGCCCACACGCAGCCGACCGCCTTACTCTTCCTCACGTGTGCTCTCCGTTCACTTTCGTTGTATGTGAGTCGGCACAGGCAACATATGGTGCACTATTAATTTTTCTTTGTCTCTGGTTGGTTTCATTTCCTGGTTCCCACAGCACTATTGAATTGCAAACGGAGCACAGGGGAGATTTAACACAAACAAGACTTGTGTGTTTTTTTTTTTTTGCTCTCCCCTTGCCCTTCTTTAAAAGACAACTCCTGGTTTAGTTCGTTTTGTTAAAAAAAAAAAATCCTACATTTTTAGCATAAGCAACATTTGCCAGAGACTTCTTTAAACATAATATATAATAAAAGTCCTAGAACCCACAGAACCACAATATTATTTTATTTCAGCAGTACTGTATTTAACTCTATTAGTTTCTTCTGTTTCTTGATTTTGGCCATAAGGAATCGATTACATCTTCCATGTACAGCATCGCGCTCTGCTAAAACTGTATCCTCAATTCTGTTGTTCCCTAGTAGCAGTTGTTCTGGTATTTTATGTTTTGGCTGTCATAAGCTAGTTGTGTATATGAAATTATTAGAATTTGTGGTACAGGATTCGTGGCTGTCGGATGATTGATCGTCCTGTCTGTGAGTAAGGGGTATTCCGCTCAGATGTGCTATAAAACCTCTGTTTCGGAGGGTATTAAAATCACATGCTGGGTAGGAAATTTCTACAATTGAAGGACAGACTTACCACAGCCTGTAATTAAACATTTACAGTCCCAGATATTAACAAACACTTTACGTATTAGCATGCTGGCTGGGGAACTCACCAGCGAGCGCGGGCTGGGAGTTACAAGTGTTTCCTATTTATCCGTGTGTGCTCCAGTGCCATACGTCTCCATAAAAATCTCGCTGTACGCTTTATCCCGAGACTGTAATTTGTGAAATAGGTGGTTGTCGAAGGCAGTGTTGTTTCTGGATGAATCAATAGTGCTGCAGGAGGCATGAAAAGCTGTGGGGGCACTTAGCGAGAAGGGAGAACCCCTGTACGTGCTGCCAGAGCTATTTCATGCCGTAAGAAATGTATGAATCTGCCTGTCTATCCGCAGCATACTGACAGAACCTCTGTTTATGGTAGCAGATGACATTGCCGTACCAGACACACGCTTTACTGCCTACTTGTGTACCAGCTAATACTTAACAGCTCCTTCCTGTGGCTCTGCCTTACGTCTGGCTTGCAGCAGGCTCCTCTGCTGTAGCTCACGGCGCGTTTAATGGCAGCCCGAGCTGTAAACGCCTTCGGGAAGCCCCCGAGGAGAGCAGAAAAGGTGAAATAGCCTGAACGGTTTGTGTTTTTATTCCGCTGATCTTGCAGGTGTTGGTATGCAACTTAAGGAAGGTCTTTCCCGCAGCATCAGCTTTTCTTTCTGCTTCATTGCAAACTAAAGCAAAGTTTCGAGGGTGAGCTGGGAGAGCTGCGTCCTACGAGGAAATTAATGGATCTGAGATGGGGAAACCTTTGCTGAATCAGGAGCTGGAATAGAAATTTGAAGCTCAGCAGCTGCTGCTGGGCAGACAGGCTGTCCCGGCCGCTGGCTCGGCCACACCGCAGCCTCCCCGGCCTCTCCCCAGCACCCGGGCGGTCCCGTACCTCTTGGTACCCACGTCCCGGAGCAGGCTTACGGCCAGGATCTAGCGTGCATCGTGCACATCCGTGGCTTCAGGGGCAGCAGGGGCTGACCACAGGCAGCCGGGATGGGTGTGAGTTGGCAAAAGCCTCGGTAAGTAGCTAAAGGGAAGCACGAGATGAAAATCTGGGGAAAATATGCGTTAGGTGTGACCTTCCTGGTAGGAAAATTGCCCCAAGAAGTTTCTTTGGAGAGAGTTTAGCCCCAGGGCTGGCTGGAGAGCTGATGGCCCCTTCTCCTGCCTGCTGCGATGTGTTGTCCTCCTGCTATGGGTGCATTGACTGACCTCTTATCTCACTTGTTCCCCCACCACAGGGGCAGTCAGGACGCGATGGTTACCCGGTAACTCTGCTATTCCTTTTATTTTTATTCTTTTCTAATCTGCACTCCGTGGTCCTCTCCATCTTCTCCATGACACTTGATTTGCTTTGCCTGTCTTTGTCTCTCTTTTTTCTTTTTTTTTCCCTTCTTCCCTCCCTCTTCATCAGTGACAGCTTTTGAGGGATTCAGCCCTAAAGCTCAGGAGCCTGTGCAATATTCTCCTTTAATGTATACAGGGGTGAAATACTTGAGCCCTCTCATGATATTATTCATGCTCTTGCCTAAGAGTTCATTGAACTGCAAAGTTGGTGAAGGCTTTGGGGTTTGTCCCAAATGTAGCCGTAGGTGGCCAAATTTGGGGACATTGGTGAAAGAGCTTCAGGTGTTGAGATAGGTCCTCATTTGTCCATCTCCTCCAGAAATTTTTCCCTGGGAGCAGAGGTGTCCTGCCAAGCTTCTTGGCATGGAGAGATTTGGTAGAGGAGGAAGGGTAATTTGGGATGCGCTGCCCTTCCCATGCCCGTGGGCACCACTCTAATATCTCTGTGTCAGAGGGAGGTGTCTGCTGGGGAGAAATAAAGCTGATAATCTGGGGCTGTGAAAGGCTCTGAGACTCTTTCTGGAGGAGGAGGGAGACCTTGTTCTGGCTGGATCCCAACCAGCAGCCTTCCGGCTGGCTCCCCTGGTCCCTATCAATGCACTTGGATGGCCGCGGGGCTCCGGCTCCGAGGGGCTCGATGTCTCATCAGGGAGCAGCTCTCGTGCATGCAATCGGTGTAACGGGTTGGTAAAATTCACTGTGTAGATCCTCCGCAGTCACAGCACACTTCCAGCTCTGCTCCTGCTTTTTGAATGGGTGCAGCGAGTCCTGCACCGACTGATGCTCTGGAAAGGGCTTCTGGACTGTTTGTCATGCTGTTCCATTTATAAGGTGAAGAAAAGTAGTTAGCCTTATCCTTCCTGTGATGGATGCCCTTTTTCCTTTTTTTCTTATTTTTTTTTTTTCCCCAAAGAGGCGTGTTAGGAAAGCTCACTCCTTGTCTCTGCCACCCCATGCCCTGGCCCCGTTCCTCCTGAATGCCCATAAACCACGGAAACATCTATCGAATTTCCTGTGTGTGATGGAGCAGGAGCTCAAGGAAGGAGGATTAGAAGGGAAATACAGAGCCGTTTGCAGTTTTCATTTCCCCTGGACCCCTGTGAGCCTCTCTGGGGAAGACAGCAGCGTTTCCTCAACTGCACCAGCCCCGGACGGGGAGAGATGCGAGATGGGGTTAATTTTGCAGAACAAGCCTGTGCTGCCGTTACATCCATAACACGAAAGTACTCGGGGCTCCACCAGTTGATGTGAAGAAATGAGATTTCTCATGAGGGAGCAGGGGGGATGCCTGGGAGCAAGCAGGGCTGCCGATTTCCCGGGGAAGGACGGGCGCAGCGCGGGGGTTTGTCTCCCTCAGGCGGTACCTGCCCGAAGCCGGAGCTGCACGAGGCGTTTGTTGGAAATGAAGAGTTTAATGTATTAGAAATTAAGATGGGAGACTTTGCTCTGATTGGGCTGTTTCAGGGCAGTTTTAGGGTGGCTTTCCGCTCTTGCGGGATGTGGCTAACCACTTCTGGATTAGCAGTGCCTGCAGCAGGTTTGTCCCCTTCTCTGTGTCAGTCGTATTCTGGCAGAGCGTGTGCGCGTGGTTCAGCTGCAGAGCTCTGAACACCAGAAGCGCTGGGAGGAAATAGTGACTTTTCCCTGGGACAGAGCATCAGCATCACCCCAGCCTGTCCCAGTGCGCAGCCCCAGCACCGTGCCCGCCCCAGCTCCTGGCGAGGGGTTTTGGTGCTGCTTCAGCTCTCCTGGATGGTCCCAGGAACGGGCAGTGATCTCCAGCTCAGAGGGGAAAATGGCATTAATGCTACCGAAAGGTTTTTCTTCCTCTCTCCTTCCCTCCAGGACCGGCAGTCCAGGCAAGATGGTCTTACTCCTGACTTTGCAAAGTTGCGTGAGTCAAACCCAGCAAACACTGAATTACTGTATCCAAATGGCTGTGGCTGCGCTAATTAGCTTTATCTAATAAGAGGGTGATGATAATTGCATTTCCAAAGCAATATGTATACCTGAAGGAAGAGGAAATTAAACATAAAGCAGGCTTAAGAGTCTTATTCAGCAGAAGCATATGGACAAGCTTTATTACATCCAGTTGCGTAGTCAAATTGATTTAATTATTTAGTTCCCTTCAGGGTGATCAAATAAACTCCAAGCTGTTTCGGGAGGTAGCTGTGGTGCGAATGCAGAAGTAGCCAGTGGGTATTAAACGGTGTTTGGTGTCAGAGATAGGTATGGTAACACGTGCATCGCTTGGCTAGCGGTGCTTTGAGTGTATTTTTGAGCGGCTGGTGTGTAGCCGAGCTGCGAGCAATGGAAGCTTTAAGGGGATGAAGTGAACCAGAGGTCCGGAAACGGGGCCCAAAGAGAAAACAGCTTTTATAAGATGCTTTCAATATTTTGATAGTGAACATCTTAAGGGGAGGGGTTTGTACCCTACAATAAAACTTTACAGCAGAAACAGTTTCTTCTTTATGAAGTTCTATAGGTTCATTATTATTTTTTAAACCACAGAGAGGATTTAGTTTCTGTTTTTAGGCCTGCGGCATATCCTACTAACAGTACTATAACAGCTGTGAAGAGTGTTGGGTATTGTTGCTTTTCCAGTCGTGTTTGACTTGGTTTTGACATCCCGTTGAACAGGGATCACAGCATATACCTCAGCCTGAGTTTCACTGTAGGTTCCTATGGGCTAAGGGCTGCACTTCTGGGTCTGTCTTCTCTTCTGTTCCACAGTAACTTTTGAACTTGGCCCATTTCAATTTGACAGAAGGACAAAGACTGTGCAGATGATTAGTTTAAAGTGAACTTTAATAAAATTTATTAGTTTATAAGGGGCAGGTTAAGGGAAAAAGAGCCTTTTTGATATCCATGGTGAGGGACGAGCTCACGCTGCCGTAGGCATGCCGCTGCCGTATCAGCTGCTTCAGAGGTTACCTGGAGATTGTCCTCCCTGAGATTTTCTGTTTCTTTTTTAATTGCAGTGCTGGGGAGGCTTTTAAAACATTTTTGGCTCCCAGGCCAATAATCTAATCCGAGGGGTTTTCTAACAGATGAGGGAAGCTGATGTTGGAAGGGTGAAACTTGCACTGCCAGATTTGTAAATGCATTTAACAAATAATAAAATTGCAACACAAAAACTCTCCTCTGCAGGTAACCCAGTTACACCCAGTGGAAACTGCGTCCAGCCTGGGCTGGGCAGAGGTGGCTCCCATGGGCTTGCCCGGACCCCAGTGGCTGGTGAACAGGGCAGAAGCCCATGCCTCACTGTGCTTCTTGCTTTAGCTGCCGAGAGAACTGGCTCTTAACGAGCAGAAGGGTCTCCGAGAGCCAGTTTAAGAGCCGTTATATTGGATATCATTCGGGTTCTGGAGGGGCTTGAATGCAAGTCGTGTGTCTGCATGCTTTCTGGAGAGCTGAGTTTAGACAAAGGCAGAAGATCTATTTAGTGTCCAAAATATATATGATTTTTTCATTTTTTTCTTATATTGGCTATGTAATTTGCACATAGTAATGGTGACAATGATCATAGTAAGCTGCTGAATTTTGGGGTGCAAATCCGCTTAGTCTGAGAGCCTGCCTTGCACCTTCTCAGCTTGCAAGAAAGCAAATGAAGGTGAAGGCACCAGGGAGCAGGGAGGCTTTTACTCTTTTTTGATGCCAAAACATTCATCTTGGAAGTCCTTTTTAGAGAAAATTACTTAAAACAACTTCTGGGGAGGAGCAGAGCACTTTACCCCAAAGGTGGAGGAGAACCAGCAGGTCGCTCGTCTCAGCTGACATCTGCGTGGTCCTTCTTGCAGGCCACCATGATGTTCTTCTGGCTCTTGGTGCTGGTGGGCTGGAGTAACACCCATGTGTGTAGTGGATGGTGTCCTGGGGTGAATCGGCAGCTTTGGTGATGGAAAACTACAGGATAAATGATCCCTTTATACAGAAACCCCAGAATAATTGGTAATTACAGATTGGTTACAGGACTCCATTGATTCATTAGAGATACAGCGGTCTTCAAGGAAAAAACAGTGATAAAAATGGTGCAAATTCAGTAGTTCAGGAGAGAAAATGAGTGTGCTAGACAAGGTCCTGAGCAACCTGATCTACCCTTGGTTAGGCCTGCCCGGTGGTATCGCTGTCTGTAACCCCCTGCTCAGGGACCTGCCCAGGGGCTGTGGGGATGGTGGTGGAACCCCAGTTGTCCTCACTCTGGGCTTTGAGCAGATCTGAGTGCATGCTGAGGTGTCCCTGCTGCTGTGGAGGACGTTGCTGCAGGAGGGCCACCAGCTGCTGCTGGCTTAACTGCCTTGCTTCGCTCTGGTGCTTCCCATCGCCAGCTTGTCTGAAGAGACGGCAGCAGCCTTGAGATCAGATTGACAAGGAAAATTTGGACAAAACCTTTAGCCTTTGCCAAAAGGCTACCCGGCCCATCCCCAAACCGAAGCACAGCCCCAAAGTTTAAGCTTGAATTTGCATGAGGGTGTACTGGAGCCAGAGGAGAAGCAGATGTGCGGCCGCCGCGACCATGGAAATGTGTTTCTTGTTGGGCAGAACCAGGCGCTGGGACCAGGATCCGCTGGGACTCATCCCGAGCCATGCTTTCTGAGGCAAGGACCATCCGTGCCGTGGAGTGGTTCCCCTCGAGTTGATGTGCTGTCAGTGCGTCAGCATGTCGGGGGCACTTGCCCTCGGAAAGCTGGGAGAGGAGCAGCAGGGTTGGCTGGGCAGAGGGCTGGAGCAGCCGGGCTCGCGGCTGCTTACGTTAGCAGGGCAGGAAGCTGCATCTGGGCGGGAGGAGAACAGAGAAAATGAGGAGCAGATGGAAGAGCTGAACTGTGAGGAGGCTTTGCAGCTGACCTTTCAGTGCAGGCGGGTCTTCCTGTTACGTAGCTGTTTCATGGAGTCAAATAATGTATGGAAGGGAGGAGCAATGGTTGGGTGATGCTTTTAGCAGCCTTGCCCCTTTCCTTTCCCCTGCCCCATGCAGGGATGGTTTTATACTTGCCTTCAAAGTACTCAGCTGTCCTCCTTCATGATATTTCTCGCCTTTTCCAATGAGACAGTGCATTTGTGGTTGACCAGAACCCGTTCCCTTCCCTCTTCCCATCTACCAGAGCGGCCTTTTGAAGCCAAAGTCTATTTCTTGAGAGTTTCATCTGCCTCTGCTACCCGTCCTTCCCTAGAATCGGTCTCTGCTACGTGACATCCCAAATGGAGGGCTGTCACTTCAAGTGGGAAGAAGCCAAAAGAATGAAGTTGATTAATGAGGGGAACTACTTCATGTGCATGTCTTCATTAATAAAAAGCAGAGCAGGGAAGAGGCTTTGCAGAAAAAAAGTATGATATGAAACAGAGTGGTTTTCTATTTTATACGTTATCCTTAGAAAATACTAGCATCTATTTTTAGTTGAGCAGAGTGGTATTCATTTCATTCCTCTAGCATATAGTGTTTGCCTTCTGAATTTTGTAAATCACTCACATGTTGCCTGAAAGAGCGCAGACATCATTCTGCCCATCTCTCTTAACGGTGGGAACTCTTTGGGAAGGTAGGGAGAAAAGGGCTTCAAGTTCTGCCTGCTTAGAAGAAATGCCGCTCCTTACTCAAAATAATTCAACGTTGAGTAATAGCATCCTTATCTGATAACAGGTAACTACGCCAATATAATAAAGTAATGGACTTATGGAAAAGGAGAGACCCAACACAGGCGTTGCTTAATGCTGGCACACCTTTCAGGGAATAATTGCACAGTCAGTGTTGAAATACCCTCGTACAGGCCATTCTTTTGTATTTAAAGACCACCTCGCACTAAGGAGCTATTGAAGCTAAGCAGCTCAGCATCCTCAGAAACTTTATTTTGGGAGCCCTGCTCAGTGAGCTAATATCTTCCTTTGGCTCAGCGTTGTAAACCCAGAGTTATCCACTGAAGTCAGCTGCAATGGCTGTAGCCAGAAATCAACTTGTAAGGATGATAAACTCTGTTTTTAATTAATTTTCAAGACATAAAGTGAAGCCAAATGTATTTTTCTGAGCTGATGTCTGGGAGAGGGGTTGGAGGAGTGCAAGCAGAAGCTTGGTTCCTTGACTTGCATGACCCCAGTGCAGTGGAGCAGCATGACAGGGGCTTTGGTGGCGGCTCTAGACCTTGGACATAATGAATGGAGTTTGGTTCTGTCCTCAGCAATTAAGAATTTCAGTTAGTGTAGATAACTTAGCAAGGGAAAATCTGTGCAAGCTGTTTGTGTGCGACCCGTAAATGTATTATGAATGCAGACAGGCTGGGAAATGAGGAACACGTGCCCCAGCCCGTTCCTGGTGGCAGTTGCTCTGTCTTCTTGTGGTCCCTCAAAGTTTACCAGAAAGCTCCAAGACATGCACTTAGCCAGGCATTTTGGAAGCGGAAACACCAGAAAACCAGATGTGATATTAATAATAAACTGCTTTTACAGGAGAACTGTAGAAGTAACTTGGAATTGGACTGCCTGATGACTTGATGATTTGCCTTCATCTATGCAATTGTCTCCAAGTCCTGCTTGGGTATGCTCAGGGTGTGGCCTGGAAGATTTGCAGAAAGAGCTGCCTGTAGCTCAAGATTACTCCGTGCCCAAACCAGAGCAACAGGCAGTGGTTTAACTCTTCAGGAGGGCTGCCAGAAATTCTATGTGAGATACAGGAGACCACGCTACGTGGTCAGATCTCATGGGCTGCAGGGAAGAGGGTGTGGATCTCAGACTTTTACTGTTTTTTCACAGTAGGCAGCTGCTTTCCAGACCCTGGGTGGTAGCTCATGCACAGATGCAGAGTGCCTGTACATTGCATGGGTGTTTTGGTTGGTTGTGCATGCACAGAATTAAAATAATTTCATATTTAACATCTGGCATTGCTAGGCTTGGATATTTTCAAATACCATGTCATGTGATCGGTATCCATCCCCAAAATGAAAGTTTCTGTTGGTAAGCTGGCTATTTAGTTTTCTTTATTAGGTTCATCAAGATCATAACTGTAATTTAGGGTTTGGTCCTGTGTTTGTTCTCGTGAGTATCCTTTGCTCATAAATAGTCAGACTTCAAGGAGCATCTCCTATGAATGAAATCATTTGCACGCATACTTCTCCCAGTAAGACCCAGAAGACAGAAGTAACAAATATTGATTTACAAGGCAAACTTTGTAGTTCTAGTCTTTTTCATTTTATTTTAATATCATTTTTGTGGCCAATTCACGTAATTATTTGCCTAGAGGGGAAAACCTCTTTAAGTAGGGAAAGCAGATCCAGCGTATTTTCCTGCTATGTTCATTTACTGGCTCTCTGATGTGGAGACAACAATGATTTTGTAAAGACCAGCTCTTCATGGCAGCAGTTTATTTTTCTTTTGATTTAGAGGTAATTCTTCCACAGGGAAAATAAAATGTCGTCTTATAGCCCACCCAGGAGAGGAATTGCAGATGCATTTGTTTATCTTCTACTCTTCCAGTGTTTCTGGCCAGGGAGAGGAGAGGGTCTGGTGAAGGTGCTGATGACAATGGCAAGGAGAAATTTTCTGCTTAAATTGCACAGGCAGATTTCTGGTACGGGGCATGCATGGCTTTTCAGGTGATGACTTGGACCCAGCTGGCCATGTTATCCCAAGCTGGCTCATGCAGGGGAAGGCTTGGCGATGAGGATGGTGGCTGTGAGGATGGATGGTGGAAAAGGTCCTTCAGTGACTGGATGAAGCAGGGAAACATTCGAGGCCAGGTTGGACGGTGCTCTGAGCCACCTAGTCTAGTTGAAGGTGTCCCTGCTCACTGCAGGAGATTGGGCTAGATGACCTCAAAAGGTCCCTTCCAACCCAAAGCATTCTGTGATTCATTCTAAGATTTGGTTTCTGGCTTCTTGTGCTGCTTTTCCTCTGGTTTCCCTGCTTTGGGTGGGAGTGCAGCTGGTACATCTGCATCTTGGTTTGCAGTGCATTTGGGCACAGCCTTGTGGTACCAAGGCTTGGCTTGAAGGCAGAGGAAAACTGGGGAAAACCAAGAAGTTTGCTCATTGACCACAAAAGAGAGGTAATCCAAACAGCAGCTGTCAACCAGGGATGGTGCTGGTGGGGGAAGAATATAAAGGCAGTAAGAGGCTGAAGTGTTCACTTGAAATGTTGATATTCCTTGCTTGCCAACTTCAAAACTGCATCCCCACCACAGAGGCCACCTCCTCTCTCATAGCTGGACATTAAATGAAAAATATCCACATCCCAATTGGGCACCAAATGCTTGAAACAAGCAACTGCACAGAACACATGGAACTCATTTAAGCCTCAGAAATTTGGGGGAAGTCAGGGGACTCTTTCGTCCAGAAAAGCACTTTGTTGTTTTGGAAGAAAACCGATGCAATGTGATGCACAGATGAGTGAGCTCTTGCTTCTGAAATGATGCTGAGCAGCTGATAAGCTGCTCTGGAATGCTGAGATGCTCCTTGCAGAGCGCTGCCAGCCCAGGAATCGAGGCAGTGGGCTGCGGTGAGCCCTTCCCTTCCCTTCCCTTCCCTTCCCTTCCCTTCCCTTCCCTTCCCTTCCCTTCCCTTCCCTTCCCTTCCCTTCCCGTGAATGCACCAGCTCTGTTGGGACATCTCTTTGAGTTTTATCTGAGTGACCTTGGACGCAAACCCAAGCGGTGTCGCATGCAGCTCCAGCCCAATTTGCTTTCTGCCCTTTTGGACCACTCAGCACCAGGTTTGCTTCCAGGCATTTTTCTTGAGCATCTTTGAAAAGACATCCAGTAAAAGAAGGAGGGGGCTCTGCGAACAGATGGGAGGAGGCACGTCTTGTGTTCAAGGAAAAGGAGCAAAGCTGCCTTATCTCCGCAACGAAGCCTTGATGAATGTGGTCGGCGTGTCTGGGAAGAGAGCTGGGAACCAAAGTGCTCTGGTGAGCCCACACGGGTGATGCAAAGGAGGGGCTGAACAGTGGGCAGAGCCCGGCACTGTCCCAAAAACATTCTCAGGGTAGGGTTTGGTGGTTTTTTTGTGTGTTTTCTTGTTTTGTTTTCGTTTCCCAAGGATTTCAGAAACCCTTGCAATTATTCGTGCCCTGTGCTGGGCTCTTGTCGCAGTGGCTGGCTGTGTGCGGCCACCGGATGCCCGGTGCGGACCAGCCCAGCCTCCGAGGTGGCTGCTCCCTTGCAGAGCCCCGCAGTCTGGTTTGCATTACGGGTGAAGTTTTTAGCAAATTACTGCTCCTTTCTGCTCCATTTCCGTCAAAGAATGGGCAGAGGCCTCCCAGCAGTCTGAGGACAGATCTCCTCTTTGGAATAGAGCACAGATCTGTGTTTTTTCAGTTGGTTTGTTAACACACGCTTGGCCCTTATCAGGCTGCTGCTCTGCATCGTCTGCCCAGCGCCTCTATTGGGGGATTTGTTGCTGTCTGGTTGGACTGGGGGATGCAATTCCACCCCAAGGAAGGTTTCAGAGGAGCTTTTGGAGGTTTAGTGATGCTGAGCCCTATCAGGTGCTGCGGGCAATCACAATCACACAGAATCCCAGCATGGCAGGTGTTGGAAGGGACCTCTGTGGGTCACCCAGTCCAAACCCCTGCTGAAGCAGGGTCACCTACAGCAGGCTGCACGGGACCTTGTCCAGGCAGGTCTGGAACATCTCCAGAGAAGGAGACTCTACAACCTCCCTGGGCAGCCTGTTCCAGGGCTCCGTCACCCTCAGAGTGAAGAAGTTCTTCCTCATGTGCAGCTGGAACTTCCTCTGCTTCAGTTTGTGCCTGTTGCCCCTTGTCCTGTCACTGAGCACCACTGAAAAGAGTCTGGCCCCATCCTCCTGACACCCACCCTTGAGATATTTATAGGCATTTCTAAGGTCCCCTCTCAGCCTTCTCTTCTCCAGGCTGAACAAGCCCAGCTCCCTCAGCCTTTCCTCGTAGGAGAGATGCTCCAGTCCCCTCATCGTCTTTGTAGCCCTCCGCTGGACTCTCTCCAGTAGCTCCTCATCTTTCTTGAAGTGGGGAGCCCAGAACTGGACACAGTGCTCCAGATGGGGCCTCACTAGGGCAGAGTAGAGGGGGAATGCCTGGGGTGTGCTCAGGCGGCCTTTTTGGAAAGAAGTTTGGGAGGGTGGGTGAGAACTGCGACAGCTGGGGGGGGCTCTGCAGGCAAGGGGGGCCCAGCTCACCCTGCTGCCCTGAGCAGCCTTGACGGAACCCCCCTGAGGCTGGGCTCAGATGTTACACGCAGGGCTGTGGTCTGCGGGGAGATAGATTTTGGGGAACTCCTGATTGCCCTCCGCTGTAAAATTAAATAGGGGTTTTTAGCCAAACAAGGAGAGCGTGGCTCTGAAGCCGCGCAGACAGTGGCAGCAAAGGCAAGAGAGGAGGGGAGAGAACCAAACCAGAACATGGCTTCCCATTAAACCCTGTAAAATTTAGCAGCAGTGAATTGTCCCCCCAGAATTCGTACACCCAGCTGTCCGCAGGCACGTGTATAGGCAGAAGTGGCCGTGCCTGGGTTTCGGAGTCCTCTTGCTTCTTGTGCTGTGTCACGTGTAGAGTTTGGTCTGTCGAGGGAAGTGGAATGAAAACGCTGTGCGACGTCTTTTGTTACACAAGTGCCTCCTGCTGAGCTTTAAATCCAGAGCTGTGCCACTGGTAACAGTAATTTCTCTTACCTGCTACCCTCACGAGAAGCGTGCTGGTGAAGCCTGACATTTAAAGTAGTTTTTGATCCAGGAATACAAATTAATGGGTAAATAAATACCTATGTCTGGCTTATCTTCTCTGACATCTTGCTGCCTGCTTGGGGAAGGCTATAAATCAGCAGATACTTGTGTGCAGCAAGCTGGGGTCTCAGTGCCTCGCTGCTGGCCTGGGTTAGGGTGCAGGTGCCATCCAGGCTGGTTTGGGGGGAGGTGAGGGCAGCCCCTGCGCTACCTGTCCCCATGGCCGGGGGGACCTGACCCGCCAGAGGTGCTTGTGTTTGCAAAAAGGGGTTCGCTAAATCAGAAAGGCTGGAGGTACTGAAAGCTTCACTCACACAGAAGTGGGACCTCAGTGAGTGTCGTGTAAATGGTTTCCTTGTTAGGTCTGGCAACTGGGTATTTATCAGGACTTGCTTTGGAGCTCTGCACTTTTTAGTGGTCTTGAAAAAGAGAAAGGAGAAAAAAAAAAAGGCATTTTATTAGTTTACCCAGAAAATACATTCAAAAGACCTGTATCCCTTGTGAGGCAGCCAAGCTAATTAAGCTTCCCTCATTTCAAATATTCTTTGCTTCTGTTTTTTAAACAAATATACTGTGTGGAATAGCAGGTGTAAATTATTTTCCTAATTAAAACAATTAGTCTTACAAATATTAAAAAAAATCAGCCTCATCAACATCACTGTTTTGTGCTTAAAAGAGAACTGCAGAAGCTGTTGGCTTTTAAATAATGAAGAAAAAACTATCACCTAGTAATGAAAAAGCAGTTTTCGGGTTTGCATGCAATCATGGATGAAAGGGGAATTTGTATTGGACAACACTGAAATAGCTTTTTTCAAACAAACAAACAGATAAAATTATTAACAAAGGATGGTTAATAATCATGTTAATGCTAAAAAAATGTTTATTTATTTAAGTGCAGGGCTGTTCCCTTGTGCAGCAATCCCATCCCATTCCAGTGAGACTCTCCATGCTATATGTGGTTAAACATGAAGCTGTTGTAATTTTAATGATCTTAATGCTTAAATACAACAGCTCCTGGTAGGATTGTTTCCAACACTGTGTCGTGCCGCAGGCTGACACGATTTTGGGGTCTCACACCAGGGACCCCAGAGGTCAGGGCAGATGGAGGAGGAACGTCCCACTGAGGACTTGGCCGGGCTCACAGCCATTGCAGTCGGCGTGCGCACAGGGTAATTCCTCATATGACCAATTTCATATGTGGTGTCCGTCTCTTCACAAATATTTAAAGGCTGTTATTTGGAAGGTCAGACGATTACTGCAGCAGAGGTGGTGTTGGATGGAGCAGAAACTTGCTTTTTTATAAGGGCTTCTGGTCCTTCTGCACTGAGGACTTCAGGGAAGAAGCAGGGGTAGAAGTAATTGGGGATGAGGATGAGGTGACATCCCCGAGCGTGTCTCTTTTGTACTCGATTTATTCACACTTAGCACCAGTGGTTCTCAGCTGCTATTTCTAGGACTCGTGTTTCATGTCTCGGTCCTTCTTCCCGCCTTTCCCTTCAGCTGGGATGCCTGCAGAAGCCACGACAACCTGGCTGCCTTCCTCAGCTTTCCTTGTGACGGGTCTGGCAGGGCATGCTTGGCCACAGCTTTTGCCAGAGCTTACTCCTCATCCAAAAATGTGCTGAGGAACCAGCAGACGCTGTCCCGCTCGCGAAGCTTCGCAGCGTGGCCTGTGGGAGAGGATGGTCCCTGCTCCCCGGCCGCGCTGCAAGCCATGCCGCCTCCAGACTCAGGGCCCTTCGCAGGGATACTGAAATATTGTCATGCTCTCTTGTTCTGACACTTTCCTCCTTTTCAAATGTAAGATTTTACCATTTTTCAAAACCACAGAGACAGAGATTGAAGGCAGCCCTTTGAATTTGCTAAAATTTGACTGCAGGGTTCCTTCCGACCCCGTGCTAATTTTTAGCAGAGCAGGAAACATTAAAAATAACTATGAGAGAAGATTTCCCAACTCAGAAGGATTGTCCTCTTAATAATCTCTGGCTTTGTTTTCACTAGATGTTTTCCTCCCTTAAAATTTCTGTAACGCTGCTAGAACAAGCTCCTCCCTGCCGGCAGCAGAGGAAGGCGGAGGGCCGGTTAGCCAGGCTGGCACCTGGGCTTGCTCTGAGCAGGGGTAAGGGATGTACGGGGGAAATGCTGATTATTTATTGGGAGAGATTTTGTATAAGAATCAGAGCTTTCAAGCTCCATGTCTTCCCACTTTGGCAAACCTAAAACTGTTCCTAAGCCTTCGGCTGCTCTCAGCGGTGGGTGGATCTCACTTTTGCAACGAGGTGACATTTTGGTGCTACATTTGAAGACTTCTGAGCTTCTACTGTGAAACAAAACCAAAAAAAAGTGTTGAAATTTGTTTTAAAGTGTATCTGAATGCAGCCCCTTCCTCTGAAGCTGAAATGTTGCATAACCAAACCAAGGCATGACATAGCAACAAGTTCTGCTCAAGCCCTAGTGTCTTATCTGACTTGGGTCTGCATTCTCAGCATCATTGTATAAATATATATCATTAAAGTATACCATAAAATATATATCATTATCTAAATAATGTCCTCACTAAGGCAATGCCAGTGGGGATACACCGTGGTTTGGGTCATTACACCCGCAGGAACACCGTGTGCTGCTCACATTACTGTTTGTGAGGGGTAAAACCAAGGTGAGTAATTGCAATTACTGCTCACCCCTGCTCCATTTCGCCAGCTCTTCCCACCCTGGCAACCTGAGGGCTCCAGCCGGATGTTCCGGATATGTTTTCTGTATCAAACTGATAGCAATGTTTCCTCTTTTCCCTTCCATCGTGGAGGATGCTTGGCAGAGCCACGTTGACCTGGCACCAAACACAGGCAGTCCTTACTGGTGCATGGTCAGAAAATGAGGTCCAAGTTGATTACATCTAGGAGTGGGCTCTGATATCCACCAAACGATGTTGGCTGCGACCACATCAGTGTTGTCTTCTGCGGTGCACCTGGGATCCATGGGTTTTGTCCTGCTTGGCCAGTGCAGTGATGGTTTTGGTCAGAACCATGTTTCGAGGGAAGCTGATGGAATTTTCTCTACCTTGTCTTAAAGCATCAGGTTTGTCCTAGGCAGAAAGTTCACCTCCTCTCAATGTAGTGAGTGTTTAATTATGTGAGGTGGAATCACTGTGGGGGGGACTGGGAACAAAAGGCCTGTAATCAAGAGTGGGCAGAGGCATCAGTGAAATTTATCCCTGGGCAAAAAGCACAGCATGAACCCACTGCGATGCTTTCTCTTGGGCCCTGTAATGGGGTGTCCAGAAAACTCGCCTTTTCCTTATACTTTGTGCTGGTTGTTTAAGTGGGAGTCATTTTTTTCACCCCTCAAATGAAATGAAAATGAAAACGTCTGTAGAGATGGTTTTTGACTTGGATGGGTTACTTCTTGTCTTCCTGTTCCTTAGTTATCTAAAGATTCCTTCAACTTTAGTTAAAATGACATGGAGCAGAATTCAAATTAAAAGACAATGACTATCTCAATACAGGGGTGCTCCTGCTTCTCAAAGTTGCAGGCAATCAAGTAAGCAAGCCCAGATTTCAGATGCTCTCTCCTACTTTACACATGCATTCCTCCGGCTGCTCTCAGAAACTCTGCCTTTGCTCATGCAGGCGTTTGGCTGGGCAGGTAGAGCAGAGTCAATTAAATTTCCAGCCCAGACTAACAAAACATTTAAAAGTCTGAATTAGTCTTGTCCGTTCAGCAGCACGGCTGGCCAAGAGCCCTTTGAAAGCCTGATGGATATTGTTTCTCTCAAGCATTAAATGCTTCCCCTCAAACATCCTTTGAATAGGCCATTGTTTTTCCTTCTGGATGTCCCTTTGTGGACTGATACAAGAATAGCTAAAAGCTGATGAATTGGTATTGTAAATTAAAAAAAAAAAAAAATTCTGGGACTTCTACTCCTTTGAGAGGTCGAATGTGCTGCGAGTTCTCTGCTCGAGTCGCACCCGCATCTTGTCCTGTGAAGGTCGAAGAGCTGCATCGGGAACTTCAGGTGAACCATAGGAGATTGAGTGCTCCCTCAGTAAGTTTGCAGATGACACCAAGCTTGGCGGGAGTGTTGATCTGCTTGAGGGGTAGGAAGGCTCTGCAGAGGGATCTGGACAGGCTGGATCGATGGGCCAAGGCCAACTGTGTGAGGTTTAACAAGGCCAAGTGCCGGGTCCTGCACTTCGGTCACAACCACACCATGTAACGCTACAGGCTTCGGGAGGAGTGGCTGGAAAGCTGCCCGGCAGAAAAGGACCTGGGGGTGTTGGTCAACAGCCAGCTGAACATGAGCCAGCAGTGTGCCCAGGTGGCCAAGAAGGCCAATGGCATCCTGGCTTGGATCAGGAATGGTGTGGCCAGCAGAAGGGAGGTGACCGTGCCCCTGTACTCAGCACTTGTGAGGCCTCACCTCAACTACTGTGTTCAGTTTTGGGCCCCTCACTGCAAGAAGGACATTGAGGGGCTGGAGTGTGTCCAGAGAAGGGCAACGACGCTGGTGAGGTGTCTGGAGAACAAGTCTGATGAGGAGCGGCCGAGGGAACTGGGGCTGTTTAGTCTGGAGGAGAGGAGGCTGAGAGGAGACCTTATAGCTCTCTACAGCTACCTGAAGGGAGGTTGTAGTGAGGTGGGTGTTGGTCTCTTCTCCTAGTGATAGGATGAGAGGACATGGTCTCAAGTTGCATCAGGATAGGTTTAGATTGGATATTAGGAAAAATTTCTTTACTGAAAGAGTGGTCAGGTATTGGAACAGGCTGCCCGGGGAGGTGGTGGAGTCCTCATCCCTGGAGGGTTTCAAAAACCGTGTGGATGTGGCACTTCAGGATATGGTTTAGTAGGCATGGTGGTGTTGGGTGGATGGTTGGACTTAATGATCTTGGAGGTCCTTTCCAACCTGTGATTCTGTGATTCAATGATCTCAAACAATCAGAGTTTCAGGAAAGATGCTTTGTGGGCCTGATGCCTTTCCCAGGTGTTATAAGGTAAGGAATCGAGGTGAGATTAAGTATGGAGGGGGCTTTAGGGGAAGAAGTAGTTTGGTTGATGGACGCAACTGCATTCATTTATGTTTTTCATTACGTTCCTTACGAGAAATAATACACATCATGTGAACAATATAACCTATGTATGGTCACTTGAGAAATCTTGTGTGTAAAGAAATTCCTGTGTATTTTCAGGTGAATATCTCTTGTACAGGTCCCTCAGCCTTTGTAACACAGGTACCGATGCCCTGCCTAGGATTCAGCTGCCTGGATTTACCTCTTTTTCCTAACAGACCTGCGTGTCCCCCACGGTTTCATATTCCATGCCCCGTCACCACAGCCACTGCAGACTTGATTTGTTTCTTATCGATGGGCAGAGCTGTGAGCTGGAAGGGATACTATTTTTAATGCAGCCATTGGGCTTCTCTTACACACCTTTCTCTTTTGCTCAATTTCACCATCATAGATTTAAGCTGAATTGAAAAGTTCACCCTAATATGTTCCCTAAGAAATAAAAAAAATTTCGATACTTTATCATTGCGTTACACCATAGTCCACGCTAAATTTGTTTCGGTAGGTCCTGCAGGTTTGTAGGGCTGCCAAGTGGGAAGATGTTCAGCCCAGCACGGCTGCAGTCGTGGGAGGGAGCAGGTGCTGATCCCAAGGTAGCGTTTTGCAAGCTTAGCCCTTGAATTTGCAGTAGGCAGCAAGGAGAGCAAGGCTGCGTTGGGTTTGACAGCACCGGAGCTGCCAGCCGTGCTGGGTCAGGCTTTGCCGCGGGGACAGATCCCCCTCGGGAGCAGATCCTCACCCAGCGAAGCACATCAGCGCGTGTTGGAAATTTGGGGGTCGAAGGAGGTGTCTGAGGGCTTTTCTGACTCACAACCGTCGTGCCGCATCTGCCGGAACAGTTTGTAGGGCTGAGCCTTCTTTGGGTTTAAATGAGAAAAGGTTTTAAGTTCTCAGGCAGCACATCGTGGATGGGTGGAAACGCAGTTCTTCTGGGATTTACTGAAACTGTTGGGTTTTGAACGGCTTCTCTTCATCCCCAGGTGCCTGTGCGTCAGCTCCAGCTGACAGCAGGGGCAGCTTTGGCTCGGTCCGTGAGCCCTAGAACATCTGTGCTTCCTCTCTCCACGTGGATCCTTTCTCAAAAGCAAGGTTTCCTATGGCCCAACACATTCAGTGGCTCCATGTTAATTAAAGGCTGCACGCCAGAAACGATGGGGAAATCATAGAATCATAGAATGGTGAGGGTTGGAAGGGACCTTAAAGATCATCTGGTTCCAACCCCCCTGCCACGAGCAGGGACATCTTCCACTAGACCAGGTATCATGTCGGTTTACCATGCGCTCCTGTGGCAACCCTGGAAAGGGGAGACCTGGGGTGACCAAGTGCTTGGTCCTGGAAATACAAGGGTGTTTCCAGCTTTGTATCGCTGCGGATGAGCAAAGCATGTAGGTATCAGCCTGCGGGGCAGATTCACCCTTCCTTCCGCCATAGGAAGACACCCCTTCCCCTCAGTGAGATTTACCATTACGGACTGAGGGTGATGGCTGATCCCCACATCTTGGGTAAAATGGTAGAGTTTCAGCAAGTCCTTTTGCAAAAACAGATGGTTCCGATCCGAGGTTGATGTGAATCACTCCCGGGATCTGCTCAGTTTAACCCAATCAGGCATGGTTTGCTGCTCCTCTTTTAGTCTTTGAGACCCTCAGGGAGTCCCGAGCGCTGTGCCAGAGCAGGGTCACCCTGTCCCTGTCACTAATCCTGTCGCTTCCTCTCACGCTCCTTCGTGCTCTGCAAATTGTTTGATGCCTCTTACTGTACTTCTGTGAAACCTTCCTGCTGGATTGCATGGATGAAGGATTAGGTGTATAAGTACCGTAGCCAAAGATTGTGCTATACGTAAGTAGAGCCTCTTTCAGAGCATGACTGATATTGCTATGTTTGTAAATTGATTTATTATGATTATTTCTTTTTTAATAATACTGTCTTTTCCTTCCCTTTCCAGGGGCCTCTTGGTTTGGATGGCAAACCAGTAAGTAGCACCGAGGGCCAAATATAAATGTGTCTTTATTCATGCTGCTCTGCAATAGATAGGCAGGATCTCGGCTGTTACTCATTTATTACTACATATATAACAGTTTAGGAGACGAAATTGTATTTAGGAAAATTATTCTGTGGTCTGTAAGGCCAGCAAGTTTAAATTCTGAGCCAGGGCTGGCCGGCACAGCTAGAGATGAGCTTTTCTTTACCTGTCAGCTCGTCTCAGCTACTTCTCCCCATCCTGCGCCAGCTCGGCTAGTGGAGACCATGCAGATGGGCGGCAGCCAAATTTGGGAAATAAACCCCGGCAGCACCTTGGAAGAAGCAAAGTCAGTAATCTTGGTTGCGTCCTCCTGGCAGTGCAAAATGGTATCATAAAAATAATTGTTCCCAAATTGGTTTTATTTGCCTCCAAAGGAGCCCAGGTGGGAAGTGCTTGAGAGTGCCCGATGTCCATGCAATACTTTATGGAACAGCCTAGACTTCCTTTTATTAACTGTTTGCTTGACTTCATTTATGCTTGGAAGCCCTTTGGATACTCAGGTGCTTCACTCTTTTCTTACTTCTTTTACAGAAATGCAGACTTTTTTATTTTTATGCTAGCTGAACGCTAGCCAGCTCCGATTCCTTCGGCTGGACGGTTGCTACGGGAGGTCACAGCTCTCTGTTTTGTGTCCAAATCCCACTCCATTCCACCACGCTCACTGGAGGGCACCGTCCGAAATCTTTCAAGCTCTGGTCCTAAACCAACTGTGATTTTCGAAGTGGGCAGAAGTCATTAAGTCATTGCAGTCAAAAAGTTACTCCAAATACTTATTTCTAGCCAGTTAGGGAGTGTTTTGTTATAGCTGTACATGGCTGTGGTTCGTTTTTATCCAGGGAAAATCTCGACGAAAAAACCAAACTTCTCAAATGGCCAAACTCCAACCAGGCTGTTCACGATCTCTTCCACGAGAGCAAAGGGCCATAAAGCCTTGCTTAGAGCCGAATTAGCAGCGGGAGGAATGCAGATGCTGCCGCTGTCGGCCTCTCTGCTGACCTTCTCCCACTGCATCCCACTGGGTCCCGCTTCAGCAAGTACCGGTAACTGGGCTGAACCCCAGGATTCAGTACTTTCTGTGCTGGAAGGAGGATGCGGAGCAGGCTGATGAGTGTTGCTCTGCAGCTTCTCTTTGGGGCTGCAGCGTGTCTCTGCCTGCCTGTCTTACCGAAAGCTGCTTAGAGGGAAGATGACTTATGCCTGCAGCAAATAGGCCAAGGGAAGCCGCCCATCCTCCTTGTTTATTTCAAACAGATGTATAATTGTTGTAATGATATGCTGAGCATGTGTTTTTCTAGAAGTGATTTAATACTTCAAGAAACCTCTTGCATCTATTTAGAGTCACGTGTTTGCGAGCGGCTGTCACGCTGCCTGCCCTGCCCTGTCCTTCTCCGGTCCTCTGTCCTGGCACGAGCAGGCAGGACCTCCTTGGCGCTGTTCAGTAGCGTGCTGCTCACGTGAAGCAGCGTATGACTTGACATAGCACGTATAACTTATAATAACAGTGAACATGGCTCAGGTTTGTGAATTGACGAACGCAGTCGTCTTGGTTTTGATGTTGCATGCATTGACGATTCCGCTGTTTCCTAACTGGGATCCTTCTTATCTATTTCCAGGGACCTCCAGGACCAAAAGGGGAGAAGGTAAAGACTGCATTAACACGTGGTTTTTAGGGAAGCAGCTGTATGTCTTCCTTCCGCTGTAATTCTTTCAGTTCAGGTTACCCCAGTATGCCAGCGTGACATTACCACTGGGTTTTGTTGGGACGTGGAGCCATGACAGCAGGTTCTCAGGTTGCTTTTGGATGCGCCCTGGGAAGAGGAGGGCAGAAAGAATTTGCAAAAACATAGAACGAATAAGTATGGCCTTAAAGTTCATCCATGCTGTAGGGCTCCTGGTAACCCCTTAAGGGTTAGGAGGGTGGCATACAACACTCTTCTCACTTTCCTCCAAGAGCAAGGCTGTGGGCTCCATCGCTCTGTGTTCGCATGACATCCTCCCATGAAATTAGAGCAGCCAAAGAAGGTCATTACTGTACTGAAAGTGATGTTAATCCTCGCATGTGTAGGACATAAGCAGTTGCTAGGGGAGCCTTAGAGTTGGAAACAATCTGCTATTTCTTATTTATTATCTGTTTCATCGCCTGCCAGGGCAGAATCATTCCCTATTGTGTTGTCTCGAGCCCTTCTCCTCCCTGCTTTTGAATACGTTAAGCAACAGGACTCTTGCCA
Source organism: Opisthocomus hoazin (assembly GCF_030867145.1). Lineage (NCBI taxonomy): Eukaryota > Metazoa > Chordata > Aves > Opisthocomiformes > Opisthocomidae > Opisthocomus > Opisthocomus hoazin. The sequence continues at coordinate 5,368,410 of NC_134435.1, read as the reverse complement.
TTTCCCTTGTGTGCCGTTCCCGCGTCAGCTGACCCTGTGCTCGGTCCTTCGTGGCTGAAATTTGAACTCGAATAGCTGACCCTTGCTCTTTTGCCTGACACACAGGGTGAAGCAGGGGACATCGGCCCCAGGGTAAGTAGTGACACGGCACGTTGATGTACTCTAAAATCTGGTTGGGTTTGGTCAGCGCATAAAATGAGGCTTCACGCAGCCTTGTCGCTGCAAACTGAGGTGTGGTAACAGTTCTGGAAATGTTTAATTTTGCCATTGGAGCATTTTATGGGGCTGGTTTTCCTAGCTTTGACTGTGGGAAAACAAGAGTTGGAGACCTTGAGGTACCACATGAAGGATTTTGGTTTTACTGGGCTTTTCTACCCCCAATTCCCTCTTCTAGTGTCAGAGACAGGCTCTGTGTTTCTTTTGAAGCTGTGCTGCTTCTCTGTTGGCATTAGGGCACCAGTACACAGTGGTAAGACCTGGTGTCCCAAGGAAGGGCCTGGCACAGTGTTGTGCAGGATGGAAAGTTCCTCCTCTCTGGCTGAGCTACCCGCTCGGGAGCATAGGCTGCCTTTGATGGAAAATCAAGGGTTTAAAGTAACTGCATGATGAAGGAAAACCATTTTGGTGATGGCAGTAGTAACACGAAGTCTCCCGTGTTGGGGATGAGACAGAAAGGCTCACCACGAGGTCTGTGGTATTTCAGAGGTGGGCTCCGTTGCGGTAACGGAGGTGTGGTTTGCCATGGGTTACGGGCACTTGCTGGAAACCCCATGGTGGCGATGTGCTGGGATGTTGGCATATGGGCCGCGTGCAGAGGCTGGGTTTGGAGCTGGCACCCAAGAGTTGGCTGGTAGGTTTAGATGTCATTGCTGGAAACGTAGCCAAGACCTCAGTGGTCAATGTCACACAGAGATGCCTCAGAGTAATTTTTTCTTTTTTTTCCCTAGAGACTGTTAAGTCACTTTTTGAAGTTGGTGTCATTTTCTGAAACAGCTCCCAGCCATCTTGGGTGCCTTTGGAGATGTCACCCTCGGGCTCTGAAAATTTCTCCAATAGATTTACGCCCTGCATGGCTGAGGGAGGGGCTCGGCGTAAGGTTTCAACCTTGTCCAAGTGCCCACCCACATCCTCAGAAAAGGCTTTAAGAGGTGATTCCATGGCACGTGGGTGTGAGTTTTCACTCCTTGGCTGGGGCTGTCGGTGACTTCGGGGCTGGTGACTCGGGCGATGCCGGAGGAGATGCTCAGGCTCCAAAGCCCTGTTGGTCTGCGCTGTCAGATAACGCGGGAACGCGGCTCCTGTTTGCGCTGCAGGAGATGCTCTGGACTCGCAGGGGCAGGTGCGAGCTCCCAAGGTAACGCTTGGCCTCTGTTTTAATGTACCGATAAAAAATTTGTGCTTTTTTTGGTCCTGACCTGCATTTGTCCAGATTTTGCTTTACTTTTAAGTTTATTTATGTCTTTTTGCACAAGAGTAAGAAAACGGCTCAGAAACAATCTGGGAGGAAAGGGGGACAAACAAGGCTGGCAGAGCCATGCACAAGTAGGTCTAACAACTGGTGCCTGGCTTTGAAAATAGCTTCCTTTATGTCTCCAGATGCTCGGGGTTGTGGGCTGGATACGAAACTTCTTCATACCATCTGGCCCAGATTATTTTTTATTTCTTAATTTAATCTATCGTCTTCCTCTAGTTTCAGTAGTGGCTTTGTTTAGCTGATTTTGAAAGATGTGTCACAGCAAGTCATCGCATCAATGGGAGGATAAATAACTAGGAATACATCCACTGCTGCCTGCCTCGTAAATGCATGTGTCTATGGGAGGTGAAGTGAGGATTGTGTGTGTCAGTGAAGGCAAAAATATTATCATTAGGAATGATAGATTAAAAGAGAATAATTCTTGGGGCGACTGTCTGCTGTGGAAGTGAGATGAAGGCAATGAGGGATTAGTTACTGAATATCTTCATGTCTGCACTGCTTCTCTTTCTGTCTCTAATAAACACCTGCCAGCATGGACAAAAAAGAGATTATTGCACATGTGAGCGTGCCCAGCGCAGATGCTGGAGGATGTATCTGGGGAGCTGAGGAAGGACTTCACATCGTGTTGTCTTAGGCACTGAACACAGTGCTTGGAACGGCATCACGGAGGCTGTTGCGCAGCCTCACCTAACCAGGGTGGAGAACAAATGTGCTCAAATACACTGACAAAATGCGTGTAAGCGTATTTATAGGGAGAAACGAAGAGTAGATTCCCTCTGCTCTGGGAAGGAAAGAGGGAGTCGAAGCAGGATGCTGCCAAGGCTGGGACTGCTGTGCCCTGATATTTCTGCTTGTACACCTCTCTTAACATCAAACATATCACTACACCTCTGAAGAGGACTGTTTTTATAAGCCAGACTCGCTCCCTGAGCCGGCACTGGGATGACCGCTCTGGATTTACTGCCTTAGCTTGGGCGATCTTGTTCTTACTGGCAGTTCAGACATTTAGACAGAGGATGGGATTGATGAATTTTTGCACATCTGGGCTAGCGGATGCCCAGGGCATGCGGCAGCAGCGCTGGGTTTGCTCTCGAGAGGGGGAAAATGGGCTTCAGGTTGTGAGAGAAGTGCTCTTGTCTCCAGTGGCCGACGCATCGTGGTCCTGCTCAACGGCCGGTGGAGATGGCACCAGCAACGCCTGCACCTGTATCCTTAGCTGCTGTGGGACTGAAAGCTGGCGTGGCTGAGCTGGCCCTACAGCAACCGGCCGGAGTTTCGGCTGCAGACTGAAAAGTAGCTTTTTTCTCTCTTACTTTAAGCACAAAGAGCTTGCTAAGCTCATGTTGCAGATAAAAGCTCAGCATGGAAAGCATGCTGCAGAGCTGACAGTCACAGTCAACAGACACACCGATGGATGCTTCTTTTTTATCTTATTTATTTGCTTATTTTGGAACATTACATTGAAATGGCTAAATCAAGCACTCTAAAGCTGGAAATTGCCAGCATTCAAGGCTTCTGTGCTCTGTGACTCCATTGCTACGCACGGTCAGTCCCAGTGGCCAGTGCCCCGTGACCAGATGCATCAGGAAGGTGTAAATACGGAGCAGGAAAGTGTAACTCCATCACACTCAACTGCTCTCCTGGAGCCTGGCTGTCTATGGCCTGGAGGTTTCTTGGGCCAGAGGTGGTGTCTCTGTATTTAATAGCCCTCGGGGCTGTTCACCTTCATGGCCCCATCTGTAACAGGGATTGTTTAAAATAAAATGTGCAACAGCTGGATTTGGTGGAATACAGTGTGCTTGGCTTCCAAGCAGATGCAAATTGTCATTTCACATGGAAAGAGATAGGGCTGGGCTTGGGAGGTGTTTATTTGGGTGGTGCTCAGCAACCTGAAGGGATGAGAAAAGTTTCTGTTCCTGTCTTGCTCCTTGGACTCTTCTGAAAATCTCGCTTAATGCTCTTATGTATCTTCACGCATGTAAGAAGCCATAAAACTCGGTCCTTGGGTCTACCACGAACCCTTTGCTCGCAGCAGAGCCTTTTTGGTGGTTTCTGTAGTATCTGGAGGGCCTGGCTGAGCGCAAGGGCTCTGTGTCCCCATTAATTTCAATGCGGCATCGTCTTGGCTTTTGAAAACCTCAGGATTTCAGCATTGTTCCTCATCAAAATGGCTGTATAAGTGAGGGCTGAGCTAAGGCCTTTCTCTACAGCTTCAAAAAAAAATCCTTTGGGGGTTTATTTTCCAGGGTTGCTTAGTTTTTTCTATCCAGCTTTGCTTTTCCCCTCCCTTTCTGAGATGTCTGTGTTAAAACAGTGGTGGTTGATGTGCCTGTGCACACCTGGTGGGCTGGCCTACGCAATATTGACCCCACAATTGAGGTTTGGGGTTATCGGTTATTCGTGCAAAAGGTTTAAAAGCTCTGGGCAATTTGGACAAGGAGGTTAGTTCCTTAGAAACCTTCCAAAATCCTCATGGAGGATGCGCTGCGTGTTCCCGCGAGGCTTCTCATGGCTTTACTCCATCCCTTTGGTCCTCCTATGGATCTGCACGGGGAGGGGTGGGGGAAAGGAAATGTCTTACTACAGACAAATGGAAAGGCTACAAGACAATAGCAATGACTACTGACATGGGCTGAATACATTGTTTTTGCATCATATAAATCCGAGAGATTTATCTGCATTTTGCAGGCTGGGGAATACATCAGTATTCATTTTAGCCTCTGAAAAAAAAAATATAATATTTGGTCTCGGGAGAAATGCTGGGCTATATCCCTGGTGCGGTTTGCTGGAATAATGCTTTTTATTCTGCAGAAAGCCCTGCAGTAGGGGAATCCTCTGTACCCCAGCTGCTCTGAGTGTCCTATTGTGCAGTAAACTAATGAAAAGATACTTGTTTCCCTAGGTCTGTCTGCTGCTTACCAAGCCCCAGCGTATCCAGAACCTTAAAACAACCGCTGTTGGCTGCCTAGACTATTTCCTCCTCATGCATCAATTAATTATGAAAGAAAAGTTGTTGTCTGTTGTTACAGCTTTTTAAACTCATTCTTCTGCTGTGTTTTCATCTTAAATTCTTGCTCTTTCTTCCTCTGCCTCCCACTTTACCTGGCTAGATGGTTTTTCCCCGGCTCAATCACGGATTTCTGGCTAACGATCAGCTTGTCTTTAGCCGGCGAGTGCTCAAGGTAGTTGTGTCAGATCTGCTGCTGCTGGTTTGCTGTGGTTCTTGGAGTTGCTTTTGTTTCTTCTTTCCGGCTGACAGCGCACCATTGCTATTTTAAGTTGTCGCTACCGTGGCGAAGTTCAGAGGTGCTTGCTGGGAGTGCGCTGGAGTGAAACCCCATTGGAATTTAGGGGGAGTTTTGTCAAAGTAGAGAGACATAAAAGTGGTGGGTTTGAGCATTTGGTCCTTTGTGAGAACTGGGAATCAAGCAGCAAAGTCCTATAAATGTTGATGTGAACAGTGCTGGTATTGTAAAATAAAATGCATTAAAAATACATTAAAATGCAAATGGATTGTCTAAATCCTCGTATTCTAAAAGTGACGTTTTAATTAGGGAAAATTCAGTGGGAGACTCTTGACTCAACATAATTGGATGCATTGTTCAGCATTTGCAATAGGATTTTTTAAAAAACTATGCAAGTGATTTAGGAGCACAGATCTTGTTGAAAGGCCGTGGGATTTGTGCTGCTAAGTCACTTAAGGACTTCTGAAAATCCCACACTCGCCCCTGATTTGAGGGTGGACCACATATTAAATACAATCCTCACACTGCCGCGGTGGTAACCCTTCCAGATGTTGCGAAAAGATTTACGAGACGGCCTTTCCGTGAGGCTTTCCATTGTGCAGCCACACGGATGTGCCCGGCCGCAGCCCCGGGGCTGGGCTGCAGTGGCCGGCGGTGGGTCGGGAGCCGGTAACTGGGCGGTGGAGCCCCACGGGTGCTCTCCCCTCCGGAGCTGGCACCTACCAAAGCTTCACTGTCCCACGGAGGTACAGCTGCTGCTTTCTTCTTTGCATCCAAGCAATGCCGGGTGTGAGCTACACTGGTTGTTAATGTACGACCTTGACTGTGTTTAATGGATACTACTAAGCTCTACTTCTCTTTTTCTTTTTTTTTTATTTTGTGGTTTTTTTTGGTGTGGTGCTATGGAAGTGTGTGCGTGGTCCATGCCAGCATGTTGTTGGGTCTGGGTTCTTTCTGGGTGCTGTTGAACTAGTGTCTTCCATACGGACAGTCCCTGGATAAGGACTTAATGAGATAAAACCTCGTTGGAAGGCATTGAGCAAAACCCTGGTTAAGGGACCAGACCCAAAGGGCATGAAGCGGCCATGAGCTCCCAGCCTTCCCAACTGGCAGGTGTAATTAAATTCCTCCGGGATGGCGAGACCAGGGTGCTGATGGCCCAGGGATGCAGTGCATGCGTCGTGGGCACCTTGTGCCCACTGCTTGCCAACGCCGCTTCATCTCACCATGTCTGTGTGAACTTCTTTCAGGGTGATCAAGGTCGAGATGGAGCCACTGGCCCCCCTGGTCCACCAGGACCCCCAGGTGCCCGGGGGCCTCCTGGTGACACAGGAAAAGATGGCCCACGAGGACCTTCAGGCCCCCCTGTAAGGACGGGAGATGCACAGCAAGCACACGCCAGGCAGTGCCCACCCCAGCGAGGGAGAGGAGGGTGAAGGGTGTCCCCTTCCCTGGTGCTGCCACCCCAACCGCTGGGTCCTCAGCCTGAGGCAGCGCCGGGCTCTGATGGCTGCTCATACAGCAAAGCTTTGGGGCGTGGGGCCAAGGGAGAAGGAGGGAACCTTCCATCTTCGGTTTTGGAGCAAAGAGCTGGACCTGGAGCGTGTATTTGTGAGTGCTGGTCGTAACTCCGAGAGCCTGGAGGAGATCTGTTCCCTGATCTGTAGCCTTCAGGTGACCTGTTGCAAATCTCCAGATCACTGGCAATTCATTTAATTAAAAAATAGGCTGCAACACAATGCTACCGAGCGTCCTAATGATCGCTGAGCATTTTGGAGAATGAGGGATAATAGTTTCAATGTCAGCGTTTTTATTTTCGCAGGGTTTCAAAGGCGAGCCGGGAGAGGACGGCCTCATGGTTAGTATTGCCCAGCAGCACCCGTGTGTGCGTCCCCCTCGCTTCAGATCACCCTTTAGCACCCTGCAGCAAAGGGTTTTGTGTCAGCGCTTATGGGAAAACCCGTGGGAGGTTGTAGGTGCCCTAAAGCGGATGTTTGTCCAGAGGTACCTGTGCCAGTGGGGAGACAAGACACCAGTCTTCGTCCCCTTGGCTCCTCTGGAGGGATGTGCTGCTCCTGTATCCCCGCTTCTGCCCCGCTGAAGCCTCTTGGCATTGTAACTCCAACTCACTGAGGTCTTAGGTTGGATAAAAAGGTGCTTACTATACATAAAATACACAAGCCATAAAAGAATATTTATTATTTACTGGGAGCGCACGTAGGGCTGTATTTGTAAGGGAAGATGAGAAATTGGCATCTGTGTAATTTTTTTTTTTCCATGGGAATTAAAATACCCTTGGAAATGTTTTTATCCTGTTAAACTCTATTGTCAAACAAATATACCAACTACTCTTGCATTCAACAGGGTGCCAGGGGACCTCCAGGACCAAAGGTGGGCGATAAATGATTTCTTATCTGTTTAACACAAATTCTTGAAATATTGCTGCATGGGGGGGGATAAACATCTGTTTTACACTGGACTCGCACTCATCTGTGTGTATCGGGTACAGAATTTCTAAGGTATCGTGTTAGCCATTGACTTGGAGCTGCAAATGTCTGAAAGTGTCACCTACACAAAAAGCACAAACGCTGCCCATGTTAAAACCTTGGCATGGGGTGGAGGGAGCCACGGGGGGCTGGAAGCTGGTGTGCTGTGGGAATGTGCGTGCTTGCATTTTGGGGGGGATAAAGATGATCAATACAAGCCAAGTATTTTAATTTTACAATTAATTTGGACTGTCCATACAATTGGTCTTATTTTCTGCTATGTCTCTCAACTTCTTTCTCTTCTGTGTTTGTGGCTGTTGAAGGGTGAGCCTGGCATCGAAGGGAAAAAGGTAAAATGGTGATTTTTTTTCCTTTGCTTTGCTCTGAGCCCTTCTTTGTGTTCCCTGGGGTTTCTTGCCCACGCGACCCCGAAGCACGGGCACGGCCGTGCCTTCAGCCTGGTTGTCATTACCACAGGCAAGCCAGAAGCTGCACTCACATCTGCCCAATAGACCAAGAATAAAGTAGCAAATGCCAAGCAAAGCAGCAGGTTCTGAGCCCTTTTGCTCCAATCATTCAAGCTGAAGCGGGAGGCGCCTGGGGGCTGTTACCTGCCCAGGGGCCCCTGAGATGGGTTTAAGGTTCCTGGGACGGGCATCGCCGCACAGCACCTCGGGCTCGTGGGGATCGCCCGCTCTCCTGAGGACAGGCACACTGCTTGGGTCGGGCGTTGAAGTCTGCGGGAGATTCACGTGTCCGAGCTCTCCGTGTTTGCTTCTGGTGGTGCCGTCAAACGGTGGATAAATCACTGCCTTCAGCTGCAGCCAAGGCACTGGCAGGGGCCAGCCTTTGCTTCTTACCTCTTTGCCCCAAAACAGACGTGGCCATGGGTGTTTGTCAGGCTGGAATTTGGCTTAAAAAAAAAATTTCATAACTGGCCAGTAAAATTAACCTCTTCAGCACCTACAAAGTGATTTTACTCAAGGAGAAAAATGAAGCATGATGAGTGAAACAAGAAAATCTCCTCCTGGCAGATGGGAGTGCTGGTGGCTTGTGATGAAGCCCATGAGGATGGGTGGCAGCTTGCAGGAGGTCTTTGGGACCCAAATAGCTAAACGGATTAAATACTGAATTTCTGTTAAAGGTGGGAGAGCACCTTCCCCAGGGCCTGCAAGAAGCAAGTTGTGGGAGATTCCCATCCACCTGCCCGGGAGCAGGGCAGGCAAAGGAGGCAGAGGCAGCACTGGCTGGGAGCAGGGGACCACACTGGAGCCTCCTGGGCTCCTTGCTGCAGCTTTCCCCTGGCCTCCTGCAAACCTGAGTGGCTCTCAGGTCTGTGTAACACTCAGTGGGGTTAAACAATGTGTTGGATCCTAATGATAACTGCATACAAACTCTTTGTGTTTCACTTTTTATATTTTATTTCATCAGGGTGACAACGGGATACCTGGGGAACCAGGGCTTATGGGCCCTAAGGTATGTTCTGCTCTGTGTCCATCTAATGTGTGTGCTTGGCAGCATCTATTTTTCTCTGTCTCTTGCTGTCTGCTTTCTTGGCACAGCACCACAACTGGAGCAGGGTGAGAAGCGCATTTCTCCTCTGACATGAAAAAAGAACCAAAAAAGTGAGAAAGGGAAGCGTAAACCCCCTCCCCACCACGGCAGCTCTGCCCAGAAGAAGTCTGCAAATGCAACTTGTTGCTGTGGCAGAGCGTTGCCGTTTAGAGGCTCCTCTCGCAGAAGTAGACTGGGGAGCGTTGCCGGGGACGGCCCGGAGCTGGCGTTCGGGATTTGGGTTTGCGGTGCCCAGATCAGGGTGCGGCGGGCTCTCTGCGGGAGCCATCTCCAGCCGCTGTGGTTTTGGGGCTAACTTCATGGCTGAACATACCACTCACGGCCAAACTGTTAAGCCTGAAATCTTCATTTTTATCTCAAAAACTCCCCTTTTGCACCTAGGCAACACAGCGTATTTCAGGCTAAAAGCAGAGCTTTGCTCACTCATGTTTGTAAAAGGAAAGATAAAGCAAGAAAATTATAACCTGAAGAAATCTATTCTCCATCCTACCCGTATGGCATTTGTGGGAATTGTCTTGTTTTCAGGGAGAAAAAGGAAGCGCAGGTCCCAAGGGAGAGAACGGCACAGATGGCTTGCCAGGAGCCAAGGTAAATAGAAGTCCATTAGCCGGGAAGCTGGGCCCAGAAACCGAGGCCGAGGGTTTCAGCCGAGAAGGCGTTTTACGCATTTGCCTTCCAAAAGGCTCATAAAATGCCCAAAGTGAAACGAAGCAGGGGGACGTTAAGAAGTCTTTTACCTTTTCCTGGTGATTTAATGAAAGCTGGATTCAAGCAGAGATCAGTATCAGAGTTTTTAAAATCATCTCCTTGCATGTTTTTCATTGAGTTGCCTCTTTTTCCCAAGAGAGCTAACCCTCTGGCCACATTTGATCCGATGTATCGCTGGCTGCGGCATCGCTTCACAGCCCGGAGCGCTTGCGTGCCGTCCTGGTCCGCCGACCTTCAGAATGCCAGGGAACGCAGTCAGGCAGTCTCGATACGTTAAGTGGTGATGACGAGACCCCGACGGCATTCGTGGGCCGCTATTTCCCCCCTCAGCTGCTTCTTATTTCGTAGGATCTGTATCCAGTCGTGTTTTCTGTATCGAACAGCCGTGGCTCCTTGTTGGGCAAGAAACGGCGTATCATGGACAACTGTGGGTTTGTTCCCCCTGGGATCTGCTGAGTGGAGTTTTTCTGATGGAGAGTCTTTGCGTTTATACCATTTTTTATTTTTTGGAGGGCTTTAATTTGGCCAGCAAATGGATTTTGATGGGTACAGTGAAAGGTGTATTTTTCGAACCCTGAACTGAATTTCAGGCCATTGCTGTGGGAGTGCTATAGCTTTCCAAAACTTAACTTTCAAAAAAAAGAAGGGGGGAAAAGGGAAAAGAAAAAAAAAATGGGAGGGAGGGGGAAAAGAAAAATTTGGCACAGCCTGTTTTCTTAAACTCACCCTCGAAAATGGTTTAAACATGTCCGCTGAACCTTTCCACATGCGAAATTCAGCCTAAAGCAAAGCGAGAGCCATGCGAAACTCCAGCAGAAAGCGCCGGCGCTTGGCACGCTCGGAGCAGCGAGCGGGGCCGGGGAGCGGCACGGCCCGTCGCCGTTACGGGGAGCTCAGCCCCATGCGGGCTGCTCTGCTCCCCCTGTGACGAGACCATTTCTTGCCGTCAACTAGCTTGCACTGATGTTATTCTTTGCAAAACGTATTTGCTCTGAAGTCAAATCCGTCTTTTTGCTAGAAGCAGCAGCTCCTTGTTGGTGCCATACTTTTTCTTAATCTAAAACACATCTTGGCATCTCATGCAGTTGCAGTATTTTTACTATAAATATCCTATCTTTTCCTTGGTCTCTTAGAACAAAAAAATGTGATTTTGATTTTCAGGGCGAACCTGGTGAGAAGGGAGGAATCGGCTCCATCGGACCCCGGGTATGGATGGTTCAGGGTTTTGCTTTTTTAATTTGGAGTCACGTATTTGCCTCGACCCAAGCCGTTCCCCATCACCTTTTTCTGCTTAGTATGTGGCTGAATCACTTCAGGGCGAGTTCAGTGCTAGAAAATAGAGCTGGTGCATATCTAAACAAAATATTACGTAGGTACCAGACGCTGCCGTGGGAGATAGCTCTGGGAAGTGCAGTTAAGTCCCATTTTCTTATCAGCGTGACCACCCCGTGACCCTTTTTTTGCAAGAGGGAAGCTGTGAATAGGGGTAACTAAGTAAGGATTTTGATGCACTTTTCAGTTGCGCAAACCTATGCTCGTTTGAGGTTTGGTTGGGTGACAGTTACAGCTGTCAGACCAGGAACTGGTTAAACCGATGGAGTTTGTAAGGTGATAATCCTCCCAAACACCTGGGTGTCAGGTCCTGGCTGTCAGACCACCCGCTTCTCAGGTGCTGGAAAAACTAAACAGGATTTGTCCCTGGTTGCAGGGTCCCCCCGGCCTGAAAGGGGAACAGGGTGACACCGTTGTGATCGACTACGATGGCCGAATCCTGGATGCGCTCAAGGTGAGCCCTGCACCACGGCTGGGTTAATGGGAAGGGGCTGAAAAGCTGCTGAGCTGTGGCACGGTGACGTTGTGGCACCGTGTCTGTCCCTGTCCTGCTTCTCCTTCCCGAGATCTCAGTCTCAGCACAGAGCTGGCCGGGAGGGAAGGGCTCATTGCCTCTGAGGGCTGAGGATATTTAGGATGTACCAGTAAAAACAGCAGCAAAACTCGAGGCTGGGAACTCAGGCCGGGTACCAGGCTCGCGGGATGAGGATGTGGGATGTGAGTTCATATTCTGCAGGTAACAGCAACCCAGTGCAGCCCGTGGCATAGAAAGAGCTGATGCAACGAGTGTGATCAGCCAAAATACAGCTTAAACGCTGCGGGCTCTGCGGGGTGTTATTCCCACGGCGTGGTGTGGAGCTGCGGGTTTCACCTCTGCAGCGGTCGGGATGCGGAAGGGAAACGGTGCCCGAGCCCTAACCTGCCCGACCGAGCAGCGCCCTGCCATTTTCATGAAGATGAAAGAAGCCGAACAGAATAAATGTTTAATTACAGACGTATTTGAGAACCATCCTAATTGTTTTGTAACAGGCTGCAGGGATACACAAAGTGCTGGTAATTACCGTTTGCCTGCATGGCATGCAGCTTTGCGAGCGGAGTTGGTGGAGCGCAGTGGTTGGAGAGGCTCCATCAAATGTCTGGAGACTTCATCTGCCGGGCCCAGACCCTCTCCCGTGTGCTGCATGTGGAGATTGCCGAGGGGCACATACTGAACCTTGCTAACTTTGCCATTTTCCTGCTTGTGAGCTGGTTCTGGTGTTTGCTCACTGACCTGCCTCGTGGACGGAGCTTTGGCACGGGGTGGCTTCACACGGCTCCCGGTGTGATGGAACGTAACGGTGTTTGAGTGTGCGGTTACGGAAGAAGGTGCTGGGGGATGTGATAATGGTTTGGTTTTTCAGGTGAGCGAGACCATGAGCTTTGCTGTTTGAGATAATTTGCAAGCTGCAAAATGTTTGTTCATCTCGAGGTGGTTGATGGTCTCAGCACCCAGCAGTGCCCAGGAAAAAAGGCTTATGGAAGTGTGCAAGGTTTTCCTGCTGTTAGTGCTCACAAAAACTCCTCCATTTCACCTCTTTAACTACGCTTCCCCAGCCGGTTATCGCTGTTTTCAGCAGGATGCTTCTCCCCAGCTGGCTGGAGAGGGGAGAATGCAAAAAGAGGAGACCAGGCTTGGGGCCACACCTCTGGCTAAAGGCATTTTGCCTCTTAAACACGCATACGGCCAGACCTGCGCACCTGGCTACCTCCGGCTGGGTTTTCTTTTGCATGAATGTCTCGTGTGCCGGAGGGGCCCTCGGGTCGCTTGGCGTCAGCAGAGCTCATTGCGGCGTTTGGGCAGCCATGGGTTGTTGCAGATCGTGGTCAGGACCTGCTCCCGACTCCTCCCTGGCAGCACATCGACAGTGTGCTGCATTCATACCAGTCACGCGTGCGTTTGCTGTGTTTCAGGGTTCGCCGGGTCCCCCAGGGCCGCCGGGTCCCCAGGGTGCTCCAGGTCCCAAGGTGAGCCCAACCTCTGCCATGCAGCCGGTGTTTCCTAGGGAGCGATGTGGGCATTGGCAGCTCTCTGAGGAGCAAGTGTCTCCCAAGCCAAAATACGGCAGGCGGTGCCGGCTGCGGGGCTTGAGGCAGCACGTGGTAAAGGAGATGCTGTTGAACACTTCCTTGGGCCGAGAAAGGAGGTTTGCACACCAAAGCCAAACTTTTGTTGACCTGGCTCTGGTCCCCAGCCTCTTCCAGAGGATGCTGTCCCAGAAACAAATCCACTCCCAATCCCACACTGATGGGTGAAATCCCGGCCCCCCCAGATTTCCTCATTGCACGCGGCAAGAGGCAGAAGTGTATGGGAGCAGCAGCTGCGAGGAGGGGCTGGTGGTCCCCAAAGCTGGGCCAAGCCGCCCTCCATCCCACCCTCCCCGTGCGCCACGTCCAAGCGGGGACCACGCTGTCCTCCCGCTTCACAAGTAATAGCCAGTAACCTACAGTCAGAATTTAAATTAGATTAAATTTTTTAAATTAAAGAAAGAGCTTAACTTGCAGAAAAGCATCTCTTGGAAGAATGGGACAGGGCAGGACTTTGCTGCCCGTCGAGGTCTCCGTGTCACCCAGATTCGGATGAGCCAGTAATGCTGGCACGTCACTGAAACCTCCCTGCTGCTGCTCCTGCGCCTGGCGGTGCCAAGGCCATAACCACAACAGCCAATACGCATTAATAACTCAGTGTCTTGCAAAATGCTTTCCCGAGGTGATTTTGTGTTTTAACTTACCATGGGCTCCCCTTTCCTTGTGTCGCTTCAGGGAGAGCTGGGTTTGCCAGGTCCACCTGGACTGGACGGTGAAAAGGTGCGTGGGGCATGGCTGGACCAGAAGCCAAGTTCAAGAGGAGTTCACTGTGTATCTGTGAGAGCTGTCGCTGTGAAAAGCAACTCTCAGCTGGCAAGCTCTCTGCCCCATAACACTCAGCTGCATCTCCCTGAATTAACTGCCCTGTGCTGAGCCCGGAGTGTGCAGATGCTGCTCCCGGCCGCGTCCGCCGAGCTAAAGGGGCTCTTTCTGCGAGTCGTTCCTCAGACGCTGTCTCAAATTTTGTCATTAACCTTCCCCACCCTAAATGGCTGCAATCCCTGCTACGGCCCAGCCAAATTCTGCTGTGCCCACGAAATGGGCATGTGTAAGTTTTCATGTTAAAACATGTTTTTGCGAGCTCGTGCTGCGATACGGAGAGGAAAAAGCAGAAAGGCAGAAATGGAGGGGGGGGATGGTAGGTGTTTTAACAGTTTTCTACTAAGCAAGTTGTTTTCTGTAAACTTTCAGGGTCCCAAAGGAGCGAAGGGTGACCAGGGCAGCGCGGGGATCACAGGACAGAAAGGAGAGACAGGAGAAATGGGCTTATCGGGTCCACCGGTACGTCCCTCTTTCCCTCCCTGTACGTCTGCTGCTTGGTGCTTTACCGTACCGATCTCTGCAGACGCTCAGAACGCGGCCGGGTTTGCTGCTTTAAGCGAGGACCCATCCACGCCGTGTTACTGCGGAGCTGGAAGATGCGGGAGTTTTGAATTTTGTTTGTTAAAGTTGATGATAACGGCTTAGAAGGTGATCTAAGCTGGCAGCAAGCAGGAGAAAATCCCTTCTTGGAGTCCTCTGGGGATGAACATGAGCTGTGCTTCAGTCAAGGCTGGAGTTTAGGGGAAGGCAAATGCTTTTTTCTCTCTTGCTTTTGCTTTGCTGGAAGGTGCACCCCATCAGCGTTACGTTTTTATCATTTAGGGAGCAGAAGGGCCAAAAGGAGACAAAGGAGAAAAAGGAGACACCGGGTCACCGTGCTTGCAGAATAATCACGTAAGATCCTGGCACTGCAAAGCCTCGTCCACGACGCGGGGTCAGGCGATGTCGGGGTGCGCAGGCTGGAGCCGCTGGTCCCGCACCCATCCGCGGAGCGGAGGGGGGAAAAACCCCACTGTTTTCCACGAGAACTTTCAGATGCATCTAAATGGGGTTTATTTGCTAGGGAAGAACAGTTTGCAGGCTCAGCACTGCACAGGCGCACTTTAGATTTTGCATTGATGGTTGAGATAGTGGATGCTGCTGTTATAATTATGTTCTGTTCTCAAAACATACCGGGCTCCTTGCAGTTTTATAGAATTTTTGCATCCTTTTTTCCTTATTCATGCCTTTTGCTTAAAAAAAAAAAAGTGGTTGGTTTTGATAGGTTTTTTTATTAATGACGTGAGAGCTCCAATTTTGTTCTGGTTGTTGTTTTTTTTTTTTTTAATCAAAAAGACTGGTTTCCTCTGGTCCCTGCAGAAAATTGCATCATTTTCCATTACACCCCTTTTGCAGCTGGCAAACGCACTGAGGACCGTGGGTCACGCCTCTCGTTTCAGAGGCCGGCTCGGTTCACGTGCTTATTAAGATTCATTTATTTATAAATCTAACAAGCAACTCTTTGACTAGCAGGTATTTTGATTAAAGCCATTAAATGAGAGGGCATTAAATCATGATCCTGGATCAGGTGAGGTTTCCATTCCGGAACTGTCTTCTCTCTGTGCCCAGCCCCGTTAACACGCTGTTTAATTGCCTCCTGCAGATCATACCCGAGCCTGGACCCCCCGGATTACCCGGCCCTATGGTAGGACTCCGGAAAGCAGCTTGTGCAATTGAGCATTGCTGCAGATTCATTTGGCAGAGTCATTAGTTAAGGACGAGGGTGGTTTGCTCTGTTTAATTGTTGTGAGCTGCTGTGAATCTGGGGAAAAAAAAAAATCAGGGAAGAGCTACAGCAGTGGGTGCTGTCTTGGGAGAGATGGAAGCACCCGACTTAAGAGAGGGTATCAGCGTTTGTGGCACGTTTTGTAAATACCCAAGTTGTTTCTTGGGATGCGAAAACAGTAAAACCTTACGGGATGGGAAAACCTGTTCCCCCCATGATGGTGTGCGTATTCCCCCAAATTTGCCGAAGTCGGTAAGGTATTTTTGCCATCAGCTGCAGTGGGGGAGGAAGCGGGTGGTGACAAACAGCCGAGTGTTTCTAACACACATGTCTGAGGTGTTTGGTACCTACACTGCTCCAAAATGCTGAGGAGCTGTCAAGGGCATCAGGAAGGTTAGGATGCCTCTGCTGTGTCCAAGATGCCCCTTGGGAGACTGTGCTTCAAATCCAGGCAGCTTTTCACAGAATCAGAGAATGGCAGGGGCTGGAAGGGACCTCTGTGGGTCATCTAGTCCAACCCCCCTGCTGAAGCAGAGTCACCTACAGCAGGCTGCACAGGACCTTGTCCAGGCGAGTCTGGAATATCTCCAGAGAAGGAGACTCCACAACCTCCCTGGGCAGCCTGGGCCAGAGCTCCATCACCCTCAGAGGGAAGAAGTTCTTCCTCATGTTCAGCTGGAACTTCCTCTGCTTCAGTTTGTGCCTGTTGCCCCTTGTCCTGTCGCTGGGCACTACCGTCCTCCTGACACCCACCCTTGAGATATTTATAGGCATTTCTAAAGTCCCCTCTCAGCCTTCTCTTCTCCAGGCTGAACAAGCCCAGCTCCCTCAGCCTCTCCTCATAGGAGAGATGCTCCAGTCCCCTCCTCATCCTCGTAGCTCTCCGCTGGACTCCCTCCAGTAGCTCCTCATCTTTCTTGAAGTGGGGAGCCCAGAACTGGACACAGGACTCCAGATGGGGCCTCACTAGGGCAGAGGGGAAGGAGACCTTCCCTCAACCTACTGGCCACACTCCTCTTGATGCACCCCAGGAAGCATGTATTTTATAACCTGGGAAGCGTTCGTGGTGGCAGCGTGCTGCCCTCCAGAGCTTCTGCTGTCGCTTGCTTCAGCAAAGCTCTTGCAGGGCTCTCGCTCCCCAGAGCTCGTGTTGCAGAGCTTTATTGTTGCCCGTTACACAAAGCGGTCCTTTGCAGTTCCTCTTCCCCCAATTTGACGTCGGAGAACCAAATAAACTGCCACCTGTCTTGAAAAGAAATATTTGGCCATTGTCAGGCCATAATTTGAGCAAGAAATGGTTTGGGAAGCAAACTTTGTTGGTTGCTTTTTTTTTTTAAATTCTGTTTTTTCAAATGCACCATTGTCTTTCCCACAGGGTCCTCCAGGAATCCAGGGACCTAAAGTAAGTCAATAAATTTAAATGTCACCCACTGTTTCCAGGCTGCCAGTGCATTATTTACAGGCTCACAAAGGCCTGTCAGCTCTGGGGATTGATTTTGTTGTCACTGTTCATGACAACACATCCCTTGGTTGGCATTTTGCAAAACAAGCAGTTTTTCCTTCCAAACACATTTACGGTCTTAAATCCTCCTCCAGCATGGAGTCCTGAGGGTCAGCAGCACATGCAAGTCTGGCTTTCCAAACCCGCAGGCTTAAACCTGTATTTTCAACTATTTTCTACTATGGTCCAGTCAAGAGCAAAATGTGAACAGCAGCATCCTGGAGATGTGGGAGGAGGCTGCGGATGCACAGGGTTGCTGTCCCGGGCAGAGCTACCAGGTCGTCTTGGTTGATGCTGTTCCGTTTATGCAGGGCTTGGATGGTGCAAAGGGAGAAAAAGGTGACAGTGGCGAGAAGGGCGACCACGGCAACGCTGGACCCGCTGTGAGTCGTTTTCCCGTATCTCATTTCTGGCCGTCAGCAGAAACCTGCCTTACAGTAACTATCCCAATGCCTCGTTTGTTTTTAATTTAAGGGTCTCCCGGGCGCGCCAGGGCTCATCGGTTTACCCGGTACCAAAGGAGAGAAGGTAATCGGCTGTGTGGGAAAGGAGCGGTGACGTGATGTCATCCTAAAAAAGGGGCTGTGAAATGCTGCCACGGTGGGTCCAGCCACAACGGCAGAGCCGGGCTTTACCGGCACCATCCCGATGCGTGGCGAGGAGTCCCCGGAGCTGCAGGGCCAGCACATGCTGTCACTGCCATAGCGTTTCACCAACTGGATAGAAGTTTGCCTGCGACACCAAATTCCATACGGCGTGTCTTAATTTTTATTTCTACACCTGCAGGGAAAGCCGGGGGAGCCAGGACTGGATGTGAGTATGGAAAACATTAATTGTGCCATGTAGAAAGATGAATAACATGCACGTAAAGGCCATCAAATCACTCAAGATTGTGAGAAAAATATGTAGCTAACACTGTCTAGGCTACTCTCCCTTAAACACGGTGCCCACAGATCAATGCCTATAGGAAAGGGCTGAATTCAGGCCAGCTGCCGGACTGCTTCCACTGCAGAGCAGTAACGGCTCAGCTGAAGGTGCTGTGGGGCTTTCCCTTTCCAGCTGAGAGCATTTGTGTTGGATTCAGTGAAACGAAAATCTCTAATAGCCATAATGTTACTGGGGTGTGGTAAAGCACAGGCTTTCCCAAGAAATTGCTGGCGTACCATGTCAACGGGAAGAAAACGTCGTGTTCTTCACCACGGGAGGATGGGTTGGTCTCTAGAAATTGCTTATATTGAATGGAGATGCCAGGATGTTTGCACGCTAAGCTTACAAACCTTTTACTTTTTTTTTTTAACCTAAAAATTGTCACAACAGGGTTTCCCAGGTCTCAGAGGAGAGAAAGGCGAGAGAAGTGAAAGAGGCGAGAAGGTGAGCGCGCTATGGCTGTCGAGATGCTCGTAGGGGCAGGGCCGGCCGTGCTTTTGGTGGGCAGCAACGCTTGCCCTGGGTGCTGGTTCCCTCTCCAGCCTGGCAGCGTTTCTTGGGTCACTGCTCTAAGGCCTCTTCTGTGGCACAAGTACTCGCGTGGTCCCAGCGCAGGGCAGGACGTGCAGGGAATTCTTGCCCTCTTGGAAGTGCTTTCTGCAAGCTTGTCTCCCCCCGCCCGGCACGACTGTTGTGGGGAAACGGAGCAGCCCGACAGCTCCGGGTTGTGAAGAATCGCTAGTTTGGGTTTATAGACCTTGAAAATGGATCCGACTCAAAGGTTTTTTTTACAGGGTTCCTTAAATAAAAGGGTGCCCAGCTGGAGGCCGCAGCGGCTGGAAGCTGGCGCTCCCGCTTGCTGTCAGATACCAACCTGGTTTCTAGCAGAAACCGGTCATTTAGTCATTGTTATAAAATTATCTATTAAAATACCTCCAGCCAGCTTTAACTGAAGATTTTCATAGTGATTTAATTAGGCAGTTGAGGTTACAGTAGTGCAAACGTCCCCGCTCTGGGTGAAGTGTGGGACTCTGCAAGTGCTGTGCAAGTTAAAGCCGAGCCGTTTCCCCTCCCGTTCCTGATATTTTTCCTGTTGTGCCAACAGGGTGAGCGAGGAATTCCGGGGAGAAAAGGAGCCAAAGGGCAGAAGGGGGAACCAGGCCCTCCCGGGCTGGATCAGCCTTGTCCCGTGGTACGTCTGCTGTTCTGCTCATTCGAAGCGCGTGTTGCTGGGGCTGAAAGGGGTTTGCAGCCAGGGAAAGGCAGGGAGGATTTGGTAGTTCTTTATTTCGCAGTAAATCAGAGCAGATGGTTATTGTTTTCTCACTTTTCTTAACGGTTTGTTTTATCTGCACTGCTGGAAGCTCACTGCTTGCTGTAAGGGCTCCTCGCTGGCCAGATGGGAGCGAGCCACAGCAGTAAAAATAAAGAATCGTTGTGTGAAGACCTTCTTACTGTGGTCGGGAACAATGGGCGTCAGTAACGCTCTTCGGGAGATCGCGTGCCCTGGTGAGGCTGCCGGCCTGGCTTCTGAGTACGTTTGAAATCGGGGAGTCACTCAGCACAGTGGATGGGAGGCGACTGGAAAACCAGGTCAGCTCCATCCCTTCATCCCCGCGAACGGGGCGAGGGATGAGCCTGGCTCCAGCTCTCCCGCGGGGGGAAGCGGGTCGGAGCCGACAGCAGCGCAGTGCTGCCAGGGGCAGGGGATGTACGAGCCCGAGCTGCCCAGAGGTGCCTCTGGGAGAGGAGACCTCCCCGTGCTCCCCAGCCTGGGGCAGCAGCTCACGGCTCCGAGCGGTCCCTTCTCGGACACGGCTCGTGAACACGACCAGGCTTTCCAGGAACCTCCTGGGTGCTTGAGCTGGGGAAGGCGGATATCCCGAGTCCGCTTCCAGAACTTCTCATTCCTTTGATAGGGCCCAGAAAAAAAATCTAGAACGTTTTCTAGAAGATACCTAGCCTGGTAACATTTACCTCCTTTTCAATGCTATTTTTCGTATGACTAAAACCAGAGAGAGATTTTCCCTAAAATGCTTCAAGGCTGCAGGATGAAAAGTGATTTGTGTAAACTCTTGAACTGAAACTACTTAAAGGTAGCTGTTAGACCTTCGTTCAGAGGCACCTAACAACCAGTGCCAGGTACCTGCTCCAACATGCTCCAAAAAATCCATTTCTTTTCGAAACGTGTGACCGTTTCTCACCCCGCCGGCGCAGCTATGGCAACCAGAGCTGTTGTGTAGCTCTGCTGTGCCAGCGAAAAGCTCCCTCAGTCAATATGCTTTATGTTGCTTGGAGATGGAAAGTGAACTACAATTAATTATTTCATTTCTGTTGGATCACCTTTCCTCCTTCAACATGCGGGATGATTTAACCCTCATCTTTTCCACTGTGCTGTTACAAACGTGAATCTCTGGCTTGTGTCTAGAAGATCTTTCCCAGATGACAGACTCTATGTCTCTGTGAATTCCCCGCCACAAAACAACTCCGCTGACTTGCTGCGTCATCAAAAATGGGGCTGTAAACTTCTGGACCCATCCTGTCTGAGTAACTCCCGTGTCCTTTATCGTTCTCAACAAGCAGTTATTTTCTCAAACAGGGCGACCGCAGCCTTGCGGGCAGCAAAGGGGACCCAGGTTTGCCAGGCCTGGCCGGGGCGAGCGTGCCCTGCCCTTTGGTACGGTATCTGCTCTCTTTCTCTCTTGCATGGCTTGTGTGTGCTTCTGCTGTGGGCAAGCCCTGTCCTGGGGAGTGAATCCCTCCAGGGAGAGGAAGGACGGAAGGCAGCAGAGCTGGAACAAGATGTTTCCCTTGGGCACTCGGAGGAGGATGCCGGTGTGTTGTGCCTTCTTCCTCCCAGTTAAAAAAATCGCTTTAGCTGAGGGTGTGAGCAATGGGAGATCGCGCAGGGGATGCTTGCCCCTTCGTAACAGATGCTGAAAATGAGTTCTGGTTTCTCTCGGCACCTGTGGCCCTGTTTGGTTCCCCTCGTGCCCATGCTTCGGCAGCCCTGCCAGTCCGGTTCCCAGCTGGGTTTTGGCAAAGCTCCTCCCAGAGGAGCGGTGCCGGGGGGGTCACCGGCACCCGGGGCGTCAGGCGGGCGTTCGCCGTGCCGGCTCGCAGCCCTGCCCCGCAGAGCGCAGGTTCGGGTCCAGCCGCGAGGCGGGAAGGTTCGGGCTCTGCTCCCCGAGGGGGCTCTGTACCACTAGCTAGAAAAGGTTATTGTTTTATTTTCATGTCTTTAAACATAGAAAATGCTGCGCGCTGGATGATTTGCAGTTGTCTTCAGAGAAACAAAAGGGCAGTAAGCCATCTCTGTCAAAAAGTTAAATTACTTTCATATGTGTCAAAGAAACCAATTACTAGCAGCAGGCCCGCTTCAACTCTTCGTATTTACTCCCTAGCGATGTTATATTTACCAACTATTTCCCATCTTAACTCTACAGAAAACACAAGACCTCTGTGTATTGAAGACATTGTAAACTGTAGTAGATGATTTCACCAACATGTAACTACTACACTAGTTAGTAAAGCACTTGCACATCTTCCCGCTTACGCAGGTGAGGGTCAGTTGCAAGCTGGCTGGGAGCGTGGTCCCCGTTCTCCAGCCCAGCGTGCGGTGGAAGCTTGCTGGGTTCTCAGCGACGGCTTTCGGTGTGGGAGCAACGAGCCTTACAGGCAGGTTGCAAAGCTCTCTTTAAGCTGACGAGTCATTTTGGAATCACTCGAGTGAAACATGGTAGAAAGGCGTGGAGTTTTGTGATGGCCAAAGGAAGTCTTTTGAGTGCACGGGAAGGAGAAGGAGCCCAGGGCAGAAACCAAGCCCGTGGCCGTCGGTGCTAGGATGAGCTTTGACAGCCGGTCAGGATCTTTCTGGGTCGAACAACTGCTCTGCGCCTTGTCCCCTGTACCCTTCACCCCCAGACAACTCTGGCAAATGTACAAGTTGCTCTTTTTCTCGTGAATAGTTATGGACCAAAATATGGACTGGTGTCAGCAGAAAAATGCGCATGTTTTCTAACTAATGTTATAGGAAAACACGTGAAAATAACTTGACCTGTTACACTATGAGTAGCTGGAGAGGGTAACCTTACTTCACTGCATCTGTTTTATTGGGCATAGGCTATTTTACATATAAAATCAATACAGAATACAAAAAATGTGATGACTGACATTTACAGTAAAAAATGTAAAAATGCATTTTGACCTGTATTTGCACCAGGAGTTACCTCCACTGCGTACGCTTCCTCGTGGCTTCCCACCCCTGGTTAATTTGGAGGTGGCTGTGAGGGAAGGGACAGTGCATGTGTGCTCTCTGTAGCTCTACATGCAGAAATTCATGCAATCAGAGATCCAAGAGCCTTAAAAAATTCCAGCGTCAGAAAACGCAGCTGAAGTCAGCTATTTCTTCTAAAGTATCTTGAAATTTCGAGTTGGTCTCATACACAGTCCATTCCTCTTCTAAGGGCTCCTTCCTTCTCAGTCTTTTCCTCCTGGTAAATAAGCTCGTCTGTATGTTTCTTTTATCTCCATCATAAAAAGACAAATATTTTCAGTCCCTTTGCATAGTCCACAACTCATCCTATTGCAATCAGTTCAGCAGCTCAAGGTTTCTTAGAGACTAAGTACTGCAGGATCGAATTTAACAGAATTAGGATATAATCCGGGGAGAAAAAAAATTACATCACTGCCCCCAAACTGAAAAGCGCGTACTAACAAAAAATAAAATTCCACATCATGCTTTCCATATATATGTCTGATTGCAAAAACCACTACCGTATAAAGCAGATTATGAAGTTAGTTAACTGTGGTTCCAAATGTTTACATTTGTTCACATTTTTTGTTTAAAGGAAAAAAGAAACTAGATTTTTTTTTTTTCTTTCCACCCTGCGGTGTATTCAATTTTGTGTTGCTTGTGACACACGGATTACCTTGCCTGCATATTCATTTTTGTGCCTATACAGTAAGTGGGGTTTGCATGGTAATGGTGCTGCTGAACCTCTTCATCGTTGTGAAGACTGAGCTT
The DNA here is from genome assembly GCF_030867145.1 of Opisthocomus hoazin. Taxonomy (NCBI): domain Eukaryota; kingdom Metazoa; phylum Chordata; class Aves; order Opisthocomiformes; family Opisthocomidae; genus Opisthocomus; species Opisthocomus hoazin. Next base: position 5,345,425 of record NC_134435.1, on the reverse strand, counting down.
CAGGTTTTGGGGGCTGACACTTCAGTCATCGTCAACAGAAATTAAATCTGTCAATTCAATTTTGCAGGGACCAGATGGACTGCCAGTAGCAGGATGTTGGCACAAGGTACAGTAACAATAACAACAACTGTACAGCCTTGCGCAGGTCCTGAGCAATGTCGCTAGCTGCAGGGACCGCGCTGCCTTGAGGCAGCGGGTTATCCGTAACGCCACGCTGGGGTTCCATCCAGCTTCACGCCTCGTTCCCCACAGCTGCAGACTGGGGCTAGGAACGCCACAAACTGTCGAAGCGTGAGAAATTGTTCTCGTTAATACTGGTGGTGGCAATGTTTTTTTGTCAGGCTTGCTCAGGCCCGGCTGTTAGTGTGGCCCAGGCAGTTTAGGCACCACTCGTGCAAAGGCTGCAGCCCTCTGCAAACCGTGCTGGTGTGACGTGGCCCGTGCCGTCCTGCTGAGACTTCTGCAGTGGGTTACCCCTTTCTCAGAGTTACAAAACATTCATTTTCAATGAAAGACTTTTCTGCCGTTGTTGCTATAATCCACAACCAGTACGCTGCTTCGGCACTGGAATCAAAAAGACCTGGGTGCGGGTGGTCAGGTAATTCAGACCATCGCACGCTCCCAGAACAGCCAGGGCTTTGTAAGTGCTCAAGGCAGCGCGGGAGGCCGAGGAGAGCTGTGTCCCCCCACAAGATGAGCGTTCGGCCCAGGCTGGTGGGAGGATGCTGTAACCCCAGCCAGGGCAGGGCACTGGAGCTGAGCAGAACTGCTAACCCAGTTTCAGACATGCGGCATGTGGACGCAGCTCGAGTTAATAGCGAGCACGTTACTAACTGGTTGCAAACCCTCGGTTAGCATGTGAGCACGCCCTTAGCTCAGGGGGCTTTTTAATTCTGTGGCAAGTCGTTTGGATGCGCTGTTAATATTAAAAGAAATCTGAATGCCAATCCTTATAATATTAACAGTAAGATTAGTAAGTGTAACGAATGGAGCATTTCTCTTTGATTCAAATATTTGTCTGTGTGTTCTTTTTCAGTGATCTCTAAGCATGAAGCACAATATGTAAATAATGTGATATATTTGAATCTTTTTAATTTTTGTATAAAAAAAGGAAAAAAAACCCCTTTCAACAGTAATATATTGACCTTTTTTTATACTGGATTCTGTCATTTACGGACTTTGAAAATACTGTAAAGCTCGCAAACCCGTAAGATGCACATGGTAACGTCAGGATTTGATAAAGGTGGGAATGAACAGTATTCACTGCTGGTGTCGCTGCGTGAACTAACAGCACTGAGACGGCGTGTTGCCTGGCGTGCCTTATCGCATGAAGGAGGGAGAAATCCCTACCCTACTTGGGCTCTCAACTCTGTATTTGCATTGCACATGCACGTGAAAAGGGTGAAAAAACCTGGCTGAAAACAAAGACAAAAAAAAGGACGCAGCCCTAGAAGCGAAAGAAGCTGCTGTACAGCGTCTGGTCAAACGAGAGAAGGACTTGCAGCCTGCAGAGGAAACAAAGCCAAGCTCCATTCATTGCTACCTGCTGCTGACACGATGGAAACAGCAGATCTTTGGCTAAACACGACCACCCTGACTACCTGTGGGTATTTCCACTACTATCAAGAAAAGCTTTTTTTTTTTTTCTCAAGAGGAAGCCCCTCTGGGTCCTGTTCTGGAGTCTGCGGCTGAAGATGTGCAAGCGCTTTGTTACTGCGGAATCCGGATTCCCCAAGAAACCTCCACTGCAAAATTTCAGGACACAAAAACCTAGCAATATTTTCAGCGTAGAGGTCTGCAGGACAGGGAGGGCTCTGCTGAAGTCCTGTCCTACACAGCGGAGCATGTAACGTTGCTGTTGGGGTTCCCCAGACTTGGGAGTTTGGAGTATTTAATTGTCTTCGTTTGTAGGGTTCATTTGTGTTTGATTTTTCTTGGTTTACATGGTTTTAATTGTAAACTCTGAACACTCCTCTTGTCCTCTTCTGCCCCCTTTTTTGATGTGTTTCTTTAAATTATCTCATCTCAGGCACAGCCCATGCAGAGGAGAATAAAAGGAGGATCAGGATTTTGATACCTGCATACAGCATCAAGTGAGATCAGTTAAACCTGTGCAAACTATTCCACAGTTTATACTTTTACAGATGTTGAAAAAACAGAGATTGTGCAGTAAGGAGCCACCAAACATTATTTCAGGGAGGAAGAAAATGGCTTACAGCCGAGTGTGTTCAGCTTGCAGTGAAGATCAAGAGGCAATCAGATTGCTTTACAGGGAGGAGATACTTTATATTAACAAGTTCTTACAGTGAACAAAGAAAGATATACAAATATCCATCCGATGGGTGGAAGCTGGAGCTACATAAAATGAAATAAAGTAAGCCATGGATTTTTAATGGTGAGACTGGTTAATCCTAACCAGACTAGTGATGTAATCCCTATCACTTTAATGCCTTTTCGATTTAACAGATTGTTTCTGGAGGAAATACTTCAGCCCAACACAAGTTGCTAGGCTCTGTGCAGGAGTCTTAGCTGAAATGAAGAGCCTGACCACAATATCAAATCAGTTGGGATCAGGGCTCGTTGTGGCCTTGATCTTAGAGAATACAGAAAGGAGGGAGTCATTTTTGGTGCATTGAGTAGATTCAAATCCTCCGTTAGATCCTTGTTCCACTGCATCTCTTAGGGCAGCTACTGCCAGAGAGGATTTGAGAGAGAGATGCGACTGCCCAGGAGCAATCCGCCCTGCACAAGCTGACCTAGCGCTAAGGCAGCTCTCGCTCCCATGTTCTGAAGAACAGTAGGAACACGCTCAGTGCTCCGTACAGGTAGAGTGACGTCTGACTGATGCCTGTGAGACCTGTGACTAGGTTCTAGGTGTCCTTGAGCTTACCCTTTTAGTCAGCTGGGAGAATTTGTCATCTGCTGGTCAATTCTGAAACGGCCATCTAGCTCGGTAGATGTGGACAGAGAAGACTTAAAACAATAGGCAGTGAACTTTTGCTAGCTGCTCAGGGTCTCGACCTACACACTGCTTGCTTTGTGGCTATGCTTTGCAGCTTTATCAGTTACTGACCATTTTCTTGGTCATCATATAGATTAAATCCATGTAAATTCAGATCAACTAACAAATCAAGAAACAAGAATTATGTAACTCAAAACAGCAATGAAAATGCATTTTATTTACTTCCATTTCATGTTGTTAGCTATCACTTTTGGTGTAGGGGTTTTTAAAGGCATAAGGAGCAGCTGGACAAGCTCCCACTGGCTTTCATAGTGCTTTTGAAAAACCCCTTTACTGTCCCAAATTAAAGCTAAAAATCTTCTTCTGTGGAAAGTACAAGGCAAATCTCTCACTGATGTCACTGGGAAGAAGATCTGTAATTGTTCCCTTAATGTACAGTTGCTCTTCCCATCTCCCCCCGTCAGCTCCAAACTAAAAGCAATTCACTACTCCAAACCACACTGTGGGCTTCTACACTCAAATTCCTGCACGTGTCCTGTTCATGGAACCTCTATCGATATCAATGAGAGCTCAGTCCCCAGAATGACTGCAGAAAGCACAAGAATCTGGAAGTGTCCACAAACAATCTACAATGCAGATAGAAAAGTCTTGTTGTACATACGCTGGCAAAAACTAAACAGCTTTCTATCTAGCTCCTACTTGAAGAAGTTTGGTATCACTGAAGCTACAAGACAAGCTAACCTCCAAAGCTTATGAAATTATATTAAAATTTATATTTTCTCTGAGGAAATACCCCGAAGTCCTATTATCTTCAGGTAAACAAGTCAGTATTCCGTCTTCAACTTGTGGAATATCCAGTGCTTGTAGGCATCAACTGTGACCACTGCCAGGCCTGCAAAACATTGATACAGAATACCAGAACAGTGCTTTACCTATTGCTCTATCCGCTCTGCATGGCAGCCGTCCCCCTCCCAACACAGAGCCTCTGCTGCCGCAGAACCCAACACGTTTGTAACGGAGGAAGAGAGCTCATTTTGAATCAGCTAAACCTCTTCACTGGGTTGTTGTTCCCTGGCCCCGAGGTACAGCCTGACCACTCACAGTGTTTCCATGCCAGCCAGGGAGGAAGGCTAAAATCGCCCTCCTCGCACGGGATGGCGGCTGGTATCCGTACCACGTATCAGCACTGCAGCCTCAGCTGCCAAACCCTTCAGTGATCACCTTTGAAAATTCCCAGGCAAATTGGTTTGTTCTGCATCCCAAATACGGCAAGCCCAGCACGTACAAAGGAGATCCATCTACGCACCCGCGGCAAGCTTGGCGTGCTGAGGACGTCTGACTCGCTGCGGGCGTGCAGACCGGCAGCCCCCGTGCCAGCAGCTCCTCCGGACTCCGGCCGCTCCCATTTCCATGAGAAATGCTGCCAGGTACGGAGCCCGCTGTATACGGCACCTTGTGCCGCTTCACCTACGAGGAACTCTAACCAGCAGATCTCTGAGGACCTGCTGGCGGTACGTCTACCCTACCAAGCCCTTCTGTCACCCAAGCAGCCGAGACCTGTGGAAGGCAGAGCTCCTGGGAGCAGAGCGAGGTACGGATCCCTGGGCGAGGTGGCTGCGGTCACGACCTGCGCTTGCAGTCCTTCCCGGTCCTCGGCTGGGCTCGGTGCATTTGGCCTTTCTATTCTGAACTCGGTGTTCTTATCGATCGCATCGTGCAGCTAAGGGAGCTGCTGATGCTGTACGATTGCACAGTCTGAGAGGAAATCTGTTTAGACTTCCATGTGCTTCCCACACATGCGTATTTAGAAGAGTAGGTTGTTAAATGCTAAACTGTTTCAGAGCAGTCATGATCTTCTTGGGAAAAGTTAAAAAAAAGCTGTGCTTTGCTCAGCAAATTTATGCCACATTGGTTAATTATTTTCTCCTTACATATGAAAATGTTTATGTGGGTCTTTCGGAATATTTTGAGTTTGCAAATTGCTCGCAAGATAGATTTTTACTCAGAGGTAGTACTGGCAGTCTCGCTCTAAACTCGGTAGTTAACTCAGCCTCTCACCAAGCGTAGTGTGTTTTTTCCCCAGTAGACCTCCTTCCCCCACCCTGCTCTGGTTTGAGAGAATGCAAGATTGTTTTACAGGAATTCAGAAATGCAGCTAAACGTTACCACTCGATGTCAGCAGCAATAAAGATGACTGACAGGGAGGCTGCTAATGCTTATGAAATGTAGGTCAGCCTGAGACCGAGCAACGGATTTATCTTGATCACTAATATACTGAGTACATTAGCTTCATGGATTCCTCAACAGACATTTTGGTTAGCAGACTGAAGTTACGGATCTTGGGGGACTCTGAAGTCCAGCCAAATTTATGTTTTATCTTTGTTTTCTAGCTTACAAAACAAAACTCATTAGTCTAATTCAACCTGCCATAAAAGCACGGTGATGTCCATTATGTTAAGATAACCACGCCTGCCTGCTGCCCGAGAGCAGAGGACAAGCCACTTTCTTTAAGATTTCCTCTATTTAAAACTGTAGCTAATGAGCATCTTTCCATTACTACCAATGTCTTCTCTCCGACATACTGTAGTCTAATCCACTTTGGAAGCAGAGTTCCCAGACTGAGTCCTAAGGGCACAAGAACTCAGTTGAAACCCCTAAAAATGGGGGAATGGATTTTGGGGTAAAGGAGCAGCCAAATAACCCCCGTCCGTAACTCCAGCCCGGCGCTGAAAGCGTGCCGGCGGCTCCGGAGAGGCCCCTCGCCAGCGCGGGAGCCCTGGGATTCGGCCTCTGCTGATGGGGGCAGGTGACATTCATCAGTTTTGCAGCAGAATTGTGGTCTCGGCCAGTGAATTCAGGAATATTTCTCTGGGTTATGAAACAGGTGGCAGAGAAAACCTGGTCTGACTCCAGACGGAAACTGTTTCCAAGCCTTAATGCATTGGGATTTTAGGTTTCGGGTTTTTTGTTTTGGTTTGGTTTTTTTGTTTTTTTAAATCAAGACATTGCCACATGCTTTGTTTTATTCTCATAGGGGAAAATGCCTTTCTTGTATACACTGCTTCAAACGCTTGCTGTGTATATAATGGTGATGAATTTATTTCCATATGGCTTTTTCTCCTGTCTATTTAAAAATTTTTCCTCTAAGAGACTTTTTGATGTGTCTTTAGGAAACCAATAGATGAAATATTTAGGTGAGCTTTTGTCTTCTGTAATTTCATCAATTCAGCATTTGAAATTCTTAAGCAAACCAGCAAAACACGTGTGAGGTTTCAGCAGTGCAAGGCATCCTATGCAGTGATGACAGGTATTCTGTGGAGAACAACCCCTGGTTTGACCCCTGGTTTTAAGGTTGTTGTAGTAACCCGCTGCCCAGGAAGCTCAGCATCCCGCTTCAGCTGCTGCCACTGAGCACAGCTGCCTTGGCTGCGAGAGCTCTGAAGGAGATCGCACCAGCAAGGATGCAGTCTGCAGCGTTTATCTGTGGATTTTTATAGGTAGCAGTGGATTCGCAATCAGCCAAATATAGCGGACTCTTGGGCCAGGATGAAAGAACTCGCCCATCTGTAATGCATAGCTTAATTAAAATTTTAAGATGCCAGAAATTTGCAGCTTTATCGTAATGATAAATAACCATCCTTGGTCAACACAACTGTGCCTTCTTCGCCTGTGAATTCAGTACCTATTATAAAGGAGCATTAGCGCTTAGGTTTCCCGGCACTGAATGCTGATTTAATGCTGCCCTCTAGGGGAGAGCGTTTTTTAATAGAGAGAAACTGAATTTATGCTGTGATGCTGTCCCTTAACTGACAGCACACACAGGGATGGGCACACCTTTTGCCTAACTGTATGGTTTGAACAGATACTGGTTAAACAGGAGCACATAGATAGAAACGTCAACCTTTTTTCCAAATCTGGTATTTCTTTCTTGGGAAATACCATCATATTCTCACTTCTTTGGGTTTTTTTTCAGTCCCACTGTTGCCCTGCCAATTTATAAATATAAAATCTGTCTGTAGTGGGCTACCTGTCAAGTTTCCATTTTTAAATTTTAGAGGACGGAAGCTTTGAATTATTTTCTTTACAGACAAGGATTTATATTTAAGATATGAAAAAGTATTAATAACAAAAAATGATAAAATTGTAAAAATTTGCATGTCTCAAAACCACTTATCCTGGACAAATACTGTAGGTATCTGGCTGAATGAGTTTGGTTCCAACCTGTGGAGCACACCTAGGAGTGTCCTCAGTAGGCACCCAAGAGTGGAGTAAAACCTCGGTACTGCTTTGTTTCATTTGAGGCTCCTAAGTTTTACCTGTTAAGTATCTGCCGACGTGCTTAGTAGCACAGCCAGCCTTCCAGGTAGATTTTCTAGTGAGAGGTGAAATATTTGGATAGATTTCAAGAGGCCCAAGACACTTCAGCTTGCCAAGGCAATCACTGTGGCATATACTGACCTTGGCAACCTTACAGGACAGCATTTATGTATAAATATTTCTTGGACTCTTGTGCAATAGTGGTTTTTTTTTAAAAAAGGAAGGGGTGGTGGGGGAAGAAAACATCTGGTCACTCCTGTTAATCCAGTCTCACTGTCATTTACTGGAGTCTTTTTAGTTGTGTCCCTGGCACTGCAGTGAACCTGACAGTAATTAGTAGTTTGAAATACTTCACAGCTCTGCTTTGGGGAATCTACGGCAGACTGAAGTAAACCAGGGAGTAAAAATCCATTTCCTAAACTTTGTTTTCCTTGATCATCATTAACATTTGTAATCTCAAAATTACTTCTAGTATTTTCACGTCCCCAGGTGAACTACTTCAACTTCTCCACATGCTTGTGCACCACTAGAAGGCACAACAAAAGGGAGGTCTAACTATTGCCTAATCTGCCGCTAACGTAAGTGCCGAAAACTTGTCACTTGGAAATGAGTGGAAGAAGGATTTAATAGATTGTATGACTCTCTACTACTGTAGAGAGCCTGGGGCAAAACGACAGGAAAGCTGGGAGTTTTCAGTGCATTGCTGACCACGGAGTGGAGTAAGAAGTACATTATTAACATCTGCAGTTTTCCTGTGTCTTAGGACAACAGTCAATCCTGTTCGCTAAGTTCTGGTAGAAGGTTGTGCACTTTGGCGAGCGGTCAGCTCATTTGTGTGTCTGTGTGTGGCTTCTTATGCAGTAACAGTATTAATGAAGAGAAACTTAAAAGGGAGATGTCCCCAGTATCTGTAAATGACACTAATACTGCTTTGCTGCTTTTTTATATGCTGTTAAACACTGCATTGTATGCTCAGCTCTGCAAAGTGCATCTTACATGATGTTACTAGGTACAGGTGGGTGCCTATCAAACTTGTGTTTCTGCAATTACATAAAAAACCCTAGGGCCTGGTTTGGCAAAGCAGAAGCGCCCACGTTACCCACTGAATTTCCAAATTAAGCAGAGGAGGTAGTAAATTGCCATCAGCTAGAATGAGAGTGGGAGTCCTGTTGTGTTTGCTGGTTACCTGCATTAGATGGACTGCAGTTTTACAGACTATTTCCTAACGTAGCAACTTTTTGTGCTACCATGTGGGGTTCTCTTTTCCACTATCTTAAACAATGAAAAATAGTCAGTGATGCATGTTCAGCACAAAACACCACAGTAAAAACGGAATGCCACCTCTCTGTTGCATTAAGTTACTGTAAACATTGAAATATTTTAAAACTGGCATATATGCTAGCACTTCTGAAACAACATAATTTGAGAAACCATACCTGCTGGTATTTAAAATGTAAATGAAAATCTCACTTATTTGTATACAGTTTAGAAAAATACATGCAATGTGTGCTTTACCTGTCTGTTTTGAAATTATGCTGACAGGCCTTAATGCTCTACCATGTTGTGCAAGCGTCCCTTATTTATGTGAGTGGGGGCATCGCTCCAGTCAGGCTGTTCCGAGGAGACAGGGCTCTTCACCTGTGTGTGTGCCGTTTGGACACCTTGCGAAAATGAGTTTTGTTCTGAATGTATTTACATGGTATTTTATACAAAGCTGACTAGATCTCTGTAAAATGTTACCACCTTTAAAAAGAAATATATATAAATATTAAAAACAAAGAAAATGTACTTTACATCTCTATTTGCAAACTCTTTGTGATTTTTAATCATGTATATGCCATGAAAAGTATTTTATTTACTCATTTCTTTGGGGAACAACTACTTTTAAAATGAAGGCATTAATAACAGTATTTCTTATCCATTGTTTTAACATGTTAAAATGGTATTAATTAGTACTGCATCATTTATTTCTAGTTTAAAGCTTTAATGAACAGTACCTTAGCTTGAGACCTCAAAAAATATTTTTCTTGTGCTTTCTGTAATAAAAGCAAAGACTAGATTTTTAAAAATGGTCTCTCTGTACAGATTGCTTTTATGATTGTGTGAATATGTATAATGAACTCTGCATTTGTAGCCAAGAATAAACTTTCCAAATTGTAAATGTTCAGGTGGTTGTTATAAATAGCTACTAAATATCTTAACCAGACAAGAGTTCAAATAAAGATTAACGGCCATTATTAACTTTTCCTCCACTGTCTTCTGTTACTTAAAACCTGACTTTTATGCAACAACTGAGTTTGACTTTCTAAGTTCAATCTAACTTTAAGTGCATAGCAATTCGGTTTTGGATTCTCCATGTTACACAAAATTTAAATTGTTCCTGTGTTTATCAAATAACTGCAACTAGAGATAATTACTGGTGGCTATATCTAGTCAGCAACAAAGTCTGCCAAGCGTGTAGTTTTAAAAGGGTCTGGGTCTGCTACATTTTCTGGTGTCGTCTTTACAGATGTTGTTAGTTTAAGACAAAAGAATGTGAACATGTACTTCGAAGGCAAAAAAAAAAGTGGCATCTTTTAGAATGACTCTCGGTAAGTTTATGAATTTGGTTATGGGATACAGCACCTGCAGTGGCAGAGGACTCAACCCATCCCAGAACATCCTCCCTGGTTCTTCCTGTTTTTCTTTAATTCCAGTCAAACAGGAATGGAGGAATGACCATTCTAATCTGATGACACCATTTCCTCTTTTAATCCTAACTATTCCCTATCCTAAGACTGGCTCTTAAGTAGTGGGTCAGGTCTACCCATCTGTCACCAGCCAAACACAAGAGTACAACAGGACAAATGGTTTGGTTTTACTTTTGCTTAAATAGTGAAGTATATGTTGAACAACTAATACAGTTGCAACACCCAGGCTACACCTCAAATTTTTTTCAAGTGTAACAGAAACTTCCTCGATGTATAAGAAGTAATTCAAAAGATAGAGTGTCGTGATACAGCTGTAACGATGACCCTGAGGAGCCCTCAAGGACATGTTACTGCCCCGGAGGAGCCTGGTAACCACATGGGATCTGGGGCCACCACCAGGTCCAGTTCCACACGAGCGGCCAGCAGCCCTGCAGGACCCCAGCAGGTGCCGCCTCTCCCCCACTTGTGCTGTGGGACCTCAGAGATGAAGCCACCGCTCCCGATGCCGTGCGGGAAGACCCCAGCGTCCCAGCCGGAGGACCCCGAGCGCACCAGTGAGTTCCTGTTCCGCCTAACGCTACCTTTCGGATGTTGTGGGAGCAGCGGGGAGGTCGGGGCTGGGCTCTGTGATGAGGGAGGCGCGCTGTCACAGCAGACGCGTGCGCTGCCCGTGTCCCTGCGCTGTCCCCCGCCGCGGTAAGTCGCGACAGTCGGTACCCCCTCGGCGCGCCCGCTCCCGACAGAGGGCGGCAGCAGCGCCCAGGCGCGGCCCGCAGGGGGCGCCGCAGTGGCGGGGCGGGCCCTCCCCTCCCCGGGCCGGGCCCTCCCCTCCCCGGGCCGGGCCGCCCTCCCAGGAAGGCGGCACCTCCCCGGCCCGGCCCGGGCGCCTCTGAGGCGGCGAGAGCGGCCATGAGGCCGGCGCAGCGCTCCCGGCAGGAGACCCTGGCCCTGCGGCGGCAGCTGATCGGGTAAGTGCCGCGGGCAGGCAGCCGCAGCCCCTCGGGCCGGGGGAGCGGTAGCGCCGGGCTGCCCGGGGCGCCTGACGTGGCTGCAGGCGGGCCCCGCTGGCCGGCTGCTCGGTCGGGTCCCCCCGCACGTCGGCAGCGGCGAGCTCCGGCTGCTCCCGGGGGTGAAGCCGCCCGAGTTCTCGCCTCGCCGGAATTTCGGGTTTTACACTAAACCGCGGGGCAAGTCGGTGCTGGCAGCACGCGAGGCCTGATCTCGGCGGGGTCTGCGACGCTAAAATCTATAAAACCTGTGCCCGGCCGAGCTCTGCGCCGCTGAGGAGGCCTCTCCTCAGGGCTCCCGCCGCTGCCGGACCGTGCTGGGCCAGGCAGGGCCTCTTGGCTGACGCGGCCTTAGAGCCTTGCAGGAAACATTTTATTGTATCAAAAACTTGATCGAATTAACACCACGTGTCTGCCCGATTTGATAGACTTGAGTACAAGCTGCAGTTCCAAACTTCCAATTACTTCTCTTCAACTAGCCTAAAAAATTCTCGGGGCCGCAGACTGCTACCAGGAATGGCAGCGGAATGAACTCTGTATGTTTAATTTCGGGAATGCTTTCATGTTGTACCTTCTATATTCAAAATCAAGGCTACTTTAATCTGTAAATATTTTATGAACCCAGAAGTTGGGCTGAAAGCAAATGCTAGAATTAGAATTGTGCCATTGCACAAACCTGGAGAATAATACCATTTGGTGCATTTAATTTCTTTATAACTGATTTGCTATGTCGCTGGGAACAAAGATTCAGCCCCTGAAGTGCTTTCTTAGCATCTGTTGACCAGTCAGGATAACTTTACAAAAAACCTGACTGCTTTACCATTCTGCTGCCAGCTCACACAGAAAGTGCAGGATTGCTGGGGGGGGGGGGGGTGGATAGTGAAGCAGTTTCTTACTTTATCCTTGTCGTTTTTTGTTATTGTTGTTCATTTGACAGCAACTTTCCATTTATGGGTCAAATTATTTTATTTTTATATAAGAAATCTTTTACTAAATGAAGCATGAAAGTTTAGCGCTGTCCTTCAGAGTCAGATCTCTTGGGCAGACATGTGTTTCCATTTTACTTGTTTGGCAATTTATTTAAAAAAAAGTGAAACAAACCAAACACACTTAAGTAGACCCAGCCTTATAGAATTACTCAAGCTTTCAGCTAAGGTTAGTGAAGCTTTCTACAGATGCAACAATCACCTGCACTACCGCATTATCTAGAAAATCAGGACCTCAGCAAGAATATAATGAAAGCAATCACAAGGTAAGAGACACCAGGGATGATTTCAAGAACACAAAGGGCCGACAGCGTAGACAGTAAGGAACTGCAGTGAAGACAGGATGAAACTACAGCGAAGCCACAGCTGTGTGCTGAGGCTAGATTCCTAGTGAAGGATTTTCAGTTCTGGAGCGTGTTTTTTTCCCTGCAACTCTTAACAAAGTTTGACTTGATCGAGAACACAAGGCCTGCTCTCCTCCCCCTCGTAAGCTCTGTTTTAGGGGCCAGGAGGACGGCGTGTGCCAGCAGACTGGGGAAACGTCTTTCTCTTGATTAACTGACTGAACTGAGAAGTATTACCAGCACAATAAACTATGGGACTTTTAGAATTCACTAAGATTTATTTTGCTTTCTGATGCTTGCCATAGCTCTTCCTGCAAGCTGTTTTTTTCTAACGATCCGGTGAAGATCGTGAAGGCAGAAGGCCAGTACATGTATGATGAGAACGGAAGACAATACCTTGACTGCATAAACAATGTTGCTCATGGTAAGTTAAAAGTCAGGTTATTTGAGACTATGTTTTCTCCACAGAACAAGGAACAATCAGTACTTTTTACCACTGCTCTATTGTGTCGGAGGGAGGGGCTGTTTAATTGGAAAAGTGGAAGAAACCTCTCCAGCCTATAGTCTGGGAAATTACAGTTCATGTTTGAATTTCTGTGTCTGTGCTTTCCAGACTTGCTTCCTGTTCTGTCTTCCTAGAAACATACTGATCTAAAATTTAGATTTTTTTTTTCTCGTGAAAGCTCAAGTAAAGCACCTAACTGTAAGACTTACAAATGGCTTGACCGTCTGTTATATTTATAAAAGTTACTTCTAAAGGTACTGTGGCGGGACCACTGCTCAGTGTGGTGCCTTATTCGTATATTACGAAGTAGCCATTTCTTTCTTACAGTATTTGAAATCTCTCTGAACAGTCAGTGCTGTCCCTAGGCAGCAGGGCTAATAATTCTTTGATAGTAAAGCCTACCTGCACATACCCTTACCCCTTCCTAAATTATTCAAATATCTAAATCCAAATACCAAGTTAGACACTATTTGTTTTAGCATATCAATTTCCAGTATTCAGCTACAAACCATAAAATACAGTAACAGGGAATTTCAAACTTTCTGAGTAAAAAAAAACACAAAGTTTTAAGTGAAAGCTTTTAAGGTGTACCAACATTGTCTTCTGCTGACAGTATCATTAATGCCCCACTGATAAAATACGATCATCAGTGATGATAGCTCTGTACCAACAGAGAAATCTAAGTGTTAAGTTTGTTAACGAACACACGCGTAACGTGGAAGAACTCTCAAACCACTCCCCGCTCTCTCTTGCAGTTGGACATTGTCACCCTGATGTAGTAAAAGCAGCCCACGAACAGAATCAATTGTTAAACACAAATTCTCGTTATCTTCATGACAACTTGGTTGATTATGCACAGAGACTCTCAAAAACACTACCTGAGAAATTATGCACCTTTTATTTTTTGAATTCAGGGTAAGTGAAGTATATTAGACTCGATACTGTTTTCACTAGTTATATACAGACTGTAAAATACTTCATTATCAACAGCAAACTGCATGATCTGGTGTGGATGACTAGGTACTGACAAAAAACATGGTTTGGGGGTTTTGTTTTTGAAGAAACTGTGGTCCTTTTTACAGCTTCAGTGACTGAAGTTCATGTTTAGTGAGCTCTCTATTGGGAAAATAAACTAGCCCTTTATTTAAGAAGGGGTTTATAGGCCTTGGACTATAAAACATTAATGTAAATATTTACTGTATTAAGTTTCTGGTCTGACTTGTCTTCTGAACTGAGAATTACTTCTGTTATCAAAATTAAATTTAACAATGTATATTTCTGCTTGGGGGCAGGGTGTATTCCCAAGCAAACTACAGCTAAAAAAAAAACCCAAACAAAAAAACCCAACAGTTTCCAAAGTAGTTTCTGTACTCCAGTTTTTTAAGCTGGATTCTGTTCTGGTGAATAGTCCTACCTAACAATTGCTGATTACTGAGAGATCTGCAAGTAACATGCATAGAGTTCTGTGCGTTCTCTGCAGATGTAAACAGCATTGCAAGGGGGGGTCAGAACTTCTAAACTCAGACATCCACAATGGAACACTTATCGAATTTTTCAATTGTAGATCTGAAGCCAACGATCTTGCCCTAAGATTGGCACGACAGTATACAAAACATCAAGATGTTATTGTTTTAGACCAGTAAGTATATTGGCAATTTTATCTGCTGTGGGGTACAAGGCTCAGTTTTGGTCTGTGGTCAGAGCATTGCTGAAAACCTGTTGTAGCAGAAAGATTGTAACCGGAAGTTGAGGAAAGTGATTTTTTTCCCTGTGGTCAGTATTTGTGAGTCCAGCCCAGAGAACTGTGTCCAGGTTGCGCTCTCCAGTACCCAACAGACATTAACATACTGGAAGGAGGCCAGCAGTGGCCTGCCACAATGGGTCGGGAGCCACATGAGGTTAGGAAAATTGGATTCCTTCAGCTGTAAGAGACAGCTAGAGGAGATCTTACTTTAACTACAACTCTCTAATGGGAAGGAGCAGAAAAGATGGAGCCAGGCCTGAAGATGTATGGTGACAGGAAAAGACGACAATAGACATAAGTTGAAACCTAAGGAATTCTGATGAGACATAGGGAAAAACTCTGTTACCGTGAAGGTGGTCAAATATTAGAACGGGATGCCCAGAGAGACTGGAAACTCCATCAGAGGAGGATATTTGGAAGCAGGGCAGACATCTGCAATCTTGTAATACTGCTTGTGACTTAATACTTCTGTGATGCCAGTCTCTGGCCCTGGCAAACCAGTGACAAGGCATACTGTCCCTCTGCATCTCCTATATTCAGAAGTGCAAAAAAACCCAAATGCTACTAAGCTGATTGACAGAAATCTCAGAGCTTTTCTCAGCTCGAGTGTGACTGCAGTCCCACCAGGGGACAGAGCCTAGCTCCTCTGTAGCTGTCAGTAATGCTAAGCCTAAAGAACTCTTGATACTGAGGAAATTACTGTTTAGTTCTGCTAATTGTTTTTAAGTGCTTACCATGGACATCTGACATCCTTGATTGACATAAGCCCATATAAATTCAGAAATCTAGAAGGACAAAAGGAGTGGGTCCACGTGGTATGTACTTCAGCCTTGTAACTATCAACTACTTGTCAATTTAATGAAGTCTTATTTAACATATACTGAATGTAGGGTACTGTTCCTTTGCATAGGCTCCTGTTCCCGACACATACAGAGGACTTTATAGAGAAGACCATGAAGATCCAGTAACAGCCTATGCTAATGAAGTGAAAAATATTATTGAGCAAGCACATAAGAGAGGCAGAAAGGTAAAATGACACTTCCTTACCCATTTGTCTTGCCTTTAGAAACGATCATGGCTGCCTGTCAGTGCCATTCAGGATTACTAAGTGGTACGGATTTGTCAAAAAGCAAAGATTCCATAATGATGGAAGAACCTTCTAATGACAAGGAGCCTGCTAACTGTTAACGCAATTTCCACAGCTTTCTGTATTGGGTTCAAAACATTATGTGCTGCATATGTTTCAGATTGCTGCGTTTTTTGTTGAATCTCTGCCAAGCGTGGGTGGTCAAATCATTCCACCAGCAGGCTATTTTCAGAAGGTTGCAGAGTAAGTGGTCATTCATTATCTTAACTTTTTCAATTTAACATACTTCCTAAATGTAGATGATAGAGAATTTCTCTGCCTTCACTAACATATAGCTTGATAGGCAGAAAATGGCCTGCACGTTCATGTTAGAATGTAAACTTTGTATGGCAAAGACCTGCTTTTAGACACTTGATATAGAATATAGGCCTGTACAAGTTGGTTTCCTGGAAGTCTGCAAAGTAATGCTTTCTGCATGTTCTTTAACAGTAAGCATAGTTCTGTTTCCTCTTAAGAGACAGTAAAATCTCTTATGTTACAGGCACTTGCACAAGGCAGGAGGTGTATTTATTGCTGATGAAATTCAAGTTGGCTTTGGCAGAGTTGGCAAGCACTTTTGGGCATTCCAGCTTCAAGGAGAAGATTTTATACCCGATATTGTCACTATGGGAAAACCTATAGGAAATGGGCACCCTATTGCCTGTGTAGCAACAACAAAAGAAATAGCAGAAGCATTTGCAGCCACAGGAGTAGAGTATTTTAATACAGTAAGTAAAAAAATTGCCCAACCTCTCCTCCTCTACAGGAGTCTAACTATTAAAATTAGGTAATCCTGCAGTGGTTTCATTATTTTTTATCACGCAGAGTTACTGCTGTTTATATTATTTCGATCTTTCTAGTATGTAACTTCCTATTTACTGGCTCTATCTGATACAAGTGGCAGTATACTCATTAGATCACTGAGGCTATACTTTCAGTGACAAGACTGCATCTTTCTTTCCTTTCCCTGGCTATGTGTGTTCTTTTCCTGAACTCAGTTTGGAGGCAACCCTGTTTCATGTGCCATTGGATTAGCTGTGTTAGATGTGATTGAGAAGGAACACCTTCAGGCTCATGCCACAGAAGTAGGAAACTTCTTGATGAAGCTACTCAAGGAGCAGAAAATCAAGCATCCCATCATTGGTGATGTCAGGTATGAGTGCCTTATTTACACTTTTAGCTGCTTTTTTGTTTGGTTCAGTCAGCCAAATAATCCAACTGATGTGGTTTTAAGAAAGTCATTACATCTGTGTTTTCAGAAAAAAAACAACAGCCTGCTGTACATCAGATTAAAACAAACCTGAGCTTATCTAAAGTCTGATATACTTTGCCACTCTAGGTCAGTACTGCTTTATTGATTTATTAGTCACTAAAGGAATCCACTTTCCTGTTTGAACTCTTTAAGTGCACAAAGAACAGAATTAATGAGCTGGATGGAACATATACTTAGCATTATGTTCTGAGCAGGTAAAAGTCTGTACTGTATTACTGCATTTCTTCAAAACAGCAGTACCTTTTCTATCACTAGCCAAACATCAGGTAATTCTCATGCAGTAAAGGTTTGGTCTCACAAAAGCCTTTCTCAGTTTTTTCACTGCACTTGCAGTTCCTTCCTCTAACAACACAGATTGACTGTTTTTGTTTTTATAAAGGGGTTCAGGCTTATTCATTGGAGTGGACTTGATCAAGGATCAAGCAGAAAGGACCCCAGCCACAGCAGAAGCAGAGTATCTCATAACAAGGTACAAGGGACAATCAGGTAGTTCCTCAGTGTGCGAGGCAAGCATACAATTACAAAGTAACCTTGCCACTCAGTAGTTGTTAAAATATAGCCAAGTGGCAGAAAAAGAAACCAGTCAGTGCAGAAAGGCATTGTCTGGACAGCCTGCATGCTGATGCTTGCAAGTTTTTCTGAACTACATGCAAAGGTAAACATAATCCTTTGTTACTGCTCTTTCCAGACTTAAGGAGGAATACATTCTACTGAGTACAGATGGCCCAGGAAGAAATGTGCTTAAATTCAAGCCCCCCATGTGCTTCAATATGGAGGATGCAAAATTTGTTGTGGACACAATTGACAAGCTACTAACAGGTAGTACAGATCAAAACTTCCTTATAGAGGGTTGCTGTTGGACTGCCTTAAAGTCAATGCTAGACTGCTGAGCCTGCTTTTCAGAAGTGCTAAAACAGAACTGAGATGGCAGATGCTAGGCCCATAGGAAAACTAGTCTTAGTCAATGCAAGTTTAGCCTTCGCTTCCGAATTGTTCTGTTTAAAAGTTCTCCAGTGAAACTATTTATTCCACAGATGCACATGCTTTTTAAAATAACTTTGTTCTGGCAGAGGCTGATGTGTTTACCTATCTGAACAAGGGCAACTGGTAAAAGCTGTCCCAATTTCATTCTTGAAAGCCACAGTCTGTGTGCATTTGCCACTGCTTTTGCACAACTTCTGCACACTCAGTATTAACCAAGCTGGTGTAAAAACTTGTCTCCAAGTCCTGAGTTTGCTAAATTGTTGCTTATTCTCTCTCCAGATATGGAAAAAGAAGGTCTGAACCAACAGAAAACATCCACTTGTTCTACCTGAGCAGGTATTTATCTATATTCATCCTTTACTATCTAAAAGCCAAGGTTCCTAAACATAACTTTACAAGCGTTGTCACTGGCAGTAGAGCAGGACTAAGCTTCCTCAGAGATTGCTTTTACTTGAAATTAGTTTGCAGGAAATTCTGTCAGTCTAGAAATGTGGACCAGACTTGTGTACATCTGACATTCAGAGCTACCTTCCATCAGAATCTGACACTTCTGGCGACACTGTATGTATTCATTTGTTTGCAAGCTAGGTCCAATGCATCCCAGAAATGCCTGCTGCTAGAGCATGCTGTGCTTGTCTGGGAAGTTTTAAGAGTGACTGGGTTTAACCCTTAGCATACAAATGACATGCACGTCAAGCCAAAAACGTAGCTTTTATACTAGCTGCTCAGTGCCTTAAGTCTCCAGCCAGAAGCTGTTCTGGCTGTGCAAACTCCTTCTCAACACATCTCTCAACTGCCCTGAAGGGCAGGAGCACTGTGGATTCTGCATGCCACAATTTGGGAACCTCCACTTACACTAACAGCTTTATGAAGAGCTATAAACAGTACTTTTACTACTATAGCTCCTGTTTTACTTAACATCTGACTTTGAAATAGTATTGCCTTCTGTTCTCTTGAGCATTTTTTGATTACTTTGTAGGATCATTTGAGGTTCATGGCTGTCATCTCATGCTTAAGCATCAGTTTACCCCTATACCCAGAAGTCTGTGGGCATCAGTAAGACTGAGACCTGTCAAGTCTTCCAAGCCTTGTAAATCTTAGTACATGTTGAGGTCTCTATCTAGAGTTTGCTTATAGAGAACACCCAGCTGCAACTCATTCTGCAACACACTCATGAGAACAGTGTACACTTACAGTTAACACCTTGATACCACCACCCTTTGGTACACTTGGTCCTTCTTCAATCTACTCTGACTAAAAGGCAACCACGTGGTTTTTAATCAAGTGCCCAGTACAACCCCAGGTACCTGGACAGGAATGTACCTAATGTAATTGTTGTGA
Organism: Opisthocomus hoazin; assembly: GCF_030867145.1. NCBI lineage: Eukaryota > Metazoa > Chordata > Aves > Opisthocomiformes > Opisthocomidae > Opisthocomus > Opisthocomus hoazin. Next base: position 5,326,146 of record NC_134435.1, on the reverse strand, counting down.
TCAGTGTAATCACTGGTGGCCTCAACCACCATACTAGACTCACAGTGCTATGGCCCTGAGCTAAGGAGAAACATGCTTTTCGTTCAGTGCAATATTAGTATAGCAGGCATGAGAAAAATGTGTTAATATTTTATTTAACAAGTTAATGGAAAGACATACAGCTGTTTGTACTACTTATTCTTGAGAACAGAAAGATTACTCAACAGTGCCAGTTCAACTGTGACTTAATGTGCTTGTCTGCCATCTAAACTAAGCAATAAAAATGCATTTTCTACAGGAAATCAAGAATGCAAAAAGCCTCTTACTAAGTACAGTACTAGTATGGCACTTACATATAATGTAAGCGACAATGAGGCAGTGAAGTAGATTGCTTTTAATGATGCTTTTACAAAAACCATAACATTATTTTCTTTCCATAGGTTCCAAACAATGTTCAAGACCTACTAAGAAACATTATTCTACTATAATAATGCACATTTAATCTTCATCCTAGCATGCCTTAGACCAGATAAGTTATCTTTGATTTTGTTATTTTCAGTTATCTTGTTATTAGTAAAAGCTTTAGGAGAAATAAATTTTACAAGAGCTTGTTTCAACTCTGGTAGAAGTGTGGAATTGGCTTTTATTTAAAACAGCATATCTAAAACTGATTATAAAGGAGTATTTCTAGTAGCTACTATAAACTACATTTTCTAAGTTCATGCTCTTTTAGGCTATGACTTTTTGAAAATTAAGACAAGCCAATCTTTGTTAGGGTTTTTTTTTTTTATCTGCTGCTACCTATGCAAATGCCATTCTGGCTGCCAGTACACACATTCTTTCCCAGGCTCCTCTGACCAGTTTCATAACAAGGTCCCTAATAGCACTATATCCAGCAAATGGTCTCAGTGACCAGATTCAGTCAAAACTTCAGTCCCAAATTCATAACAAACACCTGAGGTACACAGAGCTGAGGGCCATGGCTCCCAAATCAGTTCTTATGAAATACTCTGTCCTCAAGAAATATCCAAGTAGGACTAGTAAATTAAGAGTACATTACAGCCATAACCAACAACCTTGCATACAAGCCCTGGCTTTCACCATGCAATTATTTGTTCTTTGTATCACAAGCTTTTCATGCAAGGAGGAAAAGGAAAGCCAGCTCTGCATTTAAGTACCAGTATCCTCAGTTTCTGCTTAAGGCCACATCACCTGTCACGGAAGCATCACCTGAGAACCTACTTCCAAAAACCACCAAGGTAACAACCAGCTGACAAACTATTGCTAATGCACTAGCCAGAAATACTGCAGCAGTGTGGTCCTGATAACATGCAAGTTCCCTGTGGGAAGGCAAACTGCTAGCTAGAAAAAAAATATTCTGCTACCCCTTACTTTGTAAGAACAAAAAAGTAGAAGGCTGCAACAGAGTAAAGCATTTAAATTTTAAGTCTTGAGACAGTAATACTTTTAAATACTGTAACTCATGTTTCAGTGGTCTGCAATTTTTTAATTTGCAAGTTAGGCATTACGTTACATACTCCAGCTGTAAAGTTATCATGTCAACTACCAAATTTAAAATCTGCTGCATTTTTTATATTCAAGATTTCCACTTAACCCCAGAAAAGTCTTACAAACTTCTCACTTTACAGCACTTTTCCAGGACAGCCAGCAGGGAGCAGCATATTATAGTCCCTGCAGGAATAGCTGCATCCCTTGTTTAAAAAAGTGAAAAGGTCACCAGTAACATCTGTTTATATCTTGTCTTAGTTACTTTGTTCAATTCCACTTGTGGTTCCTGTTTGTTCAAACAGAATTTATTACAAGAATAAAACTGTCAGATTTTAGCTTTAAAAGGGAAGTAAAAATATAATTGATTATTGTAACAAAGATTAGAAGTTTACTTTGAGCAGCAGCACTTGCTACTTCTTCATAAATCTGAGATTGGGACTTACTCTGCAGCAAGGCAGGCAACTCACATGATAGTTATTGCCTTAAAACAGTAGTAAACTAGTCAAAAGAGAGTGTATTTCTAGCTGGTCACTAGAGAAGGAGCTGCCTCTTTAGAGGTAGCTTTATTGTTTTTCCTTCCACAACTTTAGTGGAAGTTTTTAGCCTTTTCTGATACACAAAAAGGCTGCAAAAATTCAGACTTTGCGTTGGTAATTTAATTTCTATCCTGTCTTTCAAGACAGGCATGTGTACCATTAAGAACTTGTAGAAAAGTCTCAGACTCAAGACAGTGAAACACGAAGGAAGTGCAGCAAGCTTCTTGCACACCTCCTAGCTTCCTCCTGCAGCCCTGTCTAGGCTCCCAAGTCCTACCTGAAACCTACGCCTCCTCTGAGCACAGCCCTACAATGCAGACACCAACACAGTTACGCTGAGCCTCCGTACTTCTCTAGAACATGAACCACTGGCACACCAACACAGCCTCCACAACAGCTAGGGCTTTCTGCCCAAGTTCTCCTCCATAACCTCCAAGCAGAAGTGACCGCAGATTTTTAGCCGCCACTTAACTGCAAGCAAGCACAACTACCAATACAGCCTTCTAGTTTTAAGATTAAAAACATTTAAGCACAACTCTTCATCTATCAAGGTACTGCCATGAACTATGTTCTGGGAACAGTATACTGGCGTTTTACTAATACGTAAGCTGAAGAATGGCACAAGACACTAGATTACGCCTTTTTTATTTCAAAAGCTAGGATAGCTTCAATATCCATGTCATGGTGAATCAGAACACATGTAAAATACCTTACAATACATTAGATTCCAAAAAGGTACCAAAAAGTACAGTAAAATTAACACTTCCATTACAGGAAATGTATGACACAAAAACAATACAAAATAAAAAGGTGGAAAGTGACACTGGTTCCCTAAGATGCATCTCATTCTGTACAACTGGAGTAATGCAGAGTCCATAGTAAACTCCGAGAGGCAGTCCCTAGATGCAGAGCTGCAGCTTTAAGCAGACCCTCAAAATCAGTTTCAGTTTAACCTATTAATAAAATCATTAATTAATATCTTCAGCAAGGCTGAAATTTACACACCACACTGTCTAGACAACTAGTTATCTGTAAGTATTAAACATGTAAAACATTTCCAGGGAGCTCTTCCAAGTAAGATGCACATTTAACAGGCCATAGAAATTTATTGTAAAGTTAAATTTGGTACAGAACTGAAATATCCATCTACAGCATTGTATACAAAACCTATGCAGCCATTTTCCAAAAGAGACCATGCCACTGCATACCTGAATAAGTTTGATCAATATGGCTTGTAGTTATTCTGATGACCACCACGTCTTGGTGTCTTCCCGTAATTTGCACTGCCTTGACCTATGAATAAGAGAACAAATGCATTAAACTGCTAATTAGTTATGTTTGCTTATACCCAATACAGTTCTCTTTACTTACTGTAATCATAGCCTGGTCCATATCCATAATACCCATATCCTGAATAATCATAGCCTCCATAGCCACCATAACCTTGCTGATAGCCGTATCCTTGATTCCCATAACCCTGGTTCCAGTAATTGCCATAACCTTGATTCCAATTTTGACTTTGAGCTATAGAAGGGAAAACCATCCACAAAATCCCATTTTAGTACATACAACTTATTTAGAATGTGTCCATACTAAAGTAGTGCGTGTAGTACTTACCGCCGCCTCTTCCACCTCTGCCTCTTCCTCCATAGCTACCTCTTCCTCCACCGCTACTGAACTGTTGCTGCTGGTATACTTCTTTTGGCTGTGCTACCTTAATCTCGCACTGAAAATAAAAAACAAGGAAGAGTGTGTATACTGTCTTGCAGCAGCAGCACCCAACCTAACCACCTGGGAAAGCTAGAGGTTACTCTAGGGCCAAAGGAGGTATACGTGCTGTGCTCCATCACCTGACCAGGACCAATGCGTATCCAGGAGCACCTCGTTTACTGTGCCACCTGGGCTAAGGTAAGGCACTGCTGGCCATTCAAAGCAGGCCACTACTTTCAGAGGATTTTATACCACCTATTCCCTACCACCAGCTTCCCCATGGAACAGAAGAGTTACCCATTATGGGCCATTCGAAGCAGGCCACTGCTTTCTGAGTATTTTAATACTGCCTATTCTCTGCTACCACTTCCCCCGTGGAAGAGGTGCTGAGGCCACCACTCCTGTAGGAGCCACGAGGCCGACCTCTACCCTGACACAGCCTCCAAGAAAAAGCTGTTGCTGTTGGACCACTTCACCTGAGCTGTACTGAATGAACAAGGCTCCAAGAAATGCACCAGAACGAGTTTTACTGACAGCCTTTGTACACCCATACACTGAGCATCTGTGTTGGACTGTAAGTACACTTACCAACACTTGAAATCATCACTTATCAAATAATAAACAGCTAAAAACAACCAGAACTGACATTCCCAAGACAGGTTCCCAAGCTGCAGTTCAAGCTGTCAGCCAGCTTCCTAGTTCCTGAATCTGTGCAGTCTCAGATGAAAGCTACTGCTGCTGTGAAAGGAACAACGCCCTGAGATAGCGGCACCTGAGCAAGCCTGGCTTGGAATTCTTCACACTGGAACTTTAAGGTAACCTACTCTTTGTATTTATTATCACTATGACATGAAAACAAGCCACAGTTATAAGATACACAGATATAATTTCTCACCTCCCCTTGCACACAAGAATTTATCTCTCCTGAAAACAAACTTTATTGCTAACTACAGTGTCTTGACAAATGCCAGTGCATTAGGTTTGCCGAAGTTCATTCTGTGCTGTAAAGAGCAGTCTTCAACTAAGTGCAATCTAAGTCACTGTGTCAGACAGCATGATCAGTTATAAAAGGGCTTTTAAGTTAGCATGTGGTCAGCACTGCCCATGGAGCAAGAGAAGAGGGACACCTCCAGCCAGCACACATTATTTGCCTCCAGTCCTCTTAGCTTAACACATGAGCCTGTTGGCCATTCCCACAGATGAGCCCTGTCAGCTGTTCAGAGCATCTCGTGTCACTTCCACAGTAGTTCACACAACCAGCTGACCACATACAAGTTGCCATAAGTGTACATTTACTCTCTGCATCCTTGTACTGAGTTTACTTGACAAGGTTTTGGTAGCAGGGGGTGCTTCAGAGAGAAGATGACACCAGACACTGCCCCCATGTCAGACATAGCCAGTTTTGGCCAGCTGCTTACAGTTAGGGTTTGTAAGCCTTGAATTTATGCAAGTGCTCTATCAGAAAATAGGTGTGTATTTGTTGAAATGGCTTATACTGCTAGACTGATACATAAATAAGCCAGTTCTTCCACATGTATTTAATGAACATAATTAGATACTTTACACACAAAAGCCCCTGAAACATGGCAAGTATTAAAGCCACAAGTATTGGCAAAGAACTTCGATAGCCTCTGTAACAGAACTTATGGCAAAAAAAGAGTGGTAAATTGCAAGCTGTCCTTATTGCAATTTGGATACCTTGAAATCAGAGGCCTGCAAAATGCTTTTCAGATTATAGATGTAGTGATATTATAGCTAATAACTTGGACAAAAATTTACAAGTCAAAGTTTCTACCTTGCTTCCACTGACGTTGTGGAATTTCTTCTCCAAAACCTTCTTCACCGGATCCTCTTCCTTGAAAGTGATGAACACAAACCCCCTCCTTTTGTTGGTCTTTGGATCCATTGGAAGTTCAATTGCTTCAATCTGAAGACATGAAATGCTCTTTTCAGACTTGTATTTTAGCAGAATAGTTAAGCGCACAGCATTTGGGATAGCAAAATGGAAAGGAAGTTTCCTATCTATCTATCTATGTATGTTATGCAACACCAAAGTTGCAATATTCTTAAGAACACTGGCTTTCAGACCAGAGCTTTCAGTTTCACAACTCTTAAAAAACAACTTTAGCATCAGTTAAAAAGGTTTGAGTTAAAGACAAGGGTATCTAACCAGCAATGGAAGCATCTAGCATCTAGTGCAGTATGTGCCTGCCTTGCTCTCAAGATGGGAAACCTCTGGATCAGTTACAGGCAGCTTGATACATCTGAAGTTAATTTGCAACTTGGAAATTATTACTAAACTAAAGAGCAACTGGAAACTGTACGTTTCAGTGGTTACCAAGATAAAATTACACACCTCTCCAAACTCTCCGAAGTATTCCCTGATTTTCTCTTCTGTGGCTTCTGGGTTTAGTCCACCAACAAATATCTTCTTCACTGGATCCTTTTTCATTGCCATGGCCTTCTTGGGGTCAATTAGTCTTCCATCTAGCCTGTGTTCTTTCTGTTCCAGAACCTGAAACGTAGTTTGATAGGATTAACTCAAGCTGAAAAGTTTCCTCTAGAAGTTAAGAATCCAAAATATGAAGCTTTAATTCACCTTTTCAACGCTCCCAGGTTCTTTGAAGAGAATAAATCCAAAGCCTCTGGATCTGCCTGTGTTAGGGTCCATCTTTATCGTACAGTCGGTTACCTCACCAAATTTGGTGAAGTAATCTTTCAAGTCCTTTTTGCTTGTATCCCAACTGAGGCCGCCAACAAACATCTTCCTGAAATTCCAAAGAGGTAAGAGCTGTTTAGATTGAGGAAGTACTACAGAAAAGCACATGCAGCAAGATGCTCCCAGTGGTACACACCTCAGCAGCATTGTCAGAAACAGGACCAACTGTTCAAAGTTAAACCCTTCTGCATCCTGTCAAAAGCTAGTGATTCTGTAGGAGTGCGCAAGGTGGGTTTCCCCCACCTTTTAAGGGAATGACACAATGCATCCTTGAGTTTATTACGGGCCAGAAGAAACAGTGAAAATTGCCTGAGGTATTCCTCACCAGTAACATACGTTCTTTCAACAGTATTCTGTTCTTTGGAACAAAGCAGTATTGATTATCAAGTACTGCCAACGCAGTTTTTGTAAAGAACCTAGGATCATTCCCACTGCTTTGAAAGCATTCTTAAGGAATCAAAAGCAAAATACTTGAGCTCTTTTAGGATTTGGACAAATGGCTGTAAAAATTTTAGTCCTAAGAATGATCTGCAAAATTTAAACCAGGTATCTATGACCTCCAAGAACAGTCACATACAACTGATGGGACTTTGGACCTGCCTTAACTACTATGTTGTGCACTTCTTCCTGCTTAGTTACTGAACCTAGTTCTATCTTCGTCAGTACTACAGGAGTATCTCCACCATTAGTCTTTATGTTATGAAAGGCCAATACAGGGTTTCCCTGCCCACTTTCCCACACAAAGTATCCTGTGAAGCATCTCAAAGAATACTGGTGAAGTGCAATACAGAAGTGAAGCTAACAAAACAAAACGTAGATCAGTCAATAAGGCACTTCTCAAATGCCTCACTTCAAATCAAAACATTAATAACATGGCTGTGCTTTCTATTTTCAGAGTTTCCGAGGTAACAAACTAAACTTTTAAAAGCATTTGAGCCTTTTTATCTAACTACAGACTAAAACAGTTTAAGTTGTTATTGCTCTGTTTGGAGGCAACCTAGATTTGGTACTAGAAGCTAGGAACGCTTTAGAAACTATATTTAAATAAAATGGCTTTTGTGTTTATGTTTAACTCCAATTTGCTAGAGCTAGCATCCATTTATGTTCAAAAGGCAACATGAGGAAAACACCTGCATATGCTATGGGTTTTTTTGCCTTTTTTCCTTAAACTGGATGAAACCATAGCCTTTGTAGGCTAAATCCTTATTTTTTTAGAAGATCAAGCTATGCACTCTTCACTGACAAATGCAGCACAGTACACAGGGTCCGAGTAAAGTCTGTGTGCTTCTTGCAACCATTAAAGTAGAGCCTTACAAAGTTTATTAAGCCTTTCAGTAACAGGTGAAATAAACATAATTTGATGGACCCCTTCTCATCACAACAATCACAACAACCAAGCACGACTGCTACGATCGGTAGAGTGACAGTGGTTTTCCCTAGTGTACCCTGTCATCATTGACTACACTTAAAGAATGAGCAAGAGAAATTCAGTGGTTGGGGGATGACAACAATTTGTCTTGAGGCAGCTTTAGTTGCTTTATGCTATCGGGTTGGGGCTGTGGTACACACACAGATATTGCCACATGCTAAATTCACCTCTTGCCACAGCAAGAGATATTACACTTTGTAATACAGTCCTTTGTTTTGTCATTGGAATGATTGATCCCTACATATATTTAAATAATAATGTAGAGCCTTTGAAATTCAGACCAAATTCCTAGTGTTTGGCTTTGCCTTCAGAGGCCACACAAACTGGACTATTGCACTGTTAACGCATAGTCTCTTTTTTCCCTCCTGAATGTATTAGTGCAGCTAAATCAAAGCATGTTTCACCTCTTAACAAAACACTCTTAATGTCAGCATCCTGAACTCTGCCTTGGACAGCTCTTGTTTTAACACAGCGCTCAATTTTCCACATAGATCAATCCCTCTAAATAACTACTTTTCTCAGAAGTTTCATTTCACACGGATTTGGGGTTGAAACTTGTCACCTCCCATGCAAGAAAGGGAAAGAGTATCACCCACTCTTCAGGGCAGAACACTAAGAAAGTAAAATTCACACGCAGCTAGAAGGCCTGGTTCTCAGTCCTTCTGGTGTCTGCAAAAGGTGCATCCGGCCCTAGCTTATAGGAAACTTGTGCAAGTCTTACTCCCTCCCTTACAGCCAAAATCTATTGCGCTGCTGTAGCTTCAGCTCTCTGTTCGACCTGAGGGATGCGACCCTCTGGTTCAGGGCCACGACAACAGAGGGAGTTCCAATTAAATACATGGGGAAGCTTCAATAACAAAGACCCACTTCAGAAACAGGCAGGTAATTTTCATGTCAAACGCATATATTCATAAACAGGCCAACCATAATAGGAAAGAAATTACTCTTTTGTACACAAGGATGCCACTACCAAAACACAGCGAAACTACACTGACTCCTCCAGCAATCACTCAGAAGAGATAAGCTGTTTTCTGACAATGCTGCGAAGTAGCACACCAAAATCGCTCTTACTGGTTTAAACACGCTGCACATCGTCTCAATCACGCTGTTTTTCCTTTAGTCCCTCCAAAAATACTTAGTTTACCCCGACTAGCTTCTAAAGCTGGGACTATTTTTTTTTACGCGCGTTACACAAAACACGTTCGCATTTACACCGACGTCGGTGGCGATCGGTCACGCAATCCCCAGAAAGTTTGAACCAGCCCAACCCCACCCCCCCCCCCCGACAGAAAACAACTCCTTCCACCCGCTCCTTTCCTCAAAAAGGGTAAGGATAGGGAAAACGCGGGACGCGGAGGAGCCAAGGGAAATCCCCCCTTCCATTTTACAGCCCGAGACGGCAACAACCCCGCTCGCCGCCCCTCCCCCGGCCACCACATGGCGCCAACAAAAGGCAGCTCCAGAACAAAGGAAGCGCTGGTGCTGCAGGCCCGCCGCCTCACCGCCCGCCCGATCCCTCCGCAGCGGGGCCGCCCGCCGCCCTCCCCCGCCCGAGGGCCGCGGGGCCCGCCGCGCTCCCGCCGCCCCGCTTCGCTCCCGGCTCCCGCCCGAGGGCCCCGCCGGCCGCGCTCCGCCGCCGCACATGGCGCCCGCGGGTGGAAGGGGGGGGGGGGGCCGCGGCCTGCTCCCGCCCAGGCGCTTACCCCGCGTCCTCCTCGTTCTTGCTGGCGTTGATCTGGTCGCCTTCGGCTCCGTTCTGGCTGGCGGCCGTCCCCGCTGTTCCCGCCGCCGGTCCGGCTCCCGCCGCCGCCGCCGGTCCCGCCGTCGCCGCTACCGCCGCGCCCGTCGCCGCCGGAGCCCCGCCGCTTTCGGCCTGCTGCTCTCCGGCGCTCTCGGCCGCTTCGTGCCCGTTCTGGGTGGCGCCGGCGGCGGCCGCCAACTGCTGCTCCGCTTCGGACATGCTGCCCCGTCCGCTGAGGCGAGAGGGACGACAGGCGCCTGCGAGAAAGGAAGGCGGCCCGCGGGTCAGCGAGGCGGCTCCCCCCGCCGGGCCGGTCTGATCCGGTCCGGTCCCGCCCCTCCCTCCTTTTCCGCCGCCGCCATCCCGCTCATACTCACTTTAAAACCCGCTCCCAATAAAATCCGGGCCGGCCGGAATCGGATTAAAATCCCCCAGGCGCTGGAGCGGACACCCCTCCCCGCGGCGCTCGGCTGCTCCGCACCGGCCCCGCCGCCACCGTCTCCTCCCCCCGAGACACGTACGCTCCGGCGCGGAGCCTTAACGCGTGGCCTCCTTTATAGCGACGGAGCCTCAGCCACACAGCAGTAAGGAGCCTTTTAGTTGGCCGCCGCCGCCTGTCATTCACGCCGTTCGGCGTTTCCTGTTGGCTGTTCGGCGAGGAGGGGGGGGTGAGGGCCCGCGGGACTGGGCTGGAAGAGAAGGCAGGGCGCGCGGAGGCCTCGCGCCTCTCTCCTCAGCGCGGCGGCCGGCCCCGCCCCGCCCGGCAGGCGCAGGGTGGCGGTCGGTGGGCCCGCGGCTCCGGCGCGCTGTCCCCGGGATGGCGGGCGGGGAACGGTCCCCCGTCGCCCCGGCGAACGTTAACCGGCCTCGCCAGGCGCCTCGGGAAAATCCCAGGCGTGGCGGGGAGGAAGCCCAACCCCTGAGGGTGCAGGGCCCCTCGGAACGCTCTTCCGCTGCTCGGCCGCGGCGGGGCCCTGCTGCGGCAGCGCCGGCCCTCGGGTCCCGCACCGTGAGGGTACGGAAATAGCCCTGTGTCTCCGGCGCCGTGTTTACTTACAGTGTTGCACTCGGTTTAGCTGGAGGCGTGGTGTGTACACTGAGTCAGCTGCTCCAGGGCGAGAGGTTTACTTCATGTTTCCAGCTCCGCTGGTTTTGCAAGCGAGAGGGCCAGAATTTCTTGGGTTTAATGAAAACTTGGATTTGGATGTTGCGTAACTCCGGAAGCTGGAGCTCTGAGCATGTGCCTAGGCCTTAATTTCTTTTGCCCAAGGATATATCAACCTTGTTGACAAAGTTGTGCATGAAAAGTGCAGAAGGCAACTGCTCCTTGTAATCATACTTCAAATTCTTGTAGCGTATACCATTCCTAGTATCCCGTTTGTGCATGTCAAGGGGACATACTTTGGCTTTTGGGTAGACAGCCAAAGCTTGCTGCCACATCTTTAAAAAAAAAAAAAAAAAGCCCTGTGCTTGTGGGCAAAAAGCAAAAATTATTACTTAACTTTATGTAGTAATGAATGCATACATTATTACTTGTGTTCTCCACCCTCTGTCAAATACCTCCTCTGGCTAAATTTGCAATTTTCATCTGCAATTACAATTCGGAAGGAGTGCACATAGCTACTTGTTAATGAAAATAAATAGTGGTGATACAATTTGTTGTTAAGTAGTCTGGTCTAGGAGCCAGGCTGTCCTTCAGTGAACTTTCAGAGAGACTTTCACAGCTTTCAGAGCACCTTTCTGTCCTCTGCAGGATTCATTTTCTGAGCTTGGTAAAACAGGGACACGAGGTTTAGTTTTGTAAGCTTTGTAGCAGTGCAACAAGCAGAGTGTTAAAGATGAACACGAAATAAAATCAACATGCTGTGCTCGGGGTAAGGGCCTGATCTGCTTTTGTTGGTTTTTTTTTAATAAAACATTCTGTTGCTTCAGGCTATAAGCCAGAGCTCTTAAGGGGAAGAGGAAAAAAAAGGAAATTGTGCTTAGTATTGGGAGATCATATGAAAAATAGCCCTCACTACAGCCAAGAACCTAAAAGCCACTCTTTTGCTTTGATGCTTGTGGTAGTTGCCACGAGCATCACTTTAACTGGTCCGAGCTGAGCTTTCTGCTTTGTTACCCATGCACACGTGGAGCAAGACTGCCTCATATTTGTGACTGGAATTGCAGCTGATTTTCTTATAATTTCTGGATTTTAAATCCTCAGCCATAGTGGCTCTTTGCTTTTGTACATCTGCCCCCTCCCCCCCCCCCCCAGTTTTTGCTGCTTACAAACGGCAAAGAAAGCAATCTAAAAATAAGTGCCCAACACGAGTAATTTCAAGACTAGACGAGCACAGTATATGTGTGTGATGTGTCAGCCAGGTGCTCTGTCCGTGAAGGACATCAATTGGTAAGTATCCTGCCACACTTGCAGCCCAAGGTACAATAGCTCAGAACTTTATCTTTAGAGATGTTTATCTCAACCTAGTCTGCTGACAGCATAGGGTACAGTATGGACAAGCTCTACAACCAGCTCTTTTAGCTGAAGTTTGTGAAACAATGTTATATGAGGTTAGGTCTAGTAAAGACAGTACAAAGAGTACCTAACCAGTACACTTGAAAATTGTAGTGTCTGCAGGACAGGTTGTATGTGTTACCTGATAAAGATACTCATCTTTGTGAGAATATATTTTAAAATATTTTTCTTGTGTTGAACTTTAAATAAAATGTTAGAAGCAAAGAAATTTTTCATAAGATATTCTTTATCCTAATTTATACCATCTTAGAGGAACTTACCCCACATCCGGCAGGAGAACTCCTTTTAGGCAGCTGTGGCTTAGAGTGTAAACCTGTCAATCAGGTCTGTTCCAAAAAGGTATGGTTTGTGATTAAGAACAGCTAAGCCACTGTCAGTCAGCTGACTGCATTCATTTATGCAGGGCTGTTAGCTTAAGTCGGTACAGGGGACTAAAGCCAAACTGGTGTTTGCAGGTTGATCTAACTGGGATGGCTGAAGTGGTAAATGCTACCACCCTGGTGCCCTGTCCACCGTCTTTTTGCAGGTTTGTGCGTGTGCAGCTGTGGCAGCTGACTGCAGAAATACATCTGTGCTGAAGTTACAAGTTTATAGACCAGCACCCGAGAGTAAACTGAAATTGGCAGCAGCTCACTTGAGTCTCTCATGTAAGTTTAGGCTCAGCTGATGGATGTAACTTGAGTGCTTTTGATGATATATCTATTACCTCATTTGCTTGCAAGATTCACTGCCCCAAACAGTTCCATTGTATTTCATCAAGTCTTGCTAAGGACTTGAATGATTGTCATTTCCTTTGGACTTCTCCCTATGTTTCCTTTTTCTTTCTTCCCCCCCCTTCTCTTTCTTGCTTTGCTTAACTTCTCTCATCTTTCCTTTCATAGCCCTTATGCTGATGCTTTGGCACGTGTTATCCTTTTCCTGCTTAACAGTGCTTTCTTTAAAGCTGTACTCTTTTCCAGCTGCCCACTTCTGATGAGGTCCATCTCAGTCTTTCATCTTGGCAATTCCAAATAGCAGTTCCCAGCTGCCAAGGCCTCTCTGTGATTCCCAGTTGCCCCATTTCAGTGACTGTTTGGTGCCTTGGATGTCCCATAGCCAACAGCAGGATAACAACGGGGTTGTAGGCTGGCTAAGCAGCCTGGTTTGAAAACCGTGACTGGCATAACCAACAAAGTCGTTCTTTACATATCTAGACATGGAAGACTTAGAAATTTGAGAATATGCGTTACTATGATTGTTATTTGTCTCACCAGGCCCCATTATGCCACAGGTAATTTTAAAGAATTCCTCTGGGTTGTGACTTGGGTTTTGGTCTTGTATTTTACTCCCCCCCCCTCAAAGCCTGTGGTTAATCAAAGAAAAATGCATGCATACCTTCTTGGGTGGTAATTCTCCTTACCAGAGACATTTACTGCTGAGAAAAAAAACTGTCATTCTGTTTGCCATTTTTTTAATCCTATAATTACTATGGTTATTCATGGTGTTGACTGAAAGTCAATTGAATTTCACTTTCTGATCTTGGGCCTAATTGTGCTGTTTATCAAACTTACTGTTTACTCCAAGCCCTGCCCTTGCCTATCTGTTCATACCGGTTTTGCGCCATACCTGTCTTCATTGCCTCCTTCCCTTACTTCTTTATCCTCTCTATTTCCTTGTTATTTCCAGTGTGTTGATTTTTCTAGTTCCCCTCTTCTAAAAAAAAAAGAGAACCAACATACCATTCACTGCCTTGAAATCGTTGATGTGATTTATCCCTTTCCCACACCCTATGCCTGCCTTCTCTAAATTGATTGTAAGCATCTCAGGTCACAGACTGCCTACTGTATACAAAATGCCATGCTAAAGGAAGCTTCTGTGTGAGTTAGTCTTTATGCACAGTATAAATGAATAAATTTTGTTAATAACTATGCAAGTAATCCCATTGACTTGAACAGTATGGCTGAAAGTAAGTGCTCAGAATATGAATGGCAAAAAAGATGCTTTATGCCTCATGGAATTAAAATGAAGAGAAGATGCATTTAAGGAAGCATTGACAATAGAACTTCAATAAAAAAAGCTTTATTTAACTGATTGCTTCTTGTAATTTCCCAAATAAAAGATTTTTATTGGTTTATTCATACATTCATTTATTCATTGTGGATAGTATCACACTGAATACTTATCTCTGAGCTTAGTGGCCTCAGGGATAATCCAAGCCAGTATTATGTTAAACATTATGGAGAACAATGAAAGAGCGAACGCGTGCAAGTGTTTCTGCTCCCAAAGGTTAGGTAAAAGCCTAGTAACTCTCTGCAGTATCCATACAGAATATCTACCCGCAGATGAGGAGGAGCTTTATAGAAAAATAAGTTGTCAATGCCAGCCTCTACAGGTGTTCGTCAGGAGTTCATCTGAGCAACAACGTGGGATAAAGCAGGAAGGTCTTTACTTGAAAGTGCAGTAGTGGAATTCAGTTGTAGCAGCTGGCAGGAAATAGGAGACATCCTTTCAGAGTGAAACAAAAGGTATGTAGGACCAGATCAGTGGGTGAATGGGCTTGCAACTGAAGAGTAGCAGGTTTGTGTGGGATCACAGAATCACAGAATCAGATAGAGAAGGGATAGAGAAGACTCTCTTTGGAAAGATGTGGAGAACTAACAGTTAAACTGAAGAACTAAGAAAATGCTGTTGCAGAGCTTTCTGAATGGAAGCAAATGCTTTATTTGTTGAGGCCAGAGAAAAGGATGTTAACAACAGCTGAGATGATGAGAGCTTAAGCAAGATTCCCAGCCATGTCAACAAATAAAAAAGATCGCATCCTGGCTGGCATCTCCACAGCAATTTAGACCAATCTGAGCCCAAATCCCATGTTCCTGGCTGTCAGGTTCCCCCCACTCCTTTGCACAGTTGGCTGCAAAATAACGCAGTAGGAAAGCGGTTGGTTTCCAGGCAGATATTTTGTCTAACACACACCCATTACTAAGACTTTAAATGGCAATGGAGACACCTGAAGTTTGAAAGGAGACAGTAATGAGAGGCAATCGCATTGATATTTGCCCGTTAGGATGTTGAGCTACGAGCCAGAAGTGAAGGAAGGAGAGTCAAGAACAGCACTCACCGCTGCTCTTGCCGAAAAGGGAAAGAAACACAAAGTGCGGTACTGACCAGCCCAGCTGAAACAGTGATTGGAGAAGCAATAAGTGAGAATTCTTGGGAAAGCCGAGACAGGACACTAGCTAGCTATGCTAAACCTGACTGAAGGCCAAAGAAGAGATTGGTTTAAGATGGGCTGGGAAGCTTTCAGCTGACAAGAGGAAGCAAAAGCAAGTTTGAAGGGGATTCTTGAACAAGAGATGTGATGGGAAGACTTGTAAAAGTGAGAAGACAAGAAGCACTTCTACCAAAGGCACTTTTTTTTTATAAATTTTAAATGTATAAGAGACAAGTATATCTGTGTGGGTGCTGGGGGTTCAGAGCAGACTGAATGACTACAGCTGTGAACAAATGAAAGAGTGGGTGTGATCAGGAAATGAAATAGCGTGAGGTTAATAGGGCAAGTGATGGAGTTACAGGAGACGTGCAGATAAGATTTTTGTTATTGCTACTTAGAGACTTGTAGAAAGGGGAAGCAGTAAGAGAATACTTTGTTAGTTTTATCTTTCAAGAAAATGGCGAGATAGCAGGTAGAGGAAAGCAGAAAGGAAGGCTTGACAAGGGTTAGTCAGCGGCAATGAAAAGCTAGCTAGGATTACAGGCGTGCAGATAAACTGCAGAAGCAGAGTTGTTGAGCTGTAAGAAGGCAGAAATGGAGGAGAGAGCAGGCTTGCAGGAGAGGAAGTTAGCCTGATCACAGGATTTCCGTCAGAGACGCTTCGCGCTGCAAAAGCAAGCATGGATGAAGCAAGTGCTGAAGGTAAGCCAGTACTGTGGGTAGGTACGACAGTTTATCGTGAGAGGCCAAGGCAAAAAGAAAGTCAGTGGTGGATGAAAGTTGTATGTGTGGTAAATGTGTAGCTAGTAAACTACTACTAAAGCAGATACATTTTTCTGTGCTTAATGTCAAAATGCAAATAAAGCTAAAAGACATGCAAGCGTTATTTTTAATCAATGCAACTAGTTGGTAATATTTCTTTAGCTTTTCTTCATTCTGTGATTTTCATAATTCTGTTTTTCTTTCCTTCTTTTTTTAACAGTCTACATGACATTAGTTTCTTCGCCTTCTTGCAGTATTGGAGTACAAAGCTCTGAAACAATATTTTTCTTTAAAAAGTTACTTATCTGTTGTTACTAGAATGCAAATACACCTGTGGCCACAATCTTCCAGTGTTGTTATGTTCTATGCCAGCTAAAAATAAGTGAGACAACTAAGGCTTGTTAAACCGCTTAACAGATAAGACACAGCAGCAAAGCTGTGCCCAGAGAAGCAATCGGAACTGTAATGGTTCATTACATTATAATCATACTTTTTTTTTTTTTATTTCTTTCCTTAAAGTCACATCCCTGGCCTACAAAAGGTAGGGAAGATGCTTCAGACCAGCCTTTTGGTTATCAGAAATATTTTTTCCAGCACTATAAAGATAATATACATAAGATAATGATATTAACACAGGATTGTAAAGTCAGGTTTATGGAATCCAAGGCTTTAGAAGAAACCTTTGAGATTCTACTACTGTGAAAAGATATGTCTTTGTTAGGGAACGAATAATGTTATTTTCTCTTAACATGGGGGGCCACTTTAAATCTGTAAGTCTGCATTATTAAACCATCGTGGGAAACGTAGCAGGAGGAAACCCGGGATAATTGGCTGCAGCCCCAGATGCAGCTGCCCGCTCATTGGAGAGCGGAGGATTCTCCGAGGTACTAAAATTAGACAATCTGCGCCCTCCAGAAATGCTTCTGGAAACAGCGAGGAGGAGAAATTCTGACACAGACCGAGGGCCCGTGGTGGGGAGTGAAATGCACGGGACCCTGCTCTCGGTGAAACTGCAGCATATAAGGATGCACAGAAAGAGAGTTTTTTGTTATTTTTATCTTGGTTATCTGAAAAAAAAAATTGCCCACAATAAAGAAATTGCAAGAGATTAATGTTACCAGTGTTTTACATGGATATTAAATTCAACATTTCTTACGTAATAATAATTCTGCAGTACTCATCCAGGCTAAGGAAGCCTCTGAACAGCTAAATCTAAGCTAGGGCTGTCAGACTTGTGCTCATTGACTTTGAAAAGAAATGGCTCTTGCTGAATTAATTCTGAAGTTAACTAAAACAATGGTGAACTCTGTCAGCTTTTTTTAAAAAATAAAACACCTTATCCAATATTTAATTTGAAGACATTGTAAACACTGCAGCTATACAGAGATAATGGATAAAGATATCTCTGTAAAAGAAACAAACGACGTGCCTGTATCAGTGAAGGAAAGTCTGTACCTGAATTACTCAGTCTTGTGCACTTGGAACCTTTATTTTTTTAAGGTATGTGAATAAAATCTTCAGTCTCTGATTTTTAAACAGTCGTCAAACTGGCTGCAAGGAAATAATTGCATAGTTTTGTTTCTCACTTCTATTTTTACATTATGTACATTGCCCATTAAAAAGGTTAAGGCAAAGTGGATTTTTCTTATGCTAAAACCAGCTTTTGCAGTAAATGTGCTGTTTCCTCTGCTAGCCAGGGTACAGTGTCAGCATCTGTCACTCTTAAAGTGGTTGGTCTGGGGTTTTTTTTGTCTTTCCTCCTTTGCATCTACTTTCAGTCTGTTTTCATTAAAACACTGAAGCTATCTACCCGTGTTTTCTCTCTGTCGCTTTGTCAGCGTCACCTCAGGGACTCGAACGCAATGGCCAGTTTCAGCTGACTCTGCCGGCAGGCCGGAGGTCTCGACAGCACCTTGGATCCCACAGTTTCTGAGAACTCGGCAACGGGAGCGGACGAGGCCCAAATGCGAGGAGGCACGGCTGCGGAGCGGCTCCGTACTTATCGGCACCGTCCGCCCGTCCACACCCCGATAGCGCGGGGCCAGCTGGCGGGCGTTCAGCCCCCAGAGCCGGGGGGCCCGTGGGGAGACCATGCCGGGGCACCCAGCGCTGCGGCCGTGGCCAGGCTGCGGGGCGGAACATCACGTCGCACGGATGATGGCCGCACCGTAACTGCGCCCAGCGGGAGCGGCCGGGGAAAGCGGGAGCGTGCAGGCAGCAAACGCGTTGACATTTGGTCAAAACCCCCGGGGAACGCAGCGGCTTCCCCAGCTCCGCTGACAGCTCGCTTCGTTAGGGTTTAACTCGGAAGGCTGCTTCTTACTCACTGCGTGTTTGCCTTTGCGATAAAAGCTAAGTAGCACCAGGCAGACACTGTCAGTCAATTAAAAATGTTGATGTCCTGGGTTTGGCCAGGACAGGGTTAATTTTCACCGGACTCCAGGAAGGGGCACAGCCGGGGGGTGGGGGCTGACCCCACCTGGCCAAACAGAGCCCGGTGTTCCATACCCTGTGACGTCACGCGGGGTTCCGGTGGGGGGGCGGCGCGGCGGGGACTCACCGCGGCTGGGGAGCGTGCGGCGCCCGTGCGGTCCGAGAGAGAGGGTCTGTTTTTGTCGTGTTTTTGTCGTGTTTTCTCCTTATTTGTACCGTTGTTGTTCCTGTTCCCTCTGTTTGCTGTTCTGTTAAACTGCCCTTATCCCGACCCACCAGTTTCTGCCTGTTTTCTTTCCATTCTCCTCCGCACCCCGGCGGGGGGAGGAGCGGCCGCCTGGGGCTTTTGTTGCCGGCGGCAGCGGAAACCCAGACAGTTGAAAAACAGTGCTACAGAGCTGTCGGTTCAGGTTAGCACATCGGGCACGCCGGAAAGCTCCCGACCCTGCTGCTGTTCATCCGGTGTGTAAACACGACACCTCACGCGTGCCCCCACCATCAAGACTGGTGTTTAAATAACCCGGAGAAGGGCTTATGGGCTTGTTCTGTTTTCCAATAAATAGCGTTACCTCAGTTTATGAACGTTTACTGTGAGATGGCACCTCTCTCGGCAGCCCTGTGACGTGGAAGCGACGTAAAGCTTTTATTGTCAGGGAGAAAGGAGATTTTGATAGCTTAGCTTCCCCCTAGACCCCTCTGCTCCCTTACTCCCGTATCACACGAGGAGCCCGCGAACAGGCAGGGCTGGCCCTCGCTCATTGACCGGGAGACCGCACTGGGCCGGGCAGCGACCCGCGCTCCGAGCCCTCCCCTCCGCCATCTTTGCTCCCCCCCCCGGTTCCCGCCTGAGCCCGCCGCCGAGGGGCGCGGAGGCCATCTTGTGGCCGCTCCGCCCGGCGCCCGCCCCGGGAGCCCGCCCCGCCGCGTCGCCTGGCAACGGGCGGCGGAGCGGGTCCCTCCGGGGAGACGGGGCCGAGCCGAGCCCTCCTCCGGGTCGGGGTCTGCGGGGAGGAGGGAGCCGGTTCCCCGCCGTGGTCCTGGCGGGGCCGAGCGGCTCCGCTGCGCGGCCTTGCAGCCCCGGCTCTGCTCTCGCCTTCCCTCAGGCCGCAGCCTGTTCAGCCGCATCCGAAGGCCAAGGAGGAGCCTCAGAGGTGCGGGAAGGACCCTCCCGAGGCGGGCGGCAGGTGTAACTCCGCCATTACCTACGGGCGGGCGGCTGCGTACCTGCGGCTTGTCCTGTGCGGGTGGGGAGAGGCCTTGGGCTGCGAGCCTGGGGACAGAGGGGGGGAAAAGAAGGCCACAAGCGGTCACAGGTCTGTAGGAAACCAGTCCGCACCAGTTCCTCTATTCACGGAACGGTTTTGTATCCCGATAGCTTGCTAGCGGCCTGATCCATCACTTGGAAGACAGGCACTTTGTCCAGAGTCCATAAATAGATGAAGTAAATAACAATTGAGGAGCACGCTGAGGCTGAGAGGTGGAGTGGCTCCAGGTAACAAGTCCCAAACCGCAGCCTTCGTGCACAAGAACGCAGATTCGGGGTTTGGCGGAACACGGGGGTGCAGGGTGGGGGGTGCGGTGAGCCTGGCTGGCTCTGGCACAGAGCAGCGCGTGGTGACGCTTCTCTGTCTCTCAGACATTGCCAGTTAATTAGTGAAATATTAGAACTAGTTTACATTTTGCGATTGGCTAACAACATTTAATTTTGGGCTTATTTTTCCACAAAAGGCTACTGCGCTGAAAATGGGAGCGTGAGCTACAGAGTGCCAACGCGTCCCGAGAAGATCTGAGGTGGAGGTTGTGAAGCGAGGGTGACCCTCTCCGCTCCTAGAGCCCATGGTGGGCCTCACCGCAGGTGACCGTGCGGTGGACGGGCTCCCAGTGTCCCAAACTGGTGTTGTTGCAGTCCAGAAGGAGCGCGTGAATTCCTAATTCAGGAGCCGGGATGCAGATGTTAACGCCCGAACCTCCGATTTTTGTGGAACGAACTCTGGCCCTCATCAAACCGGACGTCGTCGACAAAGAAGAAGAAATAGAGGACATCATTCTCCGATCGGGATTCCTGATCGTTCAGGTAACGGGCTGCGCTCTGGAGACAATAACTGCACTTTAGAAGGCAGAACAATATTTATCTTAACTTTCAGCAGTCAAGCCGGTAGCTAAAGGCCAGCGTGTCCAAAAATCAATTGGTATTTTTCACGTCATCAATCACGGCTGCCAGATTCCCTAAGGATATATTCAGTTGGTGCATGGGATGGAACGGAACGCACCGACTGTTTCGCTGGCCACAGGAAAACACAGACTTTGTTAATTGACTCGGGTTTAGCAAACATATCTAGCAGATACGTGGGCTCTCCGAAGCACCTCTTCGGCGAGCGTATCGGTGTGGTAGCGCAGGGTTTCATACAGCACGCGGTTGCCAAGTGGCTGCTTAGAGAATTAATTTTTAATTAGATAGCTCTCGCGGTCTCCACTGTTTTTAATGTGAATAGGCTTTATGGATATTGAAATGTATTAGAAATGTTCCTTTTAAATAGGCCTTACCGAGCTTGTCCTTTTACCATTTGGCCCTGGCGTGGTGGCCACGGTGCTGTGCGCTGCAGGCAGACTCTGTGCTGCCCGAAAGGCTCTGGAGCGTGGTGTTCAGCAGCGGCCACCGGTACCCGGTCAGAAACGCGTTCTCTCGGGCCTCTGCCGCGGGGCTCTGCCTGCAGCCGCTCCAGGAGAGCCTTTGAAAAGCAGTCGGGGTGCGGGCGGAGCGCTGGGCCGCTGGCAGCGAGGGCTGCGAGGCTCCCCGGGCCGGGCCGGGCCTCCCTCCTCGCTCGCCGCCGCGTACGACCGGGCCGCGCCGCCCGCCGGGGGGCAGCCGCGGCCGCTGGGGGGCGCTGCGCCCTTGCTCTGCCGCCGGCGGCGGGAGCGGTCGGGGCCTCCCCCAGCGGTGGCCCCGCCTCCTGCCTCCTCGGCCCCGCCTCCGGCCCATTCCCCCTTGTCCCCCCCTTCATCTGCCCCAGTCGCTGCCTCCTCCTCTTTCTTCCTCCGCCTCCTCCTTCCCCTGCCTCCTCCTCCTTAGCCGGCCCCGCGGCAGCGCCCTTGGCCGTGGTGGCTGGGTCTGTGGCGGGACGGACTGGGGTTCTAGGTAGGGTTTTTTTAAGGGGTTGGTTGGTTGGTTTGTTTTCCCTGGAAATGTAGTATTTTTTAATTATTCTTCTAAATGCTCCTTTTCCACATTTGTTCGTTTTTTAATTTCCTCCCTTGCCTTTCCGGTTGTTTTATTTATACATAATCTATCAGAAAACAAGAGAAATTGGATCTGAGCTATTTTTTTTAATGTTTATAGAGTCTTCTGATGTTGCTAGTGACTTCTGGCACCGAAGTTATTAGGAATATGAATTTGTGGTACTCTCATGTTACAGAAGTTCGGGTTCAAAGAATGCACTAAAAAAAAAACCTTTCTTCTCCTTTCTTGACTGCCCTGTGCCTTCTGATAACCTCTCCATCTCGTCCTAATCCTGGGCACCTGCAGGCTGGGCAGCTATTGGGAGACTCGTAAAGCATGAGTACTGAATGCAAAGTAGAACAATTGCATAATTAACGGTGTGGGCTGAAGAGAAAATGGTTTATAAGTAGAACGTAGAGCAGCTGAGTAATTAAAGCCTGCCCTTGTAACGCTCTTCACTTTTCCTGTACGGTGCCCTGACTGTACTTTAAGTCATCCAGCAGTTATAAAATGCTGTAGTTTGTGTAGGCTAAAATCATGCCTCACTGAAATGGCCTGTTTGCTTAATTAATTTGTAAAACTCTTGGTCTTTGTTACTGTGTATCTCAGAGATGATCAGATCTGGGAGAATCAGATTAGGCTGGGAAGTTAGTCTGTATCTGTTCCGCATTTGGAGATATGACTGCAGCAGAGGACTGTAGCCTACCTGCAGTAGCAAGCTATCTTAATTAGCAAGCTTTTTTTTTTAATTCTTGTTTTGTTTTTTTTTTCTTTTACACTTTATAGAAACGGAAGCTCCAGTTAAGCCCAGAGCAATGTAGCAACTTTTATGCAGACCAGTATGGGAAAATGTTTTTTCCTAATTTAACAGCCTACATGAGTTCTGGACCTTTAGTTGCTATGGTTCTTGCCAGACATTGTGCAGTCTCATACTGGAAGGAATTGCTTGGACCATCAAACAGCATAACAGCTAGGCAAACTCACCCTCACAGGTAACTCGCTGATTCGCCTTGGTGAAGTCAGTAGCATTTTGTCATTCTCTTAATTGAGACCAGAATGCTTCTCTTTTTTTTTTTTTTAATATACAGTAGAGATACAGATTTAGAGTGGCTTCTTATCTCTTAAATTGTGCAACATACCTTTTCACCTTTGTTTTTTTAGTATGTAAAGTTCACCCATTTTATAGGGAATGCTGAGTGCATGAGCATAATTTTAGCTAGCTACTTATTATGCTTAAAGACAAAATCAAGCCAATGCCTTGTTAATTAGTCCATATATGTAGCTTTTATATGCTCTCAGACTGTAGAGACTTGGAAGGGATTTGGAGTTGCCTACCAAGCACTTATTTCTCCTGTTTTTAGCTTAAGAGCAATCTATGGGACTGATGATCTGAGGAACGCGCTTCATGGCAGTCTCACCATTTCCTCAGCAGAAAAAGAAATTCGATTTATGTTTCCAGAAGGTAAAGTGGTACAAATAACACACTGCAAATCTTTGGGTGCTTAGTGTCCTTCCCGGATTTTACTGGTCTTTGTCCAGACTCTAGATACCCTTGGATTTAGAAGAGGCTGGGTTTGTGTGCTTTATGAGAAAGTTCTTTATGTATAAGCTGGTATTTTCTGCTATGAAAGGCATACAAAAATGTATCTGGGCAGTCACTATAGTTACAGGGATTCCTTATACTTTTCAAACTCTGTGGTCTGGGAATTGGAGCAGACAAAGCTGGCAAATGAGAGGAAATGGGAAGCTATTGTGGTCCAGCATGTCTTTCTGACACCGTCAGCCCCGGGGACTGCTGTTGCCCTGAGAAGACTGACTCTCTTCTTGGGCTCAGGCTGGGTAATTCCTGTTCGACAGCAGCTGGATGCTCACGTGATAGTGCAATTCTGAAGTTAAGCGCCAGAGAAATGGGCCACAGAACCTGGAGAAACTGGGAGAGGATCCCTTGTTTGTCATGTAGCAGTTGAAAGGTGGCTTTGCTCTTTGACAGAAAGATGCAAGGGAAACTGCTAGAAAAACTCTGTTTTTGTCAACTGTATCAGTTAAATAAAAGGTGTTGCGCTTCCCTACAAACCTTACCCATCGTAAACCATGTCTCATCCTTACCCTAACAACAAAGCAGGACTTAAGGTGAGATTTTGAGAGGGCAGAAACCAGCTTCACACTGCAAGAAGGAAGTACGAAACATGGAATATATTGTTTCTCTCCTGCCCCCAAGCATCTTCAAAGATCTAGATCTTCCCCAGATGATCTGATTCCTTCCCCTTTCATAATTGGTTATAATTAGTAGGATCACCTCAGGGACATTGTAGAGGGGTTTAGGTAGTTTCTCTGCAGTTTGTTGTGGGAGAAGCTATAAAAACTATTATGTATTACTAACTTATTACGGAAAACAGCAGCTCATATATAAACAACCTTTGGAAGAATGTCTTTTTTAATGACTCTACCAGCTCCTTTCCAACACCTGTGGTTACTCTTTGCAGTGATCTTGGAGCCAATTCCAGCTGGACAAAGAGCTAGGGATTACTTGAACCTGTACGTGAAGCCTACGTTACTAGCTGGGCTCACTGCCCTGTGTAAGGAGAAGCCAGCAGATCCAATGGTACGTACAGTGTATCAGTAGCGCATTGATTAGCATTTACTTGGGTTGCTCCACAGTTCACCAGGCAAATGAATTATGATTCTTTTGAGGGAAACCTGTCTTGAATAGTGAAACTGACCTACAAAAAATTCTTCTGTCTTCTTGTAAACTCCTTCTAGTTATCAAGCTGATGCATCTTGCCCTCCTCTCGCATCTTATTCCTTTTAACCGTGGATGTCATTCAAATTACAATTCTCAGTAGAAAGACTAGAGTTAATTTCCTGTTGTGTTTGGATTTTTGTTGTTGTTGGATTTTTTTCAGTCACTAAACAAAATTAGGTTTTTTTATCTGGAAAAATATGGTAAATGTTTTTTGTATTCTTAAAGTTCAAGTCGTTCGCACTAGTATGTCTTTAAGAATACAGATAATAATCAGCGTGACAACTTACTGGCAGTTGTGGTGGATTCTACATCATTATCAAGTTTTTAATCAATATAGCATTTTTCTAAAAGATGCATCTTGGAAAAAAAGCCTGAAAAGTAGTTCAGGGGTGTCTCTGTGAGCTATGTGGTCTACATGAGGTCAGATTAAATGTTGTGTGATTGTTCCAGCTTTATAATCTCTTCACTTTATCTGTGTGTCTGGCACTGTTACCATAGAAATCTAGAAAACAGAGACGAAGGAGTCTCTTTATCCATCCCTTTGCCCAAAGGCCAGACCGATTGTATCTGACCGTTCCTAGCAAATGTTTGTCTGGCCTGTTCTATAGCGCTCCAAATGATGGAGAATCTGCAGTCTCCCTAGGCAGTCTGTTTCAGTGCTTAATTACACTTAGTTGAAAAGCTTTCGCTAAAAGTTAGCCTAAATCTCCTGTGCTCCAATTTTAAGTCCATTACTTTTTTTTCCTTTTACTGTCCCCAGAGGACACTGAAGACAATGTAATGTCTCCTTTTTCTCCCATTGCATATTGGAAGAGCATTACCATCTTTTTCCCTTTTCTTCACTAGATTAAAACCTGTTTTTTTTCTACTTACCTTACAAGTCACATTTCTCTAACTTGTTGTTTGGTTTTGCTTCCAATTAGTGTCTGCATTCTGAGCACAATTTTCTAGCCAGTGATGTAGTAACTAATAGTAACTTCATCCAGACCATGCTTTCCTTCCTTGCTTGTAAGAAAGCTGTATGAAGCAGTGTCAATAGCTTTACTAAAATGAAAACATATTTACTCCTTTTTCTCTGTCCATAACGTCTATGACCTTGTAATAGAGGGAAAATAAAGTTGATTTGATACAACTTCTTTTCAGAAATATGTTGGCTATTACTTTTTAGTTGGTTATCTGCTAGGTGACTTATAGGCACATGGATGGATTTTTTTTTTTCCTTCCCAGTATCCTTCCAGGAACGGAAGAACGGAAATTGGAGTCATTTGGCTTCCCTTCCCCCCCCACCCCCCCAATTTTGAAGATGACATCATCACCTAGAAATACTTGCTAGCAGCACAGAGGTTGTTTCAGCCAGTTCCCGAAGTAACACAGGATAAATTTAATCAGACTCAAATATTTACAAATAGTCCTTCTATTTTTGGGCTTTTTTTGTTTGGGGATTTGGGGTTTTGTTTGTTTGTTTTCTGTGTCTGTCTTGAGTTCTCACTGTTCTTCTGCTATTGCTGACTAACCCCTGAAGGTTGTCATAGTGCTCTGCTTGTTGTCTCTTTCTTTGCAAACCCATCTTTTTTTACCTGGTAATTAAAGGAGAGTGTTGCTTGCCTTGCTAGTCTACTATTCTATCAATTCTTTCACTTCACACTATGGTATGAGGTTTGTTGTGCTTAGCATTCCAGAAACTAATTGTCAACAGCCTTGTGAAGTAAATGAGGATGTGTTAAAAACTTCTCTTTAAAAGTGGAGAAATCAAGGCAAAGGGTTACTTTGCCTAAGGCCAGGCCGAGGCCCTGCCAGATGAAGTTAGGATTCACGGCATTCCTACCTCCCACATTATTGAAGTACAGTCTGTTGGAGAACTTACAAGATTCATTTCAAAAAGTAAACACGTTTTGGTTTTTAAGTTTTACGTACTATAAGGTGATCTCAGTGCAGAAGACAGGCACTTCTAATGAATGATTACTAGATAAAGTATCTGTAAGTGTTGTCAGGAGTAATATTTCATTAAGCAGTTTCATGTATAGTCTACAGCCTCATTCCAAAACAGAGTTGATGGGATTATTTGAAGTATGGCTCAAAAGTTCTTATACATACACAAAGACAGACATTGCTGGAAAAAATGTCTTCTAAAGGTCAGTGTGAATTGTTCAAAAGTGATACAAGCTGTGAAGATTTAAAAAAACACTTAGAAAAAACAGGTTATTTGTATGTCCATTTTTTTCTGAAAGGTCTTCATTTTGCAGCACAGTGGGAGGGTGTCTGTATCGGAGGTTTCAAATAATGCTTTTAATATTTTCCCATGCGCTGAATAGAAAACAATAGAAAACTGAAAATGTTTGGGTCTCTTATTCCACAGACTTGGCTTGCTGACTGGTTGATTGAACACAATCCTAATAAACCTAGGGTACAACATCAGATCACTGAGGAAGAGCATCAGGCGTGAGAAACCATCAGTGGAAACCATCTCAAGCATTCCAAGTTACACTGAAAGTGATAATATATATATATGTATCTCTTGGATTTGAAATCAATATTATCTGAAGTAAATGTTAATTGTCGTAACTACCTGCATCTTCATGGCATAAATAGACTTACACTTAACCAGGATTGAATAATTATAGTAGCTTCTCGATCGACAAAGTGAATGTAGAATTACATGATAAATTTATGGTGTCAGGTGAATAGAAAAAGACAAAATTCCCATCATGTGTGACTTAACTGCTATTTGCTTTGTTTATCTTGGTTTGGCTGTCTGGGGAGAACCAAATTATTTACACCAGTGCAGATTCCCAGATGACATCCAGCTGGCCTGTGCCTTGTGAAGCAGAGTTGTGTTTCAGCTTTTTTTTAGCAGACACAAATTCCATTATGAAGGGAGGTACTTGGATGTAACTTAGAAAACAGTTACTGGAGGCATATTAGCAACTTTAGAATTGTAATTGCTGATTACATCACCAAGCTGAGGTCACTCTGGAAGATGATTTCACTTTTGTCAGAATGTAATTTGAAAAGCTTATTTGAAGGTACATCGAGTGTATGCTTCCCATCTCAGTGGCGAAAGGCACCGTGACTATAGATCAGTCTTTGATTTCCATTAGAAGTCACAAGAAGGTGTCTCTTAGTCAAGGACTAATGCTGTCTTCCAACATTTGTTTGAAAGAATGGTACTTCACTGGAACAGCTCACCTTAAGGGTGTTTTCTGTGTTCTCCTGCTCTTAAAAGGTATGCTGCTTCCTGTTGTTTCCCTTGTATTGTTGTTCACCCTTGAACTTCAATGTGTTCTCTTTGAGAATTGCAAGAGAATGGGTTAGAGGCCATGCTGTTCAACAGGCGGTGTGTTAATCCTGCACTAACTTTTCTAAAGTAACTGGGCTGCTTTCTGGGGGGCATGGGGCTTTTTGAGTTTCTCAAGAGCTGTACTTGTGCTTTTAACTTCAAGCTTTGTATCTTATGGTTTGACTGGCTAGGCTGGAGAAAACGATGCTACTTTCACAACTCTGAAATATTAGTATGCTTGACTAATACTAAACAAATAAGCAATTTCATAATTTGTTTCATGAAAAAACTTGCTGCCCCAACTTGAGTAATTACCAGAAACATAAGTCAGTTGTCTGTAACATTAAACTTTGTTTAAGCCAATTGTTTGTCTTCTCAGTGGAATAAAACCACTATTGCCAACCCAGAGAATAAACATTTAGAAAACTGGCCCCTACAATACCGAGACCTAAAAATCTTGGGATGCTTAGGAGAAGGGGGGGAAAACAAAAAAAGCAAACCCAAACCCTCAAATATGAAGAAAACAATATGAGGTGGTTAGAAATACAGTGAACAGATCTGTTTCCAACTAATTTATTTTGCCTGTAATTATTGTCCCCAT
Source organism: Opisthocomus hoazin (assembly GCF_030867145.1). NCBI lineage: Eukaryota > Metazoa > Chordata > Aves > Opisthocomiformes > Opisthocomidae > Opisthocomus > Opisthocomus hoazin. The sequence continues at coordinate 5,297,782 of NC_134435.1, read as the reverse complement.
CCATGTCTGATTGCTCCAATTACAGGACGGTTGTGCTTTGTGGTTGGCTATAAGCCAAACCAAAAATTTCTTTTTTGAAGATGCCAGAAACTAAAATCCAGTGAATTCACAAGACATTTTCCTGAATTTTGTTAGTTGCTATGGCATTGGCTTACTTATTTTGATGTGATACTGCTTGACAATAAATATCTACTTTATCTAACTGCTGGAGTTTTCAGTTTTGTGTTCGTGACAGACCAGTGTTCTATTGTACCTATAAGAGATCATAACTTCCATAGAGGATATGTGGGTCCTTAAGGGCAAAAGCAGCTGAGGTTGCAAATACTACCTTTATAACCCATGCAGTATAAAGTTTCAGCTGTTCAAGTGTATGTGTATCACGGATTTATTCTCTACTGTTAGAGCTACCACCTTCAATTGCTGACTGGTGTTCACTTCCATTTTTCTGAGGGAAAGGTAGAAAGAGGTAAGATGCCTGCTTCCTTGGGTGCCATCCCCACTCGCTGTATCTGTACGCCTGGGACAAGTATCGATCCAGCAAAGCTCACAGCTGAGATCCGGAGGAACCCGCATCAGTAAGCAGGATGTGGCAGAGGGTCAGTGCTGGGAATGTGAGATGGACAGCCAGCCTGGTCCCCGGGGGGAGCTGTGACACCGCAGGAGAGGCTGCTGGAGGACGTGCTGCTTGCATTTCTTTTGGTCTTTAGGTTTTCATTTGGCCCAGAGTGGTGTAGGCTTGGCCAGTGTTGTAAATCCGTATCACAGAAAATGTAGCTTTGGAAAAAACAGATGAACTGAAAGATGCCTGACAAGGTAAAGCAACTCTGTGGGAACGAGTGACCTGTCGTCTTCCTCTGTTGAGTCAAAATAATTACCTTGCCTTTTGAGTTTTATTGGGTATTTTTAACTTTGAGGGTGTTCATTTTAGTTTTACTGCCTGAGTGCTGGAATAGAGCTATGTCCATAAAACCAGCAGTTCAGTCTGTTTCCCATAATTCTGTTTTATTCAACAGACTTTCTCCTGGAACTTTGCTTATCATATGCCTGCTACCACCTGCACTGGAAGTTATTCTTGGAACTACACAGACTGAGCTAGTCTGAAGTATATGATTGTTCAGCCTTCCTGTCTCATAAGGGATTTATTCTCTTTAAGAGCAGTTAAACTGCCAGGAACCTTGAACATACCTTAAAGGTGGCAGAAACCTCAATCCAAGCCAGTTCCTCATTGCCTACGTAAGTCAGAGCATTCCAGCATGCCAAGCTTCAGAAACAAGTCGTTGTTCAGAGCTAAGGGCTTTCATTCAGCAACATTAAGCAAAAAAAAAAAAACACCAAACCTGTTACATGGAGATTTGCAAACCCTCATTTTTCTCATGTAGGAAAAGAGGAGGGGATTTGTTTGTCTTCATTTAAGTTATTAATCTTGACTGTCCTTTACACAACAGTTGTTTAAGCAAAATTGGTACGTTGGTAACAAACTGACGGACGTTTGTCACATGGCACAGTGTGAAGGGAAGGAGCGCCTCAAACTCTTACTTTTTTCAGTGCAATGTTAGAGGGACAGATTCTATTTAAAGGCACAAGGGTTATAGTTAATTCATGAAGTTGGAGCAGTCAGATCAAGATAGGTTATTCTGGACAGTACATGTTGGTTGTTCTTGGCACTACCCAACAGTGCATCCTCTGAAAAAACTGTGACGAAAATACTGTGGTTTTTGAATTTCCTTTTTAAGAAAATCTGAAGAGTAATTATTTTTATTTTGTTGGGAAGAGAGGCTCTTTACACATCATAAAAATGTACTTGCAATTGTTTTCGCAGTACCATTTCCTTTTAGGTGCCAGTCAGTAGATCTGCTCTTGGACTAGAAATAGGACTTCAGTCCTCTCTGCTGATTACCTGCTGCTTTACTTTACTTTGCTCAAACCAGCGTGGCAATGTCGCAAGGACCATCACAGGAATCGGGTACTTTCTTGTTGTGCTGTTAGCGAAACAGAAAAACCTGCTGCGGTCCCTCCGGAGCAGCTGCCCACACCTAGAAATGTTGTGTCGTGTGGATGGGCTCCTCTGGGCCTGGAGCGTGTCAGCGGCGTGACTGATGCCTTGAGCCTCCTTGGGAGGATGCCCATCAAATTATTGTTATGCTGCCTCCCACCAAGTGATCCTGGAGATGCTGCCGTAAGCTCAGGGGAGAGCCTGTTGTTGGTCTTGTGAGCCCGAAACGGGGCATTGTTGTGAGATGAAGCAGCCGGTGGGAGAAGGCGGCAGCTTGCAGACAGCTGGGTGAATGATACTGTAGTAATGATAACACTGACGGATTAAGAATTCTCTTCAGTTTACTGCTTGTGAGCGTTTTGCAGCTGAGGGAGGTGATGCTTTCACACAAAGCACTTCACGTCGTGGCGTGCTGGGTATGCTTACATTTGTCTTGTGTGGCATCGTGTTTTGTCCCCTGAGAACGCCTGGCTCACTCTTGCTTAGCTGCGGCACTCTTCTGAAGCACGGTTATTTAACAAAAAAAAAGAGGTACTAGTACCATATATGAAACTTTTTTAGCATCGTATTAACTTTATTTAAGTCTTCTCACTTCTCACCTGGCGTCTCGGAGTCAGCTGGATGGGTCTTCTGTGTTACCAGAGAGAATTGCGAAAGGCAGTTGGGTGCAGTCTGCGAGCCCTGAACTGCCGGGGTGAGCAATCCCAGACGAACTCACCCGAAGTTCCAGGGAATTCTTGTGTGCAAGAGCCTAATTTGGCTCTAAATATGGTTGGCTTTAGTAAACTACTCTGCAAACCACCCATGCTTCTCTATAATCTATTTATAGTCAACACCTAAGCTCTCATTTCCTTGCGAGGAGGCAGTTGGTTTTTGTTACATTTCCAGCATCTGCACCGATTGTCAGGTTAGGAAATTTTGCACTTCCAAAAGCAACATCTTACTGCTATGCTGGCTATCGGTTCTTATCTCTTTTAGGTGCTGTAAAGTTTTTTTTCTTACTGGGTGGCATTCCTGTTGCAGTGTGAATGACGGCAATGTTTTGTACGTATTTAGTTCTGTGTCAGGCCTCATCTCTCTATGTGAGAAAATTCCCAGGAGCATTTAACGTACGCGTGCGGATAAATCTCCTGCATGCCCCATAAAGCACTTTACTATGGGCCAATATAAAGCAGTCATTACAGGGTGATGTTTAAACTTCTGAGATTAACACAGTCTTTCAATTGCACTTACTTATTTTTATAATGTGTAATTTAGCAACTGAACCGTGAAAAGTTATGGTGTAGCAAGGTCTTCTTAAAAACAGTGGTTCCCACTGTGCTTTCAGTTTTCTTCGTCGTAAATCCGGAGCAATTTCATTCTCTTAGTTAAAAGAAAGAAGGAGAATCGGATCGTTTCTGGGAGCTGCTCAGCTGGTACATGACACATGCATCTGAAACATATTGTCAGATGTTGGCACGGCACGTTCTCCGCTCTGATTGACAGCGAAGAGTTTGTGCCAGACTCCTCTGGAGCCAGACTTGGACAGCACCGTTCTCTGCACGCAGAACACTGTCGTCTGCCGTTTTGCGATGGGAGCTGTGCAATGATATTTTTGCCTGGGCGAGGAAAGTTTGAGGCCTCTCCTTGAACACCAGATGCTTTTTTCTGTGGCCACCACTCCTCTCGATAGCTGCGAGACCGTTCCCTGCTGCTTACCACTTCCAGCTAAACTATCCCACAAGGCTATTTCAGAGCACTTTTTTTTTTTTCTCAGAAGTCTTCCATATAAATATACTGAATTGACCAGCAAAGTTTTGACCGTGACTGTCTTTGTTTTGCAAAGGTCTCTCGTAAGCAGGCACCATGCTGGCTTCCCTGAATAGCACCATGGTGCAGCTGAATGGGAGCAACAAAGGTGTAGGAAATGAAATGTCCATTCAATTTCCTATTCATGTAAATGATAGTTTATCATACTGATTAGTAGCTTCATGGAGTTAGGATCTGTGCTGGTTCTTAAGCATTTTATTGCTTTTTTTTAATGAAATGCAATAAAGCATTGCCTTACCTGAGTGTTGACTCAGCGTCGAGGCATTCTCCAAACTTGGTATTATAATCGTTATTAATTCATCGCTAGCGATGGCGAAGGATGTCACCATGCTACAAAGGAGCCAGGATGCATTTTACCAGTTGCAAAATGTTCCTTTTTAAGACTACATAGGATTCCTGAAATGAACAATTTTAAGTAATCCATAGATGTAGTTTTAATAATGATACCTAGTTTCTTTACAACATCTCTCTGCAGTAGATGAGGGAATGCTGTACAAGGGAACTAGCGGGACACAAATGGTACAAGTGTGAAGGTCAGGGCAAGGAAGTGAAATGACTTTCATCAGGTCATCCTTTGGAGCAGCCGCAGAATGAAGAATAAAATCCATCTCTCTAGTTCCAGCTTTGTGTCATATCAGCTGAGCGGTTTATCAGCATATGTCTTCAAAAAAAAAAACAGCCTGCTTGCAGTTAAGGAAGTTTGGCACCAGGTTCTGGATCTGAAGCCAAATCTGATGTCTTCTGGGTTAATGAGGAGGAAGTCTCTTCACCGTCCTGTTTGGAACAGAAAACAAATCAGGGCTCCTGGACTCTGAATTCAGCTCATCCACCTGCCTTCCGTGTGCCTAACATCTCGATTTTCCCATCTGAACGTGAGCAAATGCTCACATGGTCATCCAGCACCTCGTGGGCTGCTAGGTTGAACGGTCCATTTCTTGGAGCATTGGTGCTCGTGCACCTATTGCCTGCACTGGACTTTGGAGTAGAAATAAGTGTGACTGCCCAAGCAGATGCTGGATTACTGCATAGGCACTGCTGGGATCTGCGCGTTTAAGTACCTAACTGTACGTAGGAATGAGGAGTTTAACACCGGTGTTCTCAAGGTTTGCCACTCATTTGGTGCTTGGATCATTTGGCATTTCGTGCTTTGAAAAGTTTCTTTGGAGGCAGTGACTGTTCCCTGAATACATGTAGAGAATTTCTCTCTGTGTGATATGATGTTTGATAGAGAAAGCTGCTGTCGCTGTAGTAATACCTGTTACGAGTCTGTTAATGACTTCTTCTGGGCTTCCTAAACTAGCAATCAGAAATTAGTGGCCAGTTTTCTTTCACTCCAGCCAATGCTTATTTTTAAAAAAAAACATATAGTGCAGAATAACCTTAAAGAATTGGTTAGTGTAGCATCTTGTAAGAAAGTCTTATAGTAAAGGAAAAGGTGATGTTTTAGCATGTCTCTTGCTAAGGCATTGCAGTTACAATTGCGTGTAAATTCAGTTTAGTGGGAATAAATTGAAGCCAACCAGCATTTCAACTGGAAATAGTCATAAGAAAGCTTTTGCGTAACAGAGCTGTGGGAGAGGGAGGCTGGGGAGCTGTGACAGAGCGAGAAGCCATGCTTCATCTGGGGGGGCCCAAACGGGCAGAGCCGGGGCGTAGCTCTGACGCCGTGTCGGTGTCGGACTGCTAGCAGGTTTGGGGCGCAGCTCCGAGGCCGGAGTCATTCAGCTCCAGCGACGCAGAGGAGTCTGTGACCGGGAGCATCCGTGCTTCTGTGCTCTCACGGCATCCCCGACTGCTTTGTTTTCTGTCCTGAGTTGCTGTCTACAGCCACTGAAGGCAAAGATCCAAGAAGCAGCCACACAGTGTGTTCGCTTACACCGTCTTGTGGAGCCGCGGAAGAAAGAGAACAGGTCGAGCAAAGGCCAGGTGAGGACAGGTGCGTTCCTCTGCTCTGCAAACTCAGCTTCGGCTGCCTGTGTCTTCCTCTGCTCCTACAACGCTGAAAGAAAATGTTTCCCTGTGCCTCCACCTTGCAAATATTTGTATTCTTACTGAACTCTGCTCAGCTCAGTGCCTGTCCCTGGTGTGTTTGCAGGGCTGAGCTGGGCAGAGAGGGCTGAGACTGGCGGACAATTACATTTTCTAGCTCTTTTTTTCCCCTCTGCTGTTTTCTGGGTATAAACAGTTGATGTGACCTTCATCAGCTGACGTGAGGGAAAAGGTGTAAGGTAAAGCATATTTTTAAAATGAACAGTGTTGTGTGTGCTTTGAGAGATGATCCTTAGGTACTACGGTCTGGCGTAATCCTGCTGAAGTGAATGCTGCTATATCAATTTGGGGATGACCTGAGAACATCCTGACAGTATGAACTGGCAGCTTTTGCTTTTCACTCCCTTGTACTGACAAGAAATTGGATCTTCAATTATCTGTCCAGTTCCAATGCATGCCACTTGTTTCACTGTCACCTAGTATTAATCAGCTGTTCTGCTATAGGCTTTCTTCCTTCTGGCTGAGAAAGTTGAAACACAAAAGAGTTTTCAGAAGTCGCTGTTTGCATGTGCCAGCCCCCCTGAGCATGTGGAATAGCTGTACCTGGTGCCAGGTGGGTTTTCCAGAAATAAAATGTGTCTTTTGTGTGCACACGTGTGTAACGTTAAACTGGTTTTGCGCATGGCACTTGTGGGATTTGCGCATCAGTCTGGAGATGACAGATTGCTGACGGGAATTTGTTTAATCTTTAGCAAAAAATAAAATTGTCTTCCAAAAGTTTCTGCTTACCTTGGTGTATAGTGAAAGGAGAACGTGTTGAGGCATGCCCTGTTCTGTTTGCTTTCAACAAAAATGGGAATTCTTTAGTGAAATAAAAAAAAAAAGAACTTTTTTTTTTTTCCCCCACTCCAGTATGTTTTGGTAGCTGCAGCACATTCGCACTTGGAGAGATGGGCCTGTTTTGCAAGGGAAAACCCAAACATTCCAGCGCAGCTAAGACTGCAGCTCCTCTGGTGCCTTAAGTTCAGGCCACAGCGGGGGGTGCAGACACCTAAGGGCAATACGGTGACTTTCTGGAGCTTTTCTTTGGAAGAAATAAGAAGATGAGTCACAATTAACCCTTTCAGCTAATTTAGTAAGGCTCTGGGAGATGGGAGAGGAGATGGAGATGAGAGTCTTTGAAGCGAGGTTGCCTGTCCTTGCCCTCCTTGCCATTACACCTGACTTTCCTTGGTGGAAATCGGGCATTTTTGGCATCACTGTTTTTTTAAAGAACTCTTGCTTTTTTTTCTTTTTTTTAAAGAACGCTTGCTTTCTCGAATGGCTGAAAGCCCAGAGACGGCGTGCTGAGAAGGTATCTAGACCCTCGTTTGGAGGCCACGTGGTGCCCCTCACACCACTGGCGCTGTGCCCACGTCAACGGCTGGTGGCAGATTTCGTTCTGGGCTTGACTTTTCCTGACTTCTGCACCCGCTACCTGACTTGCCGGCCAGACTGTAAGTTTATTTGGCTGAAACACTTCAAAAACTGATCCCAAGCCTGGCTGGGTAGGGTTTTTTTGTTGTTGTTTGGTTTTGTGTTTTTTTTTTTTTATTTTGTTCTGCTAAAGTAGTTAAACTTGTCTATGAAAGAAATTGAGCCATCGCTTACTCATAGACTCTGCTTCTGGCTTTGGCCTCTCGGTTCTAGCGGTCTGTCCTGCAGAAAAGAAGCCACCCTCTTTTCTCACGTCCTCCCCAGCCCAGCCAATGCATTCATCTTCGCCACTGCAGGAAGCAGGAATTCACTCCTTCCCTTGCACCTTTCTCTCGTGCGTCCTTCCCTGAGGTGTCCCAGCCTGACGTAATGGTCTGGCTGTGATGACCTTGCTCTGGCACACCAGGGTGCTTGGTCCACGCGTCCTGCGTCATGGAGTGTGCAGCTGCCTGGGGAAAGAGGGCTCTCCAGCGCAAGCACCAGCATAAAATAATTTGTTCCTCTTCGGTGATTAATGTGGAAGGAGTGTTCTTAAGTACACTGGGTACGTGTAGGGTCCTGAGCAAGTACTTTTAAAAAATATCAGTGGAAATAAACACAGCAACAAAGTAATATGAAAACGTATGCCGCTGCCAAAACGGAGTGCATCTGTTTTTGTCCACCATCCTGTGTGACAGAGCCCGGGAAGCAGATCGTCTGCTCCTCCGGACCGTCAGCCAGGGAGTCAAACGCATCGCTTGGGATCTTTTGAGATAACAGGGGATTGAGGCCGGATCTGAGGACGTCAGATTCTTCTGGCACCCTAAAAAGGACAAAATTATCGTTGTGAGGAGGCCGTCCAACATGTCCACAGCTCGGGGGTGTTTCCAGGTGACCTCTTCGTGTTCCCAAAGCATTATTGCTGGTGGGGCAGAGGGGCGAGAACCTGGAGTCGGGTGGCTCCAGGCCTTTGGCCCACTGTGATCTCTGCTTTCACCATGGCAAGCGCGTTCGAAAATTTCTAATTGAGAATACAGGCTGCTGCCATCCTTGGCCAAGCAGCTGCCGTACTCGCCTTTTCCCCAGCTGTCTGCGTATTCGCAGTGGTGGCATTTGCATGTCACGCGCTGCTGGCCTGTGGTGAAGTTATTTGGAAACTGCTTTCTGCTGGAAGCGGTTACCTCTTTTGCAAAAAAGATAAAAAAATTAGGTGTCAACAAACGCTGGATGCTTAGAAGAAAGTACGTTAAAAACTTGAAATATAAAACCTGCACATTATCAGCTACCTTATCTGTGAAATCTGGTGTTTTTCTTAAATATCAACACTACTGGAGGCATTCCAGCGAAAGAACACCTGGTAATTTGTCCAGCAGAAAGCAGGCGACAGCAGCAGCAGTCGGGACTGTGCCGGGCTGTCAGCACGAGATGAGGACCATTTCCAACCCAGATGAAATCTCCAGAGCGTTTCCCCCTCACGGGCTGGTGGGCCGATTAGCGGTCAGACCTCCGAGGAACAGGCTCAAAGCCAATGGTGGTAGGGACACAGTTGGAATTAAGAAGGAAGGCTAGCACATCCAAACTTTCTTTTAAGGGTTTTTGTTGTTTTTTATCATTAGCCCTTTTCTAATTTGTTTTATTTAGCTGTCTTGAGAATCCATGCCTTTCAGCAAGCAGGTGAGCGTGTGTGTCTTCCCTGGTATCCCAGAAAATAAGGAGATGTCTTTGGTCCATCACAGAAACAGCTACACACTGGTGAGATGGGCGAGCTGGAGATTTCGTGTCCTGTTGCTCGGTGCCTGTCTCCAGCAGCCAAGTGCTTGTGGAAGAGCCCCTCAGTCATTAGATAGCTGCCAAACGATGATTGATGGACCTTCACTCGACGGAGCAGAGGACAATGCTGGCAAGCGGACCTGCCATCGCGTCTTCCCCTTTGCTTCCCAGGCATCTGCGACCCCGGTGACAAACCGCTGCCGAAGGTAGCTCCCACAGGGCACGTCCCCGGCAAGTCTTGTACCCTGTCAGCGCCCGTCTGCTTGTCTCGGTAGTGCTTCGCTGCTTTTTGCTTTCATTTCTCCAGCCTTTGGGCCTTCATTTTTTTTCCACGATTGTTGTGTGGCTGTGAAAAACAAATGTCTTGGGGCTGAAGAAGTCTGTGTGAAAAGCTGTCTGTTGTTCAAAACCTGGGCCAGGGCGGTATTTGTTGCAGGGAGTAGCACCTGAAGGAGAAGCCTGTTATTCCATGGCTCCTCAGTTGATACATTTCCCCAAAAGCCAGTAATCTCCCAGGAAGAAACAGCCTGTCTGGGAAAATAAAGCAAGACATGTAAATTGCTTTAATGGGATGCTCTAATGTGTTCATGTCTCCTTAAAGGAAGCTAAGCTGCATGCGCAGGATGCTAGATGAGTTTATTTTTACGTGTGGATTTAATAGCCTACCAAGATGTAACTGTGTTTCTAGTGCTAGAAAAAGTCTCCAGGAAAACAATTCCCTGGGGTGAGGTCAGTGTCCGCCTACAGCCGCGTGTCAAGGGAATGAGCTGAAGAGTGGCTTGCTTGGTTCCGAGGGAGGGTGGTTAATACGGTACCGAACAAATCACAGTGATGGGGAAATTAATTACATCTTCTTCATGGAACAGAGAGAGTAGAAGTGTTCCAAGGACCATCTGGGGCTTAAAGCTCAAAGGAGCTGGCAGGAGCTGGTTGCCGCTCTCAGTTCTCCTCCTAGCAGTATTTGTTACTCTTCCCAAATATTTATTTGAGCACAGCTGTGATGAAATTCGTGCTGAAAATGTACAAAGCGCCCCATACTTAGTTTCACGTGAAATCGGAGTTCCTCTTCACTGAAGCAGAACTGTGGCAAATCCTTGGCCGCAACAGCCCCCTTTAGAAGGAGAGATAATCTAAAGTGATCTAAATAAGACTCCCCCACCGGTATGGCACTTGCTAGCTTAAAGCACAGGAAATTCTGAATTTTGGGCTCCATCCTGTTTGACCATTTGCGCTATCTCCTTATCAACGTACGTGGCCTGGCTCTGGGAGATTGGCCGGTGTCCGGATACAGGCGGTACAATTTAGTGCTCCCAACTGCTTGAAAGGGACCAGAGGGTGATTTGTGACCTCTCCAGTGGTCGGTGAGATAAAGCTCTGCAGTGGGGATGTCCCCTGCCCTGCCACTACTCCTGGCCAGAGCCAGCCCAGGCTCCTGGTGCTCACCTCGGGGCTGGAGCTGAGCAAAGCCTGTGACCCGATGTCTCCCGAACCATGGGCTATCTCGAAGCCAGATTCAGGTCTTGCAGCCTGTAGTAGATTGAGGGGGGAAAAAGAACAACGACGTGCTGCTGTCAAAAGCATGTAGGTGTTTCACAGGGAATTTAAATAGTAGGCTGTTTGGTAAAACGGGAGCTGAGACTGCTACCTGAGATGGCAGCCCCGGCGCTCTGCAGGGGAAAGCCCGGGGGACAGGAAAGAACCAGCAGGATAAAGCAGTCCAAGCTGGGAAATACAGCTCTTTGCCTTGGGGTAAAGCTTACTCACTTAAGCACATCAGAGTATAAACATAGCTATTTTGTTCCTGGCCCTGAGCTAACTCGAGCAAAGCCGTCCCGAGAGTCTCTTCGCAGTGCTCCTGTCCAGGATCGGCTGCCGGCAGAGATGTCCCCAGAGCCAGGCCTGCCGCCTGCCGCCGACCGGGATTACCTGCTCCCCAGACACCTGCGGTGCTCCTGCAATGCTGGGAATGCCCGGCACCTCGGGAGGTGTTCGGGACGGAGTTAATTTAATTATTCTCTCGCTTATTGCCTTCGAAATCCACTTAAGTGATAGGGAGGAGGTGCCTTGTCCCTATCACAGTCGATGGCAGCCGGCCAGCAGAAGTCTCTGCCTGGCAGGAGTGGGGATGGAGGTCTGGGTCAGAGTAGGTTTAGCTTCAAGGCAGTGGGCAAAAGGGAGAGAAGTAAAAATTGCTGTGTTTAAAGCTATCAGCTGTATTCTTGATGGATGATCCCCTAGAAGAGTTAGACCAGGAGCTATAGTGTTGTGAGTTAGAAAAGTCCGTGGAATTGGGAAGACCTGAGAGCCGTTGTCCTTGTCTGTGTCCAACCGAGCTGTCAGGGTTGACCTAAATCAATGACAAGAGTCCCACCAACTTCACAGCCCAACATTTCAGACCACGTAACTCACCACAGTGCAGTTTTGTGCACCGTCAGCCAGGCTGTATGGTGGGACGTGGACTGCAGCTGCTGTCCCAAGCAGAAGAGCTTGCAACCAGCAAACTCAGTCTATGCGTGGCCTGAGTTTGAGCCCAAGTGAAGTAACTCTGGTGCCTCTCCCTACTGTTTTACAGTCTTTCCACTGATTTCATCATTATCATCTTTTATGGCATCCCATGAACTATTGAAAGCATCAGAGGAGGAAATTAAGGGCCGTATACTGTCCAGGCTCTGTGGTCCTCTGTATGTCCCCTGACGAGCTATTCTCTCCTGGACGTGCCCACAAGTGGCTTCAATTGATGTTGCGTAGGACACTGAAGAAAAGCTAGAAAGAGAAAGAAAAGCTAAAATACTACTTGAGATCTCTCTATTTCCCATCATGTTGTTCTCCCTGTAAACTTCTACACTCCCCTTCTGCAACAGATTTATACCTATTCTCTCTCCTTTTCTGGCCTTGTCCCACATGATTGCTACTCTTCTTTACTTCCTAACTGCATTTGTTCAACATTTCCTAGCTGTGGTTATCAGTCTCTGCTCCTTACTGCACTTGGAGTTACCTCCCTCTCCTTTCTTCTCTGCATTTCAGACCCTCTGGAAGAGGTGAGTTTGGGTCCATGAAGTGGTGTAGGCTTTAGACAGGGTCTTTTCTAAACTCCAGAAGTGTTTGGACTGAGCCCACTCTGGCTGGGAGTGCTTTTGTGTGAAGTTGTTCCAGCAGTCCCCTCTGCACCCAAAGAATAGTTTAATTAGGGAATGTGTCACCTTTCTTGTTCATAAATTATGGGCCACTGTGTGTGTTTGGAGGAAGGGAGAGTGGGATGGGAGAGAAGAGGAGGAAGGAATTAATTTTGAAAGTACATTGCAAGTTACATTTATTTGATTGTCCCTAATCCATCAACCTTCTGTTGTATTGCTCATCTCTCTGGGGCTGGTTTGAAAAGGGGGAATTTACTGCACTGTAAGCCCGGGCAGTGATGTGCAAAGTGGGGGGGCATGGGATGTATCCTAGGAGAGAGCAGGGAACCAGAAAAAGAAGTGGGGGAGCTTGTGAATCCCTCCGCAGAGGTGTAAATCTGCCGTATGTTACTCGCTCCCCCCCACAGCTGCCTGTGGGGACGTCTCTGGAGGGGAACAGCCTGCCCTGTCCACACCTCTTGCACACCATCACACGTGGCCGTACTAGAGGTGAGTGACGACCAGCAGCTGGGCAGTTAATGCACACTCTGGCTCCCTGGACACCTCTTTCTCCTTGGAGTAACCTCTGAAGAAGAAATTTTCCTGGTAGACCTCTGCTTGCCGACCAGGCCTCCTGGATGGAAGCACAGCACAAACTCGTGGTGGATGTGGACTTGTCCTCTCCAGCCAGGGAGAGCAGATGCGACACCTCCCGGTCGACAGTTATTGTAGGTCTTCTCCCCAGCTCACAAATGTTTGGGAAACACTTGTAACTCTCTTTCTCAGGTGTTGCAAAGAGGATTTGTTTTGTAAATAGCGAAGCTGTTAATTGACTTTATTAAGAGGGAGCTGAAAAGGTGTTGTGCTGTGCTGGTGATGAGCCACCACGAGGAGGTTTGTAGGGGGAAGGTGACAAGGTTACTGTGAAAACACCTTTGCTCTCTAGAGAAGAAAAACGAACTGGGCACCAGTTTAGCCTGGCTGAGGGAGCTGGGCTTGTTTAGCCTGAAGAAGAGAAGGCTGAGAGGGGACCTAATAAATGCTTATAAATATGTCAAGGGTGGGTGTCAGGAGGACGGGGCCAGACTCTTTTCAGTGGTGCCCAGCAACAGGACAAGGGGCAACGGGCACAAACTGAAGCAGAGGAAGTTCCAGCTGAACATGAGGAAGAACTTCTTCCCTCTGAGGGTGACGGAGCCCTGGCCCAGGCTGCCCAGGGAGGCTGTGGAGTCTCCTTCTCTGGAGATATTCAAGACCCACCTGGATGCAGTCCTGTGCAGCCTGCTCTGGGTGACCCTGCTTCGGCAGGAGGGTTGGACTGGGTGACCCACAGAGGTCCCTTCCAACCCCTGCCATGCTGGGATTCTGTGATTCTTAGCCAAAGATTTGGGGTAACGCGTGAATTTTGTAGGAGGGATTTAAGGTGTATTGCCACCCAGTTCAGTTCCAGGAGACTCGCTTGCTGTCAAGCAACGTGGACTGGGGTGTCCCCATGGCAGCATAGCGGTGAAGGTCTGAGGTGGAAGGGCATTTGAGGGTTGTTTTCTCCCTCTGCTTCTCTCAAGGCAGAGGTGGAGGGAAGCTCCTGCACGTGCTGTGGGAAGCCCAGGTGCTCAGCATCTTTGAAAATCAGGCTGGTGGGGTTTAGGGATGTAACTTTTAAAAAAAAATGTTGCTTAAGATGAGAGTTGAGGTTTCAAAGTCACTAACTGGTTACAAAAAGCTTTCCTATACACTCCAGAAAGCCAGAGACCCAAATCCCCCATCTTTCCCCGAAAATCCCTGTCAATAAATCCTGCAAAAGGCATCACACAGATTCTTTTTCATCGTCCTCTACGGGACTGGCACTAGCAGGGGCTAACCAGGGGCTGATTAAGACCCTTTAACTTTGTCATGCTAAGGGTTGGTTTTGCAAGTTGAAAAGGACCTGTGACTTGTTTTTTAAGACTTCAGGGAATTGCTGGCACTCACTGGTTTCGCTGCACCAGATGCGGCGTGACCGGGAATCTACGCTGCATATGAAAAGGTCACTTACCCTGCTCAAGAGAGGAGATTCTAACACTTGTCAGCTTGAGTGATGGAGACTCTGCATGGAGAGCCATAATATTCATGTCAGAGAATTGCCAAGCCCATGCGGAAGCGTTGAAGATGGATGGCCTGGGGATACACTCCTGACACTTTAATACGGGGGGAGGATACAGCACACACATCTCATACAGAATTATAATCCATGAAAGGACACTGGCGGCATAAATTAAAGGTAATCCACCAGGCAAGGAGTTTAACAGCTGAAGAGAAGCAGGCTGGGCTCTGGGAAGGCTGCTGCGGGGTGTTGGGGGGCAAGCAGCCCCCAGCTGGGATGGGATGGGAGCGGGGTGAGAAGGAGCAGAGCTGGGACAAAATCTGTCGTCCCCCCCCCAACCACTTTGCAAAGACCCTCTGTGCGCGTGGCTCGTCAGCGGGTAGCCCTCCCGGTGCCGGTCCCCTCCCCAGCTTGTCACTGTATCGAGGAGCTGCTGTCCTGCTCCTCTGTCGTCAACAGCAAAGCACTTTGTCGATTAAATAAACTCGATTCTCAGCTTGCTGATAGTCACCGTGCGGCGACAGCATTGTCGAGGGCAGGGGGACCGGGGCAGGTACCGCTCACCACGGTGCATCAACCTGCGAGTGCAGCCGGCCGTGCCAGCCTGCGGCGAGCGGCCGACGAGGCGCAGGGCCAACGGCGACGGTGCGAGTTCCCGGTCAGAGCCTCCTGGGAGAGGGAGCAAAAGCAAGAGCCTGGATCCAATTTCTGCGCTGGGTGACATCCTCGGCTCGCACCGGCGGCTCTGAGATCCGCCTGCTGCTGCCCAGGCGAACGCGAACGCCCGTCTGCCTGCTCCCAGTGAGGGTGCTGGGATGGGTACCTGGATGGCAGCATGGCACGGCCAAGGGGCTACAGATGAAACGGTGACAGTGGGGATCCCGGGTCAGATGGGAAGGTCCAGGAAGGCTCGTGGGCCCAGCCTGGGCTATCACCCTGCTACAAACATCCCACCGCTGATTTTCCGAGAGCAGGCACCGCTGACATAACTCCACCCTGCTCTGTGGTGATGCTAGAGCTGGACCGTGTTATTTCTTCATTTAGAAAATGTTCCCCTTTCTCATTAAAAATGGAACGTAAACCAGTTCTTTCTGAAAATAAGGGCACAAATACGCTGCCGGGGAGGAGGTGGTAAACCTCCACAAAGCCAACGGCGACTTCAGGCCAGTCCAACCGCTGTCCCACAGGTTCCTTGTCCTGCAGGTTACTCCGGCCGTGGCGATGGCCAAGTCCTGTGAGCAGCAGCTCTGGCCAAGCCTGTTCAAATGAGAAGGTGCTGCTCCAGGACTATCCCAGCAGCTCCATGAGCCTGCCCGAAGCCTCCCTGTCTCAGGGGTCTTGGTGGGCTCTGCCTGCTCCCGGGCATCCCCGGCACAGATCCTCCGCATCCCAGCACCCCTCCCTGCCCGGGGCTGCGAGGAGCCCTCGGGGCAGGCAGCAGGCTTTTGGCTGGAGCTCATTCAGCATCTGCAGCACCTGGCCCCGATTCAGATTTTTACTTTTTCGTTATGATTAGCATAGTTTTTGTTACTGCGGAGCAGCAGTGGGTTCCTCTTTGAGGGTTTATAGATAGGGCCAGCCCACCCCTTCCTCCAAGCATGCAGTGAGCTACAGGTGGTTGGGATCAGTGTCCCAAACTGGAGCTGACTGTGGGTAATCAGGAATAAACACATTCAGGTTTGAAGACATCTTCAGTCCCTTCAAATGATCTTTGGCCGTGGTTGAGGAACCAGCTTTGGCAAACCAGCGGATGCCAGGACTTTCTTCTACTGTGTGCTGTTATTTATTTTGAGAACTGCTGTGCAAGAGTTTGCTTCTCCAGGTAAAATCACCACAAAAATGATGAATCAGCCTGCTGGATTGTGTCCTGCAGGACACCTTGCGTTTTCTTACTCTGTGCACGTGGGATTTCTGCATGTGTTATTACTGAAAGCAAGTACGGGGGGGCAGGGATGTGGGGGTTCCCTGACAGTGCTGTGATGGATTAAGGTGATCCTGAATTTCTATTGTTTTGTGGTGAATGTAGTGAGAATTGATGACTGCTGTAGCCAAGCAACACGGGGGAGGATGGACGAGCTTCAGCTTCTCCAGGACTGTAATATCTCTGGCAAGGTGCGGTTCTAAGCCATATAGTTGGCTGTTGTATTTGTTCAGACTCTGTATTATCTCTGTGAGTGATTAAAAAAAGAATGGAAATTTGTATTGTGCGATGGTACGTAACTTTCTCTTGAGCTTGCTTCAATTTGTATTTGGTCTCTGGGTTTTGCACGAGATGCTCGTTGTCTTCCGTAGTCTGGGTGCCAGGAATGTAAATGGATTAAAAAAGCAATTAGACACATTCAGGGAAGAACAGTTAATTTAAATGCAATGCAGCAGATACGAGTGCTGGCTGGCCAAGCCCCTGGCTGTGGGAGGGCTCGGCGGGACAGGGATCGGGCTCGGCTGCGGCATCTCTGCTCCTCTCTGCAGTCCCGTTTCCTTGGGACAGAGCCTGCGGGGGACAGAGGTCTGACCTGGTGCTACAGGGACCCAAAAAGCTGTCACTTCTTATTTTCTGCAGTAACCTTAGTTTGAAAAGAAGCCGCAGAGAGATGCGTAGATACATAGCGTGTCCTGAGCGTGCCCGCTCGCGGGGAGCCCTCATCTCCCGGGATTTACCTGTGTGGTTTGTTAGCCCTGCTATTGGTACGCAGCCAGACGGGTTCTTTTGTGTGTGCTTGGGAGTTATCCTGGCGAAATTCGCTTTCCCTCCTCTGAGCGCGGGTCAGCAGTGCCTGTCCCATGCTCCATGTAACCTCATCTTGCAGCTCCATGGGAGCTTCTGGGATGCATTAGGAGGAGTGTGGCCAGCAGGGCGAGGGAGGTTCTCCTCCCCCTCTACCCCGCCCTGGTGAGGCCCCATCTGGAGCACTGTGTCCAGTTCTGGGCTCCCCACTTCAAGAAAGATGAGGAGCTACTGGAGAGAGTCCAGCGGAGGGCTGCGAGGATGAGGAGGGGACTGGAGCATCTCTCCTACGAGGAAAGGCTGAGGGAGCTGGGCTTGTTCAGCCTGAGGAAGAGAAGGCTGAGAGGAGACCTAATATATGCTGATATCTGCAGGGTGGGGGTCAGGAGGATGAGGCCAAACTCTTTCCAGTGGTGCCCAGCAACAGGACAAGGGGCAATGGGCACAAACTGAAGCAGAGGAAGCTCCAGCTGAACCCGAGGAAGAACTTCTTCCCTCTGAGGGTGACGGAGCCCTGGCCCAGGCTGCCCAGGGAGGCTGTGGAGTCTCCTTCTCTGGAGATATTCCAGACCCGCCTGGATGCAGTCCTGTGCAGCCTGCTCTGGGTGACCCTGCTTGAGCAGGGGGGTTGGACTGTATGACCCACAGAGGGCCCTTCCGACCCCAAACACTCTGTTATTCTGTGATCCTGACAGCTCCCAGGCTGCCCAGGCGTGGGGCTGGTGCTGCTGAGTGCCGGCCCGGGGCAGCCACAGCAGATGCTACAGGAGCGGAGCCTGCGTTTCTGCGCAGACGAGCCAGCCAGCGCACGAGATGATGCAGGAAAGGGGTTTTGTTTGTCTGGTTTTTGTCATTTCCACTTCAGCTTGATTTTTGGTGGGTTGTAAACGCTGTTGTGGCGACGCTGTGCGAAAGTCTTGGGGTCTTTTTTGCTTTGGTGGTGTGGCCTATTAGTTGCAGAAGCTCTAGAAGTAGCTCCTCCGAAGGCAGCAGCCAAGCCCCCCAAAGGGATGGCCTGCTGGCGTAGCCCTTCCAGCTCCAACAAAACTCCTCTTCGTAAAAAAATAAACACCTGGAAGTCAGTGGTGCTTCCCCACTTGGGTGTTTTGCGCCTTGACCGTCCCGATTTGGCTTGAGCGTGTGTCGAGGCTGTGTTGGCGCTAGGAGCCGTGGGGATACCCGGGTGAAACAGCATCGGAGCGTTTGTGGTGTGGGTGCAATGTGCTGGCAGAGCTGTAGGTTTTTGGTTTTGTTTTGTTTTTTACTTGTCTGTCCTCTTCCTCCTCCTCTTGCCCTGGCTGGAAAGCAAACCTGGCAGAGCATCCTTCGCCCCAGCATCCTGGGTGCGGGCAGTGGCATGGCCCTGGCTCCCTCCGGAGCAACGCTGTGACTCCCGGGAGCAATCCGGGCTGGAGCACGGCCCTGGGGAGCCCCGGAGAAGAGCAGGACCCTCTTGGCCCGGCAGCAGCCAGCGTGTCCCCTCCTGCCCTCCCCGCCGCGGCATGGGGCTGCTGGCACCCGGAGCAGCAGGGAACCAGCAGACGCATTCACAGCTGTCCCCAAGTTTTCTCTCCTGCTCCCAGTTCAAAGGGCTCCTCTCGTGCCTCTGAGAATTTTGCAGCCGACGCTTTCCACATCAAAGCGGGGCAGCCTCGCATTGTCTGGGGGATGTCGGGCCGGGGAAATTAAAGAGGCATCGAGAGCTTCAGAATCAGCTCTAGGCAGGCAGTGCCTGCGTACTCAGCACTTGAAAAAGGTTAGATATTACGGCGATGGGTATTAAAGCAAACCCTCCGGGGATTGAAGGCTGGAGCCAAATTTTACTGAGGTCTAGGAGAACAACCTTCTCGCTGGCTTCAGTGGTCTGTGGATTAATAATGAGAAATCTTGGAAGGGCTGTGTTTTCCACAGAAAGGGACAATTTTGCACCGAAAGTCATACTGCTGGGCAGCCAGAAAGGAAAAAGCCAATCGTTTTCATTGTGGTGTTTATTGTAACATACAGTCCAAAAATCTAACTCTTTAAGGATACCTTCAAAAGATATAGAGAAAGCAGATTGTGCTAAGCAATAATACAACTTATTAATAAACACGTTAGGCATAAAGAATTCTGAATTCTTATCTGCTAATATTTTTAAAAAAAAAACAACAAACAAACAGGAATTGTGAGCAGCTTAATTTCGTCTGATACAAATACAGAAAGCTACTGTCTACTAGGGGCAGGGGTTCTGGTACCGAAATACAACATTTAAAAAGGAGGTGGGCACAAAGGAGAGGAGGAGGGGGAAAAAAAAAAAAAAAAAAAAATCTGTAAACACTGGCTGTCAACCTGCCCAAGCCCTCCGAAGGCTGCAGTTGTTGCCATACACACCATGACCCCACAAACCCCCTATCCCATCAGAAAGTGCGTAAGTATTCCCCTAGAAATGCTGTGCGTGGATGGCCGGGATGGAGCCGTGTGCTGGGACCTGCTTTTGGCCACAGCACCCCTCCCCACCTCGCTTGCCGTGGGGCTGGAGCCCCGTCGCTGGCCCTTGCAGACCTGCTGGCTGTGGCACAAGGGCTGGAGCCCACCTAGAAAGTGAAATTCTTCCCTCTGTCCAATACACAGATAAAGTGACTCCCAACAAAAATGAAGCTACTGGTGAATACTGAGGAAAACCCATGGAAGCGAGGAGGACCATCATCCCCCTGCGCCCTGTGCTTCCCACCCTCCCCACGTGGTCCGCAGGAGACCCCCCGGCCTCGCCCGATGCCCACTCAGCCCTCCGGACCTCGCGGCTCCCCGGGAAGGATGCTCCTTCCCAGCCCTGCGTCCTCCTCGGGTGCCGCAGCCTCCCTCTATCTCTTGTGGCCCTTGTTCCTCCTCTTGATGTGGTTGGGGGCGGCAGCGTCGGCGTCGCGGCGGGCGCAGAAGTGCTTGGCCACCAGCTGCCGGCACTGCTCGCACCGCACCGTGCAGCACCAGTGGAACTTGCAGTTGCAGCTGGCCACCACCTCCGTCCTCCTCTCCTCCACCCGCAGACCGCACTCGGTGCAGAGCCGCCGGCAGCTCCTCTTCTCCCACTGCGAGAGGTTCTTGCCCGTCTGCAGGCACTCGCGGCCCTCGGTGCCGTGGTGGCCCAGGCTGGCGTTCCTCGTGCAGTAGTCCGGGGAGTCCTCCAGGAAGACGAGCTCCGTGGCGTGGACGTGGTGGAAGGCCTCCGCCGTGGCCCCGCGGCTGTCGGCGCTGTTGCCGGCTCTCATCCGCCTCTTGTCCATCTCCAGCTTGTGGGCTTGGTCGTATTTGATCTTCAGGTAGTTCCCGATCTCGCGGAACTCAGCGAGCTGGAGCCAGCAGGTCTGGATGCTGCAGCTGCCCGACACCCCGTGGCACTTGCAGGACCGCTTCATCGTGCCTTTCACGGCCTTTGGTGGAGAAGGTGGAGGAATTAGGAGCAGCAGAGCATCATCACTTAAATCTCAATACCAGGCTCTAGGGCACTTCTGATTCGGGGGGCGATGGGTCAAAAGTGGCTCATGCTCGGCATGACTTCAAGTCCTTCCGAGACACGAGCTAATAATCTTATTTCAGCTCCTGGGAAGCATCTGTCCCTCTTCACTAATCAAAAGGAAAGAGATAATGAGTGGGCACAAACTGTTGTCTCCAGCTCTTGCGGAAGCTTTTTCTCAGGGCTGGGGGGGAAAAAAAGCACCTTTGTTGGGTCATGCCCTTCTCGAGCCATTCCAGCCTGCAGCTCACCTCGCTCATCAGAGCATCGAGCCATCATCCCTCTCGGAGGCTTCATTCAAAACGTGTGAAGCTGCTTCGGAATAACCATACCCAACCTCTCCGCATCTCCTCCAGGCCAAGCACTTCACAGAGATTAGCCACCTATCTCCCTCTGGTATGTATAAGGTCCCAATCACTGGTATCTAGGTGAGATTAAGCCTCGACACACCCTATGAGATAGGTATGTTAAGTGTTGCCGTCCTTGTTTTTACAGACAAGGAGGTTTGGCGAGATGCTGAGAGTCGGGGAGCAAGGGGGCGAGTCTGGCAGCTGGCTCGGAGCGGGGCCTGCTCACACCTGGCTTGGAAATGCATATTGCGAGAAAGCGAGGTGGCTCCCGCTTTGTTCTACAGCCCAGACAAGCGCTAGGTGAGTATAAAACCCGCGTGTCGCTGAAGAAGTGGTGGGTGCCAGCAGCTAGCTGCGTGGCACGCGGCTGCGAAGCTGGAAGTGGGAACGGCTCCGACTGCAGTTCAGGCTTAGGGTCAGATTCTGGCCAAGCTGTTTTCCCCATGCAAACGCTACAGGGGCTGGATTGTCACAGAGGGCTGGAGAAGGGGGCCTGGGCAGCCCTCCAGACTCTTGGGTTTTGTTTTCAATATAGGCATCATTATTATTATTATTGTTATTATTATTATCATTAATATTTGGCTTACAAGTCTCCCGACTTCATTGTTGTGCAGGTTAATCAGCGCCCGGGTATCGTGTCCCGTTTCCAAAGCGTCCACAAAGAGCTTGGAAATCCTCTCCCCGAACTCCACGTTGTCGCTGCATCCTCCCCAGACCCAGCCTCGGCCACCTGCAAGACAGACGCACGCTAAGCGCAGAACGGCCCCGCCGGGCCAGATTCTGCCCTGAAATCCCCGGGGATGGCGAGGCGACGTCAGCCCGTCTCGGGGCGGCCGCTCACCGACGCGGCCGTTCCTGGAGTCGTCGCAGCCGCAGCTCTCGAAGTCTCCCATGCTGCAGTTCCTGGTGAGGGTGTACATGACGCCGGCCGAGCTGATGGCGTGTACGAAGGATGTTTCCCGGGTAGCTGGGGGAGAGGGGGGGAAAAAAAAGCTGTCACATGCAAACATAGACATTGGTCTTGGTTTGCTGGGAATGAAGCTCTCCTGTGCTGTAAGGGTGAAAGAAGAAAAAGAACAAAACCAAACTGGTTTGTGCAAAAGGTAAGGTGCTGCAGAAATTAAATGCTCGTGACTGGAGTCTCTTCAGGCCTCGGCATCAAGGGTTTCAGCAGTCTGGCACTGTGCTCTGCAGGTGCCCATGTAGGGGATGGGGTTTCCTGGCAGCAGCAGGAGCTTCAGGCAATGCCCCAGCCCTGCTCTGGCCAAGGTTCGTTATCACTCGCTTCGCCTGGCACTGACCTTTCCTGCTGGGGGGGATGTTCCTGCTTTGATCTTGCCTGCTGGGGAGATCATTGATCTTGTTTCAGTCGGCGGTTGAACCTGTGCTAACAGCTGTCTGCACCCACACTTCTAATTTAGTTTCTTTTTTGGCTTTCCTAACAGATTCAACTAGAGATGCTGCTCTGGGAAAAAAAGAGATATCTGCTTGTTGAAGCAGTCAGTATTCAAATACATCCACAGCTTTCTTACGAAGGCAGTTTCTCAGCGCACGTCTCTGGTGTCTCTGTCCGTCCCTCCCGCGCTCCTGCCCGTTGCCAGCTCAGGTGCCCCCGGGGATGCCGCCCACAGAGCGGCAGGGACAAACCCACGGAGCAGCTCCACGGGAAGGACCGAGCTCCAGCCTGGCACGGATGGAGAACCAGAGAGACCCTGGCATTCCTAGAAAAGCTATTAGCGCTATTCATTCCACCAAGTGATACAGAGAGAGAAAAAAACAACCACGATTTTCAGGACGCCAAAGCCCTTCTCCATCGGTGGGTTTAATTAGCATCCCGGGGTCTCTCCAGAGCGCGTCCCGGCTCGCACCCGAAGGCATCCCGGTACTCACCGCTGCGCAGCCGGTTGTGGGTGGAGAGCTGCAGGGCGCTCTCGGGGCAGTTCCACCGCTCCCAGCCGAACTGGAACTTGCACTCCTCCATCCCGCTGTGCGCCCCGGCCGCCACGCTGCTGGAGTACGTCAGGTAAGCCTGGCACGGGAAACAGCGGGGTTAAAATCCGCTGCGTTTTACCACTGATCAGTGAAACACAGGCAGGAATGGTTTGTGAGTCCCTTCCCTCATTGCTCCACAGCACTTGGAGCCGACACGTTCCGGGAAACCGGGTTCCTTGGCAAAATCCTGTTTCCCGTTTGCGAAACAAAATTGTTTTACTTCAATTCCTGACACTCCGTGTGTTAATTACCTTAGGTCCTGTCATCAGAAAGTTATTCACAGACCTGAAACAAAGAAAAGAAAAGAAAATGAATGGCATGGTTTGTGGCAGGCTGAAGAGCATCCCTGAAAAATGCCCTTTCCGCTGAGCTGAAGCCCACCATGCCGCTGCGTGGAGAACGGCGCTGTAGACCCCTGTGATGGAGAGGATGAGGAAGGTGCTTCGCTTCATGGCTGTCACGGGGAGCCGGGTTGGATCCCTTTCACCGATCTCTGTGCACCGCAGGTCCCCGAGAGAGCAGGGCCGCCTCCCTCCGCTCCTTCCCAAGGTGAGCTATCGGGACGGAGGAAAGCTGCGGGAACCTACGGGCCTGATATTTATAAGGTGAAGCTGTGAATAGCCAAAACCCCCCCATTCATTTGCTACCCAATGACTTAATGTGGTAAAAAAAAAAGCTCCCGCTCCAATGGGTGACAAGGAACCGCCTAAGGTTGCACTTCAAAAGGCGGCGTGGTGTCCCTGGGAGCGGGATGGTCTGCAGGAGAGCAAACTTCCCTAACAATGGGACACTTTTAACTCCCTTCCCCACCGCCGGCCATCCCTTTCTCTCGGCCTCGAGTCCTCTTGCCTCCTCCTTTTCATCCTCTGCCTGTCAGCGGAGGCTCGGTCCCGGCGTCCCTCCGAAATCACGAGCTGATGCATTTCTATAGTTCCCCTGCTATCTGCCTGCTCCCTCCTACGAGAACTCCCCGAGGAGTTTTAACAACCGTCCTGTAAAGATCTATAGGGGACAGACCTCCCAGGACTTCTTGACTCGAAGAGATGTGTTCAACGGCGGGGCTCGTTTCCCTCCTCGCCTCGTTACGATGAAAGTTTCTGCATCTCCATCCTGATAACGGCGTGCAGGGCTCGGGAGGGTTTGGAAACCCCTCTCATTGACGCGGCTGCAGCTTGGGAACGCTGTGTGAATCATTTCTGTGGTTTGCTCCGTGCTCCAACGTTGTAATGAGGGGAACGGTTTTCTGGGGTTAGCAGTTTCCCCAGGGTGAAGGCTGCCGCGGCGGCAGCACGGCCGCTCGCTGCCCGTGCCCGTGCCCCCGGAGCGGAGCGAGGGGCCGCCGCCGAGCCAGCCGCTCTGCTCAGGAGGGGAAAATCCTGATCAGAGGAAACCCAAAAGAGCCTCCTAATAGTTAACGGCTGGGACCATGCAGGGCTGTAAGGAGCTGTAACGCTGCGGATGGAGCAGTAGCGGGACGGCGTTTGTGGGAACTTCTTGGTCGGTTTTGCTGTGGCTGAACGGTCCCAGCCGAGGGCTGGCTCACCCCGGGCAGGGGTCCTGCCTGCCGAGCGGGCAGCGTGGGTGCTCTGCCCAAAAGCAGAGCCGTGCCATGCCTCTGCCAGGCACTGCCCCGTAGGTGCAGCATCTGCCCGGCACTGGCTCCGTGGCAGGGCAGAGGTGCTGCCCTCCTCTTCCTCCTCTCCACTGAGCCCTGGGCACACTGGTCAGTGATGGCAGGGTGGCTCGGGAAGGGGCTGCAAATGTGTGGTTCAAGGGAACGGGGCCGCGTGTGGCACCCCGGGGTCTGTGCCACGAGCGAAAGGGGCTGCGTGGGGATAAACCCCATCGCCGCAGCACGGCGGCCAGGCAGGAGCCCGCGTCCTAACGACGCTTGGAAAGTGTTTTGCTGTCTTGCGATGAAACGCCTGAGAGCACTGCGAAGCTGGCGGCCGGCCCTGTGGCTTTACACGTCCCAGCGCTGGATGGCTGAGGTGAAGGTCTGGGGGCTGGGGTCCCAGGCAGCCGGGGGGCTGTCGCTCCCCTCCCTCCTTCCCAGCAGCAGGCAGAGCTGCTCCTCGCTGGTCCTGGCTGCAGCAGGCATCAGCGAGCCAGGGGAGAAGCCTCTCCCTCCAGACCCTGCGGAAGGGAAACCTGGAGTCAGCTGGGCGAAGCCGCAAACGGCTGTTTGCAGCCAGAGGATTAAAATTGCGGACGGGTCGAAAAGCAGGGATGCAAAATACCTTCCAAGTGAGCACAAAGCTGGTGTGGTCCTGCCAGCATGGCAAAACGTTCTCCGAGTCAGCATTTTAATCGTTACCGTCCCGAACAGACCCTACTCGTTAGAGCTGTTGAAGGGAAATTACTGAGAATAAAGTGTTTCCCATGTATCTGTGGAGTTCCCTGATTAAAGCTGGCGCAGACGGTTTGGAAATCTGCTCTGCCTATTCTAGATGCAGGCTGGCCATTCTGGGGTTTGTGCCTGGCTGTCCCTGGGGGCATATTGATATTTTTTTATTTTTTTTTTCCCCTGTGTTGTCTGAGAGAGCTTGTATGGCTAAAAAAAGTTGGTGTGTCTGCTACGTCAGTTCACACATGATATTCCTATCTCCCACCAGACGAAGAACAGCGTCTCTGGGCGTGAGGCTCTGCCGCACGCAGTCGCCGCGGCGGGCAGGATCACACAGCGGTTTGCCTGGGCGATTAAAAATGTCCCTTCCAGTTAAAGTCACGGGGAGCTGAAAAGTCACTGGCTATGTTGTCACTTACACTAGCTGTCGGCAAACAAAGCAGCGTGCTGGGACAAGCCTTCCCACGCTGCTGCAGGGTTTTTTTTCTGCATTTACAGCTTGGTGCTGGGGAGCAGGAGCCAGCGCTGCTGTGGGGTTATCCACCGGGACGGGACGGGAATGATGCCGGTCATGTGGCTGCTGGACTTCCCCACCTTAGGCAAAAGCAGACTTTGGTTTTGCTGTCTTGATCAGCTTTGCATTTATAAAGTGCTTCATGCAATGTCCTTGCAGTAAAAGACATTAAATACAGCCGTCTCTATTTTATGGTTGGGTAAACTGAGGCACGGAGCCGGGCAGTGTTGAGATCTCGGGGTCAGCCAGCGGTGCAGCTGGGCTGGGCGTAGCCGTTCGGAAGCTGATGTTGGTGCGTTGCTCCGTGCATCGCAGGGTGGGTGCAGGCGAAGCCCGGGGGGCTGCAGCGGGGCCGGGCACTGCCCCGGTGCCTGCGGGAAGAGCCCGCAGGGTGCAGCCCGGGTCACCGGAGCTGTAGGTCCCATCCATGAAACGATGCCGAAGGGGTTTCTCTTCAGTTTTCCCGCTGCCTAGAAACTTGCTTTTGGTTTGGTCTTGGTTAGGGGGGGGGAAAAATTCTGAAAGGAAAGTTCTGTTGAATTTACCTGGCTAGGCAGAAAACGAAGCGTCCGTCATTCCGGGCAGCCTCGGACCTCAAGGCGAGCCGTCAGCCGCCTGGCACTGTCGCGCCGCTGGAGTTTGGCTCGGCTGCAGGCGCTGCTGCAGGACGGGCTGTTGGGAAAGCCGTGTCCTGAAGGTCAGCCGGAGCCCCTCGGCCTTACAGGCAGAATGTTGATGCTCTGCTGCTTGTTTTCTGGTGATGTGACCAATCAGCCAAGCGCTTCTCAGGGGATGATCAGCATCCTAAAATATTTTGGTATCTGCCCCAAGTCACGAGACAGTAGTGGTATATGCAGCCCCATGCACCTATAAAACCCTCTTCACATCAGAATATGGGTTTTAAGAGGAGGTAGCTATGAGATAAATCAGTTTATTGAAGTGCCAAGCGCTCTGCCGGGCGACGGGTCCCGCGGGGACGGGCTCTCGCCTGGTCGGGGCAGCGAGCCTCACGGCTGCGGACAACAGGAGAAGAAAGCACAGGCCACTTGCTAAATTGCCCTCGGCAGGTGACACATTCGGACCCCTCGCGTCAAATCCTGCATGCCTGGCTTCGTTACAATAAAAATCCACCTGGGTAATTAGAAAGCCACCCCCTGGCTGGTGAGGTGGAGGGTGTTTTATGGGGGTCTCCTCACCGCTCGCCCCGGCAAGCCACCTGCAAGCGGTGCTGCGTCCGTGGTCTGCGCGCAGCCAGCCGCTCGGCAGAGGGGACGGGTGCCTTTGCTTCAAAACACTCCGTCACAGAGACTGCAGCTGTGGGGCGATCCTCCCGCCTGCTCAGCACTACGCAGGACTTGGGTTTTTCTTTTTAGTCTTCCTAAATTGCCCTAATTGGGGAAAATAGGTCCCCGTTGCTCTCCCTGCTCGTGGTCCCTCGTGGGTTTGCTTCCCAGCGGGAGCAAACACCGGCAGGAGCCGAGCTCTGGACCCGGCAACGCTGGTGGGAGCTTTGCCCCTCTAACGAATATGTTTTGATTAATGAACGGTAATTGAGGATGGAGGTGAGACTGAAGGTAGGTTTTATGCCACACCTATCCCACAGGCTGAGTCTTCTCCATTGCTGTTGTGGCACATAGTTAAAGCGGCCCGAGGTTCCCTGAAAACAAGGTTCAAAAGTCCGGCAGTGCCAGCTTCGGGGGTGCTTTCCTAGCGACAGGATTATCCCCAGGAGCTGCTGTCTCCTGCCTCCCTGCAGCAGGGTGTCCACCCGCGCTGTACCGATGCAGCCGGTTTTTCTGTCTGATTCTTAGCCCTGATTCCCAGCACAGCCTCGTGCACGGCGCGGTGGGGTGAGCCGTGGACTTCAGCAGAGAGGTCACGAGCGAGCACGTCCGAGGTGAGGAGCTCTGCTCCTGAGGGAAACACATCCCAGAGTAAAATACAGGACCACCACTTTGCCAGACACCAGGACCGCAGGAGGCTCCAGCTGCGTGGGTTGCACAGTTTGGGCTTTACATCTTTTGGTTTCACAAAGCAAAAAATTTGGGTTTGGAACCAAATTCTGATTTTTTTCCAGCCACAAGCGGGCTGGGGACACGGACACTTCCCAGCAAGGGCTGTCAAGGTGACTCGGGACGAGCGTGATGTCCTGCTGGGGGTCGTAGGAATGGCCCCGGAGCATCACAGAGCTGTGCGTGCAGGGTGCCGGCTTTAGGCTGGAAAAGAGAAGCAGCAGCAAACGAAGGAGGAAAAACCTCTTTTTTTTTGTTCCATCAGCAAGAGGCAGAGCAAGGAACAAGGGGCTCAAGCTGCAGTGGGCGAGATTTAATTTGCCCATCACGTGTCGGGAATGAGGCGGGTGAGCATGGCCCTGCTGTGGCAGGGGGGACGGGCTGCGGGATGGGGTCGGGGCCCCTCCAGCCCGACCGGCTGCTCCTCTGCTCCCCGGGACAGCGGGTGTTCGCCCTGCGAGCAGAAGTGCCTGTTTCCCCGGGAAAAGTCGCTTGTTGATCCACGGATTCCCATGCCCTGGATCCCTGGCTGTGCCCCGGGCATGGAGCCGAGCGGCTCGGCTGGCCGGGATGGCTGCAGCCCCTGGCCACGCGGTCTGGGGGAGGCTGCGGGAGAGCTGCACGCCCACCGAGAAGCTCCCAGAGGCGTTTGAGACATCAGCCCCAGCCCGGGAGCTGAGCCGGGACGTTGCTCGTGGGAAGAGCAAGGCTGTTTCACCTGCAAGCAAAGGGCACTTCTGCCCCGTCCTCCCCCCTGGTTTTCCATCGCGTGACTTTTCCACAATCTTCTCACTCCGGTGGCTTCTCCGCTCCCCTCCTAAGTCTCTGTCTCCCTGTCCTCACCCGTTTCCAGACCCCCAAAGGCAGCTCCCCTGCCCTCCCGGCGTGGGGTGATCAGCAGATGAGCCTGCGGAGTCAGGCAGCTCGGTAAGAGCTCTGGCTCTTATCGACGTGAGGCCACATCTCCCGGCTCAACCTCTCCGGGCCCTTCCAGCTGAGTGAAACTTTTCCTTGCTGAGCATCTGCTCCTGGGAAAGGGCTGTTGGTCCGTCCTGGCTGAGGTTCCTAAATCCCAGCGACCGCTCCGTGCCTCCATCTCCACAGCACCCAAAAACGATGCCAAGCTACCCGTGGGCAACGACATGTCTGGACTTGGTCCTGCCGCGTCTCGAGCTGCCCCGGAAAGCGGGGCAGAGTGAAACACCCACGTTCAGCTCAGCCTTCAGACCTCAGCGACTCTGGAGAGGACCGAGCCGGCCGGTCGGCCCCGGCGAGGCAGCTCCATGGCCTGATCAGCATCCCCTCGCCTGCCTGCTTTAGGAGTGCCCTTCAAAGCCTACGGGGCTGTTCACACGGCAGCGTTACAAAGTAGGGACAAGTGTTTTGTTTTTCTCTCCTTCTTTAAAGCAAGCATCACGCAGGACGGAGGTTGCTGCTTGGGCATCTGCATGAGGGGAACAGACCTCTGTCCTGGCAATGTGTCACCTCAGCAGATAAAAGCCTGTCCAGGAAAGGAAGAGATTGGGCACTTGATACAGAGGAAAATTATCACCCCCTTCTTAATCATTCCCGGCCAAACTCAAGTTAAATTCACTGATTACAACCTGGCTCACGCGGTGCTCCCCAGCCTTTCCCAGCGTGGTTCCTCGCGCTGTCCCTTCGCGGCTGTGGCTCTGTCACCTCTCCTGTCCCCCATCCACTTCGTGTCACAGGGAGCAGATTAAGCCCAAAGATCTTCATTTCTCAGCTGCAGGATTCGTGTGCCGGTGCTGGCTGCGTCTGGCACACCGACTGTGGAAGGGCAGAAGATAACAGTGATTTGCACTATGAATAATTTCTTAAAACTCATCTTTATTTCTTTGGACAGAGGCGATTCTGAGTGCAGAAAGCTGAGGCTTCCCCGGGGGATCCTGGGCTGGAGAGCAACTTTAAAAGCTCTTTGCATCTTGCTGGGAAAAACAAAGTGAGGGGAAAACTTGCTTCTGCCACCTGCTTTGCCCCACGAAACCTGTGCTGGGGAACCCGGGCTGCTGGGCAGCTGTTCCCCCCATGGTGCCTGCTGCTGCTCTGGCACTTTGCTCTTCTCCCCAAGGCAGCCCTGCTCGCCCTGCTCGCCCCGCCGGTCCTTGCGCAGGCGCTGAGCTGCCCATTTCCATTTCTCAATGGAGGGGGGCACTGAGGTCGTGTTTGTTTTTACGCTTTAATCTGTGGGTGACGGCAGCGCCATGCATTTCTTAATGTTTGAGGCAGGAGGAGGTGTCCCCAGTGTTACCTGAGTGCAGAGTGAGGTGACAGCTCGTGGCAAGGTCACGGGCTTTACTAAACCAGTTTTAAGCCTTTACTATTTGGTTTAAAGTTCACCTGATGGGAACGTGTGAGGTGGGGATCCAGCTCTCGGGTCCGGCTTGTCAGCATCCTGCGGGCACGGAGACCCATTAGGACCCGCCGCGGGATGAGTTTTTCCCAGTGACACTGTTTGGAAACAGATTTCCTTGATCATGTTCCCTTCCTAAATCCCAGATCGGCTCTGAAAACCTGACCCATGGTAGCTTTGGAGGGAGCTTTGCCCAGTCCCGTCGGGGATGGAAACAGCACGTTTGGCATCGCTGAGTTCAGGGAGGGTGGAGACGGAGCAAAACCTGCAGGGCCGGGGCCAGACAGAGCGATGCAGCGCGGCGTGAGCAGAGGGTGCAGCCGCTGGTGAGGATGCCATGGGCAGCGTCCCCTGGCAGCGTCCCCTGGCAATGTCCACCAGGCAGTGTCTCCTGGCAGTGTCCCCAGGGCGGCGTCCCCAAGCAGCATCCTCAGGCAGTGTCCCCTGTCAGCGTCCCCTGGCAATGTGCCCCGGGCAGTGTCCCATGGGCAGCATCCTCAGGCAGCATCCCCAGGCAATGTCCCCCAGGCAGTGTCCCCTGGCAATGTCCCACAGGCAGCGTCCCTAGGCAGTGTCGCCAGGCAATGTCCCCCAGGCAGTGTCCCACGGGCAGTGTCCCCAGGGCAGCATCCCCTGGCCAGTGTCCCCTGGCAGTGTCTCCCAGGAGCCAATGTCCCCAGGCAGTGTCCCCACGGCAGCAGCCCCTGGGCAGTGTCCCCAGGGCAGCATACACGGCGCAGCGTCCCCCAGGCTGTGTCCCCAGGCAGTGTCCCCCCAGGCTGGTGACGAGGCTCCCCCCTGTGGGACGTCCCCACACCGCACACCCGTCCCAGTCTGTCACGGCCACACGTGCACCCACCCCCAGCTGGTGGCCCTTGGGTGGCCGGTGGACACGTATGGACGGGGCAGCCTTGCAAAGTCCTCTCCCACACGAGCGGCTCGCGCGGCAGCAGGGACAGAAGCCACCCAGCGATGCCGCCTGCCAGAACACTGCCAGTGAGGTTCCGGTGCTCGTCGCTCGGGTTGGCTGGCCCATCCCTGGCTTTTTCAGCCTGTGTGGATAACAGAATATATCTCTAGCGTGGCTCTGCAGTTTGTCTGCCCGTGCTCGGCGTGAGGAGGAGCTGTGTTTTGGCCAAATGCCCTTTCAGGGACAGGAACGCTTGTCAGCTCGCAGCTATTGTGAAATAACGGAGACCGTACGCGGGGACGCTGCGTTGCTCTTGCACACCGAGGCGGCCGGCATCACCGCTCCCGACTCACCCGTGGTGAAACCAAAGTGCAATGAGCTTACAAATATCTGCAGGGTGGGTGTCAGGAGGATGGGACCAAGCTCTTTTCAGTGGTGCCCAGCGACAGGACAAGGGGCAACGGGCACAAACTGAAGCAGAGGAAGCTCCAGCTCAACACGAGGAAGAACTTCTTCCCTCTGAGGGTGACGGAACCCTGGCCCAGGCTGCCCAGGGAGGTTGTGGAGTCTCCTTCTCTGGAGATATTCCAGACCCACCTGGACGCGGTGCTGTGCAGCCTGCTGTAGGTGACCCTGCTTTGGCAGGGGGTTGGACTGGGTGACCCACAGAGGGCCCTTCCAACCCTGAACATTCTGTGATTCTGTGATCCGCTGACCCTTGCTCAAGGGGAGCAGACCTGGAGAGCAGCATTCCCAAATCCTTCCCGGTTCCCCTCCCTGGCAACGCGCCTCTCCACGCCCCCATGGTGCGGTCAGTGCCATTAACGAATATTAACTGCGAGGTAAGCTGGGTGCTCGGGGTCCTGGGCGCTGGCAGTTCTGGCTGGAGGCACCGAGTGTCTGCAGGAAAACCCAGCCCTGCTCCTGCTGGTGCTTCGGGTCCTGCTTGCCCTATGCAGGCGTTAGCAGCGCCCGGGGGTTAATCCCAAGGCTCAATAAATTGCCTCTGCAAGGGGCCCGAGCGGGGCACCGTCCCCCGAAGCAGGACCCCTCCCCAGGGATGCGGTGCGCACTGAAGCAGAGACCACAGAATCACAGAATCCCAGCATGGTAGGGGTTGGAAGGGACCTCTGTGGGTCACCCAGTCCAACCCCCCTGCCAAAGCAGGGTCACCCAGAGCAGGCTGCACAGGACTGCATCCAGGCAGGTCTGGAATATCTCCAGAGAAGGAGACTCCACAGCCTCCCTGGGCAGCCTGGGCCAGGGCTCCGTCACCCTCAGAGGGAAGAAGTTCTTCCTCATGTTGAGCTGGAGCTTCCTGTGCTTCAGTTTGTGCCCGTTGCCCCTTGTCCTGTCGCTGGGCACCACTGGAAAGAGTCTGGCCCCATCCTCCTGACACCCACCCTGCAGATATTTATAAGCATTTATTAGGTCCCCTCGCAGCCTTCTATTCACAGAATCACAGAAAGTTTGGGGTTGGAAGGGGCCTCTGTGGGTTGACCAAAGGCAGCGAAGGGCGTTGTCGGTCGGTGCATTTACCCCAGTGCTACAGAGAGAAGTGGCATCCCGGCCAGCTGAGCACGGCTCCGGGATTTCTGTGTTTTAGCCCATTCTGAATACCGAGCGCTGTTTTACGTTCACCTCTTTTATTTCCTCCTTGGCCGTGCAGCACTGGATGCTTCAGATACCAAGTTTAGCAAAGCAGGAAAGGTTAAAGCTTTATTATCGCTTTGTACAGCTGGAAAATCAATGAAGCTGGGGTCAGCGCCGTAAGGAGCCAACGCTTGTGTTGAGGCAGCTCCCGTTTGAAAGCGCCTTCAATTATCTGTTGTGAACAGGGAGGCAGATTCCTGTGGCCGTGCCGGCGTCCTGACATTTCCAATTCCCCAGGTGTTTTTGAATTAAAAATTAAATTGGGGCCCTGGCCGTATGCGTCGCATTTGGGATGTTAAAGCAGCGCGATAATAACATGGTGCCAGAGGTATGTGAACACAGAGACGCGATGATTTTCGGCTGGGTGCGACACAAGAGGCGATGCCAGCGCGGACCCCAGCGGGGTGGCACACCCTGGCAGGGAGCACCGTGCCGTGCCGTGCCGAGCTGCTCCGGGGCTGCCCCACGGCCGTGGGATGTCTGGGCAGGCCCGTGTTTACCGGGCGGTACCGACAGATCCTCCCTCGCTCACGCTGGGAGCGGTTTCCTCCGGGTTTTCCCCGCTCTGAAGCCCTCGGTGGAGCAAACACCTCCCTCTGCTCCGTGGCCGCGGCGTGGGGAGCGCTGGGTGGCCCAGAGCAATTCTCCAGCGGCGCCCGCAGCCTTCCCGTACCCGGGCTGGCATCATTTTAGCTGTCCCCATCTCAATCTGGATTAATGCCACCAAAGTCATTAGCGTTACCGGGGCCGCCTGCCAACGCGGGAGGACTGCAGCTGGCACCAACGCTGTTCGACGCCTCCTCCCTCCCAACGCCCTCGCTCCTTGCCAGCCTTGCCGGTACCCGGGGAGGTCCATGCCGGAGCAGACGATGGCTGGAGCTGGCACGAAGCAGCGCCGCGGGCTCGGGTTACCCAGCTCCCGCTGAAATAGGAGCCTGGACAGGACAGAAATAAAATGGTCCAAGTCAGGAGGAGCTTTGGGGAGGTCGGAGCTGTTAGAAAGCCATCATGGAGCTATCACAGCACTATTGGCTATTGCTGCTCCTGCTCCCTGGAGAGAAGGGTCCCTGGAGCGACGCTGCTGCCCCGGGGCATCCCTGCTGCCTCCGTCCCCTGCCCTGGGGCTCAGCCCCAGAAGGGTTTGCCTTCAGCCAGGGCATCTCCTGGCTGATTTCTCCATCACTAAATGAATTGTGTCAGACACAACCTGCACATGGGTTTCTTTAACACTTTGAGGGGGTGACTCCAGTGCTAGCAGGGATGGGGGGACCAGCCATGGTCAGGCGTGACCAGCCATGGCCAGGAGTGACCTGGGGTAGCTCCCATGGTGAGACAGAAGAAGAAAAACCCAATTCTTCCCTCTGAGGAGAAGCATTATTTCCAGCATCATGAGAAAACAAAGCAGACCAAGAGGGATTATTTTCCCCAAACAAGATGCTGTTTGAAAACACCCACTTGGAGTCACGCATCATTTTTTTGCCTCCCTGCTTGTTGCAACTTTGCCAAATCCAAAAATTTCAATACTGAGTTGGCCTCTGAATTCATGAGACCAGGTTCAAATTCCTGAGATTGCTGTTTTGTTTTGAAAAAATCTCATTCTTTTCATTCACTGCCTACAGCTGGAGCCCTAAAAGACCCCATTTTCACCTGTCTCTCTGACCACATTGGCTAGAAACACCCTTTTGCTCCCCCTTCCCCCCCGTTTTCCTGATTCCCCATCGATCGAATGAATTCTGGAGCCGGGCCTTGAAGCAAACACGAAGCGTTGGGAGATTTGCAACTGATGGTAGGAGTTGTCAAGAGCTGTTGTCAGCACAACGTACAAGATGTGCATGAACCATCCCCAGCAACTGTTCCTTCCCAAGCCAGCTCTTCTGACAAGACAGAAAGCACACGGAGCCGCCTTTCCCGGTGCAGATACCCGCCGCAGAAGACGAAACGCGAGCTTACCCTGCTGTCAGTTTGAGCGGCGTTGGGTTGGA
Organism: Opisthocomus hoazin; assembly: GCF_030867145.1. Classification (NCBI taxonomy): domain Eukaryota; kingdom Metazoa; phylum Chordata; class Aves; order Opisthocomiformes; family Opisthocomidae; genus Opisthocomus; species Opisthocomus hoazin. The sequence goes on along the minus strand of NC_134435.1, from coordinate 5,263,221 downwards.
GCTGGAGAAACACCCCCGCGCACGCACACGCCTGCTCCCACCTGCTTTGGCTCAGCCCCAGCCGTCCCCGCGCTGCGTCGCGCGTCCAAGGCTGAGTGGGTTTCGCTGCCGGGACGAGTCTCGGTGCCCAGAGTCGGGCTGGGACGGCCGGAGCTTGCCAGGGACCCGCGGACCTGCTGGGTGGGAGCCGGTGGAGTGGCCAGGGCCGGCTGCCCGTGCCCGGCTCTGGGTGGACACAGCGGCTTTGTTTGCCTGCGTGCGGTGTGGGAGGCTCCCCCAGCTTGGCACCAGAAGGTTAGTGCTTTTTAAAAAATTGTTTTTTTCACCCTGTGCTTTTGGAAAAACAAGGGGAGAGCTGGGCAGAGGCATGAGACCCAGCCTGGCGTCTTCTGCCTCAAGGTTCTGCTGCTGTGGGCCCCTCCCCGCCTGCGCTCCCGGCCCCCCGACTTCCTCCATCCCATGCGGCCACAGCTCAGACCCCTGATCCTGCTGAGCTCGTGGTCCCTCACATCTCCTCCTTGTTTATTGCCCTGTTCTCCACTTAGTAGGAGAGGTCCGTGCTGTGCCAGGAGCACCACCACCAGCAGAGCAGAAACACACAAAGGTGCTTCCCCAAAGCCAAGACTCCTCCAGCCTTGGCCTTGCACGGGCAGCTCAGCTAAAGCAGTTTGTCCTCACTGCTGCAGAGCTGCACCTCAAGATCTGCTGTGAGACGCCTCAGCAGCCACAGGGCTAGTGACCCAAATGAGAGAGAACACCCAAATATGTTTGGAACCCCCCCCCACGTGTGCTTTGGGTCTCGGTCTGGGGTATCTGAGCTGGGGTTGGCAGGATCTCCATGGGGGTTTTAGCTGGGCTCCGAAACACACCACACACGTGCCGTTTTCTTAGGAGAGCCAGGCTCAAGGTTTGTCCTCCCTGGCTTTCACCTCTGTCAAACGCCTGCCTAATGAGATTTATTAAATCAGCAAACTTCTGTATAATAACGACAGGAACGCAGATTTCCTCTGCTCAGCCCGGGCTTGCTGCAACCATGCAGGGCAATCAGAGGTGACTCGCAGGGGGGCTCGGCCAGGACCCCGGGAGGGCTGGCTGTGTCCCCGGGCTGCAGAGCGCAAGGCTGGCTTCATGGCAGTGCTGAGAAACCTGGTGTTTATCTACATGTAATGATTTTTTTTACCACAACTGGATTAACATGGCAGGTGGTTTTCCTCTGGAGGAGCTGCAAGGTAAGGTCTCCTTAAGTCAAGGATCCAAACAGCTGTTGCTAATTGGCAATAATTTTTAAGTTCCCCACCTGGAGGCAGTTGAGTTTGCTGAGGGAGCAGTCTGCAGCACGGAGGCTGAGGAAGGACCCTGGCTCCTGGAGCAGGAGGCTGTCGGTGAGCCCCAGCGCTGGAGGATGCTCTCCCCGGGAGTCGGGGCCAGCAGCAGGTCAGCACCCCGAAGGGGTTCCCTAGGTGCGGGCAAGGTGTTTGGTTTGGGTTATCTTGTAGCTCCCTTCCAGTGGCAGGAACAAATATTTCCTTGGTGTAATGACTGGAATGATGAAAATTCACTGTCTTGGTGCTAAATGGCGAGCAGCCTCCTGGTCCGTGTCCCCAGCTCGTCCCACGGGTAAGGGCTGCGATGCCCTTCCTGAAGTGGGTTCGCACAGCAGCAGGGAGGGACCCCTCGGATCAGGGTGCTGTAACTACGTGTCTTTAAGCCTCTCTAATCTGCTAGTGGTGAAAGAAACAGCCTCTAGACCCTGCCATAAATCCCTATTCCACGCCAGCAGGTGGGTGAAGGGTGGGAAGATATGGCCTTCAACTGTGAGGAGCTTTCCCCGGTGTGCAGCTGCTGCGTACTCTGCCATAGCTCGACAGCTTTTGCAGTCGGATCCAGGGCTGAGGAGCTCAGCTGAAGTTTTTCTCGTCTGCGTAGCCTCTCCAGTGGCGTGGGACAGGCGAATAGAAGCGCTGAGACTTTGGATTTACAGTGTCAGGCTTTAAATGCAAACAGCTAAACTGGGAGGGGGGGGGGAAGCGAGCGCCGCAGTGGCACCAGGAGCAGCTCCAAGCCAAGTGCTTGGACTAACTCGATGTCTCCAGAGCTGGAGACAGTACTCTGATCTCTGTCATCACTTCTTCGAGCCATGCTGCTAATCCTTTGTATCGGTGCAAACGTGAGAGGAGAATCTCTCTGTTGTTTGCTTGCTTTGGTCAGACCTTCCCTCCTTCCTCCCGCAAGGTGCGGGCTTGAGGACACAGCCCGGACCTCGAGGTTCCGGGAGAGCTCGGGGGCACAGACCCCGGGCGCTGGCTCAGTTGTGCCAAAGAGGTGTTTGGTGACTCACAGCATTGCGCTGAGCGAGAGGTTGTCACGGGGAACAAAATGCTGTCTCCTGGCAAAAAAACAATGGAGAAAGTCTCTTCTGTGGGCTTACCCACTGAGTGCAATGTGGTGCTTAAAAATCGCCCTGGGGAAAAGTGATGGGCAATCTGGTCGAACGGGATTAGCTGTGCGAGTTTCCAGTAGGTGTTGTTGCTCTAAGGGCTGTGTCCACGAAGGAACCTGCATCAAAGTAGATGTTTAGATAATGTCAAAGGCTCTTTGACCCCAGCGCTGTGCGTGAGGGGAGGGCATGAGTCACAAAGGAGATAGCACCGGTTTCCTTGTGGCTCAACCTTTTACATTCTTCACCTTTTGAATAAAAATAAGTAGTAATAAATCCAGCAGACCCTGGAAAACCCCCTTAGACTCCAGTGCCAAGGTGAACAAGGTCCTCGAAGGAGAATGCGCACAAAAAATTGGTCATGAAATCAGCAGCAACATTGAACTGATGAGCAGTGACTCAAATGGCAGCCTGGGCCCTCTGAATACCACCAACATCAACGAAGCTCCAGCTGAAACCATGAGTCCCGGGTGCTGTGTGCCTTGGCTTCTTGGCCACCTCTGTTCACTTTCTGTTGCCACCGAGAGCCACCTTTCTTGTGGCTGTGCTGCTATTGTTTAATGACAGTCCTGCCTGCTTATGCTAAATGTCAAGTAACCCTTGAGTAAGCAGGAGCTTTCCAAGCCCCACCCCAACTGCTTGTTGCTGTTTTCTGAAGCCTGTAGGCTGTTTTCTGCCTCGCCTTATGCAGGTATAAACCCAGAGTAATCCTGCTCAAGTACACAGAATTATTCCTATTTCACAGCAGAAGTACGATCAAACCGAAGCTCCGGGAACAGCAGTTTATCTTCCCAGAATAAGCACTTGTTTTTCTAATATGATTGCAGATTAATTCCAGAGATAATGTGATACCATGTAATTGAGAGTCCCCTGAGCTGGTACCAGAGTCTATTTTTGCTGAGCCTTCCACAGACCAGTGGGGATGTTCTTGCACCACCAGTAATGGAGATATAGGGAGATCTTGCTTTTTTTGAAGGTTTGTGTCCTACACCCCTGTGCTGCTGAAAGTCTCTCACTCATCCCAGAAAATCAGTGCAGTAATGAATTTCTTTCCTTCTCCCCCTTGACGCCATCCCACATTCCTATATTGCTCGGGATTGGGTGGGCCAAGGGCTGTGTGTGCTGTGGGTGTCCTGAGGTTGCTCAGATCTCAGCAGACTGGAGCGAGCAAAAACCCTGCAGAGAGGGTGCTGCAGCCCTTCTCCCATCTGGGATGCTAACTGGAGACTCTCCTCAGCCCAACCATCAGTTTTTCATAGAATTTATAAGCAGGTACTTGTCTCTCAGACCTCTAACCTGCTGTTGGATGGGACCGAAGCAGGCTAGTGGCTTCCCATCTTATCCGTGCCTGTTGCCAAGCTGGGGCTTTAAAAGCTTAGGAGCTACTGGCATAGGAAACTTGCTCCTCTGCCTTCCCCTGAAACGTTCTTCTGAGCGAGATGGGGAGAGGGAGCGAGGTCTCTGGGCAGCTGCGCAGGCAGTCAGGGGTCCTGGGGGTTGGTCTGTTGGGTACGGGGGTGTGTGCGGATGGTGAGGGGCTCTGCGCTGGCCAGGGGGACCCGTGGGTGCCCGGGGCAACTCGTCCCAACCTGGCCAGGTTCTCTAGATCCTGTGAGAAGGATGCGAGTAAAACTTGCAGTGTAAACCTTATTTCTGCAAGGCTGACAGACAGCTGATCAGAAGAATCCTGTTTATTGTGAGGTTTAGAAAAACAATTTTTAAGCAAATTGCTTTTTTTTGGCAAGTAATGGGGTTGATACAGAACTTGGAATTACAGTTTTAAGAATACAAACACAAATACACAGTATCTTGTTCAACAAAGACAAAACAGACTGCTTCCCTGGGGAACATCAAATGAGCAAATAAATGGGCAGCAAACACAAAGTGGGGGACACACACGCAACAAAACAACCCAACTTGGAAGCCAAAACCCCACTGAAGGAGCAGCAGTCACATCTTCAATTTTACGCTCAGGCTGTACTTTCACTTTGCTTTTCCTGTTCGATAGCTGCCAGAAAAACAGAGGAAACAAAAACATCATCAAGAAACGTTATAGTGATTCTGCAGGATACAGATTTCTATGGTCTTTCTTAAAGCCAGGGGACAGTAAGTCCCCACTTGCTTTCTTTGGCCACCCTGGAAATGCTGACCTGTTCCCACGTCTGCGTAGCTAGTAGGGTGCAGTTCATGATGCGCAAACTTCCTTTCGTATTTAAAACTTAAGCATTGGTAGGGACAAAAAAACGGGTAAAAATCGGGTGTCTTATGTCCAGGGACAGCACATCTCCATGGCTATCAGTGCCAACATATCCAAAGTGGTTAGTGATCCTCTTCTGAAGGAAACCACTCGCCACGTCTGGTCCAAGTGCAGGGAAATGCCATTTTCACATCCGAAACTGAATGTGAACCACAACCCTCCCCTGGCTGCCTGTGCACGGTGGGTTTACAGGAGAAGGCCCTGCACAAGAAAAGCCCAGGGGTGCTCTGATAAGGAAGATTGCCTCTCAGGTGAGGAGGATGATGGGTTTCTCTTGCTGCCTTATTTGCTGAGAAGGTGCCTGCCGCTCTCCTGGCCAGGGCCAACAGCAGGTACCGGGGCAGGGGCAGCAGCTCATCTGCCTGGTAACACAGTAAATCCAGAGCCCAGGCACCTTCTGGGGGTGCTGCCAGGGGTGCACACAGGGATGCTCCCTGCACGTCTGTGCCTTGGGAGAGGCTGGCAACGTGATAATTACAAACAGGTCGATCCTGTTACCTGCAACCAGCAGAAAAAGCGGTCTTGCTTTCAACAGAAGCAAGAGCAACCCCATCAGAAAGGATTTTTCAGACAAAACGCCCCACCGGTTACAACCACTTGTACCTTTGGAAGCCCAGCATAGAGTACAAGTCTTAGTATTATCCCCAGTTAAAGTCAGGGATGACTTTGAGCCTGTAATCCTACGATTAGTATTCATTTTGCATATGAACTGCAACACAGATTGTGTCCTTGCTACTCGTAGTTTAAACAGCCTCATAAGCACTTACTTTCTTTAGTGGGCAATGGATTTTTCTCTCTGGTTTCTGTCTTCTTCAGCTTGGTCTTGTCAAATGTTTCAATTTCTGCAAAATCTGGTTTGTCGGACATGATGGGTCCTGACAAAGAAAGGAAAAACACACCCGTGGCTTCATTAGCTAGTGCTGTGATACCAGCCATCTGCAAAGCATTTTCTGCTAGAAAAAAAAATATGAAAATACAATAAAAATGTTTGTTCAAAAAACCCCCACAAATCAAACACCTCAGTTTGGGACCTCTAGCCGAGGCTTGGCTCTTTCAGAGCAAAAGAGGAAAGGCATAAACAAAATTTTATCTAGACTTCTCAGACTAAACTTCTAAAAATTGTATTTTGCATACGGAAACAAGAATATCTCAGTTAAGAAAAGACAATGCATTAATTGCCAATAATCCACAGTCTCTCCTGATGTGAACCTCTATTTTAAGGAAAGCTGCTAACCAGAAAGTCTACAATAAACCCCAAATCCAATATGAACAAAGAACTTCAATTATGATTTTGTTTTAACTAATAGGATTTGCCTTTAATTCTGAGCACCCTGTCCTGGGTGCATACATACCCTCGGATCTGGATGAGCTGCTCTGGGCACTTATGCTTAACAATAGAGGATCGGTTCACCCAGCCCTTTGTTTGCTCTCGCACTCAATATCCCAGTCGCAGGCTCGGTGGGTTTGATTATGCTCTATTATAAGAGAAATCCACAAAGCACACCGGCATTCAACACTTCACCTGTCAAAACTTCACTAATCCAATTCCTGTTTTTAATAGAAATTCAAGTTAAAATCCAGCCTTGGCGTTATTCCCCTGATTTCAGTGGAGTTTCCCACCAAGGCGAGGTCTGGCCTGGAGATGGCTGACATAATTCCATTTTTTTCTTCCTGAAGACAATCAGATCTCATTGCTATCTGCACTAAGACAACAGAAGTAAATATTCACAGGAAAAAAAAGAAAAATGAAAAGCTACTAAAACCACATGGCATTACCGTCTGGCTGCTCTCTCCTCAGCTGCTTGGTGTCGGTCTGAGGCAGTGTGAGTTGAAAAAGGTCAGGGTAATCCCTCCTCTCCTCTCCTCCCCCCGCCCGAGCCCATCGCTATTAATATTGATTAGTTTAGTGCTGGGATTGCTCAGCGTTTAGGGAAAGGACAGATTGCTGCTGCAGAAAGTGCACAGGGGAGGGAAATGGGAAAACTGACATGGAAAACTGCCAAAATACATTTTAGTTAGTTTTTTTTTTTTCTTTTCTCCTCCCTTACCAAGACAATAATATTTAAGTTTCCGTTCCTGCACTTCTTTTGCAGTGCTGAGGTTCAGTGTTAACGTGAGGTTTGGAGTTCATTTAAGGGCTGGTGCTGCAGTCTGTCGGGGGGTTTGAGGGGCGTTCAGCAAAGCGCCTGGGGGTTGTCCCCCCCACGCCCAGGCTGGTGGAAGCACGGGCTGGGGGGTCGGGAGGACTTGAAGCCCAGTCCTGGTCTGACAGCCGAGGGCCACATCTGGGATAAGCATGGCCCGAGCACCGCGATGGCATCCGGGATCATGTCCTGAAAGGAAGAACAATGAATCTTTCCTTCGCTCCCGTTTCGGTACCCACCACCCCGCTTGCTGGTGCCTCCCCCAGCGCGACGGTGTGCAGCTCTAAGCCAGCCCGGGCAGCTGCGCGTGGGCGACCTTCCCGCCTTCACCTCGCAAGATGCTGCGTTCACCTGTCCTGGTCGCGCGGCCGTTCCCTGTGCCCACCCATCCCGATGGCGTGGACCATGCTGAACCCTCTCACAGAGAACCTCTTTGGCTGCAGCAAAGGGAGAACGCGCTGTAGGTGCTGAGTGAAGTAATTTCACAAAAACCTTTAACTGGGAAGCGGTGGAGTCACCATCCCTGGAGGTATTGAAAAGGTGTGTAGATGTGGCACTTAGGGACATGGCTTAGAGGTGGACTTGGCAGTGTTAGGTTTACAGCTGGACTCGATGATCTTAAAGGTCTTTTCCAACTTAAATGATTCTATGAAAATGGCGAATAGCCCTTGCATTTATTCGCAAAGATGCGTTTTGTATTAGATGAGAAACTGAGTGGAGACAAGACTGTGCAGTGTGTGGACCCTGCCCGTACCAACCTCCTCGAGCGGCTGCTCTCGAGGGCTGCGGACATCCCTGCGGCTGTGGCATGGCCCCAGCTGCGCTTCCTACTTTGCAGCACAAAACTGCTTGGGAAATCCTTCTTCAAGGCTGCCGGGTCTGGGAGGGCAGGGCTGTGCGCGTCCTCCTAGATGCTGGCGTGGGTTTTCTCTTGTGTAACTTTGGATGCCGCTGTCTGAATTACTTGTCTAGACTGCATGACAGTTAACGGGGAGGCAACTAACCTGGGATAAAATTAAGTGTACCCTAGGAGTATCTGGGTTTCTCTACTGACTACAAAGGGAGCTCGGAGAGACAGCGATGTCTCACAGCTGATGGGGAGCCCCGCGAAGGTGCTGTGCATCTTTCTGTTGGCATGCTAGGCTTAGGCAGAGTGGGTCTGAGTCTGGTATGCGTGCATGCAGAAAATGGTTTTAACGTGTTTAAATGTGTTTTAAGGACCTGTTTTTCCAATGTATGGTTAAAGGAAAATAATGAACACAAATGCAGAAAAAATTACTAGTTTTACTCATCAGCATTCATAAATAGTGGTTCCTTTCCACCCAGTGATTCTTTCCTTCATCCAGCCCATTTTTCATATCTTCAGAGAGCGCAGGGGTTGCTGCATGCCCTAGTAAACAGCAGTCTAAGAGCAGTTTTTCTCTGTGGCCGTGTCTGCAGTATTTGATGTAAAAGAGAATGGAGTACCATAGTGGTGGAACAGCCTGCATAACGCTGCTCAGCTGGAGCTCCAAAGGGATGGTCTGGGTCCCGCTGAGCTCAGCCCTGTGCAAACCTGGCTGTGCTGCTTCTGGACCTAAAATCGTCCTGGCACTAATGCAGCTGTGTTTTTGTTATGCTAAAATCTCAGTTGACTTGCGGAGACGGGCTTGGTTACCTCTGCATCTGCACTGACTGTCCGTGGAAAATCAACGTGGGTGCATATTTAGGATCAGGACTTGGTTCCCTTGCTTCCATCCCTTACGCCAACCAGTTGTCAAAAATAGAAAGCTGTGTTCTTGATCCAAAACCCCTGGGAATAAGCAGGAAGGCGGCCGCTGGGTGAATACTCAGTGTAAGCCATAGCTGAGATCTGGCACTGAACAGTGTTAGTCTGTTGAGAGAGCATTAAACTCTTCTTGCTAGGCTGGACACCAGATTTAGAAGATCAAAAGATCAGAAAAGGCTTTAAAATGCAATCCGATTCATGAATTTAGACAGTTCATGAGTTAATTTTTTTAAATATTTGTCCGTTTTTACAAATAACAGAATTCTTATCTGATGAGGTTATAAGGGGAAAAACGGCTAAAGTTTTAGACTGGTGCAAGTTCTCCCAGATGTAGAGAGCAAACAAAGTGTTGAGGACAGTGAAGGAGAAGAATCTCGCTTCTGGTTTTCTGTGTACAGTCATGGGCTTGGCCCCCAGCATCCACAGCTGAGCTCAGGCTTCCCTACACATACTACAACAGGGTGGGCATGCTTGTTTTTTCACTGCCACCATTTTACCTGCCCAATTTATTGGCAGACCTAGTATTAAACACGGATTGGGGTGAGCTGTTTGGGTTTTTAGCCTGAAGATGACCAAGCATTTAATTCATATTAGGTTGGGTTTCTGAGGAAGGTGCAACAGCGTTAGTCCACGTAACATAATGATGAGAAATAGCACATCCTCACTCTCCATTGAAATCGGCAGATACTCATCTCCATAACGAACATCTTGATCATTGCACAAAGAGCCTGTCAAGCTTCTGTAGCTTGTAAGCACGGTACTGTGGTCAAACACAGCTCATGTTGGATTCAAGCCTCATATTTACATACTCCGTGCAGGACAGACAGCTGTACATAGTCTTCATATGGAAAGCTTGGAGTTTGGCCTGAGGGCATTGCGCAGTGCGTTGAGGCTGGTCATGGGAGGGAAAGACAGGCGGGTAATATTTCACTCAGACGCCTTTTACTTTCACTGGGAACTGAGGTATTCTTGCTGTATGAGCAGCAAAGCAGTTCAGTTACCTGACAGGTTTTCAATGGCAGGATTTCAGAGTCACCACTTTCCGTAAGGGGAACATGGCATTCACCAGGCCTTAGGATGACTGCGGTAGCAATGAACCACAGCAGTCTTTGGGTGGCAGGGGGGCAGCTGAATGATCCAGCATGCAGAAATGAGAAAAACCAGCAAGGCAGCGGAGCAAGCAAACTATCGGATCTTCACAGATCCTACACACATCAAGCACGTAAAGCCATATTGGTACGACCATGTCTGAAAAGCTGCCTCAGATACAAGGGAAATTGCGTTTTATTTCAATCTGCTGCCAAAGGATTAAGGGCTGAGTCAAACCTGCCAGGACTGACACCTCTGATACCAGTGAGTCACCCGCCACAGGCAGCACTAAACCCTGCCTGGCAGCGCGAGCTGCCGCGTGTCTGTCAGACACCCACCGAGAAACAGGGGAAAACAAATACTTGCTACCAGGATGCAGTAATAGGTGAGAGGAAATGTTTAAAGGGAACTCAAATGCAAAGAAAAATTCAGAGGCGAGTCTGAAGAGTGAGGCTGGGAGGTTTGAAGGCTGCTGCCACTCAGCTTTTTTCCTTGGCTGTTGTCACTTGAAAGCAGTGAGCCCAGCCTGCGCGGGGCTGGGGCCGCAGGGACACACATATATAGATATGTATGGGTGATAGCCGTTCGTGGGCCGGGGGGATGCTGTACTCATGTTTGGTGCTCTGGAAATGCCAAGTTTCATGGAGACTAGGTGGGCAACTGCAGGAAGAAGGGGTTTCTTTCTCTTTGGTGCAACAGTGGGAATCGGATTGCATCTGTTCCTATACGGAGCTGAAGAGGGACAAAGCACCCCAACGCGAGCAGCCGGTTAGAGGAACAGACGCTCGAGCAGATCAGTGTCTGCAGCTGAGCCAATAAGCTGACACAACTGATTTTATAATCACATTAGTGCTGTCTCGAAATAACACACCCACTCAAATATAACAGTGATTTCATTTTCAAAATGTTGTGGTATTTTTGGTGCTAAAGGTAGGGGATTAATTTTTCAAGGTCAAAAACTGGGCTGGAATTTGCAAGCACCCAAATTCCCTTAGGTCCCCATGAGCATTGAGCACCTTCCAGAAAGGTAGCAGGATTGGGCGTGTTATAAGCTATCCTTAGAAGGTTTCCCGTCCTTAGGGGAACAGAAGAAAAAGACTACAGCCTCACTAAAAGGGTTTTCTTAGTTCCCTTTGTGCCTTTTGTTCCGTCTTGCTGCCAAAAAAAATATCCATGTTTGGGAACAGAGACAGGTTCCCAGGCTAAGAGACAATGAATCCTGGGGGTGTGAGGAAGGCAGCTATCTCTCTTTGGCAGGGCGTCTGCTGTAATGCTGCACGGCTGGGGTGTAAGTACTCCGTATTTGTCTTCTACTGTGTGCTTTACCGTTACCTAAGGTGTTGCATTTTCCTTATTGAGACCATTGAGCCTTCAGGGTGGGCGCATACAGAGGATGAGGGGAGAGGAGAGGCTAGTTGTAGATAGTCCTTCTGCTCGGGCTGTTTCTTCCAACCCCATGTTTTCCAAACAGCTCTGGAGTTCAGACAGTCTATACTAGGAGTCCCGTTGCAGCAAAGAACAAAAAGAGAAAACATAAGCTAGTGGGAGTGGAAATTTCCTTTTTCCATGTTTTTTGGTCTTCTAAAACTCAGTATGGGAGTGAGTTTTTAAAAGTTTAACCACATGGAGATTCTTGCAAGAGAACTTTCTCAAGAACTGACACAAAAGTGTGTATTCCAGCATAAAGTACTTGGCTTCGGCCTGGTCTTTTCTAGCGAAATGCGGTGACATATGCGTGCATTATGAAAGGAAAAAAAATTAATACAAATGTCCATGCACATGCTTCTCTCCCAAAGACAGGGTGGGGAAAGAAGCATGTGATGTATTAGTCACGTTAATATGCTGTAAAGCACATGACAGTTTGCGATGAGTGCTGGTCTAGAAACACTAGTTTAATATGACCTCCAGTCTTTATAACAGTCGTTTTTAAATCTCTTTCCTTTCTGTCTCTGGACAGAAGCATCTCTTGCAAGTAGCAGCTCTTAGGGAAAGATGGAGAAGTCTTGGGTGAGCATTGGGAGTGTGCTCATACGTGGCTCTTCTCAGTGTGGCTGACTGCTCTGGGATTAAACAACACTACTGGATTTCTCACTCTCTTTGCTTTAAACAAAAAGAAAATCACCATTCCTTATGAAGATTAAATTGTGGCACCCAGTGTGCAGCAAATAGATAACCAACATAATCCAAACTAAAATAACAAAATCCAGAGATCTACTAACTTGATATTAACTTCAGATTTTCCTTTTGTCCAGAGGAGAAAGGACAATAGGTGGGTCTGTCACCACAATTTATGTTGCCAAATCTTTCCACTTTAATTAGTGGAATCTCCTGGCAGCTTACGCAGGTTTTATGTTTTGGGGAAAAGAACAACTCTGAAGTTTTTCAGCTGCTTAAGGAAACAAGGCTACTGAAGCAGAGGAACAGACTAAGCAGCCAAGTATCTTCTCTAGCTGGTCTCTGTGAGCAATTTCCAGAATAAAAACTTGTATTTCTACTTGAAGGGATTCATACATCATCTTTTCCAATTTTATAAGCTTGTAACAGAGTAAGCCAAACACATAGGTATTACATATTGTGTACAAGATCAACAATTATGTAAGAAAGCGGTAATCAGTAAGTTCCACATTTCATAACTTCTACCTGTTCAAATGAAAGCTATAAATATATTATGTTAAATGCTGTTTTTCATCTCTATAATGCAAAAAAAAAAAAGCCTATTTCCTCTCGTGGCATCTGAAGCGAATAGCTGTCTCTTCAGAACCTGACCAAACTAGAACATTTTCAATAACTACTTTTATGGCTTTTTTCCTTGCAAATATATATGAAGTGCAGAAATCAGTTGCAGTCTTATTAAGGCTGTGTCTTTAAAACAGGGTTAACTTGAGCTCTGTATGTTCAGACTGACTGCTCTGGCGTTAGTATACTTTGAGTGTGAGGGACCACACCATGAAATAACACAGGAGCAGCAGAGAGTGGTTGTGTTGGCAGCAGACAAATTGTGTGAACTTGAACTATAGCCTTTCCCCAACTCAAGGTAAAAGCACCACGGCAGCTCCGGTATAGATCCTTGTGAGCACAAAGAGCAGGAATTCAGAAGGGATGGGGACATCTAAGTTAACTCAAGTTAACTTTTCAGTGGAAACTAGCTTTATGGGCATGAGTTCATGTCTGTCCACAGCCCAAACTGGTGAATGCAGAAAAAAGCAAATAGGAAGTGAAAATGAAAGCATGCAATATTGTAATTTTTGCTTGTCTGATGCATACATTGAAAGATTTTTCCCTTTGGATGAATACTAGCTTGCATAAAATTCAAATAACACTCAGCTGTCTACAGATGGGGGGGGAGGAGTGTGGGAAGAGGAACAGAAGGAAGGAAATGGAACTGAGAAGACTGAATTAACCTTTCAATGTCTTGAATTTCAAGAAGGGAAGAATTCTCTCCTGCGAAGTCTGCAACCATGTAATTAAAATGTGAACAAGCCTTAAAAGCCATGTTTACCCCATATTCCTAGATCTCTAAAGACAGATCTTCCAAAGCCAAGATTCAGATCCAAAATGTATTCAAAGGCAGGAAAAAAATCTTATGCTGTAAATGTTTATTTTAATCACAGAACTCTGGTAGAAAACCGAGTAAAAATGCCTGACATTTCTGTAGAACATGTGTCTTTGATATTGAATTCAGTTGATAAAAACCCTTACATATGTGTCTAGTCATGGCGGTCTTTGAAAAGATGAATGGTTTTCTCTGTGCTGGAGTTTCCATTTCCATAAAACAGTTTTTTTCACCTGTTTGCTTGAGCATTGTGAAGCTTCATTTGTTAGTACAGGACAGTGCTTTAAAAATGGGCTTTGATTCTTAGGCGCCTTTTTGGACACCCCGAGTCAGAAGAACTGGATACTTGATGATTCGAGAGCCACCATGGCCAAGTGTCTTGTGCTGGACATCCCAAAACAAAATGTTTGATAGGAAATTTTATAATGCTGGAAAAGACAAACAAAGTAAAGACTCAATCTGGAGACATGTCTCTGTTTGTGGAAGAAATGTGCAGGAAAGGAAAGTATTTTGCAGAGTAACCAGGAAAAAAAAAAACTGGAAAGTTTTACAACTTGCTAATTCTTCTTTGGTGTTGAAAAGACTCACGTTTGTCAATATTTTTGCAAAGTATCAATAGGATCCATTTAAGACAAAAATTGAGCACTTCCAAGTTCAGGGGAGTATATCAAATAACTTTTTTGTAGGTGGACAATTAAACCCAAAAGCAAATACTTTGCTGACACACAGATAATACTCCCCCCTCAAGTAAAAACTGTTCGCATGTAATATACAGATATTACAGCAGACAGTGTCTTTATTTGCCCTGCATCAGATTTCCTTTTCCTTCTAGCAAGATAATGACCCAGTATGAAGGTAAGGAATTGTGCGGTGGGCTATCAACCTTCAAAGGATCGGATGGCATTGCAAAATTGATTTAATTTCTGGACTATTCTAGCTCGGTTTGTATTAAGCCTTGTACAACAGTGAACACAGTTGGCATAGGGCTATTTTTCTTTCATTCGCTTCAGTTTCTGATGAGGAGTAATGCAGGGTTGTTGCTGGAACTAGACTTAATTGGAAACTGAAGTGTTCAGAGAATATTTATTCTAAAGTCATATTGTGTCAGGACTGACATCAGGGACCGATGAGGAAACATGGCTCCAGTTCTTCTGCGACATATACTGGTAATGATGAGTTGTGCTCATGAATAGCTCTTCCTGAAAACACAGGAATTACGCTAGTAATTATTTTAGATTTACTGAGTTACTTTGTGAGTACCTAGCAGCAGAATCTCTGCAAAACGTTTAGGCTGAGCAACTTAGCTGGACTTGTGAGAACACACTGAGCTACACAAACAGCTCGCCCTTCATGGTGTGGCTCTGGACATGGATTTACATTGATGAGACAGGGATGCCATGGCACTCCGGCTCTTTGGTCCTAGGAGCCAGATGCTGGCCAGACGCATCTGCCAAGCTCCTGGAGCTGTGCAGCAGCTGGGGAACGGCTCCTTCTCCTCATGAGCAGCCCCACGCTGCGGTCTTGTGCACGGCAGTGCATTGTCATATGTCCCGACATGTGGGTGACAGTCCTATGCGACGCGGTGGGATTACAGCCATACACCTGCACAAGCCCTGCTCATGCTGGGGCTGCTCTGTGGGTCGGGAGGGGGCAAAGGAGCCAGTGCCAGCTCCATGCTGTCTCGTCTTGACTGCGGAAACTGGGCTGGGTATCTGAGCTGCGTGGCAGCCTGCCTACCATGTAAGTGGGAGAATCATAAAATGCTACCATAGAATTTGAGCTGTGCCCTGAGATAGTGGGAAATGGATGGGGGCAGCTACCACATTGCTCTGTTACAATTTTTAGCAGTGATCTGAGAGGCGGATGCCTTCAATAGCTGTATTTTGGGGGTGTAGCCACCCAGCCGTTCACTCCCTCCCTTCCCTCTATATTTACTATCTCAGAAAAAGTGGCTAAGCCACCAGGACTCCCAGGTTCTCCTCAACCTTTCTGAAATAGGCAGCGAGAACACAAAGTGAGCAGAAAAGACTAAAATGGCAGCCTGGGACTGCATATGTCTGGCCCCTGCAAGGAACGTTGGAAGCGTCTGAAAGGAGGTAGGATAAGCTGGCACTAAATGGCGTACTTGGAGCCAGTTCAGAGGAGAGGAGATGCTGCCTTGGACTCAAACCCAGCAACCAGGTGCTGTGCAGCGCCTGCCTACCTGCCTGCCTCGCTGTCTGTCTCCTCTCGCCGCGTGTGTTTTCTGTCGGGTTTCTTGCAGTTGTATTCCTGTCAACTGGCCAACATCTCTGCTGAAGAGCCAGCTGGAGTCCGCTCTCTCCTATGTTTCATCAACAAAATTGCCAGCTTGTTCTGATTCAGTATCTTTATTGTTGTTGATGAGGCTAAATGAATCAGAAAGAACACAGCTATGTATACAAAATACAAATTCAGAAACCTCATCCTGATACGTGGAAATTTTATTAGCTGTTCAAATGGAGAAATCTGCTGTGGAAGCAGACCGACAGCAGATACAGACCTCCGGAGAGGTCATTTCTCCTGACCTTACGCATTTTATTCTTTTTGTATGGCATCTCCTAATGATAACGTATCTTCTAGCAGGACAGTATAGTTTTAGATCTGATTAAAACCAGGCTAATTTACTGTGGGATTGTGACTCTCCCTTCTTCAGATTCTAAATGTAAAACCTCCTAATGAGTCTTACAAACGTACCTCTAGATAAAATTTAGAATCCATGTTGGAAAACCTGAGACAAAACCCTCCCAGCTATTGGTGATATGGAAGTTTCAATTAATCCCATCCTATTTCTATCAGGTTTTTTTTCCTTTCATATATTTTTTGTCAGTATTCACAGGAAGAAAATCTTCACTAGTGAGGATTTTTACTAGCTAAATGTGAATTTTGTTAAATGCTTTATTAAACCCACCACCTATGGCTGCTGGCACGGCATGACAGAGAAAGCTGTTGTAGCTTCAGCGTGGCATGTGGGAACCGCAGACTGTCAGGCTCGGCGTTTAACACTTCTGCTGTGAGCTCGCGTCTCCTCACTAACTTCTGCTAACTTAGTTTAAGGGTGCTAAATTCTGTGTTTCGAAACGTATCAGCTCTTTGTCAAAGGGCACTTTGACGCTCCTGGCACTCGCGCTTGGGAAGTGTTTGGGAGCGATGGCTCCCTGGCGCTTTAATTCAGAAAATGTACAGGAGATATTTTAATCTGGTTACGAGAAATGGAAATATTTTAATCCGGTTACGAGAAATGGAAAACTGTAGCAGAGCTGGAGCCTGCATGGTGATGCCAACAGCCGCGGTCACGCTCCGGGCCCCACTGAGCCCGCACGGACGACGCCTGAGCCACTGTAACGTCAAGAACAAGAGGAAAAACAGTTAATCCTGGCTCCCGGCTCCCTACTGCCGGGTGCGGAGCGGCTGAGGCTCCCGGCAGCCCGCGGCCATGCCGGCCACCCGCCCCCTCCCTCAGGCTGCTCTTCCCGCCCGGGGCCTGCGCCGCGCGCTCACTCCCCTCAGCGCCGCCCCGCCCCGCCGCCGCCAGCGACCCCTCCCCGCAGCACGTGACCCCGCGGGAACGCGGGGGGCGGAGGGGGGGGAGGCCGCGCGCTGCACCTGTCAGTCAGCGCGTCACTTCCGGCAGCCGCCGCCGCTACCATTGGGGACCCCCGGCTGGCCGAGGCGCTGCTCGAGCGACGGAGCGGCTCCGGGGACGGACGGGCGGCCGGGTCGGCAGCGCGGCGGCGGGCGGCGGCCGAGGGAGGAGGCCTGCAAGGAGAGCGGAGCGGCGAGAAGAGGCCCGCGCCGGCCCCCGGGGTAGGAAGAGGCGGAGGAACCTGCTGCTGGTGCTGAGGACGGCGGGGAGGGCGAGTCACCCGGCAACGGTGAGGGGCTGCGGGGCGCATGCGCGGGGGGGGGGGGGGGGGGGGGGGGGGGGAATCGCTCCTCTCATGCAGGGGCGGTGGCCCGGGCCGGGCTCCCCGCTTCAGAGGCGGCCGGTGGGGCGCGGGGTGTGTGTGGGAGGTCCCTTCGGGCTTCGGGAACCAGCGCTGGGAGAGGGGCGCGGGCACTTCCTTGTCAGCGCGGCGGAGGTGGCGGGGCCGGGCGCGGCGCAGAAGTTGCTGGAGCCTCCCTCAGGGAGCTGTCAAGTGGTGCGGGCGTTTTCGCAGGCCGCCCTCGGGTCGGTAGGAGCGCTCGGGGCAGCCAGCGAGGGGTTTCTCGGCTCTTCCAGCGGAGTTGTCTGTCGAGCCGGTTCCCTCCTCCCGCCGTGTATCAGCCTTGTCGTGCCCCCACCCCCCGGGGTGGGAGCTGGCGCGCTGACAGCATCAGCCTAGCAGCTCCCTGCCAGCGAAGTTGCTTCTAGAAGTTCAGGAAGGGCAGTGGCTAATTCTGCCCTGAAGGCGAAGGCACCGCTGGCGTGAGGAACGCTGGCTTGTGGACTTCACGCCTCAGCCCGTGACCGAGCGTATCTTCCGAGGAGTCAGTCAGTGTGGGTTTCCATTGTTCTGGAAGCTCCTTAGGGATTTAAATGTTGACGTTTAAATGCTTCTCACTACCAAAAAGTTCCTTTAACGTGAGATGCTTCAGTGTTAGGGTCCTTCTTCCACGTTTGGGCAGAAAAAATAAACCCCAGCCTAACAAACTGCAATTGAACACTGCAGCTTGAACTTTTAATACACAGCGCTCTTACTCTCGAGTTCCCTGGTCTGGCTGCGTTTTGGAATTTTTACAAAATCTGTTACTGCTCTCAGGCTCAAGGGGGAGGAAAGGTAAAAGGAAAGAAAGTAAATAAAACCTAATTGCTCTTGCCTGTTTAAAAAAAAAAATAAACTGAATATATCAAAATTCACACAGTTGTGGATTTTTTTGAGGCATATACTGCTAAGTATCGTCAGCAATGGAATGGTTAATATGTGACTTTGGAATAAATTATTGAACCGAATTAGCATTTAAGTTTGAAGTTTTTCTGTCTTCTGTGCAGTTTAAGCTGCCAGCACAAAAAAAAAAAAAGAGAAAGCTAGTTTGTTGTCCTGTATTATAATAAATTCAGCTGTCTCATTAGCCCATTTGTTTTCTATATTTTTTTTTACTGCTCATTACTAGTAAATTGCTTTATGTGGTTTTTGTTGCATAGATTTGAAGGTATTTAGATTTTTTTTTTTATCTGCTTTGTCTGTATTTTTTTTTGTGTTGTCTAGTTCCATAGGGTTCCTTTCCTTGTCTTGACAACATTACAGTAAGGAATCAAATATTTCAATGTTTTGAAAGCATCAAACTGGAAATTTACAGTATTATTTTAGAAAAATCAATCAAGTAGAGTGTTTCATGGTTACATTTAAAGAAGTTGACTACGAGGAGCTCCTGATAATTTCTAATGCTTCCAAATTTTGACATGGACAGCATGTCAAAACATCCGAGTTTGGCAAGTGATAGTTTTTGTCTGCTCATTTTTAGTCAGTCTGGGGTCTTGCTGTATGCGCTGCTTGTAACATTGGAGGACCTTCTAACAGCTCATGAAAAGACTTAACATTTGTCAAGTGTGGCTCATAAAATGAGACCCGTACAAGCAGCAAAGCTTTTCTTTCTAATGTACATAACAGCATGTTTGCAAAAGCAGGTGAGGCTGAAGAAATATTCCATGCATTTGGGACTGACATCAGTAAGTTTTGTGAAACCTACTTTCTGTGTGTGAATGCTTTTTGTAGTGGATTTTTCCTTTTCAAATACTCAACCTTTTGATCTCTTGTAAAATGTTTATAGCTCAGCAGCGATGGCCTTTTCTAGGGCTTATTAGAAAGTGAGTAAAACCTGCCAAGTCCAAGGTAATTTTTCAGTTTGGATTCTTTTTTTTTTTTGGTTGTTGTTTTGGTGTCTATCCCCCATGTTCCCCCCCCCCCCAAGAAGCTGCAGCTCTAAGGAAGAGGAAGTGATGTCGGTAAGAGAATGCCTGCAAGTTGTACTTAAATTCTGTGCGTAACACTAGATTATTTTTTGCTGCCATGTTAGCACACAAAACAAAAATCTAGTAGCCATTGGGAGGAGTGTGAATTGACATCTTGCAGGGCAATTCAGTGTTTGGATCTGTGAGGATGAAATATGGTAAACCTTTTAACTTTTTTTTTCTTGTATTGCAGACCTAGTTGTGTATTTATTAATCATTTCAGATGTGAAGACTGTTACTTAGGAACCAAAAAAAATATAATACTTTATCCAAAACATCTGAGGAGGAGGTACAGAATTGAAGGAATATTAAATCCTCTATGAATGGCTTTAAAGGAGGGAGATTTGTTACTTGTCGTGCAGTTTTTAAAGTGACAGATATTATCAGTTATTTAGCAGAGAGCCTGTAGTTCTCATGTCAGATTTGTATTCAGGCAGAGAATACAAGAATTTTGCATTGCTCCCTGAATAGTTAGTAAAATTGGGCAGTTCAGTTTTGAGTCTCTTGCTGGCTGTTAGTTTCTGTAAGTTACGAGTTTTACCTGCAAAAACTTTGTTTGAGAATAATGACTATCTGTCTCAAGACTTTAGCAAATTCCGATTTGTCTTTGTAGTTTTGTACTGGCTTCATAGCCAGCTGCTGGGGTTTGTGACGGTTCAGTCAATTCGAATGAGCTCTGTGTATTCTTACAGCCTCTGAAAGGTAATGTATTTGTTACTGTGTCTTCTACTGGGCTTTTTAATTTTCTTTTTTGTAGAGCTGATTTGTTTTGAAGTCTTAAAAAACATACTTTAGAAGGTGATTACGGTGCTGAAACCTGTTATGTTTGCAGCACATGGGTGGAGTCATTCAGTACAAGAAATGGGCAATATTTTGCAGCTGGATCAAGGACCATGTTCTGATTACAGTGAAATGAATAGTTCTGTTGTGATAGTAACAAACAATTCTGCTCTTATAGTCTCTGACCTGTGAATGTGTGAAAATTTATCCTGTATATTTGTCTTAAAAGAATAATAATGTGACATACTGCACGATGCTTGTGTTCAGACAGCTTGTGACAAAGACCATGGTTGCAGAGGTTTTTTTATATATTGAGAGGTTTAAATGGTTTGTTCTTTTCACTCTCTGGCCGTGCGTAAGGACGTCAGGGTGGGGCAGCTGCTCGGTCAGAACAGAGGGTCTGGTGGGAACCCCCGAACAGATCATCCAGGTTCCAGTCTCGCTAGCTGCTCTCTTCGTATGTCTCTTCACTGTTCTTGCAGCATGTTCGGGATTAAAATCTGTGCTCAGCTGTGTGGGATAATAACGCTTGGACAAAATTGAAAAAATGGGAGCTGGAATCTTGTGAATGTGGTACTTTCTTGCTTGATGCTCTGGTTTTAAGCCTGCATATTTGAGAGGTTTTTTGCCCTTTTTGCTGATCTTCACATTTCATTAAATATTTTGTTGTCTTGTCACTCTCTTAATGTAATCAGATTACCTAATTTTAGTCTGCAAGGTAATTTCTAGCCTTGTGATTTCTGGTGGTATCTTCAAATTTGGTCATGATCAAGAACTGGTTGTGGAGGAGACCTCATTAACAGTCCTCTTTTTTTTTTTTTCTTCCCCCCCTCCTCTGTAATGCGAAGAGTCATTGCTGCAGAATTGAACTCTTTGTTGAAATGTCTTACTCCTCTGCAGTGGGGATGCTAAGACTGTCCTTTATTTTGGTGGCACGTGGTCTTCCTTATGCCAGAGGCAGTGTTTCTGTAGCGAATGGGCTATGTGTTACATTTTGTAATGTTGTGAGTTCCAACCCATGTTTCTGCTTACCTGCTTGGGAGGGGGAGAAACAAGCTGGTGATAAATGTATGTGATAGGATAACTTATATGTAATAAATTAAGTGCATTATATATTTATAGTTTGCTTTTTTGGTGTATCTGAGGTAGCTTGACTTCTGTTCCAAAGTCTATCTTAACAGCAGTGACAATTGCTAAGCTGCTTTGGTTTTATAACGTGAACCTCTCAAGTTGCATAGTTTTCCTGATAATTTCTTCCTGTCTGTTACTTTACTGTACTTTTATGATGCCATTGCACTTAAATTCTGTGTTATCTGATGTAGTGGCAATTATACGTGTGTGGTTGGTGGAGCACAGCTTTACTTTGGGGGTAGGCAAGTAGTATGAATATACTTAGCTACTACACAAGATACAAAAGCCTTTTTATTTATTAACTAGTGTTGTTAAGAATGTGATGAGATCTGTGCAAGCAGGAAGTTTCTTTATAATTCCGCACATGTGCATTGGCAGCCGCAGCTGAGAGCAAATCTGGCAGCGTTCAGTGGTAGATGTGAAGCAGTGAGCAAACATCTACTTTTTTTTCTGGTATAGCTGATGGTTTTATTTAATTCCTCTTGCTACAGTGTAGTTGTAGAAGGATTATGAGTTGCTGTAATGCTGTTAAAAAGCCTTTGGATTCTGTATGATAAGTGAACATAGAATGTTACACTTGCATATCGAAACACTCTAATATCAGCTAACAGATTCTGGCAATCTCTCAGCTTGCACTTTTAAAGTGTAAAATTTTTTTGCATGTTGCTTAAATCAGTCCCTGTATTTGAGGCTTTACTAATGTTATTGCCGTACAGTTGCTAAATACTTAATTTGTTTCTTAGAATTTCAAGTTTTGTAGGTTTTTTCCTCAAAATTTTACATGTAGTCTAAAGCCTGTCCACTGTTCTATTTATTGGATATGCCTCTCATGAAGATGCATATTTGATAATGGGCTTTTTCAGAGAAAGTGTAATCAGATTCTGTCAGCTGAAATCGTAAGACTGAACTTTAATGACTGGAAAGTAAATACTAATCAATATTATGGTTTCTTGGCTTGTAAACTTTAAAAATAAAATCAAAATTCTATCAGTTTTATTAATAAATCTTTTTCAGAAGAGCTTTGATGAGTTTGTTTTGTTGCTGTCTTCCGTGGTAATGACATAAAGGCTTAATTTGAATAGTTCTAATTTGTAAATTGGAAGGCTTGCTACTGCATTTCCCGGAAACAAAAATAGCGTTACAATTGCATTCCACTAAATCTGATGTAATTATTTTTGGTGCTTTTGTTTGCTTTGTCAGTATAAGCAGTATTATGTCAGTTCAGTATGTTCTGAGGCTCTCTCAGAAGTGCTGGTGGCAGATGATTGAGAATTTCAGCTAATTAAGTTGAGGGGGTGTGTGAGTGCACATGAAGGCACATACATGCATGCAGTGAGTTTATTAATCAAAGAGCAGGTGTTGCATGCTGCTTCTGACTCCTTTTGTGATTGTGTGCAAAACTGCAACAAGCTTGTTTCCTTTTGATTCCTATTTAACCAGAAAGCAAACATGTCAGCGGAGAGTTAATAACTGTGCTGAGAAATTAGGGGAGCAGGGAAGTCACATCTGCTTGAAAAGACACGTATTCTAACATGATTTCAGTCAGCACTGCAAGTAAAATTCTGTAGTTGCACTTATTTTAAAACTTTATGCCTTTATGGGGATGAGGAATGTATTCTGAAGAAGACCAGCTTGTTAAATTTAAGATAGTAACTGAGCCCAATTGTCTTATTTGCCAATCCAGAGTTTTGACTAAAATGCTTTTCAATAACTGATTTCACTGACAGTCAAAAAGAGGAAATCTTGCTTTAAGAATCTATGTTAAGCTAATCATGCTGGTTTTAAAACTTCTTTCTTTTAAATATTTTTTGTTTTGGCTACTGAAATACATTAATGCGTACTTAAATGTAGAATTGAGTATTCTTTTGATGTGGAGGATATTCTGTGTCTCTTCATATTCAAGCACTTGCACAGCTCTTCATGCTCTTAACTATGCTTTTGAGACAAGTATCATTTGTCCTTTTCTGTGTCCTCAGTTTGTGGTAGTGTTCTGTTTGTTTGCTGAAAGCTTGGTGTGGGGTTTTTTCAGTTTGTTTTTGGTTGTTTTTTTCTCCTTCAAGCTGTGTCCCCTGCCCCAACCTGGCCATCTTTTCAATTTTGACTGGATTAGTTCAAATGAGCAAAATACTTTATTGTTGTTAGCTGAACAAAAGCTGAAAATCAGTTGAGCAAAGGCTCTTCTGCCCAAAAGCATTTCATCCATTGGGAATGCTAGCAGTAGTTTGAGTATATAAATGGCATAAGAATCATCAGTTAGCGTCAGTTTTTATATTCATGATGTTAGATTAAAAAAATCTGTTTCCCTTGATAAAACTTAAGAGCAGAGAGCAGAGTGCTGGTTGCCATTTTTTAAAGAACATCAATTAAGTAGTGTATAGTACAGCAGTTGCAAATGGGGCTATGTGTTCTCCAGCGAGCTGGTACACAGACCTTTCCCAGGCAAGCTTTGCTCGTGCTCACACCCGGCAGCTGGCTCTGGGTGGTGTCATTGCATGAGCAAAGCTTCTGGGATTCCAGGTTGGAATCTGTGTCATAAGTTTAGGCCATCATTTTGAAGTTCTTAAAATCTGTTATAACTTTGAACATTTCAAACTTGGCTAAAAAAATTAATTTGTTATTTGGACTTAGAAGTATGTTTACTATATGCATCTAGAGGGACATCATACATTATGTTTAGTTTTAAGAAAGTCATATAAGTGCCATAATACATTCTTTTTATTTATCAAATATAGAGTAAGAAATTAAAACCTATTTTTTTGAGACACCTTAATGTTTTTGTGGAATTTTATTTGTAAATAAAGCTCCTTGTATTGCAGAAAGTGAGTACTGATCCCCTGTACCAGTGGATGACTATGCGTTCTGTTAGGGCCCTGCGTGCAGGCAGGTGGGTGCCTCGTAGGATAACAGCACTGCAGGCAGAAAAGGCCAAGGTCTAAACTCAAGGTGTATTTCCTGAGAAGTAGGGACAAGCGATGTTGCCTTATAACACTATTTTTTCCTATCTAAAAGTCTTGCATTTAGTTTTTACTTTTCATATGTTACAAAACAAATCACTGATGATGTCTTCTAATACTGCAGTATATTAAAAATAGAGCAGAATGGCATTTGCTGTTAGGTTTGTTTCTGGCTTCACAGACAATATGAATTATTTGCTAGGTAAAATAAAAGAATAGAAGAATTGCTTAAATAGTTGAGACTTGTGGCAGAAATTCTACACGCAGAATTAATGTTTTCATTCCTATGGCATGGTTTCAGTTTGTAGCCTTTTTTGTGGTTTATTTTATTTTTATTCCTTCTTGTTTCATTCCTTTGTTTTAAGGAAAGGTGGTGGAGCCATAAGGACTTTAATTTAAAATGACGCCCATATATTTGTAGTTCAGCCAGTAACGTAAAAGCAGAACTAAATTTCAGTCTCAACTTTCATATGTATTCCTCAAATATTAAGTTAGCCATGTATTCTGTGTTTTCTTTAGTGCCATTTCATATGTGGGTGTGAATACTTCTTTAGCTGCCAAGATAAATGAATGCTGTTATGATGGCAAAATGAAAGTCGTGGTGCTGTTTTTCCAGCAGACTCTGAAATACTTGCCTTATTCAAAAAAACCAAAACCCCCCAAAACCAGGCTTTTTTTTTCTTAAATAACAGATGAGAGCATCGAAATACACAATACAGAATGAAACGTTGTGTTTTGGGCCTCATTTAAGATGCTTGGGCTCAAGATGTTTCATAGGACATTGTAAGGTTTTTTCCCAGCCTCTTGTAAAATTGTGGTATAATATGTGGTCACAATAAGGTGTATTTTTAGTTTTATGTAGTTAAGTTTTGTAGAACATTACTGTAGCTTAGAGGATCTCTGCAAAGGTTTGTAGTAACAAGGGGGGGAGGTAGATGATGCAACTAGAATATTTATAATAAAGCACAGACTAGTTGGTTTGCGTTTTTTTTGTTTGTTTGTTTTCAATTATTGTGTTTCTCTTGATAGGACTTGTGAAGCATGTAGGTTGTGAAATTGGGAGGGGGAAGCACATACTCAAAAGGGTCAGGATAGTATGGACTGAAGTGGGAGTAGTTGCCTGAAGCTATCAGCTCCTGTTTTCAGGGATGTTTGATCATGGCAAAAAAAATAATTACAAAACCTCACAGTATTGGTTAGTATTTGTAAAAGACTCTAGAAATAATTCTGAAGGTTATGTATCTTGTCCTTGTTTTCATATGTGTCTGCACTGAAGTAGTGTACATCCTGAGTCAAGGGAGGGCAAGTGCGAAAGCTGTTGATCAATACAAAAAGTGGAGATATAGTATTTAATTATTAACAGTTTCTGAGCCTATCCTTCAGTTTTACAATGTTGGAAACAACAGGAAATAAAACTTGCTAGAAGTCAGGTAACTTTTTTTTTTTTTAAATTTCTTGGTTTTTCTAGTCTTGGTAAGTATCAGATGCATTGTATCACAGCCTGTGAAGATTACACCAAAGCCTGTATTAAAAGGCAAAAGACTTCAATGCTCTGGAAAGATATTGGTGCGTATAATGATATCTTGAAGTGTGTGTATATCAGGATGTATATATCTGAGAGAGGGTGAAAATTAGCCTTTCACTAATTCTTCTGGGAGATGATAAGCCATATAAAACTTTGTTTAAAGTATAAGCTTGGGTTGTAAATCCGGTTTTGCTCTAACAATGAGACAACCAGGTTGTTCCAACTTCATTGTTACAGTGCCAAGCTAGTTAAACTAGAAGTTTTTTTCTTTTTTGCATGTCTCCTGAATTAAATTAATATTCAGGTAGCTTATTTGTCTGCAGCACCCGGTAAAAACGGCTATGCTCTTATGTCAGCTAACTAAGCCCAAAGTTGTCTTTGCTAAGAAAGCTGGACCTCAAGATTGTTCATTTGGTGCTGAGTTACAAAGAAGTGGTTGCTTCTAATTTGCTCCTTTTATTAGGTGAAGTTTGTTTTGGAGGTTTGCGTGTTTGTTTTAGCAAGACAGCCTGAAGCATTGTGGCAGATCCATCAAAGATTTTTTCCTCAGCTGCCATTAACCCCGCAGTTGGGTAACATGAGTCTGTCTGGCTCATTGTGGATAGATGGACTTTCGTAGGAGTTGAGAAAATATGTGCATCTCCATATTTAAAAAAAAATGCATGATATATTGGGATTGATTGAAATCTACTTGCATGCAAAGATTTTGTTCACTGTCCCTTAATATACCAAAATAATAAGAAAAATGGCTGGGCAAGGTCTTCATAAATTATAGGCGAGTTGTGAATTGTGACTGCTTCACTGTTGAAATCTGACAGCATCTTTTAGTAACCAAGAATACACAATGACAGATTTGAACATGATTGGTTTAAAAAAAAAAAGTAAATCCTGTTGGCTGGAATATAACCCTTTATTTTCTGTTGTCAGCTCAGCTGGGGTCCTGATCTCAGACCAGGATCCACTTGTGTGAGGCATGTAACAGACTTACAAAGTGTGTGTAATACAAGGTAATACAGACAGATGACAAAGAACGGCAAAGAATATTGGTCAGTATTGCTTATGTCAATAGGCAAAGATTTAAACAGTTGTAAGCCTGAAATATGTTTTCCTCTAGGCTTCAATGCAAGAAAATTTTGGGAAGGATAAAGCAGTCTTGTACAGAGCTTATGGCCAGCTCCCTTAATGCATGGGTACAGTTTGGGGAGGATTTGGAGCAGGAAAATGTTATTTATTCAAACTCAAATCGGAAGGACTCTGGATTCCTGGTGTCATAGACTAACGAATGGACTGGCATTTTGGTACTGAAATGAGAGGAGCAGGTTGTCAGGACTTTGAAAGTGAAGATGAAGTTGACTTGTTCTGCTGTGGAATAGAAGCATGACCGAATATGGAGGAACAAAGAGAGGGAAGGTACATTTTTCAAGTCTGTCAGCTGAATTCTCATATCGATCTTAAATTATGAGGCAGAAAGTTTCAGTACATTAAAGCGAGGGAAAGGCTTTTTATTGTCTAGTTTTGGTGGTGTGTTTTGTATGTGTATGTCATAAGCTAGTTTTGCCCAGTTGTTGTTGCTTGAGTTTAGTTAGAACAGATAATGGGTGAGATCAAGGGACTAAGATGACTTTTTGACTGTATCTGGACATTAAATCAGCTCCACTGTGTCATGAAGCTGCCATTTAAATTTTTGGTACCGCAGAAAACCAAAAATGCTATTGCTGTGGTTTGTAGCTGCTTTGAGCACTGAGAACATGAAAAATGTCCAGATAATCAGGATTCTAAAAGGTGGAAAAAATGTGGGTGGTTCTAGGGAATCTGATTTGGGGGACGTTGCTTCCTGTATGCAAATCTGGGGATCACTTGGAGTTTGAACTGGCAGTTAGGACATGTAATCAACTTCCTAGAGGAGATGATTTGCACCCCTGAAATCAGGTTGACTCTCTCTGTTGTTCCTTGGTTAGGACTTTTTTTTTTTTTGTTTGTGCCATTTAAAGATAGTGTGTTAATCCAGTGCTGGAGATCCTTCTGAAAATTTTGTAGCCATTAAATATTTTAGTACGGTGGGTATTATAAAACACTTCTGTCTAACCTACTTAGTCCTTCGTGATTCTTTGGAAGAAGAATGAAGGAGTCTGAAAATTATCTCGTAACTGGTAAGGCTTAGATGTCTCATGCGAACTTTTGCTTTAAGCTTGGTTAACTCCTAAGAGAAAAAGGGGATTTGATTTGCTTTTCTGCGTGCTCTCCTGTGAGCCATGCTAGGTCTTTATCCTTTCTTGTTCAGAACAAGAAACTGATGATTTGACAAGGAGAGCTCCTCAAACATGTTGTTTAGACTTGTGACTGAGTTTAACGCTGTTGAAAACTTTATGGTCTAATAATATTTTCCTTATTTTCAGATTAACTGCTGACGTACTGATCGAGTTCTGCTATTCTTCAATGAGGAACTACAGGCTGATCTTTTGCCATAATCTTAAACAACCATAAATGACAAAAGAATGCTTGGTCAGTGAGGGCAGCTGGCGCAGAAAACGTTTTTCAAACTCGGCTGTTTAAGTACTCTGAGGTAAGTTTCTTAAACTACTTTCTCCGGATTATACAAAAAAAAAAGAAGTTTGGATTTCAGTATGTCAAATCTATTAGAATTTATCAGTCCATTAGTAAGCAGAAAATTAATGTTGGTTGCAGTGCTTTGGCTAGCAGTATGTACTTCATGTTTTGTGTGCCATCCTCTGTGAAGGTGTTTGCTTGCATTTAAGCAGGTATGTGGGGGTTTTTTTTTGTTTATTTTGAAAAGACAGTTGCATCTTTGCTAGATGAAATATTTTGGTTTTGACAGGATAACAGTTTAACTGAGTGACTTATACTCCCTTTGGTAGTACCATTGTTATCTGCCTAGATCCTGTATCAAGCAAAGACTTGCAAGTAAAGCTTGAGCTCCTGCATGATAGGAAGAATGGTATCACTGAGCATCTAGAAACTAGTTTTGGGGGTTTTTTGTTCAGTAAAATTTTTAATTTGATGCAGGTATTTTATTGTGTAGACCAGAAAATGCCAAATATATTAGAAGTTGATTGCAGTGTAGTTGTGTATCACAAAATACTTATCATTGCATGTAACTAAAACTTGGGGTTTTGATTTGGTGTGATTCACTAGTTTCATTTCCTCTGGAGAGTCTTTTGTGTTGGATTTTCAAAGCCTGACTGAGAAATACTGTCAGAAAATGTACTGAAGAATCTAGCTCTCCCAAAGTACCTTAGTATTTATGTAATGTTGTTGTAACTAGAATTTTCTGAATGTCCTTTGCTGCTATGTATGTTCTTATCAGTCCTCTGGGGATTGAACAGAACACCTCAGTAATAGTCATTTATCTAGTTAGCTGTATTTGGAGTTATTACGGAACTTTTCATTGAATCGGTGAACTGGATGAGAGAGGCTGGGGAGTATTTGCTGTGGGTAATTAAAGCGCATTGTGTTACAGATTGATACATTCAACAGTGAGCACTGAAGTATGATTTTTGGTTTTAATTCCTCTTATTTGACAGAAAAGACAGCTTTGATTTTTGGCTGCAAAAAGATATGAGGAAGAGCTCCTCCCCTTCCTTGAGTAACTGCAACTCTGTTCTTGCTAACAAAATATTTGGAATTCCACTTGATGAGCTGCAGCAAGAAGGGCAACCAGACAATGAGGTTCCATTCATAGTCCGCCATGTCGTGGACTATATTGAGGAACATGGTATGTATTATCTTGCTGTATGTTAAAGAATGTATTTAGCTGTTATTCTTCCAGAATGGGTTGTGTTTTTTGAAGAGCAGTTGTTTTGTTAAGTTATTTAGATTTAATTGGATGTGATTTGGACTGGGTTTTTTTTGTGATAGACATTTCCTTTCTTTTCTGTTTGATTATCGCTGTGTTCTAGCTAACACTAATGCTGTCAGCTCAGTAGGGTGCTTCATAGGAAATTGTGTTTTAGGTACTGCTAACATTTAACGTATTACCATGTTGTTAGCTGAGCATAGGATTGTGTTTGCTGGGAAAAGGACTGCTGGAAGTCTTGCAAAACTCTTATCTGGAAAGTCTTCCATTCAGTATGTGAATTGTGCATATCTGATTATCAGTATTTTCTGATACGTTTGTCCATACTAGATCTAAAAGTTTATTTCTGCAACTTCTAACTCAGGGGGTCTGGAACAAGAAGGACTTTTTCAAGTCAATGGGAACGCTGAGACAGTGGAGTGGCTTCGGCAGCGGTATGATAATGGAGAAGATGTGGACCTGGTTAAGGAAGCAGATGTACCCTCAGCTATTAGCCTTCTTAGATTTTTTCTTCAAGAACTTCCAGAGCCAGTTATCCCAGGCAGTTTGCACATACATTTGATGCAACTTTCTCAAGGTAATCATTATTTTAGATTCAGTGTTTTAATTTTATTATTTTAAGAGTTAAAACCAATATTAAATTGAGATTTTTAGTGGCACTGGGGTTTCTTTGGTGTTTTGTGTAATTGTGCATCAGTAAGCATTCAGATATATCTTTCTTAGCACAAACCCCAAATCAGTCTTTTTTAGGAAACTCAGTCTGGGTTCAAAGACACAGTGTCATTTGTCCATCATGCAGGAAGATAGTGAAGCTGCCACGTATCATGCTGATGAGTTCTGAATATTCCATGTTCTTGTGTGTGAATATTGGAACACTGGTCAGAGCCACTGGGATCAAATTTGTTTGACAATTTCCCACCACTGATGCTTTAAAAGTGCTAGGGAATGCTTTCGTTTTATTTCCTCTGAATTTCACTTACACTGCCTATGTTTCTATGGCACTTAAAGCTTTTTGTGTACTAGAGAAGAGATCTCAAGCCCTATACTCATGTTGTATTTGCTCTCCCACTGTGGATTTTTTTCAGTTTAAAATTCATTTGTAGGAGGGGAAAAAAAACCCTGTCATCAGCATGTTGTTGTTGCGAAGTATGTTTTTTCATATACCGCAAAACCTTGCTCTTTCAAATTGACACCCATATACTGGCACAGTATTTTTTTTACCAATTCCCAACTTGTTTATCGATATCCACTCTCCTGGGTCTTTTGGCCTCTGCTGTGTTGAGTGGTGTTGGGGTTGATTCATAACATGACTAGTAAAAATGCTTGTCGTGCATTAGTAATGTCCTCAAGGGGCAGGTTGATGTCAGAGCTCCAGCATGCGCCTGGTGACATAACTGAGGGTTTTGCTGGTTGTCACTCTGCAGGAGTGCTGCTCATTTTCCAGCATCAGTTCATACTTCTCTTCAAGTGCTGGGCTTGTTTTGCTTTGTGAGATGCACATTTTTGTTTGATTTAATTTTCTGTTGAGTTTATTGCTGATAAGAACTTGATAACCCTTGTGATAGTCCTGTTTGTTCAGAGTGGGAATTGGTTTGGGACGAGCGAGTATAGCATAGTTTTCATAAGCTGTTACGATATATTTACAAAGTGTTGAACTGGAGGGTCATCTGCAGCAATGTGAAGCTTCCGTTTTCCTCCATTGGCAGCCTGTAAAGCCTGAAACTTTGAATGTGGGGTGGTTGTCTGGATAGCTGGTGAGCAGAGGCTCAACACTGATGTGTGAGGCACTAGATAGTCTTGTGGTGGAAACAATGTTTGGAAGCTGCTGACCAGAGAAGCTTGTTAAGGCTGAAGTTCTGTTTGTTTGTCCTGTGCAGTAATGAGAAGCTGAAGTGGATAGGGAATTTCATCAGTAATACATCTGCTGTTTGGTTTGCGTTGCTAACCTCATGGCTCATTGGACCTAACCAGCTAGTAAACCATTGTTAGTGGGTTTTGGTTTTTTCCCTCCTGAAAAATATGATAAAACAGATTGTTAAGACAGTAATCCAGGATGCTGCTGGTTGCTCAGCTAATACTGCTATGCTCCTTGTTATGCTGTGTTATCTCTCAGGGCTGGAAATGGGATTGAGGTATACTCCTTTGGTGTGACAGTGTGATGCCCTTCTATGACTTGCAAAATACACTGTGAAGATTGGGGTTTTTCCATCTTTGAATAGATGACTGTAGAAGGATTTACATATGGGTTGTTCAGGGAAAAGAGCTGTTCTTCAGCATGTAAGTCCCCACTTAGTTCGGTTTTCTTAAATATACAGAGAAACTTTACTTAAACTTGCAGCTTGTCTTTACTGTCTTTTTTTTAGTGTAAAATAAAGTGATTTCAGGAAGATCTGAAGTTATCTGTACCAAGGAAATCGAAACACATAGACCTTTAAATGTTGTTTCCTGATACTAAAATTAGAGTTTCGATTTCATCTACTCAGGTTTTGGGTTTTGATATTTTGACTGTCAGATAGACGTATCTTAGTTTCCAGAATTACACTATCAGCTGCATTTTAGGCAGAGGAATTGCTTGCATAAATGGAGAAGGTGGCAGCAATTTTGGATCCATGTGTTACTCTTGATATTTTCCCTCTTTAGCAGACCTTCCGTATCGTTAGGTTAAGCTTAGTTCTCCAGACAACTTGGTTATACAACAAGATGTGGCCTATATACATCTTTTGAGGCTGTTCTGTGCAGGCCTAATGGTGGCTCGTCAAAAGCAAGTGATTTTAGTAATTGAAGTGGGAATTTGACCCCAGTGTGCTAGGCCGTGTGTCCTAGAAGTGTGTATCCATGGTTTACTGTCAGAGGACTTCAGTTACAGATAAGAATGTACTCACTTCAGGTATCTGGCTATTGTTTAGAACCTAAATTTTAGGACAGGTTGGTTAGACAAAAAATCTATATGTGTACGTGGAAGGTGGTCTGACTATCACCTCTCACTCTTGCTCTCTTTCTTTTTGAAGGTCCGCTTTGCGAAGGCATTTTTTTAAGTTCTTTTTTGCTGTTTTGTTTCCCAAATGCATTTCTAGAGTGAAAATTAACAATAATATATTCATTTTATTGTGTTACTGTGTTGTGAGAACTATTTTCCTGTGCCCGGTTACCTGTATTCAAATACTGTAGATGTTGACTGTGTCTGAGCGAATGAAGTCCTGCACTGTTTGGTATTGCTGTACCTACACAACACGGAATTGACTGGCTGCTTTGATTTGGTGTTCAGGACTAAGATGTCTTGGCCCTCTCAGCTAGAGAGGCAGAGTGACTGCTCATCATCTTCAAACATCTTTCTGACTGATCTGAGAAGAGTTTTCAAATGTCTGAGTAAGAAGGGGGGGCCTATTAGTATAAATTTTTCTCCCGCTTTGCGTTCCTGATGTTTCCTTTATATGGAATTTCTCTATTATCTATACAAACAGCTATAAACTCTTTGAACCTTGTTGCCTAGAAGGCTGTAACGGACGAGATCTGTGGTGAGGTATTTTGATGAAGGATATAGCTAGATACAGGGTGAAAGTGAGGACGTTTTATGGCAACCCTTTTTGAGGTCTGAAATTGAATCGGCAAGCTTCAGGCTAGGTGTGTGTTAAGATGATTGCATTGAGATAGCTTGCATTCATCATTTAAGTATTATAGAAGGAAGTAGAGTTGAGAATGGATGGCATGCTTGTAGAGGAGAAAGTTCGAAGGAGCTTGTCTGAAGCAGGGAGAATTTAACTAGCTTTTAAGTTAGCTTGCGGTGTCTGGAGCGGTTACTGTCTCAAGCTCTTCTGCAAAGCAGCTGTGTAACAGCAGTGAAAGGAAAGGAGCTATAGGCCGATGTAATCAGAAACCTGACTGAGCATTAA
Organism: Opisthocomus hoazin; assembly: GCF_030867145.1. NCBI lineage: Eukaryota > Metazoa > Chordata > Aves > Opisthocomiformes > Opisthocomidae > Opisthocomus > Opisthocomus hoazin. The sequence goes on along the minus strand of NC_134435.1, from coordinate 5,229,929 downwards.
TTGGGGGAAACATGCTGAAAACTACTGTTAGGACTTGCAGAGGAGAATATGGTGGAAATCAGTGGTTTAAGCTATCAATTTCTGCTTCATAGAATAAATTAAATTTGTAGTTTAAGTTATCATTACGGAAAGTAATCTGATGGTACTGTGCTATGGAAACAAGACTGGGGAGGGTTTTTTTAATGTTCCCCTGCCTCTTCACCACCCCTTCAAACCTCTGACATCACTGAAGAAGAGTGATAGAATAGGAGTTCGGTTATCAGCCTTCCTTTGAAGGGTCAGAGCGGAAGAGACTAATCCAGAGGCTGAAAGGAGAGGATGAGATGCTGGGACAGCAAGTCAAATTCTGACGTTTTAGGCTGTGGTCTGACCAAATTAGTTGTACTTCAGAAGTAAGTAATTGTTGTCAGTCAAAAAGTTGATCAATATCAAATGTGAAAAAGCAGATATTTTGTTTCTGTGATTGAAATATTTTTATTACATTTTTTTCAGATTATAATAATGAAGATGAATTTGGAAGAAAGTTGAGGTTCCTCTTGCAGCAGCTTCCACCTGTTAATTACAGTTTGTTAAAGTTTCTGTGCAAATTTTTAGCTAATGTAGCATCACATCATGAAGAAATTTGGTCGGCAAGTTCTTTAGCTGCAGTCTTTGGCCCAGATGTTTTTCAGTAAGTTACTTATAAAAGTTCGTGTAATGTTTTTATTTGAATTTTATAGTGTACATCTGTAGTCCAAAGTCTTTGCTAATCCGTGAGTAACACGAGCGAGTACACAATATGTTTTAGGCAGTATCTTTCTTTCTGTTCCCCCACCCATTCCCTCACCCCAGTTTTGTCTTACAATTTTTGCTCAGATTTAACCAATGGCTTGTCTATGAGCTGTTGCATTAGATATCACTGATTTGATTGTTGCATTACTGTGATTATGCTGAAGTTCAAATTTTTTGGACATAGTGTGTAAGATTAGTGTTTGTGGCAAGAAAGCAGTTCTGGGAGAAAGCTGTTAAAGTACAAACGTATACCGGGGTTTCCTCTCTACAGGAAAATACTTGACTTCTGAATATGCCTCATGAAAAGTTAATTGACTAAAGACTTGTTACTTCATCACTTTTAAATATAAACTAGTGTAAACCTTTATATTGCAGTAGTGTGGAGGTACCCTTGAAGTTCTGTGTGTTCAGAATGGATTAGGGATAATGGTGTGAAGTGTAGCCCTTAGTCATAGAAGTAATTCACAGGAGTTCTTTGGGGAAACAGCTGGATTTAGATTTTTAAACTAAACCAGTGTTGAAATCTTAGCATTTACACAGATGTGGAGGATCTGAAAGAACAAGAAATAGTTAGCAGAATAATGGCGGGACTTCTGGAGAACTACTATGAATTCTTTGAAAATGAAGAGGAAGATTTTTCATCTACTAATGATCTAAGCTCAATAACTGAGCAGGTAAGAACATTTTAAATGGCAATATATTATCACTTCAGTATTATCTGTTATACACATTTACGTTTATGAAAGATATGTTGAAATATAATTTTGTTTAGTATGCCTTTTGGCAGCTTCTTGCAATCTGACAAATCCTGGTATTTTCTTAACTGCGTTTTCTTACCATAGGTACGCTTGTGAAATTGTTGCTTTGTACGAAGTATAGCTACGCTGTGTAGAAAAACACGTAAGAACTAAACCAACAATGGTATCCTGCCCAACATAGACGCTGTTATGCTATATAAACAGTATGGCTTTTAAATTACCTTTTGAGGAATGGAGAACTGTTTTTTAAGCAAATGCAGAACCACGCTGTTGTTGGTCTTGGTCAATAATATTTCTAGGTGCGTCTTACAGAAACACGCAGGGTCTTGCACTCCACTGGATGAGGTTATCGGTGTTTCTTGAATGGTGTTGCTGATTTTAAGACTTAGAGATATCATCTTGATATTAGTGGGGAAAAGCATTGAAATTAGAGAAGCAAAGTTGGGTAGAATAGAAATAAGCTGGGCCCTGGTACTCAGCTGTCAGGATTGCCAGATCCACCTGTCGGTGTGAGTGATGGTGTACATTATCACTGTTCTGCCTTTCCTCACAACAAATTTAATTTTTGTGAAGTATAATACTATGTCATGTTGGGATAAATAGAGATGGATAGTTGTTAGGGAAGTGACAATGTGGTATTGTGGTACAACCGGCTTCTGTTGGCAAATGTTTTTAATTCTGACAAGTTGTGGTGAGATAGAGATATATATACACACACACGTGATAATGCATGGAGAAGTACTTTTGTATAATCAAAGCCAGGTTCGTGGATTATTAATAAAATCTTGGCTCAAACCGTTTCTCAGAAATATGGAAAATTATAAACTGATTTTTTTTTCATGTTCAGTTGGCTTAAGAAATGATGTATTTTCTTTAAGGAGGAATAATAGTAAATAACCAGCAGTTGCTAAGGAAGGTAACAAGAAATACTGATTTTTTAAAGCTTAGTTATCTCACAAACCCCTCCTCTAGCAAGACAGGTAAGGCAAGTACTAGGGCAGCTGGGTGCTTCCTCTTCACTGCAGCAGACGCCTCACCCGTTCCCTTGGTGTGTGGTCTGCCAAGCGTGGGCAGCGAGTTCTGGATTGAGCAGCCTCTGCTCTGCTAGCAAAGTGCTGCAGCTTTGCGATGTTTGCTGTCTCTTCAGCGCTTTGCAGGAATACATCCAGCGCTGAGAGCTGATACAGCCCAGCTGCCTGCAGGAAATGTTAAATAAAGCTGGGCTGTGACTTCCACAGCCGGAGGCTGAGGACTGACTGTTGGCTCGGGTTGGGGCGACTGCTCTTTAAAGCGTATTTGGTTGGTCTGTGCTCTCCTGCTTTGAGATTACTGGCTTGACTGTGGGCCTGGTTTTAGCAAAAGGGTTTCCCACGCGTAATGGTGTGTGCGGTGTGTGGTTTTGGTTTTTCTCCTCTAAGTCTGAGGCCTGGCGGGGTGTCCCCGGAGTTCCGTGGTGTCTCCAGCAGATGTCCGCAGCGTGCTGCTGCCGCAGTCACAGAGGGGTGGTGTGAATCACAGCCTTGTCCTGCTTACCTGCTGTCTGGGTTTCGGCTGCCGCCCGCCAGCGTGCGGAGGAGAATGAAAAGAAAGAGGCAGAAACTGGTGGGTCGGGATAAGGGCAGTTTAACAGAACAGCAAACAGAGGGAAACAGTAACAACAACGGTACAAATAAGGAGAGAACACAACAACGAACCGCACGACCCAGACAGCCGCTCTCCCGAACAGCACTGGCGCTGCGCCCCCCCAAGCCGCGAGTCCCTCTCCGCCGCGCCGCCCCCCCCACCGGAACTGACGGCACATGGTATGGAATACCGGGCTCTGTTTGGCCAGGTGGGGTCAGCCCCCACCCCCTGGCTGTGCCCCTTCCTGGAGTCCGGTGAAAATTAACCCTGTCCTGGCCAAACCCAGGACACCTGCCTGTGCTTGAGACATGGTTGCTTCTGAAAGAAAACGAAAGTGGCTGCACTGAATTGTCAGTTGGCTATATTGTTTTTCAATTGGCTATATTTTACTGCTTCAGTAAAAACATCTTCTATGTTTGGAAACAAAGAAACAGAAATAGACAAGGGGCTTCACAGAACCTTTTCAGTACTCTTACATACGCAGTTAGAAGTATTCATTCAGTATGTTAAAGTTTGGATTCTTAGACTTCTACATTGCCTTCCATAGAAGGGTTTGAAGCCACTTCCCACATATGAGTAAGGCTACTTAAGGAATAGAGAAGAATTATCCATCCCTGTTTTATATGTAGAGGAAGAAAGGTTTTGTGCCTTGTGACTTCAATGTGGCTGGGATTTTGTTGTTTGTTGATCCTGCTTTTGTGTGTTTACTGCATCAGAGGTGCTTCTCTTCTCAGTTTTTGTTCAATATTTCAAAAGGGTTATGTTTTCTTTTTTATGATGTGGAATGTGTGGTTTTACATAAAAGCAAGTATAATGTGCCTGTTCTTCTAAAATTGAACAATTCTAAGTATGTTCTTTTTATACCTCTCATGCTCTTTTAATTCCTTGGAACTCTGAAAAGAACTTTTCAAGCCATTAACTGCAAATAAATCTATTTTTTAGATAAATGATCTCTTGGAAGAGGAGGAAGATGTAAAGCTTGAGCAGTCTGAAGAAATTCCAGAAGATGGCACAGAGAAACCTGTTGAAAGGCCAGCTGTGGTGCATCTAGATATGACAGGGAGTCTTTCCGATTCTAGGAGCGTTACAGCATCAACAAGGTAACTTGTTTCTCCCTTGGAGTTTGGATTTAAAGTTTGGAGTATGGTCTATATTCTGAGAGAGAGAAGCTGTCAGGCTTTGAGGTGAGTGGTGGTGGCTACAAACCGAAGCTTTTGAAGTAGGTCTGATTCTTGTAGTAGTAAATATGGGATAAAATAACTGTTCCCAAATTCAGAAGAGAAATATCTGTAGAACTCTGGACTAACTATGGTGATTTATCCAGAGAAAGGGGAAGAGGGCATATTTTAGTGAAATTGCAAAGTGATATTTAAACAGCAAATTTTGTGGCAGAGGTATAAAAGGAATCTGAATATTGGTAGATGCAAACCCATTCTGTGCCATCTTTCCACCACTCTTTCAGTGGGAAGTCCTAGGACTATTTCTTGGCACGTGGTAGCAGACAGAGATGTGTCCTTACATGACCCTTATTAATTTCTAAACCTGTGATGATTTGTTTCTCCAAGTTCTTTTTATGCCCAGTTTGGTCAGGTGTTAAATGAGGGAAGTAATTCTTATTTCATTAGAGTGCAATATACTTCATAAATAATTGTAACAAAGACTCTGTGTATGTGATTACTTCCTGAAAATATATTAGAGAAAACACCAGGGATGAAGAGGAACTGTGTATCACCTAAAGGACCGTGGAGAACAAGTGGGATAATACTGACAGTTACTGATTGTTAGGTTGGAATTTAGATGTTCCAGAAAGGCTTTTAGTAGGAGCAATGTGGAAGAAATTTTGAGCACTTTGAAGATGGCACTTTGTAAGGTTATATGTGAGACTTCGTAGAATGGGGTGCTTGCAAAAAAAAACTTGATTTGAGGGTCCAGAAAGTCTCCTTAATTTGAATTAAAATGAAGGCTCTGGATACCCTGTTTTGTGCAAGTTGACTTACTAATATATTTGTAAACATCTGAAGATCCTTCTTCCGTCAAGCTCAGTTGGTAGAGTTTAAATTATCTCAGAGGCTGATGCTTCTTTATTACATCAATGTAGGAGTGACATGACTGGCACCTATGCTCAAGTTGAGGTTTGATTTATTAACTGCGTTTTAGAAAAAAGTTATCAGAAGAAAGCATGGAGCGCCAAGGTCTCGCGTTGTCCAAACAGGTCTGACAGCTGCTGAAGCTGGAGGGAGCTGTGTTCCCCGCTCAAGAGCCAGACTGTGTCGAGGGATCTGTTTGCCTGGGCTCTGCTGGCAGAGCTGTGAGCAAGTTTGGGAGTTGTCAAGCGTGATCCAGGCGGGAGTACTGGAGTGGGAGTCAGCTTTTAATTGAGACCAGTCCTCATGAAGGAGATTGCTTGTGTTTGAGAGCTTATTTGCACTTGGAAGTAATACACAGGTTTATGTTTTGCTTGCTTGTACTACACAGGTTTTCATTTTTGAGGCTGCTTTGCAGCATGTGCTAGGTATGGGTATTGCATGTAAGAACTTGTAGGGAGTGTGACTAAAAGCAGAAGAAATGCAGGGGAAATGCAGGGTAAGTTTAGTGCCGAGGACTGCCTAGTCTTAAGAATGTGGATTTCAGGTTGAAATCTTTTCAGCTGCTTGGCTGCACGCTTCCTTCTACTTCATTGCAGGAATTTCTAAAATATAAAATAATGAGAGAAACATAATTCTGTTTTGTAATTTAAATTATGTTTTAATTGTTAATTATCCTTCTCAGCAATATAGTTGGTTAATTTTAGTTTGACTTAAAAAATGCTGCAAGTGGAATTTCTACAAAAGTGCTTCTTCTTCCAATTAAAGTTTTAACACAATGTAACTATTCAGTTAGTTGCTTGTGAAATATGTAAGCTCAGCAGTAGTGACAAACTCAACATGTATGAGAGTTTAAATTTGATAGCCTGCAGAGAAAATAATTTTTATTCAATGTTTAGGGTTAATTAAAAATTAATAGACATTAATTATGGTTGGCATTTTACATAATTTGTGGGGAAGGAGAAGGAGGAGTGTTGTAGAAGAAGAAAGAATTTTGACTGTAAAACTAGAACAACTGCAGGAAGCATTTTAAAAAATAAATTACAGAGAGTGAGAAAGTATGTGTTATTAGACTTTTAACCACTATAAAGACTGTAAACATTTTTCCAAACTTAAAGGCTTTCATAGTACATGTTTAATGGCCATTTTTTTGTTTTAGTTTCTTGATGTAAAAAAAAAAAAAATTATAATTGCAAATGTTAATGAAAGTTTATTGGGATGTTTGCCTTGACATAGGGCCTGCAGCAGCTTGTAAAGCAAAGAGGAGGAGAAGTAGATCTTAAACACAATTCTTGCAGTTCCTTAACCTGTAGTTTTGTTGCCTCGTTGCTGTTGTCAGAATCTTGCGAACAGAATAGCTGTATATTTTTGGTCACTGTGGAGAGGAGGAAAGGAGCACTGAGGTTGCATGTGTCACATGTTAAAGATAGGTTATCTTGATTCATACGATGGGATATATGACCTTCCTTCTAGTTACTTGAACTATAGCTTGCTCATAATGTTGCTCACTACCTTTTTTCTTTACTCATTCTGTTTGTACTTTCTGAAACACATGACCTTCGTGCACTGCATGGTGTTAATTTGACTTGGACTGAGAGAGAGATTTGGTGAGAACGTGCATAATCAGTAATGCAGTTTGATTTTGTGACGACTTGAAAATGGTATTTAAAATCACCCTGTTGAGAGATCTTTAAGCCCGTTACCCAGTCAGGGAGCATTTGTCGCACACGAGTTGACGTTGTGTACAGAAAGGAAACATCGTCTTCTCTGCTATCAGCAGCCTTCTCACCAGGGCTCTTTTGATTTTGCTGTCCTTCCTGACTTCCAGAGAAAAGCATTACGGTCTCAGCGTTGCAGCTGTCTTTGAAGATGTACTGTTGAGATAATCAGTTTTGAATTTTTCTCTGTCATTATTCCAAATTTTTCATCAGTGTGCTTTGCAAGCATTATTTGCTTTCCTTCTGCAGTTCATCTCAAATATTGTCAGTCAAAAGCCTAACATAAAAATTCTTAATACTTATTTGGGCGTTTCAAAATTATATGTGTAAAAATAGGAGATATGACAAGTGGTAATCTGTAAAGAGTTTGCTTTGTCTATATTAAATGCGGTGACAAGGGCGAGCTCCTCACTGCTTGTGTGGTATTTTGGTTACCCCTTTTTGTTTTGATTACCTCTGATCAGTGAGAGAGAGGCAATAATATTAACAGCAACAAAGTGAGACGAAATGCAGAGATAGTAAGGCTAACCAAATACAACAACTGCCTGAATTACTAGAAAATATATTATTGTTTTAGTTTGGCACACTCTTTAACATTCAAAAGACTTGTCCCTACTTCCATCCTAGCAAATCTGTGAGCAACATGTTAGGAAAGCTTTCAAGTGTTGATTGGGCAGCTTATTGTCAGGAGTGACCTCATGTTGCAGTCTATTTCTATTTAGACTGCAGGCTTTAGTGCAGCACTCCAGAAGCGCCGGTGAATCCCAGCAAGCAGTATGCACAGCCAGCAGCCAACATCACGCTTTGCTGGTTTTCAAATGAAGCATTTTTACATGAAGTGCTCATTTGGGATAGCAAAAATAATCAGAATGGCCTGTAAAGTTCTGCTGCACAGGTAAATATGTGAAAATGTTGCTTTGATGTGATTGTGAACAAGACTTTTTTTAACTTTAAAAGCGTGTGAGATTAAATGGATGTTGGAGATAGCGTGAAATGAAATAATATTAGAACTGATTTTTTTTAATGAGAAGTAAGAATCTGTGTGCAGTCAGTAAATTACCAAGAAAAACTTTGAAATGTTTTACCTCTAGTCAATGTATTTTTCTATCTCAAGCTGTGTTTTTACTGGGACTTTTTATGGGTAGGGAGACAGTGCAAAGGGGATTCTCGGGAGTGGGTTAGCAGTATGAAACAAAGATGTTTACCTTGCTGTGTCTTGCTGTGTCATGCTGCGTTAAGGCTCTCAGTAGCAGTATAAATTACAGCTTTTAAAAAGTATCCTTCAACTGTGGTGCATCCGTTCGGAAGTTGTGATGTATTTTCAGCTTAGAGCGATTGACACATTTCTTTCAAAAAGCGCTTAATTGCTAAAGTGATTAGTTGAAGACGTAAGATATTCTTTACGTAGTAAGAGGATTCTTCAGGCTTTACAGTACTGCTGATTTATGCACATCTCTTGCTGAGTACTTCTAATGCATTTGAAGGTGTTTAATAAAAGCGCTGGTGAACGATCTGATGCTGGGGGCTGAAGGTTACACAGCAAGATGGAAAATTTTCTTCTGAACCGTGTCTGAAATCTTCTGGATTCTTTGGAGATGAGTTTGATTCTCCCCCTTTGTGACACAGTTCCTTATTGTCTCAAGTGGTAGAATAAAAGGATTCCAGGTCATTGCCATTTCCTATAAATAGTATTTGTACTTGTGCCCTTGACTATTTTTTTTTCTCTTTTACAACTAGAGTGTTGCAGTGTTCTGTGCTCCGATTGCCTTTCCCCCCCCCCCCCCAATTAGTCCTAGGAGTGACTGTGTTTTAGTAGTAAGTTGATTTCAATATGTGCAATTATGTATCAGTACTTTTAGAAAGTAAGCATACCTTTTATAATGCAGCTTTTGTAGAGCTTACTGAAAATACTGAGATAGGATACCTAAAGCTACATTTTTTGTGTTTTGAAATCTTACTGTGTATTTCACTTGAGATCCGTGCTCATACTCCTCCTCTTGTTGAACTTAGTCACAGCTTCATGTCTGCATTTTATTTCAAGTATTGTCAAAACAAAGTGTGTTTGTCAGAGAGCTTACTTTGTACAAGCAGTAGGGCTATACTGAACTTCTGCGCACAGAGACATCAATGAAGTGTAAATAGCTTAAGTTGTGAACTTTTTCTTACCATTTCTTTGTTTGAAAGAAAAAAACCTGAATGCCGGTGTGTTCACAGTTGGTTGTTTGATCCAGCAGCTTTGAAATTAGTGGCTGCAAGATCTGGCTTCTACATGAGGTGTTCTCATTTTCCAAAGCTATGTGGCAATTTCTATTTCGAAATAGTAGTTCAGAGCTGCCTGTTCTGTCAAAGCATTTGAAATGGACCTGCTTCGTTTTTTCACCTATGCAAACAGACACACAAATGAGCTTAATTCAAAATCAAATTTCCATTAAAAAAAAAAGAGGAAAGAAAATAAATTAAAAACTCCCGTGAGCACCTGTTTTGTTCAGCTGTTATGTGGTGGTGGATAAATACAGTGCACTTTGCTGTTGGCCCAGTACAAGTTGTCTAAGGCAAAAGGGCATAATTATTTTTAAAGAAATACTTTAACCACTTTCCTTATCAGCTAGTGTTTAATTGACAGTCCTTTATTGCTTGTGTTTCATCTACTTAGAGGAAGAAAAAATAGAAAGACGGCTTGAGGTGGTCTGATTATCTTACCTCTCTGGTGGTGGAACTACTAATAAATTTGGTATGGTCTAACCAAGATATTCCTTGCTCTATTAAAACTGTTCTTGGGTAAGCAGAGAGACTGTCTAGGTTTTTTAATGAAAGCAAGGCTAATACCAGTCAAAACTATCTCGCAGAGGTAGTACCTGTTCTTCACTGGAGTGGCAAGCTCCCTCATATTTCAGAGTTTACTTTATGCATTCATGAAAATAATATTGAAGATCAACTTTGGCTGCCAGCGGTGTTGTTGCATGGTAAAGAGTAGACGAAAATATTGTTTTTCAGCTTGTTGAGCTTAGTTACTTAAAAAAGGAAGAAAAAGCATTTGTTTACCTTCTTCCCCACCGTCTAGTTGAAATCGAGTTAGTACTTTTTTTTTCTGAATAATATATGTAAGTTGCAACTCCTTGCCACTTACAGTAGAGTTTTCTTCTTTTATTTCATTCTTATCATATTTACTGTCACTTTGTCTAAAATTTAAGTATTCTGTGTATAATGACAGAATTTTGATCACAGTAACGGAAATTTGTAGAGGGACCACGTACACAGGAATTAACTTACCTGTGTTAGTTAACACTGATTTCCACCCTTCCACCCCCCCAGCAGTTTAACTTTCTAGGCTGAAGTGGCTTGCGCTGGGAGATTTCCGAATGCTTTACAGATGGCTGGCTGGTGTCTCCAGACCTCTGGAAGGTGTCTGCCTTGCACCTGAACTGCAGCTGTCTTTGGAGAGCGCTGCAGGTCTGTCGGACCTTGCAGAATAGAGTTGTGCAACAGTCTGATGGGCAGGGAGGAACCTCTGTGAATTGCATCTATGGAGGAATTTGCTTTAGGCAGCAAGGTTAAAATCTGCATTCTTAAGCAAAGTGTCAGGAAATCTTTGCAGAAAGTGATTAGTATTTCCCATGGGAAAGACCGTGCATCTGAGAGCTTATAGCTGTGTAATATACTGAGTATTGGCTCTTGAGAGAGAAATCTGCATTGCTACTTCTACAACTTTCTGTCTTACGATGGCATTCTTTAAGATTTCTTCATCTAAATAATACAGGGGCTGCAAAGCAGTGTTTTCTTTACATATTTATTCTACTTTTATTAGTCGCATTACATGCAGTCCTTAAATATTTCTAAGTTGCTTTCTGTTGACTTCAAGACTTTTTAGTGTGATAAGTTTTTGCATTACATTAACTTATTTCTTCTTCATTGCAGTGCTCATATCTCTCCCATAAGTATCTTGCCAGCCTCTGCAGAGTAAGTATAATGAAAATATGATTGAATTGTGCTGTTACTAGAATATGCATAGAAAATATGTCATCTTTCAAGTAAAAGCAATGCAGTAGGTTTGATAATTACAGTTATGAATCAAGATACTCTAGTGTGAAGTATTTCACTTACAGCATTTAACGCTAATGCAGGAAAAACCTAATGTATGCCAGTTGTTGACTGCAGAGGCACGAGAGCGCAGTGTGGTGTAATCTAGATTCCAAAACACTTTGGTGTTACACTTAGATACATCATAGGTGTTTGACTTCAAAATTATGATAGCATTCACCCTGCATTTTTAGCACCACTTCTAATCGTTAATATTGAGTACAGTTCAGTGGAACTGCGTATACAAATATGCAAGAAAAATAAATGCACATTTCCAGAGTAAAAAATTAGGCAAAATAGTTGTAAGATTCTTACAAGAGGATGTTTTTATAGGCCTAATCACTTATTTTGGATGAGCTGGCTAAGAAGCACTCAACAGAGTAGTCTGTGTTTAAAGAATGCTGTTCTTTTCTTGATGTATCTTTGGGTATGTCCTGTGTCCTTCATCAGGTGCTTGCTCATTTCTCTGCTGTTTGTTGGCTCTTGCCTTTTAAGATTACAGCTCCGTTGCAGAGGGGTTACAGCCAACTGTGCAGCAGTGGTACCTGCTCCAGGATTGACTCTGACCTGTTACAGACACAGGATTTTACTGTCACATTAATATATTAGGCTTTCTTAAGTTTTTTCTGTATAGTTATTTAAAATAAAAAGTCAGTCATTGTAATGTGTTGATTACTCTTAAAATAGATTTCATAATACTTTATGTAAATTTTATGAAATAAGAGATAAAGATAAATAAAATAAAAGATGCAATAATTTCCCCTGCCTTTTTGGAAAAGTCAGTCTCTCTTTGCCTTGAAGTACGTGTTATCAAAGATTCCTGTTGTGTGTGAAGTTTGTTATCTCTGCCTTTCTGCATAGTTGATCAATGCAAAAGGAGAGTTCTTAATATGAATTTTCTGTCTTTTTCCCTTTTAGCATTTTAGAAAGAACAATCAGAGCAGCTGTGGAACAGCACCTTTTCGACCTGCAGAGCAGCTTAGATAATGATCTTAAACATATACAGCAACACAGACTGGGCTGTAACAGTAAAGCACAAAATCCCAGTGGGGATGAGGAAGGATCTAACAACCAGTAAGACACTTTTTGTATCTGTAATGAATTCCATAGGATCATGTATCTTAACGCTTCCAAAACAAACTACCCCAGTCCCCCACCTCAACCCAAAGCAAGGGTTATGGCTTTTGCTATTAACTTCAGCTTCTCTCATGTGCTAAACTGAATCAACTTCCATCAGTTGCCAGCTGTCTACAGCCCTTGAAGCAAATCTTTTAAGTTGATCTTATAGCTAAAAATGTTGTGAAGTATAACTGCTTCACTGCTGAATTCTGTGCAACAGCACAAGAACTTAAATTTACCCCAGTGCTTACATTCTTATCTCTCTGATGTTAAGTATGACACAGTTTTACCATACGAAAGCCGTTCTAGGTGCTGTTTCAGTTTCTTCACCTTGTCTTTCCATGTCAACATAGCTATTTTACTGCTCTGGCTGCCAGTGTCAACAAAACAGCTAAAAATGGATAGAATGAGCACTGTGAGTTTATTTGCATAGAGTGTCAGCATCATTTGATCAGCTTTTTATTTTTATGATAAATCTTGCCAGGTTATGGGTGTAGCAATTTCCATGGCAGTGTTGAGAAGTTGGTACATTTTGGTGCTTTATTAAAAATAAACAGTCATGATTAACACCCAGACTCAAAAAATGTGTGGTTAAGTAGGACTTCAGTACCTAAATTCCTTTGTTGCTCACAGCCTGAAATGCATGAACTATTCAGAGATTCGAATACTGTCTTCTAAATTGTTCAGTCTTTACTGTTTTTACAAGTCTTACCTGTGACAAGAGGTCAGGCTAAAGTTAGCAGTTGATCATAAAAGTAATAATCATTGCTGGTAATGATCAATTAAGACTGAGTTTTAGTGTTAGAGATGTAATGTTTGAAGTAATTTATAAGTAAGCAGGTAATTGCCTGGAAGACCTGTTGTAGCCCAGTTCCTTCGGTTACAGCAGAAGCGCTTTAAAGGCGGGCTGACTTCACAGAAGGAGAAGCTAAATATACCATCGCTGCAGGTTGGAAACCAATATACTCTTCTGGCACAGTGACTATTTCAAATGCTTCTGGTGATCGTTCCACTGTGGATTAACCGTAAGAGAAGATACATGATAGCATTCTTGAAAGAGGTCATCTGGGTCCTTTAAAGCAGTGCCACGAGCAGACTATGCACAAGGCAAATGCACAGTTAAATGGATAACTGAAAATTGCAGTGATCCAGTGCAGATTTCTTAGAACTAACTTAAAATAATTGCTGGAATTAAGAAGAGAAAGTTAAAGTGTTAAATTCCAAACCATCCTGTTTGGATCTGTATATCCGATAGAGGAGGAGCATTTTTAAAAGTTCTGAATTCTAGGTAAGCAAGGAGAAGGAAGACAAGGAAGTCAAAGGCTTGTGATGAATTAGAGAATCATTTGGTAACAGGGATGGTGGCAAGTAAGGAATATATGAACATAAGTACAGAAGTTAGTTTTAATCTGGTTGTGCTGTTACAAGCCTTAAGTTGAACTCTAGGAAGATTAAATGTTAGAAATAATGGGACTTCTTACTGAGGGGCACATCGTGATACTAGCTATAAACTAGCTGGCTTCAATATTGAGAGCAGTGTAGCCACGGCTACTTCATTGAGTTGTGGTACTTCAGTTGTCGTTGCTTCTGGCTGTTGGCACTTCTGTTCTTGGTTCAGCATAGTAGGTGGGGGATGTTCACCTGACCCTTAATACAAGAATCAAATAAATACATTTTGATATATCTATCATGTACTGTGGTAGGAAACCTCAGAAGTATATATAAAGTACATAAATAATTAGATTTGCCTACAGGTGACTGAAATTACAGATACTACCAGTATCTTTGGTCAGAATAATTTGGGGGGGAGAAGGCGAACCAAAACCCTGAGGTTTGATACTGTTTGTGAAAAAAATGCAGCGTGCTTTTTCTTTTAAACGTGGAACAACAGGTTGCTAAAGTCTTTCTGTTCTTATCTTTAGGAGTGATGTTATTGAAGATAATGACGCTGGCAGCAGTGAGAACACAGGAGACTGCTCTGAAGTATTGGTTTGCACTGATTTAGACAGTGAAGCTATGAAACATGATACTGTAACTGAGGAAGAAGAAAGCCTTCAGGTGAGAGGAAGAGCCTCCCGTATATGAAAATCATGAATTGCTGTGACTTTAGTGAAGTGCTTTAGAGATGTGAGTTTTCCTGATAGCTCTGGTGTAGCCTTACATGGTACTGTTGCTCTGTGCAGTTAATTGCCTTCTCAGCTGTGCACATTCCATAGACATGCACAGAGAAATTTTTGTGTACTTTGGTGCAACTTGTTTGGACCCTGACTAATGTTTTTCTGTTGGTCTTTCACAGGTACCAGCCCTTTCTTCTGCTCAGGTAAGTCAATGAATCAGCAAGCATAGCACCGTTAGAATAGCGTCTGCGTTAGGAGAGGCTTCCTGAGGAGCAGAAGATGTAGAGCGGTGGTTGTAGCGTAGCCCACAGTTGGTCACACCTTTTGCTGTGTCAGGAAAGGGTAGAAGTAGCAGTCACCTTGAGACTCTGCAGCCTCTTGACTATGCTTGTGCTAGGAAGATGTGGTTTTGTAATTAGTTAATTACAGCCTTTTCTTACTGTTTCCGGTTTGTTCTGTGGTAGGCGTAGATGTCCTGTTCTGTTCAACAGATCTTCATCTCCTTTCTGGTTGAAAGAGCTCATGTTACCTCCTCTTGGACCTCTTTGCTTAGATACTTCACTTATGCTGTGGTGATAGCTTGTGTCCCTCCATGCTGATGTGTACACTTAGAATTCTTACACTTGAGGTGTTCATCAAAAGAAAGATGAAAGAAAACTAGACTTGTGACCTCTTGAAGAGGTTCAACACTTAATATTGTCATGTTGAATAGTATCAGGATTGACCATTTGCGTTCCAAAGCACAAAAACCTGTTGAGTGCTGCATGAGCACACATTAGGATGTGATGCTAACATGCTTGTAAAAACAAAATACTTAGACTGTTTTGCACAGAAAATACAATGTTAATGATGCTTGAAGTTGCTCTTAAAGTTCAGAAAGCAACTGACAATGTGAACAACAAACCACAGGATAATCAGGTGTCATAGATTTAGTTTTGGCTTTGCTTTTGTATATTATGCTTGAACTGAACAGCTTTGTGTCAATGAAAGAAGCAATACGGTTTGAATGGAAGCCCTGTATTGTAGCAACTGTAAACGTTGCAATAATTGTTTGCCCTATCCAAGGAACATGCCTCAGCTTTGCTTTGAGCTGCAAATTATTAGATCTTCACGTACAATCAAATGGGAAGGTTTGTAGTATGCATGGCCTGAATTTGTAATGATGGCCTGAACTGTACCAGCACTTTTATTAGCAAGCAGACATCGGTCTCTCGTTTGGGGTATCTTTATGTGTTCAAGGAATGCTGTAAAATATGTGCTGACAAAAATGAAATCAAGTATAACAGTAATATGCAAGAGAATGTAGTTTCTGCTACTCTGTATGAAATAGCACGTATGCAGCTGTCAAATAAGCACTTTTAATGAAAAATTCAAATCTCTAGTTACTTATTTATTTGGCAAAACTTTTGTTGTCATAAATCTAAATGATGAATTCTGTGGGTAGAGAGATTTGCTATACGCGTGTAGAGAACTACTTCTACAGTGGTTTTTAGCTTCTTGCCTGTGAGTCCATAAATCTTTTCTGAGAGTTTCCCAAAAGATAACTAGATAAGCAAAGCTGCTGTTACTAGACTTAAATTAACTAGAAGAATCTAATGGTTCTGTGAACTTGAAAAGATAGAAATGGATGCCTTAGCATAGTGAAACTGTGAGTCTTGTTCTGGAATCTATGTTTTTATTAAACAAAATGTTGCTGTAGCGCTTTTCACTGTTGTAGTGTATTCTTCTCCTAGCCTTCTGCTTGCTTTCATGGATCCTAAATGACTCTTAAATCCCTTAACAAGCCAAATTTTTCAGTTGTTCCAGCTAAACTAGCATATTGGTTTAGAATCCCATTCTGTTAAATTAAAATTTCATAGAATGTATTGATTGTGCAGGTTCTTTCCTGATGCATTAGTGCCAAATCTTGTCATAAAAAAATTACTAGATTCTGACCCTGTCGGGCAAAATTCGTGAAACATGGTGTTGCAATTAGATGATGGTTTATCCAACTCAAGTGAACACTATGTTTGCAAGAGCTCTGTTTGAAGTACAGCGTAGAGTTGCTTATTTCTGCTGTCAGTCTTTTTTTGACTGGCTATTGTAAGTCTTCCTTTATTTGTAGTATTTGTTTTAGGTTTTCAGTCTTTTGACAATGAAAACCTTCAAAAGCAGTAGAGTGAGTTTCTCATATTAACTCCTAACTCTTTACTTCCTCCTGACTTCCTCGATAAAATACATGCTGAGCTTTAGAAATCAAAACTCAGAAAATACAAATGTAGATGGAGAAATAAAAATTGCAAATTGTTGGCTGTTCAGTGCATTTTAAGCAGTTTCAGTGGTTTCAAAGAACAGCTGAAAAATGTGAATTGCACTTCTTACGAAGTGTGTGTACTTTGGATTCAAAGTATCTCACGCTGCTAAGAACATAAAAGGCGAACACGATGCTTGGGAGTGCGTGCACTTTTATTGTCATACCTGATGTCACTCTTGGCCTTTTTTGCTTTTTGAGACATTTTTGTCCATTGGTGTCAGTGGCAAGGGGCATTCTGGGGGGAAGTTGTGTTTTCTGCAACGTTAGTTTCTACCTTCTTGTTATTGCACCATTTCAGATGTTGTTGGAGAGTTGTGTCTTGCAGGGAGATGTTGAAGGGAAACGTTCAAGGGAAATACACTGATTCTTCGGCATGAAGGGAGTTTGAGAGGGGCGTGTAGGGTTGTAGGAAACGAAGGATGTGCGTGCGGGCTCTCCTTTGGGTCTGAAATGGAAACAGAAGCAGCTGTTTCCACAACAACAATAGGTGTGACTATGTGAGACTGGCACAGCTCATCTCCAGGGTGGAAATTATCTGCTGGAGTATGGCAGATGCACTGTAATTAAAAATTGTTTCCCCAAATTGGAATTTGACTTGAGGACTGAAATAATGACAACAGAATAATGGAGTTTTTTCTGATAAGGGTGGATATTACTGTCAGCAGTGTAAAACTGGTGACTGTTACATATATTTGAACTCTCCAGGTAACTTTATTTTATGTTCAGACAATTTAAAGATCATTTGTGAGAACTTCTTAAAGTCTGAAAACAAATGTAATCTGTTATTTTAAAATGACATATCTTATATTTCAAATTTGTTATATTTTTCCAAATGAGACACTTTTGGAAGAAAGCAAGTACTGGGCTTTGGTGTAAATACTTAAAGTAGTCAGTCTTCCTGCGCCGACTTTCAGTGAACAAAATGGTGACATGTATTCATCTGAACTTGTTTTGGGAGGTGGTGTCATAGAAATGCCAACATTTATTCATCCCTTCTAGCTCTGTTGCTGCTTTATTTAGTAACAGGGATTAGCAGCTCCTTTTAGAAAGTCTGTCAGACTGGTTTCGTTTCAGTTATGCTGAGCACAAGTCTACATCCAACTCAGTTGTTTTCGAGACTAGGATATATGTACTGCCGTAATTTTAGTCACCCGAAGCTTTATGCTGTGACTGACAATTTTCAGTAGAACTATTGGTGTTAATATTTGAAAGAACCAATAAGAAATGGTTTGTTTGAAGATGGAAAGTCGTTGTCTGTCTTCTAGTGATCAAAGCACTAGAAGACCGACCTTACTTTAGATGTAAAATATTGCATGGTTAAAAAGTATGATTTCCACCTCCACGTAAGAAGCTGTGCTTCTAGTTCGTGAGGTCAGAGATGGTGACAGAAATGTGTTCAGCTGAGAATGCGATTCCCAAATCTTTCTAAACATACTTTTTGCCAACAGACTGCAGATGTATTACTGAAACCATGTGATGAAGATGCAGATGTTGATGGAGAAAATAATAGTGAAAGGTGTGTATTTTTTAGTCACTGACGTGGCAGAATGTGTAACTTCACTTTTGAAATGCAAGTGTATCAAACCGTGACTGGTGACAACACAGCATAATGTGAGGGAGGTGAAACTGAACATGTGACTTCACAGGTGAGAACAGAGAGGATAGGATGGAGTTACCTTTTTATGACGGTGGTGTCAAAGGCATGGGACTTTATACACTTAAAAGAAGAAATAAGTACAAGCCTATATGATGTAATTGTGGCTTTTTGTGAACAACCCTGTGTTCTGGGTAAGGGAAATAGAAGAAGGAAAAAGTTACTTTCTTTAAAATATTTTGGCACATTTTATTGGTCTCAATGATTGAAGAATTAATGCTAGTAATAGTGACTAGCCAGAAAACTTATAAGTTCATTTGCAGTTTGAGTTCAGTACTGATTGACATTTCAGTTTGAGTTTAATTGAGTTTTAAAATATTTACTCCCAGTTTGAGAATAAAGGTCTAAGCTGTTTTTATTTCCAGCTTGGTTCAAGTCCAGTTGTTTACATGCTTCACATTGAAATTCTGTGTGAAGAACAAAGGGGGAGGAAGCAATGTAACTTTGGCTCCCCAGAGTTTTAATTATCACTTTAAGGAAATACATTACATATCTGCTCAAACTGGACTAGGATATTTAAGAATAAAATGTAAAGGGACTGTATAGTATTTACTGTCCATTAAGAACTTGTGTTTGAAATGATAACCTGGTCTGTGTTGTCTTCTTAGGCAAAATAGTATATTGCTTGATGGCAGTGACAGAATATCTTCAGAGATGTTTCTGGTAAGATTATGATTTCATTTATATACAGATACACAGCATCTTAATATCTGTATGAAATAAACACGATAAATTTAGCTTTTAACATCTTATGTTGGTTGGCCTGCTGCAAGATTTGCAATGCCTCTGTTAGAGATCTCTTCATCTCTCTTCACAGAAACTTCTGGCAGCAGAGCAAGCTTATACTTGTGCATCTCGTGTAAGGGATGTTTTGTAATGTAAATGATTGACTACTATTAAGGGTAGAGGGGAAGATTCTTTATAATTTCTTGAGTTAAGAAAGAGGAATCCCCCCCCCTCCCCAAATTTCCACAAGTGCTGACGTTGATTGGGTGCCTGATTTCCAGTTGCTAAATAATAATTAATATGTTCTGTTATGCTATTTAAATACAGGATTCAAGCAGCAAGACTTGTGATCTTAATGCAAATACGGATTCGGAGGTGTCGGAGTATGGCAACATTAATGTTTCTGAGGAAGCTCTGGGTGTCCAAATACCACGTCTAGATTTGAAGAATGTATCTGATGGTGACAAATGGGAAGGTAATTTTCACCCTTTAGCTCACAATATAGTTAGCTAGTAATGATAAATAGAACAATGAGCAAAGTAGAAGCAGCAGACAACTTATGCTTTTTCTCTCTAGTTTGGTCTGAATAATACGTTCCCATACACATGGTAAGATGGACCGAGTCATGACATAGGTCCCATCTTGTTTCAGAACAATCTGCAACTTAATTAAGGACCTTAAAAAAAAAACGTAAAGGAAAAATAGTCAAAGGAGCAACTAAAGAAAGCAAAAAAAGCCTAAGTTTCATACTAGAGGGTTTTTTTGTGTTTGCTGGTTTTAGGTGTGTGTGTGTTTGTTTGTTTTGGGTTTGTTTGTGGTTTTGTTTTTTTTTTTTTAAAGTGACTTATGGTTCCCAGGACTCTGAGTCTCTCATTGAAGTCCTTAAAAGCGCTTTCTCTGATTATGTCGTGTAGTTATTTTCTCCCTCGTGTAAGCTACTGAAGTTCTAATAATAGCTGAATTAACTTAAAATGACTGAACTACTAAACACAGCAATGTATATTTAATTTATTCTGAAAAATCTGTTGGTGTTTTTGTGTTAAACATCAGAAGTGTCAGATGTTGATTTCCCTGTCATTGGACAACTTGAAATAGTTCTGAATTTTCACAGAAGAGTCAAAGTTACAGATGGGTATTATTTCTGTGCCCCTTGCCCTCTGTTGTTTGGATTTTAGGAAAAGCAAAATGTTTGAATCATAGTTTTCTCTCAGGCAGAATTCCTAATGCCGTGACCTTTCATCTTCATGGCCTTCCAGATTTAGCAAGCCCCGAGCGTGTGACTTTAAGTTTTATTGCTCAAATGTCTGGTAATAACTGCTTAGACTGTTGTTTTCCTGGTGTGAGAACATAACCCCTTTGGAACCAGAGCAAAACACTCTTGTCAGTATCTTCTTTCAAAGTACTTATCTTTTTGTGTTCCATATATCCCGTTTCCTCTGCCTAGTGTTGATACTCTGAATCGTCACACCTTAAGAAATGCAAGTGATATAGTTTGCTAAAATACTGTCACCACAGTCCACATGTTTCCAATCTTTAAATCTTTCAAATACGACTTGGTAGGTACAGTACAGATTTACTACGCAGCGACGAGGTTCTAACTTCCAACAGGCTGTTCCAGTGACAGCTTTTCTTTGAGTTGCCTCCAGGTGCCATGGTCAAATGTTAGTAAGACACTGGTCACAGGGAATGACTGCACCTAATTTCTGGTTGCTGTGCTGTAAATATTAGAATTAGTGAAGTGCACCTGGAATGTGTGTAGTTCAGCAGTGCAGCATATACTTGTAGCATGTCAGCACATAAAACTTTGTCCTGAAGCTCAAATGGTGATAACTTATTGTTAATTGGTCACCGGTGTTGACTGTTTTCCAAATTAATGGCCTGCATTATTCCACCCTTCCTGTTTAACCCTTTTACAAATGGTGTGGTTTGCAATTTATGATGGCTTTCTTATATTTGTAAAATATTTGCTGGTTGGCCTTCTTGAGCCCTAGCAAACTATACATTTAGAGTATGAGTATGTCATATCATATAGAAGTCAATTTGCATGCATCCGAAGACACTGAGTCCAGATTTTCTTTCTTGTTGACCAAATTAATAACTTTCGATAAAGTTAGGAAAAAAAAAATCCTCCTTGTGTTCTAACTGGTTTATGTACATTAATTGCTTACTTGCACATTACATTTTGTTGCATTCTCTATTTGGGTTAATCTGGTTTAAGACGTATTCTCAGAAGGTTTGTTGCTTCCATTTTCATTATTTCCTTAAATCTCCTCATAAGAGTTGCTTTGATTTTACTTGCCCAAATAGATTTATGTCACTTACTTTGAAAAGAAAGTATCATATCTGTATATGAATTTATATCACAACCTTCTTGGTAGTAAAATCATGGTATTGCAGGAGGTGTTATTTCATTGCAAAGTATTTTGACTTTAGCCATTCTTCAGTCCTGTTCGGAATGGTTATTAGGATCTCGGCCTTCCAAGCCACTGCAAGTCTTCGTGGCGTTCTGTTGAAGTAGGTTGGCTTTGTAAAGAAATCTATACTAGTCCAAATCTTGTTAGAAGATTTGGGCTGTTAAAGCCTATGGAAAACTTAAAGGCCTGTAACCAACAGAGTTCTTGAAAAGAAACATCAAATGCTTGCTGGCTTAAGGCAAAAATGTAGATCAGTTAATCTGTATTTCTGAGTGTTTTTTCTGCATTTGTCCTGCTTTTTGGAAATCACCACCATCCCTATTACATAAGAGCTGTGAGCAAAAATATATTTCAAACTTGTCTTTTGTTAAAATGAGGATGCATGAGACTCTTACAATAAGTCTTTACTATTCCTGTGTCAGTTCTTTGTAAACCTTTTCAGTAAAAAGGTCAAATTCGCCAAGGACTGAGCATCCTTACCTGCCATTGGAATTGCTTGGAAGCTGAGAGTGCTCAGGGCCTGGCCCAAAAGATGGGATGTGTTTCCCTGGTACTGTATCTTCCTGCTTTACATGTTATGTATGGTTTGTTCTGACTGTGCTGTGTGTTCACTTTAGTATTTTTGCCATTCTTTTTCATTTTATTAGCGCCATGCCCTATCACTTTTCCCCTCATTGATTTCAAAACAATGCATCTGCAGAGAGAAGGGGAGGGTAAGTATGGTTCGCCATACGTTCAGTTATCTGCCTTTTGATAGTTTATGGTTTGCTTTCTAACTAACCCTTCACCTGCTGTCCCTTATATCTTGGGAATGTTCTGATCTGCAGTTTTTTTGTTTACTTTTTTCCTAAAAGGTCCCCATCTTCTGTCTTGTACTGTGTAAACAGGCAAGATCACAGCTTAACAAGAAAACAAAAAATCCCAATAATACTTAGTAAATGTACAGTGGAAAGCAGGTATAAGGGTTATTTTTATTTTAAAGATTGTGGGTTTTATTGTTGTTCTGCACACTTTGAACCCAGTTTTCAAATTTCCTATTTGAGCTGGAAAATATGGGCAGCTCTCTGAAAGGAAAAGGCGGGGGTGGGATTTTAAATTAAAGTGTTTGGAAGGCCATATCAGCTTTTTGTTAGACAGATAGAAAACCATACCTGAGAATTGTAAGGGATGTTAGCAACTAACTTTTTATAGAGATTTTAAAAAAATTGATTGTTTTGGAATCCCCTGCCTAAGAGATATCACCTTCCACAAATTAAGAAATCTCTTTTTCTCAGTGGTGTCAAGATGAATTTAAACTTAAAAGCCCAACAACACTCCTTTAAAAAGACTTAAGCAAACAGGTATTGTACCGAAAGAGGTATTGTCAGGCTTACCTTCTTCAAAAACAAGAGGACAATCTTTCAAAGTACATGCATAAGATATAAAAATTAATTTCCACAGCA
This sequence comes from Opisthocomus hoazin, assembly GCF_030867145.1. Taxonomy (NCBI): domain Eukaryota; kingdom Metazoa; phylum Chordata; class Aves; order Opisthocomiformes; family Opisthocomidae; genus Opisthocomus; species Opisthocomus hoazin. Next base: position 5,207,133 of record NC_134435.1, on the reverse strand, counting down.
AAATATTGCAATGGACAATAAGTACATTCTTCCAACTTCGGATTTCTTAGAAGTAAATAAGGCTCTCTTACACTGTTGAACTGTTCAGAAATGCATACTCCCAAGATACACTTTGAAAAAGGGATCCTAGTGTGCATACTTCATTTCAGTACCTCTTTCTTTTAATTGTTATATGACAGAATTTGTAGCTTTCTGATGTATTTCAATGGTTTTATTCACTTCGTGTATGACACCACATCCTTTATAGCATACATGACTAAGCATTGGGTACACATTTTTGTTTCCTTTTGACTCTTGTTTATAATTCTGTTAACAGAAAAGTACCATTTCGTGTCCCTCTTATCTTCTAGATCCGTTTCCTGCTTTCAAATCTTGGCAGGAGGACAGTGAATCTGGAGAAGCTCAGCTTTCCCCGCAGGCTGGAAGGATGACGAATCATCCATTGGAAGAGGACTGTCATCCGATATTGTCGCATCGTAGTCTGGATTTTGGGCAAAGCCAACGTTTCTTACATGATCCAGAAACATTAGATTCTTCATCCAAAGCACTTTCTTTTGTTAGGTATGTATTTTAATGCACTTTGGTGGGTCTTAGGGCAGGAGATGTTACTGTCAATATGAAAATACAGCTGTTTAACAACCTCCTGGGTTTTCACAATATGAATTAATTGAAGACCAAGGCCAAATGTAGCATTGTATGGCTATTTGGCTGTTCTGCCAGCCCAGGAACTGCCGTAGTGAGTCAGACCAGAGATTCATCTGGGATGGTATCGTATGTCTCAACGTGGCCATTGGCAGGTGCTGAGGGAAAGAGTATAAAAATAGGGCAAGCTTGCACAGATTTCCCTGGCGTTTGGTCAGGGCTTCTGACAGCCTGCTGTGATGGCACTTCCTGGGCTGACGATGGTATTTATATCCTTTGTTTACCAGTCTTTACTGGACTGCTGGTCTAGGATTTTATGTAAGTTGATGGTGGTTTGTGGTTTTTTTTTTTGGCAGCATGAATATCTATTTTCATGTTGCATAATTTTGGATTTGTTTTGCATAGCACGTTGTCCACTCCCAGTAAAGAGAGCCAGGTTGTACAAACCATTGCAGCGGAGTTGCGCAGTATTGGTCTGGACAGGTTCTTCATTTGAGCCATAGAAAGTCTTCATTCAGAAGGGATACAGGAAGGTATCAGCTGCTATAGGGAGAGGCGCAGGAAAGGAGTACAGCGAAGACGTGGGGTTCTTAATGCAAGTCTTCTGGAGATTTAGAGGATCGAGACCGTTTAACCCAGTGTATGAAGGCAGAGTTGTAACTAACAAGGTGCCAGTTACTTGTGTGACGCTGGGGAGTGTGACCCTCCGCAACTGTGAACAACCTGTGACCTGTACTGTCTACTACTGTTACTGTGAGAGGGAATTTAAGAAGAATTACCATGCTTTCTAGGGAGGAAATTACCTCCTAAAAATGAGAAAATCTGGAACAGGAAAAACCGAGTTCAGAGTCTTCAATTCTCTGTCTGACACAGACTTACTGATGCAAAAAGACACTTGCCTGAGTTTTCTCTAGTTAGCTGCAGAAGATAGTTGGCAAGCACTGTTAAACTGATGCAGAAGACTGACCTGCAGAGAAGTGCTGATTGTAATAGCTGTTCTCCTCATTCTGAAACTAATAAGGATCTACACTAGTAGATTATTAGATTAGTGTTTCTAATATGTTGAACTACATAGATGTCACTAGCTGTGCTGAGAGACCTTTTAGGCACCTTGTGTAGTAAGTGTACTAGAAAATTCTCACGGTCAGTTTTGAAATAAAAAGGCTTTTCACAAGCAGCAAATGGCAAGGAACTGAACGAGTGCAAAAGATGATTTCAAAACAGAATCACACTCTCTGGAAATATACTGGTAAAGCCAAGAGATGTAGGTATTTTTTAGAGAAGTATCTAATAACTTGCCGAAGACAGTTACGCGGAGCTGTCTAATTACCAAGGATTGTTCATTGGTTACTTCTAGCCTAGGCTTTATTCTGTGCCCTATACTTCAAGAAATACAGAGTATCTGGTAGCTTGGGTAAGTAGCCTAGACACCAGAAAGATCTGAACTGTTTTAATGACAATGTAATTAATGGTACTTTTGTTTATTACACTTGAATTTCAAAGGCTGTTTTTCTGGTAGGGATGTTACTGAAATTAGAGAGGAAAAAGTAACACACACAAAAAATGACGTTTTGAAGGCAGCAGATCAAAGCATTTTGATTCAGTAAGTAAATAGCTCTGACTGAAATCCTGAAAAGAATGGATTATGAAGTGGAGAAAAAAGATGAAATTAGTCATTTGTTACTCAAATAGAGAAGTTGTTTGCACTTGTTTAATTATTTAAATGACATTTAAAAAATGTTTTTAATACAGAACACGAAGAGCATCCTTTAGCTCAAAAGATGACAAAAGGGAAGACAAGACACCTTATCAGCTTGTCAAGAAGTTACAGAAAAAAATAAAGCAATTTGAGGAACAGTTTGAAAAAGAGAAGAACAGTAAGGTAAACTGCTACTTCTGCTTTTACTCAGGATAAAGGAGTGCATGGTAGAGCTAGGTTACTGCTTGTAGTTCATCACTGAATAACTGTGGTTTCACAAGGGAAAACAACTTTGTTACACACTGCTGTCTGCAAAAGTGAATGGTGCAGCAGCAATACTAGAAAATGTGCCATCATGCCTGAGCCCAAGGAAGGGCCAACGTGTGTGGTGAGACTGAGGGGATATCAGATCAGATATGTGGAGAGACAGAAGCATCTTGCCGCGCTCTGGTTCAGCTTCTGATGTCTCGTTTCAAGTTGATTTTCACAAATGTTGGCACTGAGATCTGATCTGGCGCTGAGTGGCACCCATGTTACCAGTCAGAATGGCTGTCATAAATATAACCAGATTTTGAAAGAAGCATTTATAAACAAGATCTAGTGTGTTTGTTTCCATAAAATGTGGTTTGTTTGTATTGCTTTTCAGCCCTCCTATAGTGATATTGCAGCCAATCCAAAAGTTTTAAAATGGATGACTGAACTTACCAAATTGAGAAAGCAAATAAAAGGTAAGGGATGCTACAGTTTCTGGGTTTCTACAAACACAGATTATCTATGTGACTGAAATGGCTAAGTCATTCAGTAAAATTGTCCACAGGACAATAAAAATGTTTCACTTCTAGATTCTGAACTGTTAAAAAATGGAATTATTCTTGTGGCTTGGTTTTTAGTTTGTTAGAAGGGAAACTTTGCCTGTGCAAACTGTTATGTTCTTTATTTGCAGTTAAATGAACTGAGAGAGTTATTTCTTTTAAACCTTTGGATTGAGCAATTCTTCCCCTTTCAGATGCAAAGCAGAAGAGCTCTGATGGAGAATTCATACCTCAAGCACGTCCACGAAGTAACACTCTTCCAAAAAGCTTTGGTTCCTCTCTTGACCAAGACGATGAAGAAAATGGAGATGAGATGCGGGTTGTGCAGAAAGAGAAGAAGCCCACTAAGGAAGCTACACTTGAACTCATTTTGAAAAGATTAAAGGAAAAACGAGTTGAGAGATGTTTGCCAGAAGATATAAAAGTAAGCATGAGGTTATGAATAGGCTGTTTCTAAGAGAATAACAGATGTAAATAGAGACCTATCAGACACTTCAGATACCACTTTATCAACAAAGTGATGCCTCTGTCTAGCAGCCCATTACCAAACTCTCATATTTCAGGCTGTGTGGGGAAATGATTAAGATGAACCAAGTTTTCCTTGCTCACTCTTTATTAAAATATTTACAAGTGCGTGCTGACAATATTGGACAGCTTTAAATGGATGAAGGTGGGAGGTATGGTATTAACTAAGCCAAGTTGACTAAGGTGTCTGTATAGCTGATAATGTAGAAAAACTGTTGAAGCGACTCGTGTTTGATGAGATGTGACTTACTCTTCTGACAGAAAATGACTAAGGACCATTTGGTAGAAGAGAAAACATCTCTCCAGAAAAGCCTCCTGTATTATGAAAGTCAACATGGACGGCCGGTAATACTTGGTTTACTTCATCAAACTATATTAGTGTTTGCATAGACGACAGGAACTCTTGTGCAGTAGTAATTCCAGAGTTCAGTGCTGGTGTCTAGGCGTTGTTTTTTTTTCTTCTCCAAACTACAAAGTTATCTGTTGGTTTCCATGTTGCCATCAGAGGAAGCTATTGCGTTGACTTTTTTAAAAAATTATGCATTAATAGACCTTTTTTCCACAGATCAGTAGGTTATTGGAGTTTGCAAAGTGATTGGTATTGTTTGGTGCCTCAAGTGTCCATGAAGCAAAGAGAAATCTTAAAAATAAACGATGCTATTGAAAAGGCCTGAAATGTTGTTCTGGGTTTCACAATAATGGAAATAAAGATGCTTTTTGCCTTTTTTTTTCTTTTTTTTCCCTCCCTTCAGTCTGTAGCATGTATCTTAAATAATTGGAGATATGGAAGTTAGAGTAAGTGGCTAGCAATTAGTGCCTAAAGTTCTGGGTTTTTATCGTGGACAGTGATCAGCATCACTAGTCCAATCACAAGATCCTTCCAGTTACTATTGCATCAGCCTGCTGGGCTTGGCATGCTAGTTTTGTAATCAGCACTGCTGTATAAATCTGACCAAGCCTTTCATTGTAAAAGCCAAGGAAGAATAATGGTCTTGGAGATACCGGCACGGTTCTACAATCCCCTTAGCGAGAAAATGCCAGTAACTGTTCAGAATAACCTGTAAGATTCATTATGTTAGTGCACACGGTGGCCAAGAATTGAGAGTAAATCAGGTATCAGATAAAATCTCTCTACAGTTTCATCTTTTTCTTTTTTCCCTCTCATTTCTGTAGAATCATCATCAATGCTGGGCACACAGTCTTCTCCCCCAGTTCTTGGTCCCTTTTTTCCTCTTTTCCATGGGTCTTTAAAGATAGAGGGTTTGTTTCTACTGAAGCTCCTGTAACATCTAGGAAATATTTATAACTTCTTCCTGGAAAATGTAAGGACTTAAAGTGAGAAAAGAGAGGAAGAAAAAGCACCCACTTATTCCGCTTTATCTGCATAAATCCCATTTCATACACACAATTTAAACTAGTTTTGTGTTCCTGATTGGAATGTACCTGGCCTGGCATGAGAAGCATACCGCTTTGTGTTTGTATTATGAAGTGACTGGTATAATTAATTCTGTGGTTTCTCTGCCTTTAGGTTACTAGAGAAGAAAGACATATTGTGAAGCCACTTTATGACAGATACAGACTTGTAAAACAAATGTTAACTAGAGCAAGCATTACTCCTATTCTTGTGAGTAAACCAAATGCTATTTCTATTTTTTTCCACTTTTGAACTGCTAGGCTGCCTTTAGAAGAGCTAGTAATACTGTTCCGTAAAAACACATCTTTCTTGTAGAAGATACAAGATGTTGTTGTCACTGTACTTCAGGCATTTGATTTACTGCTAAGAGCAGAGCAGTTCAAAGCTGTCTGTGACCTTGATGGCTCTCAGGAAGTAAATGGTTCTTGGTGGAAGTCAATCAGCTCCTCTGACTTGCCATGGCGGAGACGTTCCCAAGCCACCGTGCTCGGTATGGATCTGCAGTACAGACTGTACTTCTAGTCCTCCCAAGAATAGTAACAGCAGTTGCAGTGAAGCTTGCCTGCCTTCTGCACTGTGGGTTGCTGTCACTGGAGGCGAGAGTGATAGGATGGCCGTAAGAACCATGTCATTCTTTCATGCTTCCCCAGTGCGAGACATGTTGTCAACATCTGCAGCATCTGTACAACATCTGCACTTTTCCACTATGTTTTCACTTCATTTCCTTCTAACTTGCAGTGCTTTCCATTCTTTTCTTTCCTCTCTCTGTGGTCTTGTAAGAGTTGAGGAAGGAAAGTTTTCATCCTGTGCAAGGAGATTGATGTGACCTTGTTTATAGTACCTGTAAAACAGTTGGGGAATGACAGCCAGCTGGCTGTCTCTGTTCTTCGTGAGCTGTAATAAAAGTCCTGCATGCTGACCCAGACTTGCAACAAAACAGTTTTGATATTAGCCATTTGACCCTTTTGGAAGGAAGGGACTAAATAGCTGGTGTGAGATAATCTCTTTACGTACAGGCAGTTCTCTACCAGATTTACATAGCTGGGCAGTGGCTTACTCAGCAGGAATTAATCAGCTGTTTATGATGACTCTGACTGTCCTTAGCTATCGCCTTTAAGGTGAAGTACGTTGAGATAACGGGACCAGTTCAAGATCGTTCCTTTCTTGCACATACATTTTTGGGTAGCTGCTTTTATAGAAAAATGTGATTTACATTGCAGTCATATTTCAGTTTAAGGGCTTTTATATCAGTATCCCTTTTTGAACTCGATAAACACAGGTTGCTCTTAAACACGTAAGCATTTCTCTACGACTGGTGAGTCATAGGTTATTGGTGTCCTTGTCTGGTTGAGGTTTATCCCACCTCTCACCTCAGAAATGTGACTCTCAGCTGAGATGCATTTTAGATTATCAGTGGCATTATGACTATATCATAGTCGTTCTTTTTTTTTTTTTTTAGTTTTTATTTTTGGCTGTGAAGTAACAGGATGGGTGATAGCCAACCAAAAGGATTTTAAATTCAGGAGAGATCCTGGTAACATAATTCCTCATCTGTGCTGTAGGCAGCATCTGCAAAATACTTTTCACAGGCCTCTGCTTTTGAAACCTCTAAGAGATATATGGAGCTCTCTGATTACCAAGAATTGTTCAGTGATAGGTTCTAGGTAGGCTATATTCAGTGCCAGGTGTTCCAAGCATTGCTTTTTGGTTTATATCACACTTGCTTCCATGAGATGTCTCTTATGATACTGTGATATACTGACCACATACACTGAAGCCTGTATGGAAAAGTCCAAAGCAGCAGGAAGCTATTTACCTTTCATGAACTGAAGCTTTTTGAAAGGTCGTTGTCTGTCTGGCTTCCGTGTTCCACCTTCCTCCTGTTCCGAGAGTCTATCCGTGGCAATTGCTGATGCTGTCCAGGGATAATGGTTGAGCAGGGCGTGATTGCCTGTGTGCAGCAGGCAGTAGCAGTGATGCAGGCAGAGCACAGCGGCACCTCTCTTAGCCTGACGTTCAGAGGGCTTGGACTCAGAGGTGGTCATAGATAACTCTTACACAGCACTTCCGATTGCTGGGCTGCAGAGTGGGCTAGAAAAAGAAACTGGTGGTATTATTCCCAGTGTCTGCCTGGCAGAAGATAAAAAGCGTCTTTGGCTTCTTGTCACTTTATTTTTATAATCTCCTTGTGGTTTGGTTTGGGAGGAACAAGAGTAAATATGAAATTCAGAGATATCTTTGCACTTCATGATTTTTCTATCATGGAGAGAGAGTTTTCTAACATAGATGGTTTTCTAACATGGAGAGAGAGAGAGAGAGTGCTTTTTATTTAAAGTTGGAAGGAGAATATTAAAAGTTCCAGATGTTTTTACTTCTGTGTCAAGGATACTTTGGTCATCTGAGCTTTTTGGGTTATATGGTTGTTCTGTCTGTGCTCTGTAAGTATGTTTGCAGTCTTTTGTTCTTCTGAAAGAAGAAATACCTTTAGGTATTAGGTGACTTGAACAAAATTCTGACCACACGCAGCATTTAATGTCTAATTGCACAATAATGAAACATACTTAAATTTTTTGCAGGGGTCACCATCAACCAAGAGGCGGGGGCAGATGTTACAGCCCATTATTGAAGGTGAAACTGCCCATTTTTTTGAAGAGATCAAGGTGTGTACAGTGCCTACTAAAAAAATGCTTCCCGGCACTTGTCATAGGGAACTGAAATATTTCATATTTGTGTTGAATTTCTGCTTTGACTTCAGGAAGAAGAGGAGGAAAGTGATGCTTTGTCTGCAGACCTGAATGATATCTTAAAAACTGCTGCCCAAACACAGTCTGTTTTAAGCCCAGTTGAAAACTCCGAGTCTGATGTTGAAGATGGTCAAGAGAAGCTGACCCGGGACCTTAGGCTGTCGAGCACCCGCGCTGCATCTATGTATGTAAAAATGAGAATTGACTATTTCTATTCTAGAAATGGCAATTATTGGGCTTACAGTTGTGATACCAAACATCCAGTGTTGGGTGGAAGGGAGTGGCCTGTTCAGCCCTTCTCAGGAAGCGTCTGGCTTGAATGAGTGTTCTTTCCTCTGGCATGTTGAAGATCTTTTTGTATTCTGTGAATTGTTCAGTATGTTCTAAACCTTCTTCAGCCTCACTTGAGCTGTGTAGACAGCAGAGAATTTATACCCTTTTATTAACTACTAGTTTGTTCTCAATATTTCACCATCAGACAGTGTATTCCTCATGAGCAAGACAAATTTATTATTAGCGCAGGTAGCTCAGTTGTTTTTGAGTATGCTTTGAAGAATTTAAATTTAACTGTATGGAAAACAGTATTTTTCTTTCACTTGAAATTTTTAGGCCTGAATTATTGGAGCAACTGTGGAAAGCCAGAGCTGAAAAAAAGAAGCTACGTAAGACATTACGAGAATTTGAAGAGGAGTTTTATCAGCAGAATGGAAGGTTTGTTTAGCACAAAACCTGATGCTGGCCAGCAGCCTCATTTTGCAGCCAAGTATTTTTTCAACTTTATATATGAATGTTGCCAAACGGAATCTGATCTGTTTTAGTCTCTGCTATGAATAATCACCTGAAGGAGGTAACATTGTGGCGTATTTTTAGTAGTGGAGGAAGCTTGCTCCTGAACTTTGTTTCCTCTATTACAGTCTGTAAAGCGTAATAAAATTGAACAAGTTATTTTTTCATTTAAAAAAAAAAATGTAAAGTACTTATATGTAAAAAATACTTTTTACATATAAAAACCCCTTTAGATTATTCCTTTATTTTTAACATAGGGCAGGGAAATTTGCCGATTTGTCCTTTGTTCCAGTAGGCCAGTCCTGACAGTGGATATTTGCTTTAGCAGTAAAGGAGTTCATCACTTTTATTCTTCTCTATAATGTTTAGTTCTTTTAGGCTTCTTATCTGACTGTATATTGTTATGGATTTGATCGAACTGCTGCCTTTTGTGCGCAGTAGGAGGTTTTTCAAGGTGTATCACCTCATGAACAAAACTGATAACTCTCTTTAAGAGGTCAGTTGCTTTCTTGACTGGCAGATGTTGTCACTTCACTGCACTTCCTACTGTATTGCTCCTTATGTAGGAACTCCTGGACTATTGGTCACACAAATTTCACTAATGTGGCTTCATCACACACTTGCCGAATTTGACATGTAACTCCTTTTGACTTTAATGGCAAAAAATGAGTTTGTTAATGGAGGGTTGATTTAAAAATAAGTCAGATTTAATAGATAATTTATTATAGTCCAGTCTTAAATAAGAATAATTCTCTGCTGTGAATTTGTGGGTCAGTCTGCATACAGTGAAAATGTAGATTGACTTAAATTTATTTGTATTTTTCTGTAGTGTATACACAGGATCTGAAATGAAAGTCTTCATATCCTATTGTTAAACTCTCCAGAAGGACTTAAGATCGATTTATAAACAATGCTGCAACAGTTGTGCTGAATAAATGCAGCTGGATTTTCTGTTCAGTTTTTTAGGTGACGGCAATTTTAACTACAAGGAACTAAAGTATAACAGTGTGT